>NW_027225566.1:10598666-11313000 GCF_038994185.2 Dermacentor albipictus | reverse complement strand
CCAGGATGTCGAAAGCTTTTATGAAGACGTGGAATCAGCGATGGGTAAAGTCAAAAGAAATACACCATACTGATGGCGACTTCAATGCCAAGGTAGGCAAGAAGCAGGTAGGAGACAAGTCAGTGGGGGAATATGGCATAGGCTCTAGGAATAGCAGGGGAGAGTTACTAGTACAATTTGCAGAACAGAATATTATGCGGATAATGAATACCTTCTTCCGCAAGCGGGTTAGCCGAAAGTGGACGTGGAGGAGCCCAAATGGCGAGACTAGAAATGAAATAGACTTCATACTCTGCGCTAACCATGGCATCATGCAAGATGTGGACGTGCTCGTCAAGGTGCGCTGCAGGGACCATAGGATGGTAAGAACTCGAATTAGCCTAGACCTGAGGAGGGAACGGAAGCAATTGGTACATAAGAAGCCAATCAATGAGTTAGCCGTAAGAGGGAAACTAGAGGAATTCCGGAAGAAGCTACAGAACAGGTATTCGGCTTTAACTAAGGAAAAGGGCCTTAGTGTTGAAGCAATGAACGATAATCTTATGGCATCGTTAAGGAGTGTGCAATAGAAGTAACTGCGTTAGACTGGATACCGGCAAGCTATCGCAGGAGACGAAAGATCTGATTAAGAAACGCCAACCCATGAAACCCTCTAACCCTACAGCTAGAATAGAACTGTCAGAATGTTCGAAGTTTTTCAACAAGTGTAAGACAGCTGACATAAGGAAGTATAATACGGATAGAATTGAACATGCTCTCAGGAACGGAGGAAGCCTAAAAGCAGTGAAGAAGAAACTAGGAATAGGCAAGAATCAGATGTTTGCGTTAAGAGACAAAGCCGGCAATATCGTTACTAATATGGATGAGATATTTCAAGTGGCTGAGGAGTTCTATAGAGATTTATACAGTACCAGTAGCACCCACGACGATAATTTGAGAGAGAATAGTCTAGAAGAATTTGAAATCCCACAAGTAACGCCGGAAGAAGTAAAGAAATCCTTGGGAGCTATGCAAAGGGAGAAGGCAGCTTGTTCTAGAGAGACTGGCCACCCTATATGACCTCGAGCGTACAGGAATCCTGGAAGAACGCTAACAGAATCCTAATCCATAATAAAGGGGACGCCAAAGACTTGAAAAATTATATACTGATCAGCTTACTGTCCGTTGCCTACAAAGTATTTACTAAGGTAATCGCAAATAGAATCAGGAACACCTTAGACTTCTGTCAAACAAAGGACCAGGCAGGTTTTTGTAAAGGCTACTGAACAACAGACCATATTCACACCATCAATCAGGTGATAGAGAAATGTGCGGAATATAACCAAACCTTATATATAGCTTTCATTGATTACGAAAAAGCATTTGGTTCAATCGAAACCTCAGCAGTCATGGAGGCATTACAGAATCAGGCTGTAGATGAGCCATATGTAAAAATACTGAAAGATATCTATAGCGGCTCCACAGCCACCGTACTCCTCCATAAAGAAAGCAACAAAATTCCAATAAAGAAAGGCGTCAGGCAGGGAGATACGATTTCTCCAATGCTATTCAAAGGGTGTTTACTGGAGGTATTCAAAGACCTGGAGTGGGAAGAATTGGGGATAAAAGTCGGTGGAGAATACCTTAGCAACTTGCGATTCGCTGATGATATCGCCTTGCTTACTAACTCAGGAGACCAATTGCAATGCATGCTCACTGACCTGGAGAGGCAAAGCAGAAGGGTGGGTCTGAAAATTTATCTGCAGAAAAGTAAAGTAATGTTTAACAGTCTCGGAAGAGAACAACACTTTAGGATAGGTGCGAGGCACTGGAAGTGGTAAGCGAATACACCTACTTAGGGCAGGTAGTGACCACGGAATAAGAGGAACCAGAAGAATAAGAATGGGCTGGGGTGCGTTTGGTAGGTATTCTCAAATCATGAACACCAGGTTGCCACTATTCCTCAAGAGAAAAGTGTATAACAGCCGTGTCTTACCAGTACTCACGCATGGGGCATAAACCTGGAGGCTTACGAAAAGGGTTCTGTTTAAATTGAGGACCACGCAACGAGCTATGGAAAGCATAATGATCGGTGAAGCGTTAAGGGATAAGAAAAGAGCAGATTGGGTGAGGGAACAAACGCGGGTCAATGACATCGTAGCTGAAATCAAGAAAAAGAAATGGGCAAGGGCAGGACATGTAATGAGGAGGGACGATAACCGATGGTCATTAGGGGTTTCGGACTGGATTCCAAGGGAAGGGAAGCGTAGCAGGGGGCGGCAGAAAGTTAGGTTGGCGGATGACATTAAGAAGTTTGCAGGGTCAACATGGCCACAATTAGTACATGGCCGGGATAGTTGGAGAAGTATGGGAGAGGCCTTTGCCCTGCAGTGGGCGTAACCATGCTGATGATGATGATCATGATGATGATGATATGTGCATGGTGTTTACAGCGGAAATTTAAAACAACGTTGAAGTGAAAAAATATGGAGGGAGCAGCCGCCGCTAGTGCTTCTAATGCGCTTGTCCTCCTGTTTTCAGGATATGCAGAAATAATGCGAAAGTATGAATAAAAAGCCTTGCATGTCCATGCCAACAGCGATGCAGTAAGCTATTAGCTCCAGTAAAATTCCAAGCGGAAGGGTCGAGGAACGCCAAAAGAAACCTTAAATGATGTGGTTGAGAAAGCTGTGGTAGTGGAATTTTCAATCTGTTAGCGGGGGGGGGGGGGGGAGGAAGAGGCGGCTTCGGCATCGCCGGTGAGGGGGGGGGGGGGGGGGTCTTAGCTCCCCGAAAAACGCCGGAGGGGCTCGGGAGCCAGTGTCAACTACTGGCTCTTCTCTGAGTGGTAAGAGATCAAGAAAAATGTGTTGTCATATTACAGTCTGCACTGTGTGAATAATTACTCTGCAAGTTTGCCATCTTGATGTGATTAGTGCAATAAAAATAACCTGTTGTTACTCTTAATAGCTTGTTGCCTTTCCAGTTTCTTTGCATTCTGCCCCCAAGGTTCCTAGAACCAGCCCACTTGGCCTGCTGCCAGCAGCCGTTCATGCATTCCCTTGTATGAAATAAATTTGATCTAGACGCTTAAGCTTGCATCTTGAATCTTTTTCTACTTGCAGACTTGCTGCTACTAAATAGCTGATTAGTCTGAGGTATGAATAAATCGTAAAAGTAAGCTTTGCTTAAAATGTGCGCATGTGAACATTTGAAATGCGCGTAAATCTGTGTCTGCACCGCATGTATCGAAAACGTGCAGCTCTTGTGAGCGACGGTTAGTGATAAATGATGCTCTGTTAACGGTCACTGACATAACTGCAGGCACGATAGCTCTCTTGGTGACGGTGATTAATCGGCTGGTTTCGGCAGCCAAACTGCGCTAAGTGTCCACCTTACGTATGGGAAGTTTTCTTTTAACACTCTTTAAAACATTTCTTGCCTTAAGGCAAGAAATGTTATAAAGAGTGTTCTGTTTAAAGTGTGTTCAGAATTCTGACCATGATAAGACAACTTCATATGCATGCTGAAAATCATAGCACCGCTTTTTGTGGCAACGTACTGCGTGTTCGCGAGCGAACTTTGGAGCTGTTCGAGCCACGGGAGTATATTATACAGGGGAATCGAAGGCGGTCCTACGCCCTATTTGTACGTTCGTGTGTGTGTTTGTATATGCGTGTTTACATAGGTACATACGAAGTTTTGGTTGGCTGGAAGCCCACCCCCTCCCGCTGCACGAATGACTCGTTCGAGCGTAGCCTGTATTAAGAAGTGCCCTTTGCTAAGCGCCTGCGAACAATTGGCGCTTGTAGCTCGCGACCACTAGAGAAAAAGGCGGATCACCGCGCGGCATTTGGCTCCTGCGCGCGCGAGGAGTGGCTTCGCTGCAAAACTGGAGCACGACGGCGGACCTATGCGCAACTCTGCTCCCTGCGGGAGCACATACAGGAACGCTAATTCTCAATAAAGTCGTTCAAGATACATGGAGGGTCATGGCCACTCTTTCCCTATTAGGGGAATAGAAACGCAGCACCGCGATACGGCTGTTCATCGCAGGCGCTTCACTAGGCTATTAAGGCCCCCGCTTTACCAACTAGAAACGACACAACAGCTGTCGCTGCAAAATGGCGGTATGTTATTTTAGAGTGCGTAGTGACGCAGTTCAGTGAAAATGTAGCAGTTTATCTTTGTGCGCGAAGCCTCTGCGATACAGTGCGAAAAGTGCGTGCTTCCCCAGCGACACAATTCATCGCTTGTCATCGCTTGCCCAGTGAAGGCGCCTGAGCGCATGTACCCAGTATACGAGTGTGTTGTGCAGTCGAAGGTGCTTGCGGATTACCTCTGCTGGAGCCAGCAGCGATCGCAGATGGATATCGTAACGACACCGCAGCACTCGCATTTTGGCAGGTGAAGGCTCTTGTGTGCAGTCACGAAATGGGACTTTGAACGGAGAAAGGTGTTGGAACTGTTGAGTGCGCAGTACTTGTGATTAAGAAATGCCATTGCACTGGGTCTAGAAGAGCGAGCGATTCTCGAACGCTGGTCGTGTTTACGACGCTGTGGCTCCGTTTCATCACCGATGACAGAGCAGCCATCTCAAACGACTGCTACAATACGTACTCCTCAGCATCGTCGTCCCCCTCGACGCATCGACGCCTTGCAAGCAGCTACAGTGACGTGCCGATAATTATTTACTGTGCGCTACGCGCCACAATGCAGGCAATGAAACCGTGTTGTGCGGCCATCTCAGCCCGAGATGTATGCATAAGCCAGCGACAGTCAACGCTTTGTTTTTGATAGTGGTGCTCAGTACATCACCGATGACAGTGCGTTGTGCGTGTTTTATGTCGGCGGTCAAGATTGTTGATGCCTCTCAGCTCGACACCGCGTCGCTGTTGCCGGAAGATAAGTTGGGCGCTGCCCAACTGTAGTGGGTGCGCGCGCAATAGTTACATGCCTCGCGCGGGGCGTGACCTCTGGTTTTGATTGACAGGCGAACTCGTGTTAAACTCGTACATCGCGAAACCCCCTCCGAGTTCAACTCGGGAACATGGCGGCGGCAGCAGCAGCCTGTTTCATTGCATCCAGCGGCAGCAAGCGTCAGTATGACCATCCGGACCCGTTCACCTGCATGACCGACGGGGAGTTTCAGCGTCATTTTCGCCTGTCGAAGACATCAATGTGCTGGCTGTGTGACGAGCTAGGCGAAGACTCTCGTCTGCGGAGACAGCGTGGCGGGCTTCATTCGCTCACCGTCGTAGAGCAAGACATCTGTGCCCTCCGTTTCTGCGGGACTGGGAGTTTTCAGGGAAGCGTCGGCGCCGAGCGTTACATTGGTCAGAGATGTGTCTGACGCGCTTATCGATGCGGCAGTGCGTAAGCGGTGGCTAGCTTTCCAGAATACTGCGGCGGAGCGGGCATATATAAAAGAATGCTTCCTACTTCGTGGGAACATTACGAACGTAGTCGGGTGTTTCGACGGAACGTACGTAGGAATTAGGGCGCCTTCAATGTCAGCGTTACTGTGATTAACATACTTTCTCGCTGGTTGATAACTTTTTGCCGATTGTTCTACTTGTCTGTCACGGTGCCTTCTAAATGGCTCACTTTCTTGGGAAAGAGGTTAATTAAAAAGAAATACATAAATGGATATCACAAATTGTGTGAAGTAACCTATGAATCCTAATCTCATAAAGAACTTGGGGTTCTTCATTGGTGAAGTTACTAAGTATGCACAATGCTGAATTTTGGCCATGCGTAATCTATCGGCCACACTATGAAACAGCGAGGCATTGCACAATTTGTTGCAGCGCGAGATGTGGATGTTGCGCCAAGCCGGTTGTGCCTATGCATTTGTGGCGAAAAGGAAATGCATTGAGAATCTTGGTGTTGGCTTGCATGAAGAAAATACTTCAGATTGTTTGCTCTGTTCACTGTCGATGCATGTGCCAGAGGTTCAGTGCATCTTCTTTTTTTGGGGGGGGGGGCGGCGTTATTCTGGATGGATAAATTATATATTTTCGTCTCATAATGGGGCTCTAATTCTTCAGCAGTAGAACAATGCACATCCGATACTGTGCAGAACTCTCTGTACGTGAAGATGTCATGAACCACCAAGGCAAAATTACATATCGGGAGAAATGTGGTGCAGATCCCAATGAAAAGTGGGTCTTTAACCCACCATGATAAAAATAAAAATTTCAGAGCTATAGACCATTTGTACAGCTTTAGAGCAATGATTACACAAAACGTGATATGCCGAAACGAGTAAACGCGTGCCGCAATGCCAAAGTAGGGTGAGCGACATGCAGCATATATTGGCATTGAACATGTCTCGTAACCGTTATTTTTATTGTAAGCCCTCGCTGTCAGACCTTTCCCTCCAGCACTCCCTTTACTGAAACGTGGCACTGTCTTTCCATTGGTGTCATGATGATAATGGTAACGGCAGCAGCAAAGCTGGTTAATGCTTGCCTCTGATTCCTGTGAGTTTAGTGGTAAAGAATATGGCACGTGCATACATACAGCTGTGCTGCAAAATTTAACATTTGTGATTTTTTGGAGAGCTAATTTGTGTTGGGAAATTTCAAAGATGTGCACCATTGTGGCCTAATAACTGGAGCATTGGTGAGGTTGAAGACGGTGTATTGGTTTAGAAGCTTGAAGTTTAGTTGCACAACAAATCGACGGGACACAAAGAGAAATACACACAGCAGAATGCTTTGCTGTGTGTGTTACACTTCTTTGTGTGCCGTTGAATTGTTGTGTGATCCAACTTCGAATAGAGCATTGGGCTTCTTTGGTGCAGGACCGAGGAAGTGTGAGCTATTCGACAACATGCCAGTGCCTTGCCACACAATTATGGAATTCGGAATGTTTGCAAACAATGCTTTGCTTTCAAATCCACCTGCTCATGTAATACAAGTGCTGATTGACAGAACCATCACACAAAAATAATGGTGAAATCAATGGCCTTTGAAAAGTGTAATTTGTATATAGACACTGTTGACATAATAGGTGCCATACCGGCCTCAAAATTGTATTGGACAGAGCAGTTTGTTTCCTATGTGAAGCACAACCTCCCATTACATGCTGTGCAAATAACCAAGCTCAGTTTGTTTTGACGTGCTACACAACATTCAGTGTAATCTGTTTTTGATTCTAAAGAAGTGCCAAACACCACCTCTTTTTCAAGGACGTCATGGGAATATTTGGCGAGACCTTTTTCAGCCCCCCATAATGGAAGTGTGGCCAGCCAGCTTTGCTTGAATGCCTTTATAGATTTCTGCTCCTGATCATTGTGTGCTATCAATAATAATAATATTTGGGGTTTTACGTGCCAAAACCACTTTCTGATTATGAGGCACGCCGTAGTGGAGGACTCCGGAAATTTTGACCACCTGGGGTTCTTTAACGTGCACCTCAATCTAAGCACACGGGTGTTTTCGCATTTCGCCCCCATCGAAATGCGGCCGCCGTGGCCGGGATTCGATCCCGCGACCTCGTGCTCAGCAGCCCAACACCATAGCCACTGAGCAACCACGGCGGGTATGTGTGCTATCAAGTTGCAGAAGTCTATGCAACTGGTGCAAGGCATTACGTGTTTCTATAGTCGGATACAACTTTAGGAGGCTGCGGAATCTGCACTTTAAGGCAGGTGAACACAAGCCTGCACCAATGGGCACGCACTCTAGACTGACATCGTGCCACCGGACAGACTAATACCTGCTCGTTGGAGCGGGACTATTTCTTTAGACGTGTAGGCAATCGGCTGCTGTGCTTTGGTCATCTGGGTGGGGCCTCTCTCGTCTTCTAAAGTTTTATCCGACTGTAAAGGATGCTACTTTTCATACAACACAAAAGGACAAAGTGTACAATTATTGGGCCTATGAAATGGATACATCAGAAGTGTGCTATGCAAGGGCTTAAGATGTGTGAAAAATGGTGCATGCAATTATAAGACAATGTTAAAGAATATGTGGTATCGAACATGCATGTAATGGCACATTTGAATCGGGGAGTGTTGCAGTCATATGCACTGTCTATAGGTGATAGCATTATTAAGCTCCTGCTGTTTCCTGTCTTCATTGTGAATTACACACACCGTTCATCTTGTGGATAATCAACACACACTGTATTCTTGCACATAGAAAGAACAAACAGCGCGATGACATGAATGCTGCATTAGTGTATGTTTTATTTACATGGTCCAAGAGTGGCACAGGTTGTCTTACATTTTTGCCTATTTTGAATGGACCCCAAGTGCATGTTACAAGTCTCCTAATATGCGCAGCACAATGTTTACTGCAATAATTTTATTTATGTTCTTGAATAATAAACAAAATACTAAACTGAAAGCTCCTTTATAAGGTGCCTTCTGTGGGCTCGACAGGGGAGCAGTGAGGGCACCGATACTACTGTTGCAGAGCAGCCCTCTGGACCTCTGCCACACTCTCAAGAGCACGTGCCTGGCGCTCGCCTACTGCCACTAGGCGGTTGAGTGCCTCCAGCAGCAGAATGTTTTGCTGCAAAAAAGTGTATTAGAATGAATCAGCCGCATACAAACCATTATTTACGAAGAAAAATGCTCGTTGCACTATTAGTACTAAGTGCCCTTCACTATGGAAGCCTCTAGTGTAGTATGCATAATAAAACAAGGCCTTGGGACAACGTTGCTTTATTTTTCATAACTGGGGTTTTCTTTTTCAGAGCCAATTGTCATGTTGATTAGTGTGCCAGCAGCTGAGGTGGCCCCGCACCTTCACAAGTCTCTACCGTCAGCACCACTAACCTATTTTTGTTAGCTGCAAAACAAATGCCTCACCCTACCATCCCGTCTTATACGAGCTGATTGCATCCTATGCCTACAAACATCATATTTTTGTCCCATTAGGCAATTTTCTACCATCCTCGGCTGTAGTTCTCTCTCCTTGACATCCATTCTGTCATGCTTACGTAATCACCTGATATGAATTGGCAACAAGTGATCGAATACGTGCATGGCCTGCCTGCCAATTCTTTTTTTTTCTTAATCTCAACTAGCATATCGTTTGCCACGGTTTACTACGCCACTGTCTTCCTGCCTTAATGCTATCTCCAACAATTTTTGTTACATCGCATTCTGCACACTCCTTGACATATCAAGTTTCTTTGTTAACCTCCAGGTTTATGTCCCATATTGCATAACCGGTGGAATGCAATGATTCTAGACTTTTTTCAAGGATATCTGTAACGTGGCGATCACGATTCGGTAATGCCTTGCATGTGCTGTTCAACCCATGAAATTTTTGTATAAGTTTCCTACTTTATATCAGTACTTGCTATTAATATTTCACTTGGATAAAGATACTCTTCCATAAATTTTGTTGGCTTAATGTCACTCATGAATTTCTGTTATCTCACCAAGTTAGTGAAGGTTACCTTCAGCTTTTCCATATTTTCGTGAGCCCACTTGCATGTAAAAGCACGAAAACTCATTGGTTCTCACTGCCTTCTTTAAACTGCTGGACATTCAATTCGTTACTACGAAAGTGACCTAATCCGTGCACTCCTATTATGCTAAATATGAAACAGTAGAAATATATTTATCTGCAGTTTGTCGATGTCTCCTTGACTGTGTTGGTAGCGAGATCCAACGTCGGTACCACCTCCTTGTCGCATCGTAGCTATATAGGATGTCTGCCTTTTGCCCACATTATGTAATGTTCATGACTCTCGCAGTCACGCAGAGTAGAGGAACTCGGTGCACTCGCAGAAGCAGCACCGGACAAGTTGTTTCTTCAGCACTTCGCCGTGAACAGTAGGTGCGCGTTGCGATCTGTGAAATCGCCGAAGCTATTGGCAGTTTTACCGGGTGCACGGGAAAATTGCCCACGGAGGAACAGAACTATCCAAGAAATAGTGGGCGTCGTCTAGCCTGATCAATACGTCGCGCACTGCAAGCTCGTTGTACGGGTTTGTTTACACTGGGCCTCTCTGATGCTTAGCCGCCATGCTTGCCCGGTGAATGGATGTGATGACGCCACTGCAGCGTTCCCTCGTGGTATAATGCGAAGCGTACTAAATTACAAATTAGTCTAAGACGCATTCAGTGCCCATCCCGTAAGCTTCAAAATGCTTCTAAACCACGTTAAAGTAACTAATAATATTGTGCTAAATGCATTTGTTTAACAACTTGCTTCTGCATGTAATGCACTCGGTGGAACGACAAACAAGTGAAAGAAGGCGCGACCATGCAGCGGCGGTATGATCACGTGAGCCCCAGTTTGTCGACCGCCCAGAAGGCAACGCCCAAGGAATGATAGCCAGCCAGAGTGAATCTAGATAAACCAATGAAACTGGAGGCTTGTCGAAAGATAAACTGTGTCTCGGTACCATTCGTGCTTTCATCTTGGGGTGTCGCCAGAGATCGTGAAGATCCCGAGTTTCGCCAAACTCGGCGCATCCTGCATAGCACCCCTGTTCTTTTCCGTGGGCCAAGGAGTTTTTGCACAGAAGCTCTAGACTAATTTGTCTTGGCACTTTTTGACGAAAGTATCAATGCACAAATATTACTGTCTTGCTGTAAGTGGGGTTATTTGGATACGGACAATTGTACGTGTCGCCGGCATCTCCGTAAATATAAATCCTTAAACGATGACTGGCTGATCGATGGCATGGCGTGATGGAAGAGCATGCATAAAAAGCAGTTTTCGCAGTCGTGCGTAAAAAGTCCATATAGAAGACAATACAGCAACTGACACTGACCAGCGCCACTTGGTCAGTGTCATTGCGAATTTTCTTCGTTTCTTTAAAATGCTGCCTGCCACATCAAATAATACGTGCAACGGGTAATTGGCGTCTAACAGGTGGAAGACTTGATACTTAAAAATCCTGTAAACCAAGTGCAGTTAAGACATCAAAGGCGCGCTTTTGAAACACAAATGGATGATACCTCGCTCAATTAAGCCGCTTTGAAAGAACTGATGATTATGGCGATGATGAGATGACGAGTATGATGAGTATGCAAAGATGAGTCTTTGCTTCTCGGCTTGTAATACTGAACCACTTGTTTACTACCAAATATGTAGGTCAGATCCAAGAACCTGATAGTACCGGGAACGGTTGCTTCAGTCGTTACAAGTAGTGGCCTGAGGGATTAATTAAAAACAGAGCAAACAGCAGGCGTGGCCGTGGCAGGCAAACATTTGTCAGAGTCTAATAAAACCAAGTAGCCGTCAACATACAGGAATATTCTTGCTGCTCCTAGTCCTTCCAATCGATAGCACACTTTCGTGTCTTGATGTGCCGGAAACAAGTCCCTCGAACCAGTCACTCAAAAAACCAGCGCGAGAATATCTTCACAAAATTTGTTTTGTGATCACGTGTGAAAATGAGAAAAAATTAAATGAGATGTGCCCACTTGCTATTGCAAAGGCAATGAACGAATGCGTAGGAAATAACTACAAAGCAAAGAAAATGTCCACAGGCAACAACCGGACGTTAGGCTATGCGAGAGGAGTCATCTCAAGGGATTAACTTCTGAAAAGCACAGACACTCAGATTAAAGAAGCTTTGCATAAACAAGCAGTACGATCGGCGCGAGTAATAAAGACGCGAAACGAAAATGTCGAAACGGGAGCCAAACGTGTAGTTATACCACCTAATTCCTGAACTCTGCCAGTGGTTGTACATGCGGCATAGCTCTATTTGAGTGCTCAGCCATGTGTACCGATTACATTGCATTGGTTCCGGTGTCAAAGATATGGGCACGGCTCACAACCCTATTTGCGCCAGATGTAATCTAGCAGATCAGGGTGAAGTTCAGTGCGCAGGACAGCTTCGGTGCGTTAACTGCGAAGGGCTTCATGCCGCCTATTCTGCATCCTGCACAGAATGTAATCATGGAATAAAAAAAGAAGTAATCACGCTGAAAGTCAATGAAAACACAACATGTCAGTAAGTGACAAAGCGTGTTACCTTTGCACTTCACGAAACATTTGCTGAAGCTGGGCAGAGAGGGCGAGCGCCACAAATGACTTTAGTTGGCACCGAGGCGGAGCTCAAAGATATGGGATCAGCTATCTAACCCCCAAACACCAAGACCGCGGACACCCACACTAAGCACCAGTGCTAAGTCCAGGTGCTTCCGCTCACCCTGGTAGCAACCACTGCAGCAGAGAGGCTATGCACGTTTCAGTGACGGCACTCAAGGACGCGCCTGATGCTAACAAGCAGGCCTGTACACAACATGCAATCAGGAGCAGCCTATTGCTGCTGACTTGATGGAAGTGTCCTGTGGACGCAGATGATATAGGAGAGTCTGCTCCTTGCAGCAAGCCTCCAAAACAGCTCTTCTCTCCTCCTATCCTCCCTGGCAGACGAAAAGGCGATCGACATCCGGTCACATTCACAGGAAAGCGTGCGCGAGTTTGAATACTAATTGACATTGGTTAATCCCAAATTATGCAGAATTTTTATATCTTTAAGTTAACCCTATAAATATGGCGTTGATTACACATCGGAAATTTCATAGGCTTCTACATAATCTGATGGACGTAAAGTATATTCTCACTTTGTTGGACCCGGTGGCCTTGTGCCTCCAAAAAGCTAATGTAGGCCCACAAAGTTATATTTTAAAACCTCATGTGGTTATCCGTAGAGACCGTACAGAAGGTAATAGACTATCTGGCGGAGTTGCGCTTGTCCTGCAAAATGGGACTGCACTCGAAAAGTGAATACAAATGCAAATGTTAAAGCCGTAGCTCTAACAATTGTATCTTTTAAAACAATAACCATCTGCTCTGTCTAAATATCTCCACATATACGATTCGACGTTAGACCACTCGAAAACCGAATTCAACAATAATGGAACATTTCATATTAGGGGGTGATTTCAACGTGCACAGTACTCTCTGTGGTAGCGACGGAGTGCGCACCAGAGCAAGAATTATTGGAGATTGTATCTTAACAAATGATGTCTCTGGCTTAAATGCAGGTACAACAACCCATATTTCTCCTAGCACGGGAAAACTGAGATGCCCGGATTTGTCTATCTGTTCGTTATCTATTTTTACCGTTTTTAAATGCGAAGTTTCTAACAGACCTCATCGCAGTGACCATCAACCCGCTTTTAGAGAGTTTTTATTCCCATTGGTTTCACTACCTCGTAAACCACAATACTCGAAAATGCAGTTGGCTGACTTGCCTCAGTTTGCAAAAAGAGCATCCTTGGAGAACTTATTTGACCCACTTTAAGTACAGATGATTTAAATGAAAGGTTTTCTTCGTGCATGCTTGATGCAGCAAAAGAAAAACTATTCCCCAGACTACAGGTATATTAGGAAAATGTATAAAAACATGGTGCAATAAGGAATCGCCCGCAGGGGCGTCTGCGTCAGCAGTTGTTTCGTTGCTTGCGACACCATGAGCCCGGGCATATGAGGGTTGGACCCTCCTGGGTGTAGCTGTGCGCGGCTTATGATGAATACAAATTTCCAGTTGTCATACTCGACAAGAAAACTACATGTCTGACCGCACAATAATTATACAAAATTCACAGCAAACAGGGCTCTGAACGTACTGAAGGTTCTGTTCATAAAGCAGTGGGGCTCTCATTGAAGATGTCTTCTATACACATACAGATCACTCGTGCGCAATATAGTTTATTACGGATGCCAAGTACACCGAGTTGCCAGACAGTCGCATTTCTAGACACCTGGCCTTACACATAACCATGGACTACGCCTAGCGTGTGGCGCTTGCAGAATATCGCCCATTCCCAATATGCACGTTCAGCGCAACGAGTTCCTCTAGAATGCAGAAGAGCGCTACTTACGGCTGCCTACATTCTGAGAATAAAATACTCATCTGACCATATATGGAACGCCATTGTCACGTGTGTGAAACTCGAGAGCAATACTTAAACAGGCGAAATGCACTCGAACCACAGATTTTTTGGTTTGAAAAGAAATGCCTCGAACAGGCCATCCCTGTGGAGGCACATTCTATAGCTGATAAGCCACAAAGACTAGACTCATGGAAAAGGCGCTCATGATTTTCCGATGTCATTCTTGCCCACAATAAGAACAAAACAGACACGTCGAGAGCACATAATTCAAGAAATCAGGGATTTACATGAAAAATACAAGTCATTTAGTGAGTTTTCTACAGATGGACCTAAGACAAGCCAACATATAGGACGTAGCGTAGTATCAGAACAGCTGGAAGAGTGTATCAGATTACCGCAAATTGTTTCAATCTTCTCAGCGGACATACATGCACTGCAGGTAACCATAGGTAGTCACGTCTGAGAAGGTCACTTAAGGCAACCGCTACGGTCTACAGGATTGAGAGCTTTGAAACACAATCGGTTTTGTAAGAGTAGATCATTTGTGAACGTATTACTTTTGTATGGTTTCTGTTGACTTTCTCTACATTGTATATTCCTCTTGAGGACTATTCACAGTGAGAAAAACAAAATTTCCGTGCTCAGGTGGTCGGACGCTGTTTATATCGGCTGCAGGTGATGCTGTTTACAACCGAAAGCATCTTCTGCTGGGTAGCTTGAAACGCGTAGTGAGGCTTTTTCTCGCTGAGTCATTATATGACACTGACTCTAATTAAAATGATGTTTAATATTGACTAATGAAGCACTGTAGTAGTGCAATGCGGACAAGACAGATGACAATTATCGTTGTGTGGCAAATATACACCCCAAAGGGTGCAACTGTTTTTACAGTGAACTCTAAGAACAGTTTACACCCTTTGGCTTGCCCCTTCTGCCACACAAAAATAATCATCATCTTCCTTGATGCGTTTCCTTTCTTTATCGCTGCAAGCCCGGAACTTTCCAGTGATGAACGGCACGCGCGTTATCAGAAGAGGCACTCCAAAGGGTGTAAACTGTTCTATGCTGATAACGCGCGTGCCGTTCGTTACTGGAAAGTTCCGGGCTCGCAGCGATAAAGAAAGGAAACGCATCAAGGCAGATGACGATTATTTTTGTGTGGCAGAAGGGGCAAGCCAAAGGGTGTAAACTGTTCTTAGAGTGTGTAGAAGGCAATCTGCGAGCGTGTAACATGGTCTGGCTGAGAGACTGTGTTGTAGCCACCTCTGTGAACTTGGCGTAACATGGCGTCGACTGAGGCCAAGCTTTACAAGCAACCATTCACCCGTGTATTTCTACTCTTGAAGTGTAGGAAATGATGCCCGGGAAGAGAGGGATACTTGAAAATCGGATGTTATCTTCAGTTTTTGTGGCATTGTTTGGTAGGAGTCCTTGTGCTACGAAATCTATGTAAAAGTGAATTTATCTGTAATGCCGCTCATTCACCACTTACGCACGTTTCGCCTCCACACGCCATATTCCTGTTAGGTCAATATACCAAAATTATATATCCTTGTAATTTACTGTTTTTCAGCTGATGGCATCCGGTGGAGCTTCGTAAGGCAACGACTGCTGCTTACTTGGTGCCACAACTTTGGATGAATGCACAAGAAGCTCGGAACGAGCATTTATATAGAGCGAAATAAACATTTCATTTCAGAAAACGTCTTGCGTTTTCTTTTTGAAATTGCACGTGACACATATTTGGTAGAGGCTTGTAAAGATCGTTCGCAATCATTTCTATTAAATAATAAAATGATCCCGCGCCAACGCCGTGCGTGGTTCAGCAGTAGAAGCGAAAAAAAAGAGAAAAATATATGTCGCGCCGATCAGCGGAGCCGGCGCGCGGCGTGTACCACCTGGATTTCATAACGCTCTCGCCCAAAACCGAAACCGGAAGGTGTGAATCCCATCCGCTTGGTGCGCTACAGTAAATTAAACGACTGGGCTACATGGGAGTGTTCACTCTTATTGAATCTTTCTCTATGGTTCCACCTTTTTTAAGCCTGAAATGGTATTAATGTAAGTTTCCACGGTGTCAACGGTATAACGTTTGTTCAGAGCGCTTACACTCTACGAAGCATCACGAATTAAGCTGTACGATCAGCAAAGCGGGAAGGGGGGGGGGGGGGGCATATTCTATATTTAGAATTTCAGTTGAAGAGTCTCTGCTGTTGGAATCGTATTCGATAGAAAAGTTCGCTATGCGATGTTGTCGAATATTCCTTTTTAATATATAAAAGGATAAAATCGCTTGTAGACTCAAGGGAGGCAGAATGATGAACGTGATGACTTTTCTGAATAATGCCGGTGCAGGATAGTCGTGGGTCTTGCTCAGGGGCAGCAGATGCTATGTGATCGTACTCGGCATGCAGCTTGTGTTCAATATTTCGCAGTCATTATTTAGGCAGCCTATATACCGACTGGTTTGGCCTATTTTGCCAGTTTCACCAAATTCCTGTTCCTTCAAAACGATGTGCGGTGCTCTAGTATCACACTTGTCTATTTTCACAAACGCGACAGTGTACGTGGATCTTACTTTTGTTTTTTTCGTTGCGGTCATTGCCCTGGTGCTTCAGGTAACTGAACTCAGCTGTCGATTATTTACTAACTGCTGACTATTCGGGACGTGTATTTGTGACCGGCATTACATACATGTGTCGGTTTACATAAGTCAGGTCTTGCTTTCTTTTGCCAAACGGACTCCACGCAAACTTCGTGTTTCTGGTTGCCGTAAAAAAGTATAGAAATGTTTCATATTGCATTCGACATTCGCTGGTCATTTTCTGGAATACACTCATTCTGTTTGCTTCTGAAATTCCACTATTTGAACACCCTTAATAGCCCGTCTAGAAATATGGGAAAACTGGAGTACCAAATTGTGCGCTCAAGGTAAAATGATGTGAGGAAAAATCTACGAAATATATGGCACCTTGATGTTTGTTTTGATGTGTTTCGGTTGGTACAAAATATATTTATTGGTCTGTTTCAGTCGATGCCGAGGGCGATCAACGTACGATTCGCGTTTTTGGAAGTGCATAAAAATTATGCGAAATCAGCCAGTTAGAACTTTGCACTCCAAGATCACTTAGTGCGTTACAGGCTACACATTCTCGAGGCGCTGCCTTAATGCTCCGTTGATCGCTCTGATCTCGAGCTCACATTTGGGAAGTCGCAATTTCCCACAGGAAGGCGAAATGCCGCATGCAGCTTCAGTCTTCACGAGCAGCCGGCGTGTGTTGATCCCTTAACGCGCCCTATTATTCCCAAAAATTATCTGCGCGTTAAGAGCTGAGCAAAAAACAACGCCTGCCAGCCAAATAAGTCAACCTACAACGACCAGCATCCGGCGCAACCCTACTCGTAACTGACCAGCAAAAGGAGAAATAAAGAGTTGGCGAGCACAAAATAACTCCGCGAGGACGTGCAGCACAGTTTACTTCTACATGATGTAGGCTTGCCGCAGAACCCGCTCCCACCCCCTACCCCTCGAGCCTCGACCACTCATAGATATTCTAAAGTGAAGGATTGCAATCTAATCATACCTTTATTACACCTTTACAGGACTTTCTTTAAAAAGAAGCCTGCTGCATGGAGAATACCTAGAACATTAGATTTCTTTCTCCTGCTCCCTCTTTGCCCTTCCCCCTTTCAATAAAATTTATCACCGCCACCACCACGACCACCTGCTCCGTTAAATTGCTTATAATGAGCGAAATCTGTGCCACAGTGTGGAGTTTTTAAGGTACTATCCCACAGACGTGATGGCGCAGTTGTATGCATGCCTAGAAATGTGGGGCATGAGGCACGCGAGACCCCTGTTGCCCTCTCTCGGTGGTCTGCCGCTCGGCGACGTGCAACTGAATGAGCATCGGAGATGTACATAGAAATAACTTCTGTAAATTTTAGCTCTGTGGTAACGTACGTTTATGTCCCAGGGCAGTTCAATAAAATGAGGCGCCTATTGATGGTCACCCAATAAATTTATCATTAATGCGTGGCCATTAATAAAGTCTCAGTAAAACATTATCGCGTATTCGGCAGAACCGTCTATGACTTCCCTACACTCTAAGAAAAGTTTACACCTTTTCAGTCCTATCTTTGCCACACAACAATAAACGTCATCCGTCTCATCCACATTTCCTTTCTTTAGCGTTGCGAGCCCGGTACTTTCCATTAACGAATAGCATGCGCGTTATCAACATGACATAGCATTCCCGACAGGAAATAGCGGGCACGGCGTTTTCAACAAAGGAAACGCAAGCAAGGTAGATGGCGATTATTGTTGTGTGGCAGATATACACCCCAAAGGGTGCAAACGTTTTTGAGAGTGTATTTCCTTATGATCTCCCTTGCTCGTTCCTTACTGTATACTTCGTCCCTCAGGAAAGCCTACGCAGAAGACAAACCTCAAAGCTTCACATGCCTTGCCAGTCCTCCTAAACTCGCAAGCCTCAATAAAATAGCACGTTATATCTGATAGTTCGTCAAACCCCGAGACGAGCTACCTTGGCTCTATGGTGCCGTATAGTGTTAAACTTGCGTGGTTAATTTTCTAATGCTGCCCTGTTTAGACTCCGAAGCTCTCGGCAAGCGCTACTACACAGCCTTTCTGGCGATTGCCTTCGTTTTGTGCTCCGCATTTCATGGGAACTCACGTCACAGGGGTACAAAGGCGCTCGAGACTAATTATCATGCACGGCTGCCGAATTTTCCTTCGAGCGAGGTAGCGGCTTTTGTTTCTGAGAAGACACTTCCATTTTTGCTGAGCTTATACTAAATGTCCACTTGCCCAGAGCAGTCCAAACAGCGATTAGGCTCAGCTCCAGCCACAGGAATACCACTCTTCTGACACAGCGGTGCGAGCTAAGGGACATATGTACATGAACTTCAAGCTCTTTTTGATGAACACAGGGTGCTGGTGGAACTATCTCTTGGTCCTGTTTGATGCTTCTCTCACACAGTATGTTTCCTTTCATCCCCTTGATCCGTAAAAATAGGTTTACACGTGATAAGCGTTTTATCAGTGCAATATTCAAAAAACATGATAAAAATAGAACTCGTACGTTGCAATGTTTTTTTTTTCACCAAGGCCGCTTTTATCCTGAGGCTATACCACGAAACGCCAAATGGAAAAAGATGCTGAACATTGTACGGAAGCAATGCTATAGAAGCGGTCGATTAACCAGATATTGCTGCGCAATGCTACAATTATGTAATTTTATTTTTATCTGTTTCTTGCAGGAGTGAAACCTGCATTCCGGCCATAGTTGGAAAAGTCCACAAAGTTCTACCAGTGGGAAAATTTCAGCTCGAGTATGACTTTTTCGGACAGCCCGTTCGAGGTAGAGTATGTCTCAGTTCATTCAGAGTGGTTAAACAACATTGCGATTCAGGAATGCTGGAACACCATCTCGGAATACTAGCGTAGCGGGAACTATACAGGTCTCGGAGAAGAGCACATTAATTCGCAGACACTGGCACTGACTGGAAGCATCTCCGTGTCCACATGTTGTTTATGCTGTACTAGTATTCCGAGATAATTAGTGAGAAAGATTACAAAATGTATGTGATGCCAGCTTCTCATTCTTTTGCAGCTTGAGGGCACGAGTGATGTCAATTTCGGCGCTCTGGTAGTTCTATACAGAGACAAACATTATGGGGCGGCGAAACGCTATTGCAGACCACTGCGGTTGCTTCATATTTTTTTTCTATGATTTGCACGAAAGTGTCTACTGCTGAACATAATGACTTGCGAGATGTAGAAGATGGAGGTGCGACAATGTTGTTACTAACCTGCAAATGGGGGCTCCCGCGATGGCAGTACATACATACGCTGTTTACAAGATATATGCCTCTGTGATTCAGAGAGAATTTCCGCGCTTGCAGTGTTCCACTTAATATTTGTACTTTTTTCACCAGAATTTCCTTTGCCTCATTAGTTCTCATGAGAGTGGTGGCGTCCGCACTTCATCAATAGGTCATCTTCACCGTAAGCATCAATAAGACAGCTGTCGCAAGGGCAAATTTAGTTACACATTAAGCAAGCGCAATTCGCTGCAGCTAGTGTCACTTCTGTGGTGCGGTAAAGGAAAATGTAAATTTGAATTGGTGCCAGCCTTGATCAGTAAATGAGCCATCACAATAAATCTATGCACATTACTAATGTACACATTTGCAGAAAAAACAACATAATAGTCGTCATGGGAAAGTCAGGAAACGGCTTTGCACAAAGCGCCTCAGCAATGCGTTCAGATTTTAGAAGTGAAGCGCTGAGAGTTGAAGTTTTTGCGCCGAGTAAGCGCGATGGCCCTCGTTGGCAGATAGCCAATGGCGGTTTCTATTGCAAATGGCAGAGACACGCTTACAAACATTTGAAATCACAAGAAAAGTCTTTTCCCAATTAATTTCGGCGCTGCATGGAAGGAGGAGGGGGAAAATCCAAGGGCAGCTAAGCACTTCTTATGTGTGGTGAGTGCGAAAATATTGTTGTCCAATTGAACGCCGCTCGGCGGTCCTTCGATTTTTGTGCTGAGAGTAGTGTTTGCGTTAGTGCTCGTTGCGGCCGTCGACAATGTAGATGCTTCAGACTCCATAGTGGCAAGAAGCAGCAGCCTGCAGTGATAACGCCGCATAGCACCGTCGCCCTGCGCGACGAGAGCCCGAGAAAGCAGCAGCGGCTACCAATGCCAGTAGGCGCTAGCAGCAGCTAAGCCCAGTGAGGGTGACAAAGTGATACGGACCGCGCGCCGTCTTCTGAAAGGCCTCGCCCTCGCGAGCTATCTAGGCAACAGAAGCACCCGGCTACCGCCGCAGCGCAAAAACCCTTCGTCAGCATCTACCGCCATTATAAGCTCCCTTGCTCGGCGGTGGAACACATTCTGCACCCTTCGGCCTGCAAATTCCCTCTCAGGCTGATGTTCCGTGCTCTGCAAACCTTCGCCGATGATGCCGGTCTTGCCGATCGTCTTTGAGTTTGTCCCGTGACGTGCCTAGGCATCCTCTGTTGTCACTGCTGCTGCCACCCCACCTTTCTCTCCAGTCCCCCTTGGGCAGAGCGGTAGAGATGTCCTTTATCGAAAGACAGTTACCGCGTTGCGCTTAGCCCCACCTTTCACCCCCAATCAAGAACCTCTCTCTCGTTTCGACCGCTCTGCTCCGTAGAGGCATGCACTTCACGCGGCGTCCCAGTTGATGAAAATCTAGTGGCCGCTGCTACCGACGCCGCCGACTTTTGCGCTGAATAGCCCATTTGATGCTTTCGCGTCTATAAACGTTCATTGTTCTAAACAGGAGCAAAGTGTATTTATTCGCCCTAGGTGGGTGGCTCCCAAGGGTGAATCTCCGCATGACTGCCATTGGCTGTTTTAGAGTAGACGTTCTTTCGACGCTAGCTCAACGTCCCCTTCAGTTACAGCCCTAACAGGAGGGCGATGCTCTAGCAACATGGCGGCGCACACGATTGTTTACGTTGTCATGGCAACAGGAACAGCAGCCGCGCGACGCCTCCTATCCTTATTGTTCTTTCATTTTTATTTTTTATTATGCCGACCCGCTCTGTTCCCTTTCCCCCCTTTTCCCCACGCCGCACGCGCCGCTTACATTGATTTTTGCATGTACGCGGCAGGTTTTGGTTCTTTATTTTTGTTATCGCGCGCGCTACGAAGCACCACGAGCCAGCTCGCAAGAAATGCCAATGCGCGCGCTGCGTCACGCATTGTCATTACTTGCGAGCTGGCGCGTCACGTCAGCCAAGGCACGTCAGCCAAGGCATTTTGTGCCTGGTAACATTGGCATCAACGACGTCTAGTGTATTTTCTGCAAGGCTCATGCAGATAATATACTGCTATTCATCGACACATATGTTAAAGAGCTCATGATAACGCAATAAAGGTTTGGCAGACTGATCAGTACATCATACTGCGATTCAGATTCATATCGGTACTAGGATTCAGACTGAGGATCCACATGTCGTTCGTTTTAGCATTTAAAACCGCAATGTTTTCCATCAGTATCGTACCTAAACATGAACTCGTAATGGTGCCTTTTTCAGTAATTTCTAGCCTCGCGCCTTTTTCGATTCGAGGGAATAAAGTTAATGCGCTTGAAGAAATCTTCAACATGGTTCGAGCCTCTCGTGCTATTCGAAGATAAGGCAAAGCGACCACCTATTGCACAATCCAGTCTCGATGACGCTGGAAGGTTTTCAGTACACAATGCAGTGCATTGTCGGCCTATTACGTTCACCGGAGCTAAAAGGCATGCAAAGGAAACATCTCGTGCTTGCTTTTATAGGAACATTGATAAGCACAAAATCCAGAAACATGGGAATAATGCCTTGAAATCTTCGAAGAGCCTACGTCTTTGAGCGCAGATGTTTTCTTTGACGACTCTGACCAAGTCTCCAGTGATAGACCTGAGATTGCGAGGCGTGCTTGGTACAGCAGAAAGATTACTTAAAATAGAGTACCTTTCGTCAAGCAAAAGCTGCAGCGCTATCAAATAAAGGGCGGCCCGTGCCGTTCCAGAGAACTTGGTTGTGGCCATCACTGATTTTTACTTGTTCAGCCTAGGTGCAGAAGGATTTTCAACATTTTAAAGCGTAGAAAATACACTTATGGATATGGTCATTGCGGCGACTGTTTTCGACACGTCAGCAAAAAAATATTTTCGCACATGAGACTTGCGAGTACTGCAAGCCTACAACTGTTACAGTTGCAGGAACATTGAGAATTCCAATTACACAAGACTGTCAAATTGGGACTTTTCTTTTTACTAGTTTCTAATTGCGCGCATTTCGCATAACGGAATTTGCTGTGAGCATCTGCTGTACGAGTATGTATAACTTCGGGTAATCGCTGAAAATAACGGCGTTATGGACTGCTATCACGTGCGTTTTCGAGCTGCAATAATAAACGAACGGTACCCCCTTTCTTTAACACGTATTCCTTTAACTCATCACACATAAATAAGTGAAGTATTCACATTACATTCTAGTCAGACGGTACTTCTAAACTTATTGAGCGACTAGCTTCCAGCTGGCTTGTCAGTTTCTATATATAATACTTATAACAAATTCAATTCATGAAATACAGGCAAGGGTTAAATACATTCAGTGGTCCTGGTTAGTTAAAACAAAATAGCAAACACACCAATAAACTAGCTGTATATAAAGGGTACGATGCGTACAAGCAAACAGACGCAACGTATTGCATGATGTTGGGATTCGGGGGTCGTGGCCACAGAGTCTGGCGTCACACTAAGCGTCACTGTCTGGTCTACGCCACCGGTACGTCTCGAAAGGGTATCTGGCCTACGCCACTGCGGCGTCGCACCGAGGCTAAGAAGGCCTACGCCGTCGTCCGAACTTTCACGACGATGGTTGCTAACTTTTTATGACATTTGTACTGGCACGAACATCGAGCGCATGGCACGTAGCGCGCAGTTACAGACTACATGTCAGAGCTGACTACCATCAATCTGGGAGAGCACTCTACGCAATCAGGACGGCTCATAAATACCCTCCGTCTTCCTTGGAGCACTCTTTAGCGAAACGGGTAATGTCCCAATCAGCCAGTCTTGTGGTTCGCATCGGCGCCAAACACCGCCTCCGAGAAGTAGAATGTTGACACAAAGCCCACGCGCTGCCCCCAAGCTGATCCTGGAAAGGGGGAAGTACGCATAGCAGACCCGGTGTTTCACTGACTACCGGGCAGAGTTCAATGGCCCAAGCTCGCCAAAAGGTAAAGCTTTTTCTGGCTCTGGCGTCTTTCGCGGAAGTTCTGGTAAAACCTCCGTCGTCTCGTTCTCACGCCTCTGATTTAGCTTCACTGCCAGCACCCCAGTGTCCACCTTGACTCGGTGGAATGTAGTTTGACGTTGGTACCGCAATGACCCCGGGCTCCACTCTTCGGCGAATACGCCAAATCTAACATCCACTCCGCGGTACGGAAAATGCCGACTTTACTTCCGGCGCGGACAAACGCTGGGCAGGATGAGAATGGCTGGTGGCCAGGAAGATGGCTTGGCTCTCTGCAACAAGTGCAAACTCGGATTCCTTCTAAGCATCTCACAATGAGCGGCACGAAATGGTCGATCCTGGCAGCACAGTACCACACTGCGCGCAAAATCCCGGAAGCAGCTGTTGACTTACCAGGCTCCATACGAAAGGTATGATATAACCTGCACAACTGGGAACTGAAACTTTCTACCCCAAAATTTGGGTGCTACCAAAGTGAGCGCTGCTGTTCCTTATGAATTCAACCAAGCCCGATTGTCACGCTACACGAGAGCAACGGTGCACCTACAACTAAACCGAAGGCTCTAAATAACAAATGCTTCAGAACACCTTATGCAGCCTAACATTACGAACAGCCTGTTCACGCCCTATCCCGGTGGGCTAATCACACGTACTGGCGATATACCAAACAACCTCGTCAACTCTACGGATACGTAATGGATATCGCGCTTGTATCGTGGTCCAAACTCGATGCATACCTGCGTCCCAGGCGTACGTGTCATAATGCTTACACATGTTTCTTTCATTTCCATCCATGCAGGACACGCATTACATGAACAACAAAACGAAACTTGCGTAGCTTACGCACTCACAAGAACCTTAAAAACAACGCATCTGATATTAACTACTTCTACGCACGCTTCAAGAAAACTCCTACGCTGCCACCCTCAATAAACACGAGCGACCCAGCCACAAACGTTCTGCTGCTTTCCGTCCGCACAGGACGCGTGCTAATGTAACTTTACCAAAGTTTCTCAGTGTAAGTTATGCAGTTACTGAAAACTAACATGCGTAAACTTAAAGGACCCCTAACCATGCCACATAGCAAATTTCGGTTATAGACTGGAACTTGTTGCGTGCCCTATATATATATAGGGAGCGGTCCACCGCAACATTCTTTTCGAATTGCTTCGCTAATAGCCGAGACAGAAATAAGTGCTCCGAACCCATGATTTCACGAGGCTAGGGCCACTGCCAGGAAGACACTCTCTGCACTTGCCCCGTCTAGCCTCTGCAAGCGAAATTCCTTCCCTGCGTTCTCCCATACCGGAACTGATGGATGACGTCTTCATTGTTTTCCTCGCTCTGTTGCTGCGCGGCACACTTCCGCTGATGGCATAGCGCACGAACGGTTTCGTTTCTCTGGTTTCGCGCAGCCCACGAGTTTGCGCGCTGCGCACGAGAACATCTGACTAGCGGTATAACTCAGTGCTACGCGAATACTGAGACAGGCACAAGCGATTCATAGCACGATCCCGAAAATTACCTACTTTCGTTGTCTGCGCGTGCGACTGCAGGAAGTGGGAACCAGCAGACAAAACGTAAGTGCGTCTCTCTTGGTGTGGTGCATAGTAAAACAAAAAGATGCCAACATTCGGCGTGTGTGTTCTATTCTTTCTCTACACTTTAATTAGTCTACTGAAGCAACAGATTACACAAATAACGGATGTTGCCTTGAATAATTCTCGAAGTCGCGTGTCACTACGTGCGACGTCACAGCAGTGCTATGTACGTAGGCCTACTTCCTGCGCGGCGCCCGCTATGAGAAGGGCGTACTGCGTTCGGTTTGAAATTTCAGCTCTTTCCGCGGCGCGTAGCGATGTAATACTTAGCAGACACGATCGTTAGCGCGCATTGTATGCACGGAGCTTGTCAGCTCAAAATGGCCAGACCTGGTGAGGGGCCCTTCAAAAGGAAACCGTACACTTTTGAGAACAGTTAACCGATAGACACTTGCGTTACTATAGGCCTTTGACAAATAACCTTGACGTTTCAGGTAACTCACGAAAAAAATTAAAACAATTCTAACCAAGTAGCGAACACTTCGCAGCACTAAAGCTTAACGCCAAACACATTTTTCAAACTTCAGAGCTTCTGAAACGAAAACATTAACAAAGCTCATAACTTACTTATGAAACTCTAGTCTCAAATCACGAAATTTCTCAAATGTTTAAAAATAAACAAACAAACAGTGCTTGCTTCTACGAAACCTTTCCTTCTGTCTATCCTTCCGATTATCTTATGACAGTTTCATACTTTTGAGCCGTGCTCCAGTTAGTCGCGCCCTCATAGCTAACCTTGGTATCCAGGACCAACAAAGGGCCTGACAGTCCATCAGCTCTTTCCAGACGTTGCAGTCCGATCTGCGTCCAGGCGACACGCTTTCATAATGACCTCCTCTGACCGTGTCGCGTCTCTCTACAACCTCCTCTGATCCCGGCACCTTACGCTCTTTCGCAAAGCATGCTGCAATGACTGGGTGCATAATTAGCCCGTGCCTTTTGTCTGCGTTCATATAAAGGCAAGTCTTTATCGCAATAAAAAAAATGTAGGGCATGCTTCTCTGTCTCTTCTTGTCCGGTGGCTCAGACGCGTTACAAATGAACACGTCGCATGCGGCGAGCACCCCTTTCCTTTTTTTGCGTCATGCCTTTTCGACACTATCCATTTTTGGCTGCGCTACATTCTTCACCGCATGTCGACCTTTACGACACTTTGTTCTCCGGCGCTTCTTCCTAGTGCTCACTTTTGAGCCATCTGCTCGCGCCTCGTGCTGACCGTTACGTATCTCACCGGTCCAGATCACTGTCTTTTAGCCCCCACAGTCTGACTGGTTTTATAATAAAGCTTCCCTATATTTGCTTGTACTGGCGGACAACTTAACCGACTCGAACTGTGCAGCAGTCTTTACTTGAGCTATGCAACTCTTACTCCTGTGAACTGCCCACTTACTCGTCGTCGAGCTCACGATGTGCATCGGAACATAGATTGACAGTCTAGATTGCTGTCTCACCCGCACACTCTGAATGACTTGTACCTAAATCACCGCCCTCTTGGCTACCTAGACCGCGGTCAACTTTACCGATCCCTGAATAACACAGCTGTCTGCCTTTGAGCTACGCAGATCGCACTCCTTTGAACTGCGCTCAACTGCATTGTGCAGCTTGCACTGAGCTTCCGCACGCAGCCATGACTCGGCATGGGTACTTCGTTAACGACCGCGTTAACAATACCTGAACCCGCCGTGGTTGCTCAGTGGCTATGGTGTTAGGCTGCTGAGCACAAGGTCGCGGGATCGAATCCCGGCCATGGCGGCCGCATTTCGATGGGGGCGAAATGCGAAAACACCCGTGTACTTAGATTTAGGCGAACGTTAAAGAACCCCAGGTGGTCGAAATTTCCGGAGCCCTTCACTACGGCATGCCTCATAATCAGAAAGTGGTTTTGGCACGTAAGACCCCATAATTTAATTTAACAATACCTGAGACGCGCACAGACGGTTACTGTGCCAATTTGTTCACAACTGGTCTAACGGTCTCTACAGTACTCTGCTGGCACAGCACCTAGTTGCGCTCACTACAGCCTTCAAAAGCCTTGGTTGCCCTGAAGACATCGTTAGCAGCTTACACTTTCAGTTCATCTATGAACGTGCTGCTAACCTCACAAGTACTACTTCTCACTTCGGCTCTCGACCAGAACCTGCTGGAGACTTCCTCCCACTTTCGTTGCATTCTACTTACAAATTTTTCAAGCTGGTGTTTTTCTTGTTCGATTGCCTGTTACAACTATTCAATATTTTTGTCTAATGGTCACATTAACTGCCTCGTTCCTTCCCTTTCTTCCGGCCTAACTTTTGCCTGCGAAATAATTTGCGGTTTCTGCATATTTTCTTCCTGTTCCTGCCTAATTTCTACGTGATCTGCCTATTTGCTTCCTGTTTATATCGTTTGTTTAAAATTCTGTTACCTAGAGGTTCAATGATTTTCAAATTGGACAATAGTTTTACGCATCTCGGCTTCCCTTAAGTCCTCTTCTACTACAAAATTGAGCTCTTCACACAACCGCAACAGGTGAGCAGTCGAAACACATTAGGACCATAGTCGCTACATTAAGACTTGGCACTGCTGTCAAACAATACTTGCTGCGATACCCACCCAAATAAGACAAGTAAACGATCACCAGCGATTCAAACCTATTAACCCAGAGAAATTGAAGCCTGGCAAGTCTTACAGCCAAAACCAAACGCTTACCCACAGGAGCAGCACCATGTCACGAGTCATTCTCTGTAGATCCAGTCAGTTGCAAGAGCTGGTTATTCCCAAGTCACCTCCTAGTTGATTGGAATACCGGTTGGTCGCCGCGTCCCAAGGTTCGTGAGGTCAGTATCACCACTGCCCACCAGTTGTACGATTTGGGAGTCGTGGTATCGGTAACTCTAGTCACACAGAAGGTCGCTGTCAAGCCTACGCCATCGGTGCGTCTCGAAACTGGTACCTGGCCTACGCATCCGGGACGTCACATGGAGGCTAAGAGGGCCCACAACGTCGTCTCAACTTTCAAGACGAGAGTTGCTAACTTTTGATGAGTGCGAGGTATTGAGATTAGAACAATATAGTGGAGAGTTTATTCACATGGGGGAAGGCGAAAACTTATTTACAGGAACGGCACAAGATACTTGTACTGACAGGAACATCGAGCGCAGTAAACGTAGCACGCTGCTACAGACTACGTGTCAGAGCGGACTACTTCGTTCTGGGAAAGCAGTCTCTAGCAGTGTTGCGGAATGGACGCCCCCATACCACACTTTCAAAAAAAGGAAGCGAAAAAGGAGAAACCAGCCGCTTTCCTCCTTCAGGCTGGTGAGTTCCTCCTTCACACGCACTTCACATGTCGCGCCCTCTCGCGGCAATCAAAAGGGGAGGAACGTTTCTCCCTTGGTTGCGTATCTTGCGTCGCCGCCACCGGTGACCCGAACATCGACTACAATAACTTCTTTTCCACGAAAACTAATGCTAAGTAGCATAACCTGAGGTCTAAGCCTTTCATGACAAGCGACCGTCAGTGTCAAACCTCTAGCCCGAAGGGGAGTTGCGATGCGAGAATAACTCGAAAGTAGCGTTCAGCTGCTGAAGCACAGCGAGACTAGCTCGTACTCAGGCATCTCGGACTAGACGCCACAAATAGCAGCCAGCCTTTCTTGTTTTGATGCGTGAAATTAGGATGAGGAGAAGGTTAAGCTATATCAAATACCCAGCACCTCCACCACTCTGTTACGCCCACAAAAGGCGTTACTTTGAAGCCGGGTAGAGTTCGAAGCGATGGCCTTGGTCAGCTGAGCGCCTGTCGAGATTCAGCCAGCCAGCCACACGTCGTCTTCTTCGTTCACCACTCTTCGGTGCCCCCGAATACTGTTTGTTGAGACGTGAACCCACTATGCAGCTAAGAGCGTAACAATATGCATTTGTGATCCAGATCTCGATGCTCCCATCACCACGACAGACGTTAGAGCAGAGATTAATAACCTCAGAAAGAGATCGGCCCCCGGCCCGGACGGGATAACAAACACAGCTCTTAGGAATCTAGACGATGAGTCTATCATTGCATTAACCAAATTTATGAACCAGGTGTGGGAGAAAGGAGAACTCCCAAAAACAGGGAAACAGGCGGACGTAGTCTTTATTCTCAAGCCAGGCAAAGTACCCGGCTTGAACAACATGCGACCAATCTCCCTCACCTCGTGTGTAGGGAAATTGATGGAGCATGTTGTTCAAACGAGACTGACCAGGTACATGGAGGAGAATGATCTCTGGCCGCATGAAATGGTTGGATTCAGGCCAGGGCTCAGTACACAAGATGTCATGCTCAGACTTAAGCATGATATCCTAGACCGATACGACTCCACTGACACCAGGGCGATCCTAGGTCTCGACCTCACCAAGGCATTTGACAACGTTAGTCATAAGGCTATCTTGGTAGGCCTCGAAGAGGTAGGTGTGGGACACAGGGTATATGCATACGTCAAAGACTTTCTGTCACAGAGGGAGGCGAATATAAAATTTCTGGATGTAAAATCCGCTCCCATCACACTTGGGAGCAAGGGAACCCCGCAAGGTTCAGTGCTCTCGCCCTTCCTATTCAACATAGCGATGAGGGGTCTCCCAGCGGAACTCAATAAGATTAAATCGATTAAATTTAGCATGTACGCGGATGATATCAACATCTGGGTTAACAGTGGGAGTGACGCAGCCATCGAACTTAAACTACAGATAGCGGCAAATATGGTGGAAGAGTACGCGGCCAGCAGAGGCTTGGCGTGCTCGCCATAGAAATCAGAGCTGTTAATCATTGAGCCAAAACGTCAAAGGAGACACGCTGATAGCAGCAGACCCATCACTGTTTTCGTAAATGGAAATGCGGTTCCCAAGGTGGAGGAAATAAGTATTCTGGGCATGTATATCCAGAGAAATGGATGCAACCTCACGACAATCAAAAAGCTAGAAGGATACGCGGCTCAGGTAACGGGGATCTTTAGGAGAATTTCACTCAAAGGCAGGGGCCTCAAAGAGAACAGCCTCCTCAGACTCATGCAAGCCTTCATTACCAGCCGTATAGCGTATGCCACACCGTATCTTGTGTTTAGGCGAGAAGAAAAGGATAAAATAGATGCGATCATTAGGAATAGCGTTAAGAGAGCCCTAGGCCTCCCAGACTCGACCTCGACAGACGTCATCCTCAAAATGGGGGTACACAACACGCTAGTTGAACTCACTGAGGCAGTACGAATGTCTCAGTTGGAAAGATTAGGCCAGTCTAAAACAGGGAAAAAAATCATGGAATGGGTAGGAATTCAATATGACAGGGGTGCCCTGACTGACAAAAAAGACATTCCGTTGGACGTGCGTAAGCGCTTCCGAATCGCGCCCCTACCTAAAAATATGCATCCTATCTACAACAAAGAGAGGAGAGCTCACAGGGCTAAGGCTCTAGTAAATAAACTTAAAGACACACCGGTGCATAACGTAGCGTACGTGGACGCCGCTTGCGGCAGAGACGGGGCTGCGGTATCGACGGTGGTTGATGGCGACGGGTGCGTTAAGATAGCGTGCTCCACGTGCACGAGGGACGCCTGTACAGCCGAGGAGGTTGCAGTAGCGCTCGCTTGTGCGGGAACAAAAGCGGGAAGTATATTATGCGATAACAAATTAGCTATACGAAATTTTAACAAAGGGAGAATCTCGGAAGAAGCCCTCCACATTCTACTCAAAAAACCTCCCAGGAGGGACATAACTTTTATTTGGGTACCAGCCCATGAAAAAGTCCCAGGCAACGAAGCCGCTCATGAGCTCGCCCGAGCACTCTACCACCGGGCAAATCTAGAGCAGCCAGTTCCAGGGATAAAAGATGGCATGATCACGTACAGGGAAATTGTCGATCACTACAAAGCCGAAAGAAAAATCTTTCCACCTCCGCATCGGTCTCTCTCTCTGGAGGACGCTCGCATTTGGCGACGCCTCCAGGGAAACAATTTTACATCACCACATTGGATCTACTTAACACAGACAAGGGAATATAACGACGCCCTCTCCAAAATTTCTAAGCAAGAAGATACGCTAGACCATATAATATGGGAGTGTGCTGGCTCCCCAGGGGCCAAGGAAAACATTGTCAGTAGAGAAGCCTGGGAGGCCTTGCTCCAGAGCGAGGCTGAAGACGACCAGCGTCGCGCAATCCGCCTGGCCGTTGAGGCCGTGAATACTCACTGTCCTCAACGCGCGGGGACTGCTTCGTCCTCCTCCCCTACCTACGTGTAGGTTAAGAGGCGGGCACCCCAGCTCGGTGGAACAATAAAGTTTTCAATCAATCAATCAATTGTGATCGTTTTGAAGCGCCATCCTCCACGGCTTCGACGCGAAAGCACAATACGTTTGCTGGCGCCATCGCCACGTAGCCGAGCGGTGTGAGCGCATTAACGCCGCAAGCTGCGCCTCCGAATCCACAGATGGAACACAAACCGTGCTGCCAGAGCAAGGAGGCGCATGAGCGTATTATGCAACCAGATATACAGCTGTATATCTATCGTCACTTGCGTGCCGGTTCGTCTGCGTCTCCGCCCGCTAGCGGCAGCTTCTCCATGATGCATCCAGCAGCGCGCACGACACTACAGAGACGGGAAGCTCCGACCGACAATAGAAGATCTATTTCCTAAAAGGCGCAGTAAAAGCAAACGTACCATCGAAAGGTATCCAGCAAATAAATTTGAAAGAAAGCTTTTAATGACATCCCCGTCGCCATTTAGCACATACTGCTGTCGGCATTTGTGAAGAAAAGGAGACACTCTCAGAGATAACATGCAGACTGACAATTGAAACTACGAAGTACGCAAAGGCTAATGAAAGGCGCAACGGTACGGGACAAACGAATATGAACGGGAGACCACGCTAATGGGACACACATTGTGACGGCACCATTGCGCACTGTTTCGAGCGCCGGGATTGTAGAAAGCTGCGGGGCACTGTCGAACTCGAACGTCGGTGCGGAGCGAAACTGTCCTCTATCTAGCAGGAAGCAGGGCTAGCACCGCGCAGAGACAGCTTCACAGCAGAGGCGCTCGGAGAGAGACGGCATACTTCAAAAGTCGAAGCTATCTGCCGGGCACTTGTCGCGACGGTTACGTTTCAGCCACTGAATTTACGCTATCGTTATAGTAGTTGTAGTCTAGTACACTGTATCGCAGCAATCTTCATTACTAAGACTCTCCTGGAGATGGATATAACACGACAGACACCAGCAGTTAGCCTTCTGATATCTCCAATGGTGAGCGGGGCCAGTCACGCCAATCCCGCGGAGTTCTCGCATGAAGTAGTACCCTGACATCGCGGCGAGTAACTTGTATAATAGCCTGTTTGGATTATATGCTAGTATTTACATTCTGCTCTCATCCAACCGCTATATCCTTACAAATCACACGCAGCTGCTCAACGTGTAGCAGCGAACGGCGCCCCCGATGTAGCCGAATACTTTTGGTCTGTTTACAGGAAGGCAAAACATGATTTCGAATGCTTGCTCGAGAGCGGTGGCTTCAGCGCCCGGTAAAATTCATCCCAGCACTATACTCACGGCCCCAAGTCCGGCAGCCGGTGGCACACCGCGCGCGTGCTCGCGCGTACCTGATTTGCAGTGGCGCACGGACGCCGCTATTAGATTGTTTGCCATTTCTGTATGAAATTAGGCGAGAAAGCGTTGAAGCGATCTCAACAGAATGCATTTTGTAAACGTCAGCAGTACTTGAAGCGCCATCCGCTACGGCTTCGAAGTGAAAGGCTTAGGGCCCATTCACACTTGCGAGTCGCAGAGGTTGTGCGACCGTTCTGGTCTCAACGCGTTCGCCTTGGTTCGCCTTGGTCCATAGGTGATGGTCACACGCTGCTCGATTTTCCAGCCCTGGGACTGCGAGTCGCAAACCGCTAAACCAATCAGCGGTGCCCCGGAAGTAGCGCTCGAGACTTTGTGCATCCGGTTGTCATTGCCCACGTGCTGGAAGTGCCCATGCGGACGCGGTGCACATCAAAAGCGCCACGCCAACTTCCTCTTTACTCAGGTTGTCGTAATACATCGCGAACAGCGAGCTAGAATGCGGGAGACGCGGTCACAGCACACGAAACGCCCGCAAGCGCGCGAACGGCGTTCTTCCCGAGAGAGCTCGTTTCGAACGAGAAGGCGGCCCGCAGGTCGCAGAGGTGGCCCTTGCAAGTATGAACGTCGGTGTTGTCGGGCCGTTGCCTGGTCGCCGGCGACTGACGGTCGCACGACCTCTGCGACTTGCAAGTGTGAATGAGCCCTTAGATCGCCATCCCCACCGTGTTGATAATTGAAAGTCCCTAGTTAAAAGCAGTCAATATAATGCGGTTTTATAATAATAGGTCTGTGGATTTGGCATGCCTATCAGGTGACTATACCCAAACAACTATTCTGCAGAAATTTATTGCTGAATTACGTATAACAGTCATTCGCTGGCACTGCAATGCAGATCGAAACATCATGACTATATAAGAAGGTTCGAAGGCACATGGGTGTAGGCAGCGCCAGCAGTGTTTGTGTATGTGCCATGCGTTTGTGTGTTGTGGTTGCTATGTTGTGTATAGCATGTGCGAAACTGCTCCGTGTTGCTTTGTTGTGCATATTGTGTGCGTGAAAGTGTTGCTCTTTCGTGACCTTACCGTACTGAAAATGCAAAATATAACGTCGGCTTTTTTTTTTTGAGATTTTAGCGCCATCTATCAGGCCGCGCAATAACTATGCGTTTGAAGCCTCATATTGTTTAAGCCTCAGTGCGCTGCACGCACATGAATTGATGTATGGATATCCCTATGTTTATGTGAGTTCAACATTGCCATGTTCTAGCAATGCTTTTTCCGATTGCATTCCTTTTCGCGCTGCTTCAGTGGTTAGAGCGAGGCTCTGCACACGTTATTAATATGCATTCGTACTTGCATTTGGTTCCTTGTGTGTGTCAAAAAAAGCTAAGCGATATTTCTTTGGTTTTTGTAATATCAGTAACGTACACTATGCTTATGACATGTACGCTGTTTTTCTGCTGCGAACTAGCACAGTTGGTAGGGCTAGTCGTATCAAGCGCTTCGCTTCGCTTGCCTGGAGTCGGCCGTGTTGGTTTTAGAGAGGGGAAACCGTTTCTCCCATGAATGAAGCCGGAAAGTTGCTCCATTTAAGACGAACATAGGGGTCATCGCTGCTTCTCGCCTAATGTAATACATACCAATTCCATTCCGCGGAATTAGAATTTGCCGCAATTTCATTCCTTTCAATTCCTTGGACTCGAAAAGCTTAGCCCATTCCCACTCCGGGAATGGTCGGGCAGTTGAATTCCATTCCTGTAATTCTTCAACGGAGGAGAGGCATCTTGGTAGATTTACCGAGTTACCGATGAAGTCACCATAAATATCATGTCATCAGACGCGTTAAGAACTGCAAAAATACACAAAACAGGTCACCAAGGTCGAGGGATAGCAGTTAAGTAACATATCTCGTGCTGTACAACCGGACTACTAATTTCGATAGCGGCATTTAAGTCTCCCGCTACCTATAGCATTTGCATGTTCAGCATGTTTTCCGGCTTGTGATGTTTCAATATTGTTTAAGCTTAAATGAGTTAATGCTAAAATTACGACATAGCGTATTTTCGCTTAGGTGTCCTCGTGATTTTTAAATGCTGCAATAAAGGTAGGCAAGCAGTGCAGTGCGCAAAAAAAAGCTTTATGTTGGTTGTATTCATTGAAATTTTGCAGCGAAACGTGATGAGCTAAATGAGCGATTCGCCGTTTAGTTTTTAAAACCAGAAGTGTCAATGACGGCTCCTTCAATGGTTAGTTCTAAAAACAAAAAAAAGTTAGATAAAACAATTGCCTTCTACCTATGTGTTGCGCTTCACAAATATGAGCTGCTCGAAAGAAATGCTTGACAGCCGATTTCACTTTATTGTCATTATCAGGGATGCCGTAAAAAACATGCGTTTCACGTCACCTGACGTCGCATTCACAGTGCAAACTGTTGCTGCGAGGCAAGAAAGCAAGGAGAAAACTGCTAACGTTCGCTTTTCAATAAGTCAGGGACTTAACCGTGTCTGGGCAAGTTCTCTCTGTGAGGTAAAGACAAATTTTCCCTGCAGTGGATCCAGGCATATTGTCTTGGTGGGCATTTTCATGTTGCCTCATGTTTTTCAACATCAGTCTGCTTGGCCCTGCTTCAGGGTCTGCATTCGCGACGGTGCTGGTGCTGTCCTTACATAACAAAAGAGGCCCCCACCCCAGCACTGCAGAAGGCATCTCCTCGGCTGTTGCAGCTGAACTACAACACGATTTAAACCGTGGGTCCGATAAAAAAAAGCAGAGTCAGTCCACGTACCTTCGAAACGCTTCTCCAGGCTACGCTGTAGGCCTTCACCCACCTCTTTACAAGGAAGTGTTCCTGTGCTTAAGATTTCCGCAAGGAAACCTTCAATAGTTCGCAACGCCAGAAGCGAAAGCCCGGCTGTCTTGTGTCTTTTCTGCAACTCTGTGGCTTCCTCTACAAGGGAAAAAACTCAATCAAGTCTGTCGCCAGCTTCAGTTCATTTTCAGACAAGTGCAGACTTATTAGACGCGTGCGAATTTCCGTCAGCCCTGGATGACTCGAAAAAGCGGCAAAGAGCTTTCGCATCATTCGCAGCTGCGAGCTCCACTTCGTCGCGTCGTGAGACCCCCCCTTCCCAAATAAAGACCGGCTACATTCAACACTACTTTCGTGTCGGTGGTGCGCTTGTGTATAGATGCAACGATGGCGTCGCATTTTTGCACAATTTCCTCGGCATTCGGGTCCTAAAATAAAGCATGGATGACAATTAGTGAATATTGCGGCTGCAAGTACATGTAGCGCAAACGGCAAACATGCAATGCAATAGAGTCTTAGAAAGAGAACGGTGACATATCTAATCCTACGGCTGTTGCGTTCGACGACACACTGACACTGTTCAGGATTGCATTAGATAAAATCAATTAGGGACAGACGCAGTCGCTTTCCCCAGCCTTACGATAAATTGAGTGCACATTAATGAATAGGGTGTACCTTCCTGTTCATTAGGAATAAATATCATGCACGTAGTTCCATGGCTACGGCACTACGGCTGGTAATAATGAAAGAGGTTTCGTAACTCAAATAAACATGCTAGAAGCACACTGCTTCCTCGCTGACTGGTCTTATCTGCCAGGCAACTGTGTTTACGGGCACAGCTATTGGTACTAGAAGGAAGGACATACGCAGGATTTTATTTTCCCGGGCGGAGAAGGAACGCGTAATCCAAAAAAAAGGAGAGGGAGATCACGAAAGGAGAAAAATAGCAAGGGGCAGAAAATACAATAAGACAAAAATAGCTTGAACGAGGAATTCCCCAAATCCAAATCTTTTGAACTGTAACATCGGGACACCGTGGGCGTTCTTTACATGATGTGCCAATTTTGTTTTTGTTTGTCTTTACAGGTATTTCAGAACAGTTGATTGACGTGTGAGAGCAGACCTCTAAGTCGCGTAAGATTGGTGCGGGGCCTAAGGCAGAAAAATTATACGCAGCCACTATTTGATGGCAAAGAGAATTCGTTACCTCGGCCATGGCCGCAAATGCACTGCGAATACCCAAGATGAAGAAGTGAGGCGCGCTCGAAAATTGGGCTAAACATGAGCCGGGGGTAGTTCCATCATAAACCTTTAAAGCACCGAAACTGTAATAAGCAAAGCCTTCGGGCCTTCAGTTTGAAACTGCAATTGTATTCATACATTCTTTGTCCAATCATTCGTGGCAAAGTATTTAACAGTTTCGCCCAAACAATTGTTCAGGAATATAGTAAAGAAAGAAACGTATCAATGCACATAAGTTGGAACCAAATTGGTTTCATCTTATGACGCCGTTTGACAAGTATGCGCAATTAAATGACATATTCGTTTCATCAATATGTTGTTTCACAGCGCATACCTGCCGAATGGCATCTTTTACGGAAAGTTGCCGGCTGTGGGCAGCGCAGCCAAATCGAAATTGCTCCAACTGATGGAACTCGCTTAAAGGCTCCTTGGTTAAGCTTTCCGGGAAGTCATGGAAATTGTCACTGCCATCGTCCCCTTCAGTCTCTAACCCTGTAAATGCAAATGCCTTTATCATTGATGAAGCGTTATGTGTCACCACGCGAAGGACCTGAAAAATAAAATAAAACAGTTCATGGTGGTGAAATTGAACGAAAATAGATATTTCACCTTGTCAGCGATCTCCCACTGCAGCAACGCTGCGTCATACTCGGCAAGGATCCGAGCAGCTTTGTGGCTCCCCGTCAGACGAGTGAAACTGAGGAGGTACGTGTGAGCCGTGAAGTCGCTGTCGACGAATTTTGCTTCGGCAGCAAGGAATCACTCCGTAGACCGCGGCGCCCACACGTCTAGTTAGTGCGATGCAGACGCACTCCTATCCCGCCAAGGACGATGATATTTTGGACGGCGGCACTGATACTTTCTCTGGCAGGAACTTCTCTCGAAGGTCATCCCGCGATGACGAATTGTAGCTCGCGAGAGCGACCTGAATCTGAAAGAATAAAAAGCATTTACTTTGATGAAAGACGGCTTGTGATATTGTAAACTTGCCATTGCGAATTGTTTGAATCCCTCCCTCTCGACCACACGAAAGGCCTCCATGTCAGTGCAAATCATGCTGCTTTTGGCGTCCTCAAGAGCAGCCTTTCGATGAACAGTCCCAGGGCTGCACCCAGTGGTGAAAGCCGACGTTATCTTCGGCTGGCTTGCCAGCCCTTTCTCTTGTTGCGTCTACTGAGGTTCGTGCTTTCTTTTTAGGTGCCGAATCAAATTAGACGAAACTCCGACCATAGCATCTATAATTTCGAAGCAGAGCTTGCAGCGTGCAGCTTGTTTTCTTCACGTGTAATTTTAAAAAATTGTTGCCAATGTGCCATGTTGGAGAACTTACTGTGTGAGAGAGACGCTGGGTGCAGGAGCCAGTGTGGCAATGCGTTATGGAAGTGATCTTTATTTGCAATAGAAGGCTGGAGAGGAGGGTTTCGGGCAAAGGCATCCGTGTGTCTAGACAGGGGAGACATTATTGCAATATGCTTGGGAGGCGGGAATACTAGGAGACACGGCACGCAATCTGGGATGCGAAAGCTTGCTGTGAACACAAGCATCGCGCTAGCGTCAATAGTCATCACAACTTAGAGAAGCGCTTTTTTGAATATGCCTCCGAGTCGCCGATGGCGACAAAAGCAGAAACAAAGAAGTGAAGGGTGGGGATTAAGCAGGCGGCCGGGCGGGCTGAGTATGCCGCCCGAAGAATGGAGAAAAACTTTGGAGCGACTCATTCTATAAGGACAGAATTGTAGTATGCGCGTTGCTTATAATTATACCACGCTTGTGGGTGGCTAAGCCATTTTATATATAATGCTTTATTGTTGAATTTGAGGCTCTCACTTACTAATGTTTGAATGTGAGCTGGTTGGTCCTTCGGCATATTTTGACATAAAAGAACACGTAGACGTAAAAGTGCTCTATTTTTGGTAAAGACGTAATTGCATTTCCATTCCAATCTTCCAAGCGTTGGCGCCATTCCATTCCGGGGTCGCGAAACTATGGAATGATTCCGGAGTCATTCCAATTCCGGAGTGGTAACTCCGAAACACTGGTCTCCACACACCCACGATGTCTCATAATACCCTCCGTCTTCCTTGCATCACTCTTTAGGGAAGCGGGTAATGTCCCAAGCACATAGTCGGATGGTTTGTATCGTAGCTGCACACCGCATCCGAGAAAGAGAAGGTTGACAAAAAGCCCACGCGCCGCTCAGAAGCAGATACCAGCTGACACCGAAGCATACTAGACCCAGTGTTTCACTGACTACCGGGGAGAGGCGAATGGCCCAAGTTCGCCAAAAGGTAAAGCTTCTCCAGGTCCTGGCGTCTTTCGCTGGAGGTCTGCGAAAACCTTCGCCGTCTTGTTCTCACGCCGACCTCTAATTTAGTTTCACTGTCAGCATCTCAGTGCCGATATTGACACGGTGGAATGTGTCACATAGGTGCCACAATGACCTCGCCTTCCACATGCACTTCGGCGAATACGCCAAATCTAACAATGGTAACACATAAATAAATAATCGAAAGTTTGAAGCAATGACCAACAGCACACAAAATGTGATGCCTCCTTTTCCCCTGTAATCAGCTTATGTTCAGACGAACTTCAGTTACGCCTACTTGTTGTTTACTGCATGTCATATTTGCTTTTAATAAAAGGCGAAGAAATAGGAAAAAAACACCAAGCGCCGACACGGACGGCAACTTTCAACTAATTCACGCCAACACGCAGCTATATATAGGCAAATACGCCATGCACAGAACGTATCAAGAAGTCCACTCATCAGCCTTTTGGGGCAACCACTTATATGAAAAAACCTGCATACGAGTGAAACCACCTTAATATTTTTAAATCCTTGTCTTTCTAATTGATAAGACATTTCTATAGCTATTACGCCACCTAAAGACCAGCCAAATGCTACAGTATTTCAGAGTGCGTTTAGCATAGAGATGCAAGTACTTTCTCAAAAAATTTATAATTTGAAATACGATAAAATAATATTACTAATCGATGTTGTAGCAACTTTATAGTTTCTAAACCTTTGATTACATTCATAGCAGTTCCTAATGTCAGGATTCTATTGAGACCAAAATCCGCTCATAACAGCCTTCTTTAGTTAGCCACACAAGAGTTATTTTTTGCGATTGCTAACATAACTATATATTTCTTAGCTTGTTGTATAATATTTGTACATGCACCAACAACTAGAACAGATATCAAAAAGCTTATCCAATATATTTCTTGTGTTGATAGGACAAATTCTTTGCTATAGTTATGCATATTTTATATAGTAACTTTTTGCCCAATATCCAGCAAAAGTCATAATTATTCCCCAAGTAAAGAAAGAGTATGTGAATATTGCTATATTGGTAGGTTTTCGCATTTAATCTAACTATATGAACAGATATTAATAAATATTTAAACTTAGATGATAATATTATAGAAGTTGATCTAAGATCAAATAGAACAGATTGTCTCAGTGTATTACGCTAGTAGCAATTCTATATTTTTTATCGGTAAAAGTCAGTAGATAACTTGCTAGCTTTAAAATTTTAATGCGTATGCTTGGAGCATATTTTTTATTATTGATGAATGGTAAATTAGGTAAGTTTCATGAGGCTACTTTAGCTTGCTTGATTACCGCTTTGCTATAGCCACTTATTTGTACAAGCAGTTGCTGGATAAAGAAGAATATCACCGCCATCAGTGTTGCTGTTGGTATTAATACTGCCTTGAGCATATATTTCTCATATGAAGTAAATCCAGCATGAGTAATATCAGAGCAACCTGAAATAAAGGGATTACATAATGGAGGTATCGCTAACGCAGTCTTGGCCTTTCTTATATGATGTGGCTACATCAGTTCGCGTGTAGAGTCTGGTCCTGGCTTCTCCCCAGAATCCTTATCTCCTGGAAACGTATTGCAAGGGCAGTCCTTGCAGTGCGCAGGCGAGTGGGCCAATTCCTACTTTTGTTCATGTTACCTCGCTCGAACATTCTGGCATCGCCCAGAATGTTCCGAACGGCGCAAGCTTAATGTACAGAACGGCGCAAGTTTAAAAAGGCGCATAAAAGACAATGGGGACGGCGTACCTGCCTGCCACTTTCCTTAGTTTGCGAGTGACCCTTTCAACATAAGGTGCCACTTCAGGTCTCACGGCCTTAGTGGTCCTCCTCACCCTTGCTTTGCTCCTAGAACATTTTGCCTTGTGCAGGAGGATTTCCACCGCTGCCGTTACCATCGACTTAGAGAACCCTGCCGTCTTAATGCGGGAAATCGGATTGTCAAATGCAAGCTGCATCCTCTGCACGCACAACGTCCGCAGAGCCGATTCTAAACAGACCATAGCGACTCCCCGTTTTACAATCTTGGTCTAGGAGCAGTCATATGTCACGAAGCCCTTGTGTACCCGGGGGAAATTCTGTCAGCACGCATGACTGCAAAGGACTCCATGACAGCACGCAAAGGAAATGCTTAGGTGCGAAAATTGCTGGCAATTGTCAAGTGAAAATTCCTGAGTAAAAGAAACATCTTTATCGAGTTTTCCGAGGATGGTTAAAATGCTGCCACAAGTAGTTATAGTGTCTTGCCTTAAAAACAATTAAAAGGTCATCCATGTATATAGAAACCTTCAAAACGTTTAAATACGCGCGACCCTCAAACGCCTCATTAAGCGCCGTGTCAACTGCAGCTTGAAAAGATTATGCAACAAAATTGGCACAATACACGACCCGATGCAGATATTACGTTTCTACAGAAAGAGATTTCTGTCAAAGCTGACAAAATTACTAATAAGGTAAGTTTCTAACAGCGTTGAATAACATACCACCGAGATACCACTTGCGTTCAGGCAGGAAGCTATGCCATTTGCTTCAATCTATATCCTGACCGCAACAAACAGATCGTTATGCCGAATGGAGTGAAAAAGGTCTTCTACATCTACAGAAAAGGCTGGGCTTATGTCCTGGTTGTCCATTCGTAAGTCAACAAGCCATATACTTGTTCCACTAATAATAGTTAGCTGGCGGTTTTTGTTTCCTTGCCTGATTCTGTGGACGATAGAGCCAGTGACCGGTTAGAGTTTAGACGTTCACATAGACGCCACTACTTCCGATTTTGTCGCCTACAACGCTCGAAACACAGACGCTGTCCTGAGATTACGGATGAGTTCACGGTGTGCCATCCCTTTGCTGTGCTACAGTGTACTAAATTGCTACGCGTGGCTATTCTCGCAACGAGTGACATGAGTAGCGGATTTCCTTTAGCACTTACGTTTACGACCATCGCACAATTCCCCAGGGTCGAACAAACATTGTCTTTATGTTCAGGCGTGCGAGTACAAATCAGTAGCACCCGCATCGGTTACGCGATGAACGCTGCACTCCAGAGTCGCTTTAAAAGGATTCCTAACGCAAGGAGTTTCGAGCATGATGGCTGCGCACCTCGAAGGTGTGCAACTCGGGAAGCAGGCAATCTGCATGGCAGACGTTGGTGCTCGGGCCTTGAGTCACGTGACCCACAGATACCAATCATAGCACGCTGTTGCCCTCAGTGAACCAAAGCAGGTCAGTGAGCGCGTTCGTCGCCGCACCCCGCGGCGGCCGCGGTATATCCACGCTACCCTGCAAATGCAGCTACATGCAACTGTAGTGGCTGACTATGTGCACGACAGGGCTGAAGCGCTCGCGCTCGATCATGTGCTCCAATCTGGCCGTGCTACATGGTGCGGATCAGCAATGTCCTGCACCACCTTGACGGACGCATAGTAGGCACACCCAATTGCGCATATTGCGCAATAGCTTGCTACGAAACGAAGTCTGCCAGGGTGTCTAGCCGAAAGCCGCCAGAAATGATCGCGCGCTGGCTAGCGTGCGTCTGGTACGACGGTTCATGGCCAGTTGAGTGCTAGAAACTAATTGAAATTAGCGAGACCACAGCCGGCTAGGAAATTGATAAGCAGTGTGGCCAAAGTTTCATTCTACACGGGTGGGCGTGACCGAGTGTTAGCAGGCGATAGTCGGCTGCGTATAGCGCACTTCTTCATTGATGTCAGGGTTTAGCGAACGACAGCGGCGTATGGCAATTTTCTATATGGCGAAATATGGCTGCCCCGAAAGGAGTGAGAAGTCTTGTGCTGAAAAGAGAGAATGTGAAAAAAAATCCGACTTGGAGCTTCGCATTCTAGCTCCACACGCAGCGCACAACTGCAAAATTTGGTTGAAATGTTGACAGCAGCTTCAACTATATGCAAACTTTGTTTTTCCACCAAGCTCGAGGTGGGACTCATGACCTCTGTAAAATAAACGTCTTCAAGGAATGATCGTCGTTGGGTAGAGTAAACGTGCTGCGAAAACGTGCGTAAAGCTCCAATCCCTATATCCACTCTACTAACACGCTTGCAACATAGATAAGAAATTGTTCGTGTGTTACAGTTACCTCTGTTACCTGTTACCTCCGGTGTGCCGCAGGGCAGCGTAGTCGGTCCATTTTTATTTCTTATTTATATAAATTATTTACCACTAGCATTCCTTCCTGTATGCGAATTTTCGCAGATGATTGTGTCATGTACCGCCCCATTGACCTACCGCCCTAATGACCACGTGGCACACCAATCCGATCTTCATCTTATTCGAGAGTGGTGCAAAACGTAGTTAATGACATTTAACGTATGGAAATGGAAAGTCATCTCATTCAGCCACAAATATAACAATTATTGTTATACATACCATATTCAAGATGACTTACTGCCTCACCTCTCCCATTACAAATATCTCGGTGTTAAACTTGCATCAGATCTTTCATGATCATTTCATATCAAATTCATATGCGCCGTCATCTCTAAGTCCTTAGGGTACGTACGCCGTAACCTAAAAAATTCCCCTGCTAATATTCGCAAACTAGTCTACTTACTTTTGTTCGCCCTGAACTTGAGTTTGCTTCCTCTGTTTGGTCTCCTTATCATAACAACATGATCACCACTTTAGAATCTATCCAAAATATGGCCGCACGATTCATCTTAATAAACTATAACTACCATTCAAGCGTCACTCAAATTAAAACTTATCTTTTTCTCCAGTCGTTGGGCGTACGCCGTGACATCGCTCTACTTACAGTATTTCACAAGTATGTACACTCCAGTAGATCATGTTCCTTTCATCTCGATGTCCCATGCCGCACGTCCAAGAGATTGCACAACCACTTGAGTCTTACACACACCTATGGTGACACTTTAGCTTTTAAGTAATCAGCACTTTCACGAGCCATCAGATTATGGAACAATCTACCAGACAGCGTCGCATCTCTACTAATCCTGATACATTCCGTCACCAACTTATTACAGATTAGACTGAATCTGTCGTTTAGCATGCTTCATATTCATGTTGCAGCTCATGTTTATTCATGTTTGATATTCATGTTTCAGTTCATATTTTGAAGTTAAGAATTACGTTGTCCCCCCCCCCCCTTTTTTATATTTGCTATAACACACTTGATGAATTGCGCACTTATTCATGCGCCATGCACTTTTTATGTTATCGTGTGCTTCAATCTATGTACCATATTTCTTCTCGTTATTTCCGTTTTGCTTAGTCTCCTCTTCATTACTGCTATCATTGTGCACAAATTTTATTTGCCATGTATTGTACTTATTTCATGTGGCTGTGCATGTAGTGTTGGGATTTTTCGCCCCCCTTTACACAATGCCTTGCGAGCATGTAAGGTACTTCATATAGTAATAATGACAATAATAATAATAATAATAATAATAATAATAATAATAATAATAATAATAATAATAATAATAATTCATTATCAAATCTGCGAGTACAAGTACAGAAATCGGGTTCGCCTAAGCCATCACAGTGGCTTGTCAGGCGAAACCCGACAGTCAGTAACAAGACAGCCACAAAAACTGACTTTTCTTTATTTTCGTAGAAAATAAAATAAACACCACATTGTAAACTAAGGTAGCGAGCGTTAAAGTACAAGGTAAAAAAAAGAGAAAATCACAAAAAAGAAAAACCAAAAAAAGACGACCAGAGAGCGAAGACACGTTTCACAATAACAGAAAAAATAAAAATATGACGCCTTTAATAATTCCCTGTACAATGCCTTTATATTTTTGCGATTGTCGCATACAGACTTACAGGAAGGAATTTTAGAAGGAAGAGCATTGAATACATCTGGAACATAAAAGGCTGGGCATATCTGCCATATATATATATATATATATATATATATATATATATATATATATATATATATATATCTGCCAAATAGTATATAGTATATAGTATATATCTGCCAAATCTGGTACGTGTGTGAGGAACTGAAAAAAGCAGATGCATGACGTAAAGGACGACAAGGCACAGTGGGGACTTTAAAGGTATCCGTCCAGAAGTGTTTCAGTAGCACTGTTTCAAAAAACAGTGAGCGCCTGGTCGGCATTTTTAGCATCTGAAAAAGGTTCATCTCTTGTGGTCTGTATACATCATAAGTAACACTTTTTAACATACACTTTAACAACCTATTTACACGTTGATGCCAGGCACCAGAACAATCTATGAATGTTGTAATCCCATATCTGAGCACACTGTAGGCTAATGAGTGGACCAAAAGTTTCCTAACAGACAAGAGTAAAAACACTTTGATGCGGTACAGTAAACAGACGATTTTACGAAGTCTGGTGCATATGTAAGATAAGGAAGTAGAAAAAATTAGACTAGAATCAAACCATATGCCCAAATACTTCACAGAGTCTGAAAAATTTATTTGAGGGCAGGAGCAAATAATACATCGAGAGCTGTGCAGATAAAGTGAAGAGGAAAGTGAAACACGCTTGAGTGGGCTATGGAAGCAAACCAACTTTGATTTAGAATGATTGATATCGATAAAATTTGCACCAAAATAATCCATTAATTTCGCGACGTCATTTTGAAGCATTGAGAATGCGTCTTGAAAATTCACACGTGTGGCTAGAAGTGCAGTATCGTCTGCATATTGAAATTACTTGCAGACAGGTAGCACACTGCACATGTCCTTAACGTATACATTAAAAAGTAAGGGAGACAGTATGGAGCCTTGTGGCACACCGGCCTTCAGAAAAACACGGGAACTGCAAATGTCTGAAATGGAAACAATCTGGGAGGGATCTGTAAGGAAATTGTGTAACAAGCGGAAAAAAGGTCCTCGAAAACCTAAATCGCAGAGTTTCTCTATCGTAATGGAATGGCAAACCGTCTCAAAGGCTTTTGCCACATCAAAAAAAAAAGTGCCACAGCTAAAAAACGTACAAGATTTTTTTCAAGTGAAGAAATTAAATGGTCACACAATCCTTCTAATAAAGCCTGAGTGCCCCTTTTTTCAATAAAACCGTATTGACAGTCGGAGACCCCCCCCCCCCCCCCCCCCGCTTTGTTAATAAAGCTATTCGTTATAAGAATATATGGTTTTCTAGAACTTTTGCTAAACTAGGCAGGATAGAAATGGCGCGATAATTATGCGCACACTTAGCATCACCAGCTTTTAGAAGTGGTGGAACTACGGCCGTTTTTAACCGCGTAGGAATACTTCCGCTTGTAATTATCCGTTTGATTTCTAGCATTCAGAACGCCGAAGTTCCTGTAAAGATCAAACATGCGAATTTTATCGATGCCTGGTGATTGATGCCGGCCGAAGCTGCCCAATAAGAGTAAAACTCTTCTTCCGTGATAGTGGGTAGGAAAGCGGATTCAATTACAGGAGTAGTAGTGCTGCCAGTGTAACATGATTGCGTAGACACACCAGAAAACAGAGAAAAATTGGTTAAAATTTTCAATGACTGTTGATAAATTTGAATAAAAATGATTCTGACTATCTTTAGCCGAATTTGAAGGTAATCCTCTCACCTCGTTTATCAGAAACCACGTTTTCTGATGATTTCTACGAGATTTATAAAAGTGGTTTCTGTTGTACGAACGCTTGGCTGCCCGAATAAGGGCATTTACTTTATTTCGAGATGTTTCAAATTGTGTACGCAGAACGCAGTCACTAGGCGAACGTCTGCACCGTTGCCAAAGCTCGTCTTTTTCTTTGATAGCGGATAATATCACGCTGTTCATTCAGGGCTGGCTCGGGCGGCATTGGGGAACGTAAATTGTCCTTTCACTGGATTTATAAATAATTTCCATGGAACGTGAAAATTCATTATATAGCTCGAACCTATCGGTAGTTTCAAGCAGGCCTGGCCAGTCGAACAAGGCGAACAGTTTATCAAAAGTCGCCGTATCGGTAACAGCGGGGCAAGTGTTGGGGCTAGAACATGATAACGACCGAGAAGGAAAGCGTAACTGACAAGCTACGATGTAATGGTCGGCAACTTTCTGTTGTAACACTGCACCATGAACTGAAGCAGACTCTGTGCGGATGTTGAAGTGGTTAATACAAGACTTTACTAAATTATTAAGAAGTAATTCTTCCCTAGTTGGAATATCAATAATACTTTCAAGGCCATGTTTTGCAATGATATTGTTGCAGGAAGAAAGCAGGCCCACGAGTGTAAAATAGTGTACATTTACAACTGATGTTAATGGCGGTCAGGCAACTGCCACACTTCCTCTTCGTCTGGTCCAATCCAACTTCTTCCTTCCCTTCACAGTAACATCACCCTCCCGACGGGTTAGCTCCGTCTCGGTGCAAGTCAAAGAGCATCACTTAATGGGGGGACACAGGGCGAACGACGTGAACAACATCGCTGGTGACGTTGGAAGGCACTGAAGGCTGACCGACTGGGGCGATCTCGTATGTCACGTAGGACAGTTGGCGTAAGATCTGGTACGGACCAGAATAATGGCCAAGTAGTTTTTCCGACAAGCCGACGCGACGTGAAGGCGTCCAGAGAAGGACAAGGGAACCAAGTGAAAAATTGGAGTCTTGGTGCCGAAGGTCGTGGCGTCGCTTTTGAGAAGCTTGCGAGACTGTGAGGCGATGATGGGCGACCTCTCGGGCCTGGGCGGCTAAGTCAATAGCATCGCGGTGCGTAACCAGTGCTGGGTGATTTTACTGCGGACGGTAGCAACGTGTCAAAGGGCAAGGTGGGGTCGCGGCCATACAACAGGTAAAATTGTGAAAATCCGGCAGTGTCGTGACGGGACGAGTTGTATGCGAAAGTTATGTATGGTAAAGCGACGTCCCAGTCGCGGTGATCGTCGGAAACGTTCATGGCCAGCATTTCAGTTAGCGTGTGGTTGAGTCGCTCGGTGAGGCCGTTCGTTTGAGGGTGGTACGCGGTAGCAATCTGGTGTTCTGTAGAACAGGAGCGGAGCAGATCGTCGACGACCTTCGATAGAAAGTAGCGGCCGCGATCCGTCAGCAACTGGTGAGGGGCGCCGTGGTGCAGGATGACGCCGTATAGTAAGAAGTCGGCGACATCTGTAGCGCTGCTGGGTGGTAGCGCTCGTGCGATGGCATATCTCGTGGCATAATCGGTTGCTACAGCTATCCATTTGTTTCCTTTGATGGAAATTGGAAAGGGGCCAAGGAGGTCTAGGCCCACCCGGTAGAAGGGCTCTGTAGGGATATCAATTGGTTGCAGCAAACCAGCGGGAGGCATAGCAGGCGTCTTCCGGCGCTGACACAGGTCGCAAGAAGCGACATAACCGCGCGCAGAGCGATAAATGCCGGGCCAGAAGAAGCGTCGCCGCAGGCGGTCGTATGTACGAGTGATGCCCAGATGTCCAGCAGTAGGAGCGTCGTGAAGTTGCTGGAGCACGGCTAGTCGAAGGTGCTTGGGAACGACTAGGAGGAGCTCCGGGCCGTCAGGACGAACGCTACGACGGTATAAAGTTCCCTCGCGCAAGGTAAACATCCGGAGGGACGGGTCATTGGGCGAGGAGCTTAGGCGTTCCATAAGTGTTCGAAGAACAGGATCTTTGCGCTGCTCGCCGCCAATACGGAGGAAGCCGGAGAGGGATAGAACACTGATGTCCGAGTCTGCATCGGCATCGTCCGGTTGATCCACGGGATTGCGGGACAGGCAGTCAGCGTCTTTATGCAGGCGCCCTGATTTATACACAATAGAAAATGTATATACTTATAGACGCAAGGCCCAACGTGCAAGTCGTCCAGTTGAGTCCTTCAAAGAGGAGAGCCAGCAGAGGGCATGATGATCGGTTACGGCGCAGAAGCTCCTACAGAAAAGGTACGGCCGAAATTTCGCGACCGCCCATACGAGCGCGAGACATTCTCTCTCAGTAATAGAGTAATTTCGCTCGGGCGTGGAAAGAAGGCGGCTAGCGTAAGCGATGACACGGTCTTGGCCCTGTTGACGCTGAGCGAGGACAGCGCCGACGCCATGACCACTCGCGTCAGTTCGTACTTCAGTTGGCGCAGAAGGGTCAAAGTGTGACAGAATTGGGGAAGTTGTAAGCCGCTCAATCAGGGTAGAGAACGCTTTCTCCTGCAGTGGTCCCCAAGAGAAAGAGACGTCTTTTTTATGAAGATCAGTGAGAGGGTGGGCTATGTCGGCAAAATTTTTCACAAATCGCCGGAAATGAGAGAATAAGCCCAGAAAACTACGGACATCGTTTGTTGAACAAGGTACAGGAAAATTTCGCACGGCGTGAACTTTCTGTGGATCAGGTTGGATTCCGGCAGCGTTTACGAGATGGCCGAGCATGTTAATTTCACGGCGACCGAAATGGCACTTGGAGGAGTTTAGCTGAAGGCCAGCCCTGCGAAACACAGAGTATGGTTGTGAGGAACCGCAGATGGCTCTCAAAGTTCGGCGAAAACACAATCACATCGTCGAGGTAACAGAGTCATTTAGACTACTTCAAGCCGCGCAAGAGAGAGTCCATCATGCGCTCGAATGTAGCTGGCGCATTGCATAATGCAAAGGGCATGACTTTAAATTGGTACAGACCGTCCGGTGTGACGAAAGCGGATCTCTCGCGGTCCATCTCATCGACGCTAATCAGCCAATAGCCGGAGCGGAGGTCAATTGATGAAAAGTATTGGGATCCGTAAAGGCAGTCAAGAGCGTCATCAATGCGAGGCAGGGGATAAACATCCTTCTTTGTTATCCTGTTGCGGTGACGGTAGTCAACGCAGAAGCGCCACGAGTTGTCTTTCTTCTTTACTAAGACAACTGCTGATGCCCACGGGCTACTTGAAGGTTCAATGATGTCCTTGTCCATCATCCTGTCTACCTCTTTTTCTATGCTGGCCCTTTCTGTTGCGGAGACACGATACGGCCGCCTATGAATGGGGCTGGCGTCACCGGTGTTGATGCGATGTGTGACAACAGATGTCTGGCCAAGTGGACGGACGTCCAAATCAAAGATGTCCCGATAAGATGACAGGAGGTGACGAAGAGCTGCTGTTTGCTCGGAAGGAAGGTCAGGGGCCATCATCTAAGAAACATCGTCCGTAGGCGTCGAGTACGGAGGAGTGGGTGACAATGGTCCGTTGGTACTGAGGAAGGATTCAGAGGTCAAAGAAGAAACCTCAAATTCTTCCAAAGGAGTGATATGCGCAATGGCGATACCGTGTGGCAGCACATGCGACGAAAATCCAAAATTGAGGATTGGCATGCGAGTGCAGTTTTCGCGGATCCGGACTAAGGTGCTCAGCAGGGCAATATGGGTGGCGAAGAGTTACGGAGTTGCCATCTATCGGAAGCGCCTCGCTGGCGTAGTATGAGGGTTCATGTGGCGCACTCCTCACAGGTTTTGCTGTCAGCGCTCACTGAAAACACCACGCGCGAGCTCTCCCGGACATTTCTGTAAGTACTTCCGAAACGAGAGAAGTTTCTTACTGTCTTAATAATAATCTTGGGCAAACTGAAAGCACACAATCGTTTACAGACGCTATCTCTTTACCGAATACGTACAGTGAACGCCACTGCGCGCGGTCGCCGCGATGGAGTCTCCCGTACCGGCTTCTTGCGTGAAAGGTAGGTAAACGCTGGAAGCAAACTATGTGAAATATGTTCTTATAGTGTTTGTATAACTAAATGGAGTGTAATAGAACGAAGCCTCAATACAGCGATCGCGGAGATTCGCAGCGACCGACTGCGCATCTGCATGCTTGTCCGCGCACCGTGTCGCTTTCTCCGCGCGCGCGTTTTCGCACCATGCCATGAGCTTTAGGCCGCAGAATATGAGCATTTTACAGTACAGAAGCAACCACTGTTGCGTGGGTGCTATTAGAGCTGTTCAAAAATAATTTCATTGTACAGACTTCGACGCCTACGGGGACTGTGATTTGCCGTCGCGACGATTCAATCTTTTTTTTTTCTAAATTCTTTGACCTTTCAATACTATTTCTCGAGTTGCGTCGCACTGTATGTTTATCGGTGTTCTCAGCGTGCAATTTCCCGCTGCTCCTTTTTTTGTAATCCAGTGCATTAATTCATAACACAAACATGACCATATGCCATGCTTTTTTTAAATGTGCTCCTTACCGCTGCCTTTCCACTACACTGAAGTGGCCAGTATCTATAGCATCGACAAGTTCATAGACCAAACCGTCATGACATTAGTCGGGCAGTGGACTCGGCCGAGCGTCTCCATGCGCGTTTTCAGAACACCGCAGACCGGGCGCCGTAGCAGAAATCTTCCTCGCGTCTGTGCTTGCTGCATACACGAGTTGTAGCCGATGACTGTTTGCCGGTTTTATGTTTCGCGAGCCAAGCTTCACGCAGCTTCTTGTCCTGCGGCTACGTTATAATAAGGCTGACACCGGCCTCTGTTACGTGCGTCCGGCCCTGCGGCACCGAGCAGTAGCCTACCATGTTGCGCACCTTCAAAGGCAGCCACTACCTATTGTAGTGCTTTCAAGTGTTGTAAAGGAGACACTCGAAGCGGGAAAATTTCGCTACTAAATGAGGACCGCAGCGTACCAGGGATTTTAAACTCGTTTTCAGCTCGCTTCGGCGCGCCCGAAGCAGCCGACGCGGCCGCTATGTCCACGTGATCCCTCCTTGCACGTCACGCCGACGGTGGCGCCAGCTTTTCCAGTGGTGGAGCTCGAGGCCAATTGCGCGACAAAACCACGTCAGTAAGCGGTAACACGACGTACTCGCCATCAGGTATGGGAGGACAGGGCGTCAGGAGGACATTTGTAGCCACTTGTGGAGACAGCCTTGCAAACTGAACAGAACATAAGCGGTGTGAAGCACAAGTTGTTGTGTCGGCAGAAAGCGACAGATCCAACTGTACAACACCTGCGGAGCAGTCAATTTGGGCAGAGTGTTTCGAAAGGAAGTCGAGGCCGAGAATTAGGTCGTGCGGACAGTGTTCAAGGGCGATAAATAGAACAACGGCATAATGGCCCCCAATGGTCACACTTGCTGTGCACATTCCAAGGACAGGTGAAGTACTCCTATCGGCGAGTCGCACAGTGCCCGGTACGGCGGGTGTCAGAACCTTCTTGAGCCTTCGGCGGAGAGCAGCGCTCATAACTGAAAGCTGCGCTCCTGTATCAACGAGAGACCTTGCAGGAACGCCATCAACTTCGATGTGCAGTAGGTTCCCACATGTAGGCAGGGTCAACAGAGGATTTGTGGGCCGGGTCGTAGTTGCAGCTTCACCTCCGGGAGCTGCACCGCCTAGTTTCCCGAAGCGAAGCGACCGGTTGCAGAAGAGGACGAAGAGCGGTCATCAATAATTTTTACAAATGTTCTTCGTAATAGTTGGAATGTTAGTTAATTTGTTTCTATAAAAAGAAAGTAACAGAAACAGAATACACAAGAACGATTTCTCACTACACTTAAGCACATCCGGTGCACAGCAACCATCGTCTGCTTGCGTTACAACGTACTCCGTTTTGACGAGAGCTCTGCGGTCAGACTCGGTCTGAGTCTTTTCGCGAGCACCATGATTCGACTTTGTTGCGTTGTGGGCTGCAAACGTAGCGACTCACAATATGTCAAGCTGCGACATCGTGTCCCTCTGCAAAGAAGCAGAGGAGCGGAGTGGCTGCAGCACATCAGACTGTCGCTATCCGACCGGCGCCAGCATTTGCGCGTTTGCGCCCCCCCCTCCCCCCCACCGTCTCTTTACACCGCAAGATTACTACCACAACAGCGTTTCGCGAGTCTGGTATTCAGGTAAATACAAGCGCAAGGAGACACGGCCCGCCGGTTTGACCGTGCTGTTTCACGGGACGAGTAGAAGCGAAAATATAAAAGCTATGCACGGTGCAGCCACCTGGTGGCACTGAGCTCAACCGCACACAGCAGCAGTAACGAAGTCTATTCTTTTTTGCTGCTGGTGTAAATTTTTCGCAGGAGCTGAATAGTTAAGACGTTGTCCTTGTAAATGTTTAAAATCTTTTACACTTGGTTGGAGCAAAATTAGCTCTTTGTTTGGCTGGTTAAGCTCTGCGCCAACGGGTGGCTGGACCGTGGAGACCGATCAGGCAGCTCACGTTCTCCTACGGTAAAGTTCCTTCATCAGCGTGAGTTTATGTCTCCACCCATCCGTCGATATACCCAGCTCACCTGTGGTTACCGGAATACCAGACACGTTTGGCGCTGCGACAGAATGCTCGCAACGCACGCTGCTTCGATAGCTCTCGCTTGGGGTCGACTGCCAAGCAGCTGCCGGAGGAGGTTAGAGAGGCTTCGCGCGCTCGCTCCTAGAGAAACGTAAGTAGACGACAGAACGTGCCATCGTGACGCAGAGCCAGTGAAGGTGGAGCTTAGCCCCGATCACTCGGCGAACGAGTTGAGGAAGAATTGCATGGCTATGGAGGAGGGTAACTTATAATCGTCCGTAGCTCTCTTAATATGAGACGCTTCACACAAATTGTGGTGCGAGTGATTAACATTAGCTGTACCCTACGCGTCTACAAAATTTGTCCGAATTTTCATGGTTTCAGGGGTCCGTTACGTTCGGAAAAATACTTTTATGTAGCACGTATTGGGTAACAGAAAGCTGTATCGGGAGTTTCTCATGTTGCTCTAATATTTTCTCATTGGCACTTTTAATCTAATTACAATATTTGTGAAGTTGATTAATTAATGACGACTTGTTATGTATTTAGGCTGAATGCAAAAGATATTCTGAGTATGTTCAAGCAACAGCCAACGACATTACCTCGCTTCTGTCCACCTACGTGACATTTTCATATTTTTAAATCTTGGCGCATGATAGTTGGGACAGCCTCTATAAGGTAGGCATTAGGATTACAAGCTCGTTAATCTCTTTACTCGTCCATTCTTACGTTATTTGATGGCTTGATTAGCGAAGCGTCACCTACACCTTGTTGAGTTTGCCGTTGAGCATCCTTAAGCATTGAATTTACGAGTTTTTACGTGTCGACGCAGAGACGCTGGCCGTGGTTGCGACGGACTACGGGAGCTACGCCATTCTCCACCGCTGCGGGCAGCACGGGGAAGGGGCGCAGCACTTGTCCGTCTGCGCGCCCGACGCAACTCACGTGAGCGTGCTGGCAAGGCACGCACTTGAGGAGGAAACCTCGAGGGAGATCGCGCACCACCTGAACGACGTGTGTGTCCCCACCTCAGTGCTTGAGCCGCACGAGTTTGACGGTGAGTTGTGCGTGAGCATTGCCTTAGCATGATCAAACAGTTTCAGCTGTGTGTGATGCGTCATATGTACGGCGAAAGAAGTCTATCTACGGAAAAGTGACTGTCAAAGAAGCGTTTTCGCGCCAGAACACCTAAATACGTTGAGAAATAGTGGAAGTATAGACAACTAAAATTGTTCTTCTGAAGAACGCTACGAAGGGGCAAACCATCTTCTGGCTGTAGGAACACTCTTCCAGGTGTTCGACCAACGTGCAGAATTAATATTCCAGTCCTGCTTCGATCTCGCTTTTTGAAACCGGGGACCCATACCGGAAATTGAGTGGTGCATATTATTATTATTATTATTATTATTATTATTATTATTATTATTGTGATAGCAATAATATGGCCACTCCAGGCTCGTTTTCGCCGTCGGCGTCACCATGATGTTTCGTATAAAGTACAAGTAGGATAACACAGCGGCCGCGCGCCGAATGCTGTAGGTGAAAGTGCGCAGGATGAGCCGATGACACTGGCTTGACTTCGCGCGCGCAAAGCACCGGGGAAGGGGGGGGGGGGAGCAAGGGTCCTCCTTCTGCGACAGCTGCGTATGGTGCGACTGAGCGCGGTTTCGGGGCCCTTGAAGGCGATCTGCGGTGAGTACAGGAAGTCTAGGGGCGCCAAGAGCTCATAGTTTCGTGCGCAATGTGTTCTGGCCGCTTAGTTCGCGTTGAAGCGAAAGGCAGCACGAAGGTCGATTCGCTCGCTGCCGCTCTTCCTCACGCCAGCGTTTCGACAGCGAGTGTACGCGCTCAACGAGTGGTATGCCTTTACGTTTGCCAGCTGGCGCGTGACACCATGCTTGTTAATTTAGGTAGTAATGGAATGTTTACCAGTTTATACAGCCCATGAGACTGCCTTAGTTGTCTACTAATTTGCTATCACAAACGAAACTTCCCTTGTCGGTCGAAACTGCGACTTCTTATTATTATAATTACTGTTATGATTATTATTCTTGCTGCAGTAGTCATTATCCTATGCCATCGACTTCATAAAATATATATAAGTATATAAGTATGTAAAGAGAACTTCAGGGGTGAATAACGACCCCGTTTGAAGTTGTAGATATAAAACCCCTTCCTTACGGGTCAAGCCCGGATGTGGTGGCAGGATAGTCCTTCTCTCTAGTCTGTACCACTTCACAATTTCATTGTAGGAAGTCATTTTGTTCTTGGTTTCCCACCACCACGACGGGTCGACCGCAGTAGCAGCGGCATGGTTGGTTAGTCCTCGCGCCGCGACGGTCGCCGTCTCGCTGCGGTTTGCGTTGCCGTGATCCGACACATCACTGACCATGTGGGCCGGAAACCACTTTATAACGACACACCGATTTTCAATCGCGAGATCGACCGCACGCAACGCACGCACTGCTTCACCACACGCCCTTGCTCTGGCGTAATTTCTCACTACCGTCCTAGAATCACAGAGCACAGTCGTGTAGTGGCGCAGCCAGAAATTTCGTTAGGGGAGGGGGGGGCTCACATTGCAGCTAGGCCTCCTCTTTAAGGGGAAGCTTTAGCTCGGGCGTTCCTACCTAAATACATGTAGAAGGAGAATTCGTTTTTCTCAGCAACCACAGCACCAAATTTGACGAAGTTTGTTGCATTTATAAAAAAACTTAAATTCTAATGACTATTTGTTTTGAATTGTTCATTTAGGTTGTCAATTCTTGAATAAATATTGGTAAAAATCGCCAATTTTCAGTAAACGAAACTATCAAGTTTAAAACTCTGTAACTCAACAATGAAAAACGATATCACTATTATGAGAATTGCATATAATGGTGCATCTACAGCGGAAAAATTAGTATGTTACACATGAATGACAAGAAATATAGTATTATGGAAATATGGCTTTTTCAGAACTCTTGCACACAACCTAACCAATTCACGTAAGATGAAAACTGACGCAGTAAATTTGTCCGCTTTGACTGTTATAGTACATGGTGTTTACAGAAGCGCGATATGTGTTCTTGATGCAGAGCTATTAGTTTGTAAATGTCGTGTTTCCATTATTTTCGAACTTTCGAATTTTCCAAAATATTTTAAACGAAATTCAGGCCCTAAATCAAAATTCCGCTTTCAACAGACAATAGAATTGAATTTTCTCTCTCAAATGCAAAACACTTTATTAAATGCGATCCAGAGCTTATCTCAGAGAAGCATTTCTGCGTTTTAAATGTATTTGAATAGGCCACGTTGGAGTTGGGCCCGAGCTAAAGCTTCCTCTTAAACAATTTGTCGAGGGATCAAATACATAGATAACTGCATTGACATTGCCAAAGATGCTGCAAACGAATTGTTGAACTCTACGCACTGTCAAAGCAAGTAAAATGTTTTTTTTTTCCTAATGGAATGTACCCGTATGTGACAAAAATTGTGCCCAAAATAACTGATATCAATGCTTCCATGTTTTCGTGTATTTAATAAGTAAAGAAAATATCACACGAACTTTAGAACTATATCAGTTCGAAACCAGCTAAGCAGTGCATGCCGCGGATGCGAAAAGTGTAAAGGCCATGAAATGCACAAGTTGAGGACTGTTATGATCGGCCTGCAGCTATTTCAGCCCGCTGCACCTGTTCCAATCCAACCGGATGGGGCGCACTTCAGAGAACTGCGGATAACCGGCAGCCACGTGGCGCGGGATCAGCTCAGGGGAGTTCTCGAGGGGAGGTAATTGGTGGAACCTCCCCATGAGCTTTTCGAGACGCCAGACAATGTGCTACTCGGCCGCGTCACCAGGGACGGCTCAGAGTTCTACGAAGCCCCTCTGACGTCGGCTCCAGACCTTTACACCTGTGTGTGTGTGCAACACGTGTATGTGAGCCCTCATCCTCCTCCAAGTCGACAGCCCTCATCCTCCTCCAAAAGGGCAGGCCATCTTGAATGACGTTGAACTGTGACGTCAAGCAGAGCGCTTATAAGCAGCGATTGTCGGCTGCTAGAGTGTGCTCGTTGTCGTGCTCGAGATGTTCTAGTGAGCTGAGTGCTCGTTGTCGTGCTCGAGATTTACTAGTGAGATGAGTGCTCGTTGTCATGCTCGAGATGTAGTAGTGAGCTGTGTGCTCGTAAACTGTTTGCTGTATGTTAGTCTTGCGGGCTCCATATGGGAGTCACGCTAGACTGTCGATATATGTCTCGTTTAAGATGTAAATAATGTAAGTAAATCCTGTTCACCGAGTTCCTCTCTACGACCTTCCACTCCTTCAAATGGTGGCAGCGGCGAGATCGTCCGACGACTCCTACATCTGGTTGACAGCGGTGGGATCGTCCGACAACTCTGACAGGACAATTACGTGAATAAAACTTTGTCATTGAAGAACTTTGTTTACATTCTTGTACACTTGCAACGGCCAGTCCAATGTATTACGCAGAAGCAGCTGTCACCAGTCATGTATCGTGAGTAATTGCGCCGAAATTATAGTCGCAACAAAGAGCACGTATAAAAAGCAGGAGTTCTGCATAATATACGAGGGCGAGTCAAATGAAAGTGAACCAATGCGAATATATGACAAACGGCGTACTTTATTTAAAAGTGGTCTCCATGAGCATTTGGATATTTGTCCCATTGACTAACGAGTCGCACGAATCCCGTCTCATAAATCTCCTTGGGTTGCTGATTCAGAAAGTCTGCAACCGACTCTTCCACGTCATCATCCGGCACAAATCTGGTTCCCTTGAGCTGTTCCTTCAGGTACCCCAAAATGTGGAAGTCGCAAGGCGACATGTCTGAGGTGTATGGCGGATGTTGCAGCGCTTCCCACTTAAACTTTGCCACTTTTGTAATAACCACATCAGCGACCCAGGGACGGGCATTATCGTGGAACAAGATGACGCCGTTCATCAATTTTCCACGTCGTTTGTTCTTGACTGCGACACGCAGCCCATCCGACGTTTCACAATCATCATCATCATCATCATCATCATCAGCCTGGTTACGCCCACTGCAGGCAAAGGCCTCTCCCATACTTCTCTAACAACCCCGGTCATGTACTAATTGTGGCCATGCCGTCCCTGCAAACTTCTTAATCTCATCCGCCCACCTAACTTTCTGCCACCCCCTGCTACGCTTCCCTTCCCTTGGGATCCAGTCCGTAACCCTTAATGACCATCGGTTATCTTCCCTCCTCATTACATGTCCTGCCCATGCCCATTTCTTTTTCTTGATTTCAACTAAGATGTCATTAACTCGCGTTTGTTCCCTCACCAAGTCTGCTCTTCTCTTATCCCTTAACGTTACACCTATCATTCTTCTTTCCATAGCTCTTTGCGTCATCCTCAATTTGATAGAACCCTTTTCGTAAGCCTCCACGTTTCTGCCCCTAGGTGAGTACTGGTAAGACACAGCTATTATATACTTTTCTCTTGAGGGATAATGGCAACCTGCTGTTCATGATCTGAGAATGCCTGCCAAACGCACCCCAGCCCATTCTTATTGACACGTGTACTTATCTTTATCGGGCAACCACGTTTTGCCGCCTAAAAAATGTTCTCGCACAGCGTGGGACGCGCCTGCATGTATCCGAAGTTTCTGGAAAGTTATCGATGCTTCTATCCGATGTCTGTTGTCGCCGAACCTTATGTTATCTGATTTCGTCACCTGACGCGAATGGTGTAGAACTTTGTGGAAGGCACGCGGGTCCCAACGATTAGTCTGGTACATTCCACGACTGCTGTTTAAAAGCCGACGCGCTTGACCCGCTGATCAGATTTTCCACGATCGCCGAGTGTGTTCGCCGCTATCGTTGTGCAATAAGTGTAGCCTGTTTTGTGGGCACAGGTTCGCCGATTAAAAGTTAGTTTTGTCGTTCACAGTATTGCTACTGTGTTCCTTGACGTCACGACCACGTGACATTATTCTTCTGATTATTTCCGTCTCATGATCTGGATCCGCCGTCACTACCTGCCCTAAGTAGACGTATTCCCTTACGACTTCCAGTGCCTCACTGCCTATTGTAAATTGCTGTTCTCTTCTGAGACTGTTAAACGTTACTTTAGTTTTCTGCAGATTAATTTTTAGACCCACCCTTCTGCTTTGCCTCTCCAGGTCAGTGAGCATGCATTTCAATTGGTCCCCTGAGTTACTAAGCAAGGCAATATCATCAGCGAATCGCAAGTTACGAAGGTATTCTCCATTAACTTTTATCCCCAATTCTTCCCAATCCAGGTCTCTGAATACCTCCTGTAAATGCGCTGTGAATAGCATTGGAGAGATTGTATCTCCCTGCCTGACACCTTTGTTTATTGGGATTTTGTTGCTTGCTTTATGGAGGACTACGGTGGCTGTGGAGCCGCTATAGATATCTTTCAGTATTTTTATATACGGCTCGTCTACACCCTGATTCCGTAATGCCTCCATGACTGCGGAGGTTTCGACGGAATCAAACGCTTTCTCGTAATCAATGAAAGCTATATATAATAGTTTCACAATATCGAAAACAATTGATAGTCTCTCAAGATTTAGCAAATTCTATCAGTAATGGCCCCTGCCGATTCGAAAAAAAAAATGTCAACAACACCTTTCCGGTGAGAATGACGGCCTTTGCTTTATTAGGAGGGTGGGGGGGGGGTGAAATCGAATGTTTCCACTGTAAGCTTTGCCGCCGTGTGTCAGGCTCGCAGAAATGGCACCATATTTCGTCTCCGATCACAACTGCAGACAAGAAATTGTCGCCCTCATTCTCATACCGGATCAGATGGGTCAAGGCCGCGCCGAGCTTCTCCGTCTTCTGGCGGTGCTTCAAAATCTTGGGCATCCATTGCGCACATGACAGCCGATAACCGAGATGTTCATAAATTATGGCGTGAACCCAACCGTGACTGATGTTCACACGCTCTGCCAGCTCATCGATGTTTATACTGCGTTCTTGTCTGATCAGCTCGTCAACCTTTGCAATATTGTTGGGACTGATTGCATGGTGCCTTTGGACCGGTCTTGGATCGTCTTTGAAACTTTCACGTCCTGCTTTGAACCGTTTGCTCCAACGCTTCTCAGTGGCCAATGAAAAGCAATGTTCAGCATTCACGGCAGCCATACGGTGACTAATTTCTTTTTACGAGGCACCTTCAGCTGTCAAAAACGTCACCGCACCACGCTGCTCAACTTCTGGTGCGTGCATTATGTCACGCAATCATGTTCAACCCACAGTAAGAGAGCATGAAAGAACGCCTAACCTCACACCTCCGTGTCACTTACGTAAATGAGACGTGAATGTGTGCTACGCGCATGCCTTGCAGATAATGAACCGAACCATTATGGCGCGGGGTAAGTAGGCTCACTTTCATTTGACTCGCCCTCGTACATTAGAAATGCGAAGATACAATGTAATATACAAATACGAAGATACAGCTTGATAAAGGGCAAAAATGTGTCACTGGAAACAAGGTTCACTGCACGTATACACAAAACCTCGCAACAAGTTATTTAAATATACGTATAAGTCTCCAATAACTCTACGTATCTAAGAAAAGTCGCTGTATATAATGCGTCAAACAAGACAAGTAAACATGTTGCGCAATCACAGATTCACATAATCCTAGATCCCACCCCCATCCCATTCTATTTACTACCCCCGATGTATCGCGTGCGACGGAAGGCGGCGCGCTTCTTCCCAGCTTTTCTCCTTTGCGCACACAACACTGAGCCACCATCGTCGACTCAAGCATGCCCCCTCCCCCCTACGCTTGCACTCGCACATGCAGCATGCGGCGTGCGGTCACGATTTATTGCCCTTGGACTTTACGCAGAACATGAGGGCGATGACAGGAATGCACCTGGAATGTCCATATAATTGCTATCGCAATAATATAATAAGAGTGTCCGGCAACTGGAGTGTCCCGTGGCCCATTACTCTCCGCAAAAAAGTAACACAATCGAACTTTCAGCATGCGACAATTCGCTGCACCGCAACAATATCTTCTTTTTTCCTTTTGTGGGGCGGGGATACCGAAATAAAAAAACGCAAAGAAAAGTATCTTGGCCACAATCGAATGCCTACTTTGGGCACCTAATGTGGCTACCGAAGGAGGAAGGAGGAGGAATGAACGTTTATTCTGAGAAACCGCGAGAAAGTGTTCTTTCTTCACCCTAGGTGGGCGGCTCTCTTAGTCCAGAAAGCCGTTGGCTAATGCCGCAGCCCCGGGCCCGGTCCACAAGACTTCGCTGATCTTCCAGGCTCTGTGCCTTTAACATTGCCTCCCACGTTCCTTCGATGGCTTGTAGCAGTTCCGAGGCGTCATCTTGACTGTTTTTCTCGCGGTGTGGGCACACCAACACCATGTGTTGGAGGATGGCTGGTACATCACAATATCGGCATAGGTATGAGAATTTGGTGGGGTGCATCCGGTGCATGATAATTCCATGGACATATCGAAGAAAACCTGAGACGCTTGGTCCACCGAAAACCTTACGCATACTGCTCGGTATTCTGCACCGGCGATACAAGACTTTCCGGAGAGAGATAGAGATAATTTAATTGAAAGAAGGCAGACCCGCCGTGGTTGCTCAGTGGCTATGGTGTTAGGCTGCTGAGCACGAGGTCGCGGGATTGAATCCCGGCCACGGCGGCCGCATTTCGATGGGGACGAAATGCGAAGACACCCGTGTACTTAGATTTAGGTGCACGTTAAAGAACCCCAGGTGGTCAAAATTTCCGGAGTCCCCCACTACGGCGTGCCTCATAATCAGAAAGTGGTTTTGGCACGTAAAACCGCATATATTATTATTAAAGAAGGCAGAGAGGTCTGCCTGATCTAAGGCACTCTAGCCTGCTACTCTGCAGAGTGGGAGGGGGAACGGAGAGGTTGCGCTCAAGCGAACGCGGTGCAATTCGTTGAGTCCCCACAGTGATGGTGGCGAGCGACCATTGTTTCTTTTTCTTGTCTGCTAGCCAGAAAGCGTCTGCAAAAATCCACTAGGCCAGAGAAAACCGAAGGCACACCAAAGTGCGCCGCGCGATGGTCGAGGCAACACGAGAAAAATGCATGCGCTCTGGTTGGCTCTGGCAGTCCGCGGGTAGGTAAGCGAGAACAAGAAAATTGAAGGGGCTCAATATGCCCTCGCGAATAAAAGTCAAAGTAGAAAAAATAAATAAGGACATAGTTACCTTTGCTGGTTTTAGTGTCTTGACGTGGATTCTTTGGCGTCGGTAAAAAGAAATGCTGATATTTTTTGTGTGACATGACGGCACAAATGAACCACCGCAAGATTTCGTCTCGTCGGACCTAACTGCGTCCTTCGGCAACTTGTCTGATAGTGCGTTGATTTGGCTTGTCTCGTTGTATGTTCCGATGTACGACTTTAGAAAATTCAATGTGCCTTTGGCGTCAAATGTTTATAACAACATTAAATTCCCAAAGTTCCGCAATTGAAAATCGAAAGAACAACTTTGGAAATGACAATACACCTTTCACGTCAAAAGTGTGTGAGAACTTTATACCCATAAAGTTTCGGAATTGAAATCCATGCGCTCCGTAGGTTCCGCGGACTCCGCGAGATGCCGCGGCGACGCCTTTCGCCATCAAAACGCCCTTGAAACTTTGTGCTCGGATGGGGCTGCTTGCGTTATGTAACTCCCGGTGCATGGGCGTTGCCGCGAAATCCAGCCCGAGTTGGCAATGTTCGCGGTGAAATGTTTTTTCGAGCGTGAAAAAGACATTTTACACAAAATCCAGAATGATTTTCGGCGCCGGGGGTTGCTTGAGTCGGTGATGCATGGGCAGCACGAAAAAATTTCTGGGGGGGGGGGGGGACTGAAGCCTCATAAGACCCCTCCCCCCTGGCTACGACCCTGCAGTCATGCACTCGTGGTCGGCGATGGCCAGGACAATGGCCGCCTCCTTCGCTGGATGCGCCCCTCGAGTCCGCACACTCGCCGCTGTTCTCGTTGCACCGGTGGATGCCCCGACGACTGCAGCGGTGAATGCCTTTCTGTCATGTGGATATTCTGCCACGTCCACAAACACGGCACCCCTGTTTTTGGCATGGAGATCGATGAGCGCCTTGGCCCTCGCCACCGGCCGCTCTTTGTGGAACTCAGGGTTCATGTTTCTTGGCACCTGACATACCCGTAGCCATCTACTAATTGCGTCCGGTCCAGGAACTTCTGTATTTTCGCGTCCCTTTTCCTTTGGCCCCAGGCCTAGGTCACCTAGAACTCCTCTGCCCGTTCTTGTTTCCGATAGCCGCGCGAGGTGAATGGCCCTCTGTGCCTCGGCGATTTCCTCCAGAGTGTTATGCACTCCCAGGGCAAGGACCTTGTCGGTGCTTGTGCAGTTGAGAAGTCCGAGTGCAGCCTTGTACGCTTTCCGTATGAGCGCATTGATCTTATTTCGCTCGCACTGCCTCCAGTTGTGGAAAGCAGCAACGTATGCAATGTGGATTATAGTGAAGGATTCCACTAGCCGGGTGAGGCTTTCTTCCTTCATGCCTGCAGTTCTGTGTGACATCCTCTTGATGAGGCGTATGGCCGTGGTGACTTTCGCCGCGAGATGGTTGACCGTCTCTCCGTTGACTGGTTTGCGCTCAGTCAGCATCCCCAGCAATCGGATCTTCTCGACCACCGCTCGTCTTGATCTTTATTGTCTCTTGCTCTCTCGCAGGTTCGTTGTCTTTCGGCTTCCTAGTTGCTCTTTTCGGAGGAATCACCAACAGCTCAGACTTGCTTGGGGAGCAGACGAGCACAGACCCGTCCAGATGCTCCTCGGTAGCGTCAACCGCCTCTTACAATGTACTCTCGGTGTGTCCGTCGCTTCCTCCTGGGACCCAGATTGTTATGTCGTCGACATAGATGGTGTGTCGGACCCGCGCGACTCGCGAGAGGCGCTCGGCCACCCCTGTCAATAAAAGGTTGAAAAGCAATGGCGAGATGACCGAGCCCTGGGGGGTCCCGACACTGCCGAGCTTCTTCTTTTGGAGCCGCAGGTCACCGGCGATGATCTCGGTAGTCCGCTTCGTCAAAAAATCCTTGATGTACGCATATGTTCTCTTTCCCATGTTTAGTTACCCGTGACACCTCGGCCAGGATCGCAGAGTGTCTCACTTTGTCAAAAGCGCTCTGCAGGTCCAAACCCAAGATGGCTCGCTTGTCTTTTGTGTTGGTAGTGTAATCGAGGATTTCATTTTTCAGTTGTTGCATGGCGTCCTGAGTTCTGAGCTTGCTTCGGAACCCGATGACGGTGTTTGGGTAGAGCTCCGAATGTTCCAGGTACCTCTGCCACCTGTTCATGAGTACATGCTCCAAGGCTTTGCCCACACAGGACGTAAGCGAGATCGGCCGGAGGTTCTCAATGTTGGCTGGATTTCTCGGCTTGGGAATCGAGGTGATCTTGGCTGCTTTCCACTGCCAGGGTAGTGACCCGGCTCACCAGCAAGTTTTGAAATATGCCGTGAGGTTCTCGATGGCCGCTTCGTTAAGATTTTTTAGCGCTCTGTTCGTAATGTGGTCGGGACCAGCGGCGGAGTTGCTGGAAATCGTGCATGGCAACCCTTACTTCCCATACTTCAATGTCTCGATCTAGCCACTCGTTTGCTTCGCCTAGGTAGTCCGGGTGCGTTTCCGTGGGAGTGACCCACAGGTACTTGTCGTCGAGGCATTTCTTCACTTCGTTTTCCCCGTGCTCACTCAGCGCCCTGTAGATGATCTTGGCGAGGTTGTGGTGCTGGTGAGACTTGGTGGTGGTCGCATCCAAAAGATGCCTCAGCATACTCCACGTCTTGCCGCAGTGCATCTGGCCGTCCGCTGCGTTACAAACCTCATTCCATTGCTGAGTGCATAGCACTCTGCTGTGGGACTCGATTTCGCGGTTGAGCTCAGCGATTTTCTTGCGTAGCTTTCTGTTTGTCCGTTGCGTCTTCAACCTTGACAGGATGGACTGCTTGGTTGCGATGACATGAGCCAGGCGGCTGTCGACCCTTTGGATACACTCGTCCATCTCGACTTCCTTGGAGGCCTTTTCTAGCTTGTTTACAATCTCGGTGGTCCACTCCTAAATGTATGTAATTTCGGTTTGCTCCTCGGGTAACAATCCTCGAAACGCGCCCCAATCAGTAAATCTATGTTTCCGAAAGCTTCTGCCGACTTCGTCGTTACCACCGAGCGGAACAGCTACCTTCACAATGTAATGGTCACTGCCCAATTCGTGGCCCGTGTTTCGCCATTCAATGTCCGCCATACCGCCACCGTTACCCCTGACGAAATTGAGATCGGGCGTTGTGTCTAGGGTGATCGAGTTGCCGATTCTTGTAGGGTATGCTGGGTCGGTGATTAGATTTAGTCCCAAGTCAGTAGCATCTTACATTAAGTCCCTGCCCTTTGCCAATGCTTCGGGGTAACCTCAGGCTTGATTCGGCGCGTTAAAGTCCCCGCAGATTACCAGCCTGTTGTCGCGCCCCGCGACGTTGCACGCTTTGTGTAACAGTGGTTTGAATTTCTGCTTTCCGTGTGACGGGCTACTGTACACGTTGATAAGAAAAGTGTTTTCCTTCGGCTTTTTCCCGGTAACCACCTCTACCATGGTGTGCTCTATCGCGATTTTGCTCAACAACTCGTGCTCGAGTATCGAGTACGAAATCTTTTAGCAGAGAATGTATATGGTGGAGTGTTTAGCCCCGGCAAGTTGAAAAAAAAACAAGGGCTTTTCTTTTCTTTGTTTTACAAGCCGTGGTTGTTGGTCGGATTGATCAAATTGTAGTTCACACGGTCAATGATGCCTGTATTTCCAATGCTTCCTCACTTCGCATATACGCTAACCAATGTCTTTATATGCCGAAATTCGCTTATCAAAAGTTCATTCCAAGCATTATTCTTCTTTCGCCTTATCTTTCCTAATGTGCTATGTGGCAGCATCTGATACAGGTTTCGTAAACTGTGCTTTCAAGTTCACGCAACGGCCAAATTTTTTTATCCATGCTACATCTTTAGTTTTAGTTCGTTGGCTGCACTCAACTTATCACACGAGCGACCTGTGTATATAACATTTTTGGCATTCTGTTGCAGGATCTATACCTTGAAAATACCAGCTGATAAAAAAAACTGAACGTCTATGCTGCAGAGTGATCCTTGTGCAGACCTAAACTCATCGATGGACAGGGTGCTTGCCTGTTGGAATTGCACCATCTTGCTTCCCTGAAAGAGCATTGGTGCTGTAAAAGTACTCGACTAATCTCCCCGGTGATTAGTCTGTGCTTGTTTACATAAACCGTTTAATAATATTGATGTTACATCTGGCGGAGCTGATAAAATGGCAAAATGGACACCGTGTTGCTTATATCCACAAACATGAAACAGCCGTGCCATTATGAAATCAAATTCATATCTTATTCCTCTTCAACAGCCATATATTCTTGTTTTGAGGAGCATAGTTATGATGTTATGATGTGGTATAAGTTATGATGTGTGATTCCTTAGTTGCGCATAATGTGTTACGGTTGAGACGTGGGCTTTTTTTACTGCCCACAATTTGTGATACAGTTATTCGGTAACATTTACAGCTAGCACTTTATTATTTAGTGCTATGCTCAGGCTGATTTAGCATGAACAAGAGTACCATCAATAAATATACCATAATTTTTATTGCTGATCTCACTTTTTGATAAATAATGGTAGTAATGCGCTCTATACTGTATTTTCAGCATCGCCATTGTGAGAGTCTGCATTATAATTTGGCGTTTTGGGGGATCCTACACTACTCCTACCCCACGTTTTGTTCATGGGTCAATTGCTGAATTTCTTCAAGCACCACGGACGCCAACTGTCACCCGCATGCAGTGGAAGAAATTTATGGTTCCAGCCTTCATAATTAATTTTAAGGTGAAGCTAGAACCAGAGCCGAAAGAGCATATTTTCTATATAGGTTTAGTGCTGCATACGGTCGGGTACCTACACCCGACAGGCTACTGTCTAGAACATGGATTCTGTTCTATTTTGGAATATCTTTTTCAGTAGTACTAGTACTGCTTCTATTTGTAGGATCAGAGTTCACGCTATTTTTGCAATCCTGTCAGAACACAGAAAAACGATATTATGTTAATTTATTGTATTAGAGATTGGTACTTGTATTCATTAGAAATGATTAAGGGGTACGTAGTGCTTCATTAAATAGTGGGTGAAGAAAAGAAACGTGAATGAAACATACGAGGACTTCAGCTACAAGGTGTGTGTGAATTCAAATGCGTGCAGTCAAACTGCATTTAAAGGAGATGGACGCCTTAGTCAAAATAGTGAGACGACTACTGTAGTGCAGAAGCACACATTAACTGGAGCTGTTCACTTGCACACCAATGCAAGCGCAGCACACACAGCCTACTTGAGAAGGCGGTTCCTCTGCGTGCCTGTGTACTTCTCGTACTAAATACATTCGTTTAGGAATGCTTTTGTGTATGTTCCAGAACACGATTTCTTTTACATTAACGAGCGTATGCTGTTTTCATTTATATTTGCAATGAAACATGTTAAGCTCATCTGGCGCTTGCGCAGCCAGATATACAAGGGTTTAACACCTACATAAAGCACCCACTAATGGCTGGAATGGTCGCAACAAATGTATGAGACATATCTGCTGCCACTTGGTAGCAATGTCTGCAATACTACAGCTTTTTTGATCACAATGAAAACTGTGATGTACAAAAGCTATACTCTGTTGTATTGTTATACTGTGTTTTGTATTCAAATGAAGCATTCCCATCACTGTGTGTACATTCATTTATCATTCTGAATGCCACTTCGTGGTTGGTCACGTCGTCATTGTGCTAATATGTTCGTAGGCATGATAAGCTAATTAAACTGAAAATCTTGAAGCAAGTCTCACGTAATTTTTGCTTATGACTTTCAATGCCACCGATTACACATTTACCACACAAACTTAGAGGTCAGCGTTTCCTTTTCTCTAGCTCAAGTGGCGGCATGAAACTAATCAAAGCTGCAAAATTTAAATCATCACATCTGCTTGCTCTATAAGAACCTCCCCTTGCTGCGGTGTGCTTGGCCGACTGTGGATTAGAGTAGTCAATGACGATCTACCCTAGCACAAACCGCGCATGCGGGGCAAATGCCAGTGCTCGGGCAGCCAAATCTGCTTCCAGCCATCGAAAAACACAGGCGATACACGATCTCATGGTGCGAATCTTCGCAGTTGCTTTCGCTTCAGCGGTTCGAAGTCCACCGCCGTTCGAAAGTATTGCGCCGTGCTTGAACTCATATGGCTTTGTACGATCAGCCGCGAGAAACACGTGAATAGAATGTCACCGATAGTAGTTTTGGAGGAATCGCACCAAGAATGCCCGTATGCAGGTCATCAACTGGCTCATGCACGCAATACGTCTATACATCGCTGCACTAGCTGGCGGTCTTTTTGACAAGACGGCCGATCTGTCACAGCGCCGCTGCAGAATTACTCCGCTGCCGAAGCGCTCCAGAGGATTGCACCGGTTCATAAAACGATTCCCTAGGAAATGCGCAGTGTCGCTAACGAAAGAAAAGCTACGGAGGCAACTCGCGTTCATCGGAAAAAGCCGATGAGGCGCTCAACAGATCACAAGGCATCCATGTTCACGAACTAACCGCACTCAAGGAGCAATTCAAGGTAGCTGCAGGGCTACCTTGAGAATCGAGTGAAACACTTGAGCTTCACTGGAGGCGTGGTTCGAGTGAAATGAAAAAGGGCCCTCAAGGAGCATTTCCAGTGGAGGGTCGAGTCGAGGTGCGTTTGTGAATGCGGGGTTGAATCTCAGTGACTTGAGCTTCCCGCATTTCTTCTAGGTGCACCGTTTTATACGCAAATCGGGGAGAAACACCCAGCCAATACCCAATACTAATGACTCGAAGCTGCCTCGCACGAGATGAAACGGTGAAGGGGAATCAATCTTCAAGGATATTGTTTCCTATCGAGAAGGAATGTGACGCGGGTGACGCCACGCCATGCCTTCTTCGAGGCGACGATAGAGCAGCAAACCTGCGTCTGCAAGGACATTTAAGACCGGACCGGTCTATTGGTAGAAGTCGTCATGCTCGCCACCAGTGGCCGTGGCCGGTCTTGTGGGCTCCGAAGGCTATTCCGTCACTATCGTGAGCTGTATTTTCCGCTATGGATGTTATTTCCCGGCTATAGCTTGTAAATTAGGGCTAAATGTCTTCGTTTCTTCGACTGCTCCCAGTCTCCCGTCTCTTCGTTTCCCAAGTCGAAACAGGGTGGTGGTCTCGAGGTCACGGCGGTATTCACCGTCCTTCAGGGGGCTATGGGTGTCCCACAAGAACGGCTGTTTGCCTCGGTAGGATAAGCTACTGCCACAGCGACATGTCTGCTTCCTTCCCGTTACCTTTGGCGCACGTAGGAGCTAACTTATGATGCTGTGGTTACAATGTGGAAAGCCACCTGTCATCTCGTGCTTTATTTGTTCTTATCCAACCCGCCGTGGTTGCTCAGTGGATATGGTGTTGGGCTGCTGAGCACGAGGTTCCGGGATCGAATCCCGGCCACGGCGGCCGGATTTTGATGGGGGCGAAATGCGAAAACACCCGTGTGCTTAGATTTAGGTGCACGTTAAAGAACCCCAGGTGGGCAAAATTTCCGGAGTCCTCCACTACGGCGTGCCTCATAATCAGAAAGTGGTTTTGGCACGTAAAACCAATAATATTATTATTATTATTTGTTCTTATGAAAATCTTCATGCCAGCAATAGTCAATTTTTAGAGCGCTACTAATGGGGTTCACACAGAAAATTTATCCGCAATTTTATTACAAGGAGTACGCTAGCTAAGCAAATGCTGTTTGTGCAGGTGGTTTATGTGCTTCGGCAAACAATTCTTACGAAGAATTAAGTATGGTCAGCAAATCCTTAATTAACCAAAATTTGTGTAATAACTATTACCTTTTACGATTATAGAATGTGCTATTGTTAGAGACTTTGTATCGTTCAGACGGACCCGTAGAAAGAAAAGAACGTTCATTCAGGAACCGCCCAGAGTATATATAATCGTCGGCATTCACAGACACGTGTTACCGTAACGTTCGCGCTGTCAGTCGATGCAAGCTTCTACGTGCAGCGCTTGCGTAGTCTGCACTATGCATACTTGAATTATTGCGTTCCCAGATAGTCATCATCATATTAGAAGCTCACTGCACTATTTCCGCATTCGGGGGCTGGATTCGCCACGAAAAAGTGAACACTCCCTATCACCCCTCCGCCAGGTGACGCACCTGGACATCATGCACACCAGTATAGTAACCCAGGAGAGCTGATAACAGACGCGTCGCGTCGTGCTCTCAGACCAGGAAACAAGACTTGCCTCCCGCTCTGACCCAGAATCGGCTGCGTCTTTTTATCGAGGCTCTCGCTTGTGAGTGAAAAATAAGCGTACTAATGGTTAAATATGATAACTAATTTCTCTGCAGAGGTGGGAAACAAAATGAGGTTGTATTCGATTGCAATTCTTTTGCAGTTTTTTCATTATTATAAATCACAGTAACAGATTTTAGGAATGAATTACCAATAGTTACAAATTTCGTAATTGCTACTGTACCCAATTGTTCGCCAAAATTGTGTGCGCCAAAGCGCATGAACGTAATCGACCTGCGAAGGCTGCATTTGAATAGCGAGCGCAGTAGATCTTTTCTCTTTTTTTTTGTTAAAATGACTGATAGTTGAATTTTCACGACCCCGTATACTTCGATGACAACCAAAGATCTCAGCAGCAATAGCAACGACCGACAAAAAAACACTTCACTTCCTCTCGTTGACTCTACGCTCAAAAAACCGTATATTTTGCATGACACCGGAATGTGTTCATTGATGGAAATGTGCCGCGCACTTCCATGTTAGTATATCATGCAAAACCACAAAGTCAAGGTGGATGATTCACTATTTTCCATCGTTGCCGCTATTAGCGGCTCCTTAAATTCCTAGTACTTGCAGGCTGTCCGACCGTCGTTGTTCTAGTACACTATATACAAAGTATATAACAAACGTGACATGATTATTCCGGTGCCTACTAACCACCCCGTCCTATGTAAAAAACCACCTGATTAGGCGTTTCAGACGAGTAAGAGCAAGGAAGGTCACCACAGTTTCTGCGTTATTACATGGACGACTCCAAACGGGCGTGCATACATGCCAACTGTGAAGGCTAACTTTTTCGCCGGAAGCAAAACGACAACGCCAACGCACCTGCTCATCGCATGTACAGCACATCTTATGAAACCCAAACGAATAGCAATTTCACCGAATGTCGTAATTTTCGGACGACCATAGTACATCCATTGTTGTCATGTGGTACAAGGCGCAGAGTGACAGCGCCTTGATCGGAAATGAGCCCAAAATGGAAATTACAACCGCCCCTTCAGTTTAGCTGAGCTCAAAACTTCTCTTGCTTGTTTCAACAGCTCTGCACCAGGTGGTGACCGTATCATTTATGAAATGATCCAGTACCTGCATCCTGAAACACAGAAAACACTCCTGTCATTTTTTAATGTCATGTGGGCCACTGGGTATATTCTATGTTCTTGGAAAGAAGCTGTAATAATACCCATACTCAAACAGGGTAAGGACCCGTCCTTACCTAGTAGTTACAGGCCTATCGATTTGACAAGCTGTTTCTGCAAACTCTTTGAAAAGATGATAACCCGGCGCCTAATCTATATCCTTGAGAGCAATAGACTACTATATCCTCACAAGTGTGGTTTCAGAGAAGGCAGGTCGACCGCAGACCACCTTGTCCGCATTGAGGCAAATATAAGGGATGCCTTTATACACAAACAGTTTTTTCTTTCCGTATTTCTTGATTTGGAGAAATCATACGACACCACATGGCACTTCGGTATTATTCGAGACCTTTCCGCTATGGATATCCGCGGGAGTATATTAAGTATCTTGGAAAGTTACCTTTCTAACTGCACATTTTGTGTTAGGGTGGGCCATGCCTTGTCAAGGTCTTTCACCCAGGAAACTGGTGTTCCACAAGGTGGTGTGCTAAGCTGCACACTCTTTATTGAGAAAATGAATTCTTTGGGCATGGCTATCCCACGAACGATATGTCATACTCTGTATATGTAGATGACGTGCAGCTTGGTTCTAAATGATGCAACTTAACTATCTGCGAACGACATGTCTAGCATGCCTTAAATAAATTGGCAAAATGGGCTGATGAAAACAGTTTCAGGTAGAGCCCACAGAAAAGTACCTGCGTTCTTTTCACGAATAAGAGAGGAATAGTACCACGTCCTGCTATTGAGCTCTCTGGTAGCGGATTACCTGTAAGCGCCGAGCACAAGTTTCTCGGCATCATAATGGATTCGAAATTGACATTCATCCCGCATAATAAATACTTGAAGGCTAAGTGCTTCAAAACAATGAACTTATTGAAACTTCTATCGAGTATAACATGGGGCAGTGACAGGAAATGTCTTTTGAACTTGTATAGGTGTCTTGTCGGCTCACGTCTTGACTACGGCGCTATAGTATATCACTCCGCTACACCAAGTGCTTTAAAGATGTTGGATTCTGTCCATCACTTAGGAATACGCCTCACTACCGGAGCCTTCAGGACAAGCCTCGTACACAGCCTTTATGCAGAAGCAAATGTATGGTCACTCCATTTTCCGAGATCATATAGCAGTTTTACATATTTCCTCAAATTAAATTCTAACAGCGAACACTCCTCTTATTCATGCATAAACGATATGACCGCTGCCATACTCTTCAATAACCGACCTGCAACGAGAAGACCGTTCTCTTTGCGTGCAAGGAACCTCAGCGAGGAAATGGGTTTTCCGGTGCTTGAACATTGTCTTATGGCTCCAGTGAAACTGCTAGCGCCAGGGCAGTGGCGGCTGATAGAGTGTGTCACATCCTTTGTACAGATCACTAATCATGCTCCAGAGACACATATCAAAATGCATTTCTTGGAGCTCCAGTAGAAGTACTCGTGCACAGAGTTTTACACAGACGCTTCTAAGTCACATGCCAGGGTGTCCTACGCAGCAATTGGTCCATCCTTCTCGGAATCCGGTGTACTGCACCCTGAAACAGGTATATTTACGGATGAGGCTCATGCACTATTGTCGGCTGTGAAACATATCAGAAAATCAAATCTTCAAAAAACAATTATAGTTACAGACTCCTTAAGCGTCGTAAAAGCATTGAAGTCAATCTGTAACCGCAAAAACCCCGTACTTACTGAGCTCTATTCCATTCTCTGTAGAGCGTATATATCTAACCAGCATGTGATTATATGCTGGGTACCTGGCCATAGAGGCATCGAGGGGAATGTACTAGCTGACGCAATGGCTACATCAATCACCTCGCAAGCTATTATTCCTATGGCTGCTGTCCCTGTCACAGATCTGAAGCCTCTCTTACGGAAGAATCTGCGAAGCCACTGGCAACGCTTGTGGGACATGGAAACTACGAATAAGTTTCACTTGATTAAGCCAAAGTTAGGTTTCTGGCCCCCGAAAACGAAAACATGACGAACTGATATCCTGTTCTGTCGACTCAGGATAGGACACACCTGGGACACCCACAATTTTTTACTGACCGGAAATGAGCCTCCAACGTGTGGTAGATGTGGTGAGAGGCTGACCGTTCCCCACGTCCTCCTGGAGTGTCGGGAATCCCAAGCTGAGAGAAAGAGTCATTTTCTCTTTGTATATCGCCAGGACACCCCTCTCCATCCAGCAATGCTTCTTGGTGAAGAACTGTTCTTTGACACCAAAGTAGTTCTGGGTTTCTTGAACGATGTCGATTTGCAAGTTTTTAGCTCCAGAAATTCATAGCCCATCCTCTTTCTAGAGGATGCCGCTGTGATGGTAGTCTTGCATAGCACATGCCTACAGGCCCTTGCATCCCAAGGACTTCGTTAAGGCAGTAGTGCTTATTGCAAAAAGTATATCTGTGAGATATTTCACTAAATCATAATTTCACAATGTGTATTTCGTGGCCATTGTACAGCCCATTAACCCTCGGCATAGTTTTATCTTGTATAGGTTTTATGCACTTTAGAACGACTTTGTTTAGGCCCCTTTACAGCCACCGTAACATCTGCCCTTCGTTATTCATAGCTCCATGGCGAACGCATTACCACCGGCCTGGCGCTCTTTGGCCACATTTGGCCCTTGCGCCACAACACACTACATTCATCATCATGAGGTACGAGAAAGGCACTGCGAATGTTCAAACTTCGCCAGCGAGTTAACCCTGCGTAAAACACAGAATGAATCCTTTAAAGTATATCCAAAGCGCCCTGATTACAAAGGGAAGCCAGAGTGACAGCAAAATTTCTCTGTGTGTCATTTGAAACATGTTATCCTTTACAAATTGCACTGATTTCGCCCATACCTCAAAAATTTACTTATTAGGTAATTTATGGTTTTAGCAAGTTTCTGCTTATGATTTCTTTCTTCAAACAACGTCCATTTGTTAGTATCTCTTTCTGAAATATTCGCGGATACATCTTATGTTGCTTTATATTTATTATTCAGCAATCCGCCACTGTCTCCTTTCTACTGAACTTCTTCCCCTGAGTGCATTTCGACATGAGTTATACCGGACAGTTTTTACTTTGGACCTCCGACTGTGTCCGTCTACTGTACTCATACGTTTGTATGTTACGTATTATTAATCTTGAACTAGCGTGATAAAAAGTGAAATCTGTTTTGTCAACTCTGTTATTTATAGCACGTAATCAAAACACACAGACGCGGGCGCGCGCGCGCGTGTGTGTGTGAGTGTGTGTGTGTGAGTGTGTGTGTGTGTGCTTGCGCGTGCGTGCGTGTGTGTGTGTGTGTGCGTGCGTGCGTGCGTGCGTGCGTGCGCGCGCGCGCGCGCGTGTGTGTGTGTGTTTGTTTGTTTGTTTGTTTGTGTGTGTGTGTGTGTGTGGGTTTGTGTGTGTGTGTGTGTGTGTGTGTGTGTGTGTGTGTGTGTGTGTGTGTGTGTGTGTGTGTAAAAGCTCTCGGTATCTTCAGGTACCATAGACAAAGCTGTTGATAGAGGTGGGCCACCACATTGAAGATAGTTCGCATTGCTAACGAAGTGAGGTGTATAAACAAATGTAACTGACTAATGCCATTTACACAATTACATTTTCTCTTGAACAACACTGCATTTACTGCAGCAATCTTAGGCTGTCTGTGGACGTATAGTAGGCGTCTCTGTATACCTCAGTATGGAAGGCAAGGTAGCGGCTGGTTTCCCGGAAACCGCATTGCACCGTCCTCTTATTATGAGAACTGCTCTGTCAATATCTCAGGCGCATAGCAACAGCTAGCTAATTGTCTCGCGCGAAGTCTGCATGAGCGTAATCCCGCACTTTGCCGCTGCTAGCATTACATCAACTCATTACTTAACGAGGCGTCCGAAAGTTAGTGACATTTTAACTTTACGCGTGTTTATTTTCGGTATTCGTGCGGCATTAGGCAGACGCTATATTGGATCTAACCACTGCCTAGAGACTGAGTTTCTCCTCGCTCCCATAAAAACTCCAGATAAGAGGGTGTCTTTCTTGCAATTCTACCTCGCTGTAATCTTTGCATACCATGATTTCCTCGCAAAAAAGCAAAGAAAAAGACAACGCTGGCCTGTATTTCACTAGAATGATGAAATCATTCCCCTGATAAGACTATTGTTCTTCGCCCTTGAGGGAAGTTTGATCGGAGGAAAAACAACGCACACATTTCTGCCAATGTTTTTATTACAGAAGCTAGTCTGCAGAAAAATAAAAGCCCTGCCAACAGCTCTTTTTGAAGGTCTTGCATAAGGAATTAGTCTGGAAGCCAACTGCGAAAAGAAAAACAATTATGCCACCGATGGACAATTTTCTATGCGAAGAATAAGCGTAATGACCTCTCAAATTACATAAGTCGTATACGTACCCGTACACTTTCTTCTTGAAAGAATGGCACATTTTAAGAAGTGAAGTAGTAGCTGTCGAAAATTTCAGGTTATTGTTTACCATGTCGTGCAAGTTAGGGCTATTCAATCCTTAAATTAGTACAGAGTTGCATTGTTATTTTACAAGCATCAGCTTACGATGATAACATTTGAATTTGCCTTTACGGGCTGCTAACTATCAGTCATATATCGATTGTAATTCAGCAATGCGTTGCGCCCAGCGCTGATTGTTCAAGTTTTGCGTTCCAGTGTTACCAATTCAGCGGGCTTTTCGGTAGACCTAGCGAAATTTTTGTCTTTGTTTAACGTCAATAGAGAGCTTAGCGCAGGATGGCGCGCTTTCTAGCATATTTTTTAACAATTTTCTTGGGTTGAAGGTGCTGGCACTACGGTGCAATTAACCTTAGGAATTTTTCGTCGACGCTAAAATCGTTCCTACCAGTTGAATAAACCCTTATCGGAATATAATACATCCAGCCAATGTGACGCGAATGTATACAACGAATGTATAACACGAATGAACGCGGGTGTATAAAAAAATCTCAGTGCCCTTCCACTCTGTGAAGGATGTCCAGCGAAGCTCTGTATGTGGGCTTTTTATGGCGAACTGCACCTCCGCCGTGGGTCGGCGCGGCATTGCACAACCTTAGGGATCGGCCCACGAATGGGGAGTACTTAAAGAAAGCCTGCTTCCCCTCCGCGGCGGGTCGGCCCGGCATTGCACTATCTACGGAATCGGCCCACGTATGGGGATTTTTTTGCTTACCACACCGACACGAAAATTTTCTTGGACGGCAGAGGTATACAGCTTCGCTGTAAAATAAATGTATGTGCGTACCTTGTCTGACGATGACCACCGATCAAGACAATTAATATGTTCGTACCTTTGTTCAAAATTGTGCCACCTCTTTGTCGTTTGCTTCAGAGCTTCGCTGGTCACTCCCCTTCACAGAGTGGAATGGCTGATAATATTTAGACTAGGCAAACCAGAGAGCAGTGCACATTGTATGCACATTTATTGGTGTGACTCAACTTTGAAGCTTCCAAAGCGAACCGAAGGAGATCTCGGTTTGATCAAGGCGCTCGCTCATGCTCGCGCGATGGTGGGGCTGACACAGTTACTTCGCTCAGTGGCGTCTACTATCGCAGTACATTATTCCGCAGAAATCTGCTCAGCGTCAAATTTTTACTTGCATGGAAGGACCTATGAACACTCTTCAGATCACTTGGCTTCATGTAGCACATTAGCAGCGATCACGCGACTCTTTCGGTAAAAAAGTTATTTAGTCTGATTTTCATAATAACTGATCTTGATTCACGCTAAATGCATGCTGCTTATCAAAAACCGATGCCTGGAGGTCACTTAGCAGATTTTTCCTGTATTAATACATTTGATTCTGTGTTTCCTGAAGCACTACTATTCACTGTGTACTACGAGCCAGTGGAACAGTCGACTGTGATCCCGCCGCGTTCTTGGTATTGACGCGGAGCGGCATCAAGAAATACTCTCAAGTGTCCGAAACCATGACTGCCTCAAACTTGTGCAATAACAACTATCCCATCCACAACGCAATATGCTTTCACTTAAATTTTAGTATTGTACAAAGGGTAGGGGTGGTAGCGTAATCAATTAGAAAGCGACCTGGAAAAACGACACTGCTCTTTGCATAAACTCGCTCCCGTATTAATTAATGCGGCTGAACGAGGAGCCCTTCATCGATTACCCGAGCTTAAGATAGCCTGCTGCTCTACTGAAGAGGACACTGTGCTTCTTTAACGCTCCTCGGTGTTGGCTGAGAGGGTAGTCCGATTCAAAAAAGTGTGGCTGTTTCGGCGTATTAGTAAGACATGAGGAAACTACAAGCGCACAACCAGACGAGGGTGGCGAAAGAAGACGGAGACACACGATTGCTAAGTTGCAGCAATTTGTTGAGACCCGGGAAGCGTGGAATATAAAGGCATCTTGTGACCGAACATCACGCAAGCGCAGCTAGCAAAATAATCAGTGACGACGCAAGTCCGCTACTGTACTAGTGTCTACTGTACTCTAGTGTCTTCTGATGGACATTCAGATTGCTTGTTTGCGAAACATTAGCGGAGGAATGGGGAGGATTGCAACTGAAGTGCACTCATCTGTTCAGTGAAATGGCGACGTGTCTGTCTACGTCTCAAGTGTAGGAAGTCTGGCGAGTGAAGGCGAGTATAATTTTAGGGTTATCACTTCCTACTGCCTTCCCAGTGGTCAGTTGGTTACGACAGCTCCGATTTCTCGATGATTACGTTCGAAAACGTGAAGAGGACAAGAAGGCAGTAGTACAGTTGTGTACATGATACCTTCAACAAACGCAGCTACCAGATGCGACTAAGATTACGAGTAAGAAATAGACTGTTGCAGATCGTATATCCAGTAGCAATGATAGCCGATGATATAATAGGATGGGTGCCAAGGACGCGGAAGGCCTATGGGACGCCACAAAGAATTTGACGGATTCGGGGGCAGAACGTTGCCAGGCGTAGACTGCGGTCGGCTGACGCTAGACAAGTTGAGCATCAGCCGGCAACGGTTTTTTGCTTGTCAGCATTTCATATGTACGAAGCATAGCCTTGGCCTGAGCCCTGGTGAAAAGGGGAGAATGAGCCGCTGCCGAATCAGCCAGGGCTAATATTCGCTTGTTGTTAGATCAGGAAAGCTTATCATCTGTGCAGTACTTCTGGTTGTGAGCCTGATCAGTCAAATCTGAATGGAAAATGAAGCCCCTAGAGCTACCGTGACTCGAATAGTATAATTTCTCGCTGTCTCCTGGTTGGTGAACTGTCTTTATTTTTTTACTCACGAAGATGGGCTGCTTGAGGGTAATTTTGCAACCAAGATATAAAAACCTATCTTTTAAGAAGGAAATGTTAATTTTTGACCCGCATATCTCCCTGAAGTGTTCATGTCGGACGACACTAAATATGACACAGTATATATCTTTATATTCAGGTGTAAAACTTGCAACTTTCGTGCCGCAAGTTTTCTGCTTAGTTAGTCCCTGCCGAGTTGCTGTAGGGATTGTCGTGCCTGCTGTAATAAAGTCGAAGCTTCAACCTGAAATCCATTTTCAAAAAGTAAAGCGCTGTGTACAGCGATGCACACATGTGTATACCTCACCGAAGGCCAGTGCCGGTGCGCCGATTTTCCCACCGCGGACCACCGCGAGCAGCCTCTTGCGGTCTGTATGCTCAAGTGCGCTTTAAATGCGTAAGCATATCTGTGTTTGCGCAACGAGGAAACCCGTCCATCCATCACGTAAGACGATAGTTTTCAAAATAGGGCCCACAGCAACGAGTCAATTGAGCTTCGTACTGCGTCTAGTTTCCAGCACACGAAGCTATCAACACTCGGCGAAATGATTCCGCGGCGCACATCGCTTTAAAGATAGGGTCCGTGCGTCTGCGCCATAGGCAGCTGCTGCCGGAGTACGGTTAATCACAGCTGATAATGGTTCGCATCGAGAGGCGGCAACGTCGTAGACCTTCTCTACATACGAGGTTGTAGCGCCCACCAACTCTGCAACACAGAGACGCTCAAGTCGGTGCTATCAGCCGTCGCCAATGGGACGGCTGCGATAGACATAGAAAATAAAGATGGGCAGCGCGTGCTCGATGCTCCAGCACAACACGGTCACTTTTGTTCTGGAAGCCTTCATCGCTATTCCTCTTGTTCTGGCGCTCTGCTGCGATGTCTCGGTTCCCAACAGTGGTGACTCCGGCCTAAAAAATGACCGGCCACAACAACCTACCGCCCACACGCAACCTTCTGTCTGACACTACTTCGCGTCCACGGAACATCGCAGCTCTCCAGCTCCACCTGCCCACGGTCTTGCGCAAGAACCCACAGGTTTGCTTCGCCCAGGTCGAAGCCATCTTCGATCTCCACCACGTCACCTCGGAGACTTCTCGGTTTCGCCGCTTTTTTCCAACCTCTCTCGTGAGGTGGCTCAGGAGGTAGGGGACGTGATCGCGGCACCTTTGAGCGATGCCCCGCACGAACAATTCAAGAAGATGACTCTAGATCGCACCATGGCGTCTGAGAGCGCACACCTGCAGCTCCTGCTCACTTCCGAGCAGCTTAACAGCATGCGGCAGCTCTTGGGCACAAACAACGTCGACTCGAACGGTGCGTTGTAGACAGAGATATTCTTGCATCGCTTGCCGCAGTCCGCTCACCTTGCCTTAGCCGCTGCAGGAGACTTGATCTTTGACCGCCTCGCCCAGCTCGTCAATCGAGTCCATGACGCAACTTTGCCTTTGGTCGCCGCCCTCTCCTCAATACCAAAGTCCTCAGTCATGTCCCGTTTAGAGTCCCGGATCGACCTGCTCGCCGTTGCCATCGACACCTTGCGGACGTTTTATCATAATCAGCGCGAGTTCTCCTCACGTCCTAACTGCCACTCGTCTTCCTCGGGCTGTCCCCGCTCACGCAGTTCTTGAACCTCGCATATTTGCTGGTAGCATTGCACTTTCCTGCAGCGCGCCCGCCAGTGCAAGTCCTCATGCAGCTGGCCGGGAAACGCATCGAGAGATCACTGATGGCGGCATGTGATCTGGCCTTACAACCCTGCCGCCTTTTCTTAGTTACGAATCACATTTCCGGCCTGCAGTTCCTCGTAGACACGGGTGCCTAGGCCAGCGAACTGCTGTCCTCAAAGTGTGACCGCACTTCTAAGTCACCTGGGCTTGCGATCCGTGCGGCGAACTCTACCTCCATTGCCACGTTTGGTCTGTGCTCCCTAACCCCCGACCTTGGCCCACGGCGCACGTTGTGGTAGGTCTACATCGTAGCCGACGTCAATAAGCCCGTCCTCTGTTCCACCTTCCTTACCCTGTTTCGACCTTGACGTCAGCCTGTGCCGCCATGGTCTTTATGGCGGCAAGACGCGCCTCTCCATTCGTGGCGTTCCGTCGGCTGTAGCCCACACTGACATTCAATTCAATTCACTTTATTTAAACACCAAGATGTTGAGAACCGGCACCCAGAACCCTTTTTATGGCTTGTCGTGGCCTGCCGCTCTTGAAGTGATCCCCTGATGTGACCCGCACGCTGACGCCGCCGTGCCCGTACGCTAGGATCCCGGAAAACTTTCCTGTGGTCACGACGCCCTACAACATAAACCATCGTCCAAGCAGAGCGTTAACCCACCGCATTGTCTAATGTGGTCTACCCTTCGCAGTTCGTCCACGCCGCCTCTCCGGTGAGCGTCTGGCCATTGCTAAACGGAAATTCAATCACATGTTTCAGCTCCACATTATTCTTCCTACGTCCAGCAGTTGGGCCTCTCCACTCTATCTTGTGCCCAAGAAAAAACCGGTGACTGGCGTCCATTCGGCGACTACCGGGCGTTCAACGCTCACACGGTCGACGATAGCTATCCCCTTCGAAACATCCAAGATTTCGTTGGCCACTTGGATGGATGCAAGATCTTTACCACAGTGGACCTTGCAAGGCGTATCACCAAAGCCCCTTTCAGCCTGCCGATATACCGAACAGGGCCATTACTGCACCGTTCGGCTGGTTCGAGTATGTGCGCATCCCCTTTGGGCTTGTGAACGCAGTTCAAACGTTCCAAAGATTCATTGCCGAGGTAACACGTGGCATCCCGCCATATTTTCCTACATGGATGACATCCTCGTAGCGAGTTCTACTCCGCAAGATTATGAGTGTCACGTCTGGGAACTCTTTCAACACCTTCAACAATTTGGCTCGGTTGTCAACCTGCAGATATGCGTCTTTGGATCTTCCGAGCTCGACTTCCTAGGTCACCAAATCTCGGCGCTAGGAATTCGTCCGTTGCCCTCCCAGGACAAGGCCGTGCAAGTGTTCCCAGCACCCCCTGTCCTGCGCCAGCTGCTTGAATTCCTGGCCTAGTCAATTTCTCACGCCGCTCTATTGCGCACTGCGTCGAACTTCTGCACCCACGGACTGACCTCCTTCGCACAACGAAGAGCTGCTCATCCGTGATTCTCTGGTCTCCCGAAGCCCAAGCTGCTCTGAGGGCTGCTGAACAAGCCGTCGCCGATTCAGTATTTCTCGGCCACTCGAGGACTAAAGTTCCCACTCGCATCATGGTGAATGCTTCGAGTGTGTGTTCGATGCATAAGCACAGCATGGGCAGTTCTGTTCTAGAAGCCTGCTTCGCTGGTCTTCTTTTGTTGTAGAGCTGCGCTGCGACCCCTCGGATCCCGACGACGTCTACCAAATGTGACACTGTTCACTTACGTCACGTGCTACGCACGCATCGGCTATTGCTCACCTTCACGAAGCAGCGGCATCATCCAAACGCTCCATCATCCCACTTGAAGATAAAGAAGAAACGCAACAAGAAGGGCTCAACACAATGCAGGGTACATAATAAATGTTTTATATATTTGCTTCATTTAGAAAACCTACGTCATTTTATCCCACGTCCGCATCCTCCGGAAATTGTCTATAACCTGAATGAGCGTTCCTGCTACTCGCCTCTTTTTCGTCGTATCATGCTGGTCTCAGTTCACACTTCGGTGTTGCAACCGCACTTCTCCGTTTCAAGATTCTTTCAGGGTGTTTCTCGCAATTATACCAAAAACAGGAGCATTGCACGACGAAACAGCAGGTCATTAGTTGCAAATGTATACGCATCATTTGGGTACCTCTCAAAGGAGATTCTTTGTGTAATTTTTTGAGTTGCTAAGGTTATGACGTGGAACCACTTTCAATTTGGTCATAGCGGATCATTTACTGAAACCACATGTCACAAAAACATGTTGTACTGTGATCGCCTCTATCTTTGCAACCGTATACCCATGCGCCATACATTGATATTCTTGTATAGATGAAACCATTACTCAATAATGGATGTAACACCTTATGTAATACCCCAGCTATGGGGTCTTCAAAAAAAGAAAATGAAATGAAATCCAATTCATGTGTCGCGTCAGAAGATTCTCCCGCCGCCCATGACGCAATCGGAGCTCAATTTAGCCTCTCTCTCGGCATTCAGAGAGGCATAGTTCGAAATGAGGTTTGTCAGTCCGAGCGGAAGTGGTCGTATCTCCGAGAGCTTAGTCAGCCATAGTATGTATAATCCCCGAAACTGAAACCTGTGCTCATCCAACATCTCCCATACAGGTTTTCAGGCCTGCGTGTCACATGAGATGACGTAGGCTACGTCACGCCGTATCGGCCGGCTCGCTCCCCCTCGAGCGTGGTGACTCATGCATTGAACGCGCGATACCATCCGGTTTCATAAAGATTATTTTTCCTCTTTACAAGCAATCCAATATCTCAGTTTTGTTCCGCACTAGCATTCGATAAAACAATCCCCACTTGCACGGAGGGTGCCTGAGTGCGGCTGGGGCTACTGAATTATGAAAGCTGTAGAGGCTGCCAGCAGCATTAAGATTTTCTCTACTTGATTGAAACCGGGTGACGTTCGCTGAGTTGTCTTTTAAAAGTGACATTGTTAACTACCGGAATAATCAGCCCACGCGTAATAATGCACTCGTATCTCAACCGCATTGCGTAACGTTTCTTTCGATTATTCACAATGATTTAGCGTCAATAACGTCAACACAGAGATATAGGAGTGTTCATAATGGCACAGTTTGCAAATTTAGCACCATGCTATGAGTGCCCTCAAATCTAATGTTCCTCAGATTCAATTCAAATTACTTTACTGTTTGAACCATACATACACAGCTGTTCAGACAGGACGTGAGGATTTGAACATATCCAATACATTCACAAGTATACAGAATATAAATTAGATACATAGTGATTTTTTAGTGCATGACATTCTGTTATCAATTTGCCAGAGTAATACTCAAATGCATTCAATTTTTAAACACTATATTCCTGCATAGTAGTCTTCACATAGAGTGCGTTAATTCCGAGAGCAGAGAAGAAAAAAAAAACACTCTATATAGAGTTGATAAATGAGGGCACTCGACTGCGCACAATAAGCACAGCTTATAGTTGCCCCCAAGAGCACACAATACAGATAACACAAACAACTCAGAAAAACGCAGTAAGTACATCAAATTCACAATGATTATTTTTCAACAGCCAAAATAAATGAAATATGCAATTTAGCCTTGCAAGACAGTGCACTCAGTGCACTCACTAACATTCATTTCTCAGTAAAGATACGAGCTTGCCTTTTTTGGTGCTCTCCTCCTTTGAAACCTGTCCAATGCCATTCCTCTGCTTGCAAAGGATGCTCAAAAGTATGCTAGCCGCACAGTTCGCTAGCAAACTGGCTAACTGCTATGGAGATACCGATACACAAATAAACACACAAAGCCTGCGCAGGCTAACTGCTACGCAATACCTGAACATATAAAATTGTGCATTTCAGAAAAAGGTTCACTTGCATACAGAAAAACATTCATAATAAAAGTAGCGATATCACGAATTGCGATAAGTTTGCAACGGTTTGTATCGTTTGCTAACTGCACGAACACTAATTACATTCACCTGTAAACAAAAATGCGCGCTGAGGAAATACAGCAGCATGGGTACAAATTATATAAAAGTTTTGCCTTCATATGTGCGGTTGATGTGAAATTCGGGAAATGGCACGCATCCACATCTTTTGCGTGCCCTTATCTTTGGGGAAAGAAAAGGTTGCAACTTTTTCCCTATATCGAAATTACCGGTCCGTACCATCACTTAACACTCGTTCGGCATCGTGCATGCCATCACACATGAGGATGCGAACAAATATACACAGTAGGCGCTACGGACGCAGCACCACACACAAGAAAGACACCACGTTTTCATCGGCAGCAACGAACCCTAACAGCCAAGCGAAGTGACGGCGTTGAAAGCAAGCAGACTGACGTCGTTGCCGCAGGAGCTACGCTGTCGACCGGCGGGCTGTGACGTCAGAATTTTAAGCGCAGGCCTTGTGAAGTATATAGGGGGTGTTGGCTCATCGGGAGCTATAAGGCATACAGGTGTTCACGTTTTTGTAGAAATTTCATGCATGATGGGCTATGGCACTCTCGTGTTCGACACGGAGTGCTCAGAAATTGTGCGGAGGGACTCGTTCAGCAACATAGGTCACCCAACCCCTTTAACCACGGAGGAAAGTGTCCGTGTTCATGGGGAGTGCAAACGCAGGTGATTGAGCGCAGCAACCTTCTACGAGTCGGAGGGACACAAGCAGCGCCGTAAAATGTCGGATGTCACCAGTAGGAGGGACATTTTCCTCGCCTAGTGCCCTTACAACCCACTGCAAAAGAAACAGGCTCACTCCTAATAGGTAACGAGCACCATTGCAAAATGCAACCGTAAGACCCCTGCTAACTGTGACGTAAATTAAGCATGAAGCTTTCTAATTCATTCATAAATGCATTTCGGGTATTTGTCTATTTCTACGCCCTAGTGCCCATCCCGTTCTGCAGAACGCAGAACGCCCAACCCCATTGTGACTCCGTACATCATACAGCCTAAATTTGTTTGCTTGTTTGGTGCAGGCCTTCGGACCCATAAACTGTCATTCCAATCAAAGTTTCATCTATATTCTTCACTGAATGTTGAGCAGAACACGAATCGTCAATTATACATGTGTCGTGCATGTATGAAAATGGACTTCTAGCTCAGCAACCTTCACATAAACAAGCACAGTGAACATTAAGATTGCTGATTATTGCATCTTTAATATGCGCCATTTTTCTTTGTAACGCCACTTCACACACAGTAAAAAGAACAGAGCGGAGCTATTGCATAATATTGGTTATGTAAGTCAGGAGCATGTCGCAGTGTGCACAAGGCCACTGCCATTTCCTTGGCGTGTGGCGCAGGGAAGAAAAACTCATGCACACTACATAGAAATGACAATCCGTAAAAAGAAAAAAAAAAGAAACGGAGCACTCAAGGCTCGCCCGTTTCATTTTATTATCCTTGCTTCGATAATGAAAAAAAATACTGAACAAGGGTCTTGATCCGAGCTAGTCGGTATGGCATCATTTTCCTTAAAGCAGGTGAAGCACTCAAAGACACGGACAGCGCCTTGCCTGTCTTCTTTTTGCCGTCCATGCCTTGGTGCGCTTGGCCTGCCTTAAGAAAAAAACTGTTGGCGTGAAGGCATCACGCCGTGGAATAAGTACTCGTGCACAAAGACAATCTGTGTGTGTTCGTTATTTTGATAATTTTCACGTCGTGGGAACCGGTATGGTGTATTCTATTAAATTTCTTTCTTTCTTTCTTTCTTTCTTTCTTTCTTTCTTTCTTTCTATCTTTCTTTCTTTCTTTCTTTCTTTCTTTTTTTCTTTCTTTCTTTGCGCAGAAGCGTGCCCTTTGCCATCTGCAGAAGATCCAAGCTTGACAGAAGTTCCCTCAGGTAAGCGAGACTGCCTGTACGCTCACCGCAAAAGAAAAACAAATCTAGAAAGTAAGACATTTATTGAAGTCGGTATTAATGAGTAGGTTACATGCATGCAACACCGTAAAACTACCAATCACTTTAGCGGTCTTCATTATCTTTTTTCACAAGCCAGCTGCGTCGTACCCACAAGAAGTTTCTATAGCCGTTAGCAAAGGAGAAAAAAGCATCTGGCCGTCGGCGGTATGTCGTCGTGTACGCTTTACAAAATGACAGCCTGCCGTCATAGTTGCGGCCAGATGATCTTGATAATAGAGCTGCCAATTCATAGGCCCCCATTTGCAGTAATATTTTTTACAGTTAACCTTAAGTTATCATTACGATGTATATATGCGATGTTAAACGTGTAGCTTCCTCAAACCGCTGATAAATTATTTTTTCTCTCGATGAGTCTTCCAAGTGTTCAGCGTGTGACAGGCGTTTTAGTGTCTGTTCATGTATTTTTAACGTTAGCGGTGAAGTCCATAGTAGACACAGGCTATTCAAGTTGGGCTGCAATACATTTGGCGGCTGTAGGCACTCGCTTCTGCCCAAGGGGCCCTAACAAGAACGCAGAGAAGGAATACATTACTGAACCCTCGTCCCAACAAAAACTGTATAACCGTAATTGTTTCTTTTTCATCGTTAGCTTTGTATCTTCATCCTTGTTGCTGATATGTGCCATGTTTGTATGCACCTTTGCACGATCAGGAGAAATGCTATGGAGTAACATGGTGTCTACTTTCCGTTTATGCGTCCTTGTTATTACACGCTCTTAATGAGCAAACACAATAACGAGCCGAGACGCGTATTTTGGCTCCACGATCCAAAGGCAGCACAAATCGCGAAGGTCGCGGACAAGCGGTATAAAATGAAGCGAAATAATTGCAACCACGACCACTGCTCTTTTATTTATATTACAAGTTGAAATTTGATTGTACTACGAGAAACGCATATATATGAGAACAGGTCATTCTTTCTCTGCGTACACCTCTGTTCCTGCATTTCACGCTTGGAGGTGATCCTCAAACATGAACTTCGACAAACTTCCCAAAGTGCTATTCTAGTATGCTTCGCCTTTGTATTGTAAGGGTGCAGAGGGTCATGGGACTCGCCCTCTCCTAGCACGATAGAATTATTACTGACACCTCACTCTTCGAACGGCAATATGAAACCTAGAGTACTAGGTGATCAATAAATTTCGGTATGCGTCCCTTGTGCTCTGCCTGTTGGTTCAGCACTTTGGTCAAGAGCGCTGAATCCTTGTAACCATCGTAGCCTAACACACGTCACTTCAATATCAGAGGGGATGCGGTCAAATTCAATGCGAAGAAATGTACGAGGTGTCCCAGCTATGATCGACCGAGTTAAAACAGATTTTTTGCACGAATAAGACCGACTGTACTTTCTTGAGATTCACATTGGGAAACTTGTAATAATTTTCATTCCCTGACGTCCAACAGAATGTTCAAAAGCAATTAGCTGACTTTTCGATTGTCGTTCTACCTGCAAGTGTCAATCAAGGGGTTGTAGAGAAACGTAATAGAGCTCAAAAGTATATGTTTGTAGAATGCTACACACCGCGTGTTTATTTTATTTTCGTCGAAGATTGAAAGCCCGCGAAATCTGCAAAGTACGAAGTGACAGAGAACCCGCGCGCTAGTGATAGCAGCGCCATCCAACAGCTACAATGGCCAGACAGAACGAAGCATGCAGTAGTCACGGCCTCTCCCCTCCAGGCATGTCTTCCAGCGGAGAAGTTTCATTTGCGCCGCCAGCCCCTGCGAAGCTTCCTTAGATGCGCAAGCAACGAAAGTTTTCAGAAACTGATGACGGCAGGTGTTCTGAACTGGACTGACCTTACGAGCGCTTGAATTCGTATGGCGAGTTTTACTAGATCCTAACGGTTGCGAACAAAATATTAATGTTGTTGCACATTCTGCAGCGAAAGAGCCCAAAGCCCGACTTAAGTTTAATTGTAGACACATGATCAAAAGCTGATGAGATGAGAGCCCTGATGAAAATGCTTCTCGAGCTGTTGGCAAGGGTTAACTACCATGGCTTCTTAGCACATCCATGCATTGAATTGTACTTGGTGTAAACTCGCGATGTCCCGCCTCTGTTTAAATCTGACGGCAATAAGCTGGAAGCTGGCGCTAATAACGTTCCGCACATGCTCGTTAAATTGAGGATGGCGCAGTTAACCTTCCAGTTTTAGAAACGTTCAATGGAGAGCACGATTCTTACTCAGTGACGACACTTTATGAGGCTTAAAGTTAGCGTTTATCATAATACGTATGTTTTCCGAATAAGGTGATTACGCGAGCAGCGAGGACCTTTGTTTGCCGGCTGAGCCGTCAGTACTCGAAAGTTAGGATCCTTCGCCGCTTGATAAAACAGCATCTCTCATACACTTTCTACTAGTGTGAAAAAATTTTTGCCTACAATTCCTATCGGCTAGAACATCTCTCGTGCGCCATATCGTAGCAAGCATAGCCCATCGTTCTAACAGCTGCTTTATGTGCGGATAATCTACCCTTTCGAAAACGTAATTCGGTGTCCCCCTCCCCCTTTAAAGATTCGAAGACAGGTGCTAGCAGGATTACGATAAGCAACTTGTGGCGGACGTTTCGTTTTCATTAATGCTTGGTATCTGAATCTCTAACTACCTTCCGACGAACTGCGGCTTCTTGCTAAGCGATTGCGTGTACAATGTTACGGCGCCATTGTTCCGTCTCGTTTAGTTGTCATTGGCAACGAAACATGCAGACGCACGGCCCAGGCTTTTCTGTTTCTTTGTAATTTGAAGGTATTGCGCTGCCTGGCACACTGGTAATTAGACAACTGTTCGGAGGTACAGAGTTTCCAGTCCGTGTATCTTCGGCTCAATTTTGGTGCACAACGTGGAATGCGGTCATACACTAGCGAAAGTAGATGGCGAAGATGTGTGTAGCTTTCGCACAGTTAAGCTCACTGAAGTATATATGCAGTCGGCTAATTATCGTGGGGCGTTGTTCATGCGCCTGCGCAAACACAAACTGTGCTTGGTCCTCATGTAGTTCATACTTGGCAAGGTTGACGACTGGGCGTGTTGGTATTGCATATTAGAGGTTGGAATGCGGTGGTTGGATTGATTGGTGTGTGTTTCTCTTCTGTGTGTCTCGTCAAAATGTTGCGCAATCCAACCTCTAAAATCATACGTGGCGTTGTATTATAAATGGAAATTTTTTTTTCGCATGTTTAGGCAAAGAAATGTGCTTCCTCGACCCAAAGGCGGGATTCTGTTCTGACCAGCAGACGATATACTACTACGACCGACATTCACGGAGTTGCAAGAATTTTTCATTCACTGGTTGCGGAGCCAATGACAACCACTTCTTAACACATCAGGAATGTGTGGACAAGTGCGAAAATCCACTGGAAGAAGCACGCGGTAAGTAGACATGTGAAATTTGCAGTCACTTAGAGGCATGAATATTTACACTTTGTCCCATGTCCGCACTTTTAGCCTTAACTCTAATTTCTAAACTATCATGCATGTTGCACTGAGTTTGATGCCTCAGAAATATTCAACGAAGCGGGAACATTTTAATGCAAAGCCAATAGTTGTGTTATTGATACGCTGCAGTGTAGTTGTGGCAATGGCTATTTAGCGAACCAATTACTCTTTAAATAATTGATACCGCAATTAGGATTTCACTGAAAAAATGTTTTTTTTCTTTTTCGAAAATGAGCTATCTGTTGCCATAAGTAAATATAACCAATTTCTCCAATTTTGTTGACGTAGAACTGTGTTTGGGTTACAGGATTAAGCAATTCTCTTAAGCAAGCTTCCCAAATAAACGCTTGCGCAGCTTTTTGTGATATTTGTACACCATGGGACAACAAAGCGTAGCAGAATGGTATGATGTTGAGTTGAGTTCTAACAAACATTAAAGTTAATGCCATTTCAATCTTACTCAAAACTTACAAATAAGGTGCAGTGTACAGCCTGCCTGAGGACTTCAAAGAAAGAATTGGGATACATGAGATGTGGAATAGCATAAGGATACTCAATATTTCAACAAATATGACATCAAATGGGTGTGCGACCAAAGTACGCATTGAACCTTAGCTCTTTTCCCTTAGCAAATACACATCGGCTCGCACTTGTAGAGCTGGGTTTATGATGTGTGGAGCATACGTAAATAGATGTCATGATCATCAGCAGCAGCAGTCTATTTTATGTCCACTGCAGCACGAAGACCTCTCCCTGCGATCTCTAATTTACCCCTGTCCATTTCATCACCCCACCTAGTCTCCTGTCGTCATCGACTGCGCTTCCCTTCTCTTGGCACCCATTCTGTAACCCAAATGGTTCACCGGTTATCTAACCTATGCATTACGTGACCTGACTAGCTCGATTTTTTTCTCTTCAATTAGAATATCGGCTATTCCCGCTTGCTCTCTGATCCACACCGCTCTATTCCTGTCTCTTAACTTTACGCCGAACATCCGTCGTTACCTCGCTGTTTGCGCGCTGCTTAACTTGTTCTCGAGCGTCTTTGTCACTTTCCAAGCTTCTGCCCCATATGCTGGCACTGGTAGGATGCACTGATTGTACACATTTCCTCTTTTAGTCATAATCGTAACCTTCGAGTCAGGATCTCGCAATGTCTGCCATATGCGCTCCAACCCATTTTTATACTTCTGTAAATTTCTTACTCAGAATCAGGGATTTCTGTGAATAATTGTCCTGGGTAAACGTATTCCTTTACAGACTCTAGAGGCTTACTGGCGATCCTGAACTCTTGTTTCCTTGTCAGGCTATTGATCATAATCTTTGTTTTCTGCAAATTAATCTTCAACCCCACTCTCCATGTTAAGGTCCTCAATCATTTGTTGTTGTTGTATGTAGTTATTAAATGAAAAAAAGCTAATCAAACTTGTATTTCATTTTGTTGTTAACTGCAAGCGGAAGTTGTGACATCGACTGCGACAGCGGCTAAAAGCTGGAAACTATAGTTTGTTCTGTCCGTTCATATGTACTTCAGTCCGTTCCGTTACGCCACCGCTTGGCACAAGGGTTGCCAAACAAGGTTTCGCTGTAAAATAAAGTGGTGATGAGGAATCGCACGCAAGCTTCCGCGTTGGTGGAAGAGACGTCAGCACTAAGATACCAGTGCTATTACGTAACGAAAACATCTTTGCAAGAAATACATGCGCGGACTTCCTGTGAGTCCGTGAGGGGCTGTTTGTAGTTACGTATGGACTTTCTACTGTTCAATTTCACCTAATGTAGAAAGCAGTTAATCGTCAGAACATTCTTGTTTGAATACATCGCTTAAGAGTTCCAAGCGCCTCAACAAAACGAAGGTTTGCTGAGAGCACTTGTCAATACTGTCTTCTGTTGGGATGACTTTCAAAGAACACTGAAAGGCCGTCTAATAGATATGCGCTGCATGCGACTTTTCTCGTTGTGAACTGCAACTGTGCCATTTGATTTTTTTTAAACGTATATCGTTCTTCACAGAAGATATAAGTAACGAATTGGTATTTGTAAAAAGTAAAAGCTGCGGCAGAATTGCATCACTTTAATGGATAATTGATCAAATTCTCAAAGACGTTAAATAATATTTCAGTCTGACTTTGGCCTCATGAGAAGCTCATCTGAAATATGTATTTCCACTGGCATCAGTTATCAGCATAACTTATCTCTCCTAAATAATCTGGAATTGTGGACTCCATTAAAAGCAGCTATCCTGCCAATGAAGAAAATAATAGTTCGCACCGCACACTCCAGGCTTTAAATTTAATAGCGAAGGTGCCTCTTGAGGACATGCGCCCCGAATTTGTTTTCCGGGTGGATTTGTTTCCAACACTCTACTTACTAACCGAGCTACCCGTTTGCTTACTGCGACGTTGCTCTTACGCTCGCTTTGAAGAAACCCTCAAAATGCACCTTCAGGAAATTTGTGTACAATGAGCTACAGGTAAACTCAGTTCTCTTCATGCCAATCTGTCAAAGCAGCCCTGTCGTGCGACAGGACTGCCTTGGTATGCACTAAACCTTTGAAGCTTTCGAGGATGACGAAGAAAGTTCTATAGCATATCTATAATGATGGAGCTCAGCGTCGTGGAATCTGTGCCTTAAATATAGTCGCAGTGTAGTGTGAAGGAGCCACGGGTAAAGAAAGTTTAGAGGCTTGTGGAGGCAGCCGTTCCCTTGCTCCAGAAATATATTTTCCCTGCCGCACATTTCAGTGAGAATATCGTTATCAGTGTGCTTCACCACTTTTCTGAGGTGGTCTGTCTATCTACCTCCCTGTATGTGTCTGTCTGTAACTGTTTTCCTGCCAACTTGGGTCCATATGAAGTCCGTATTCTAATGGATAAAGCATCGTCAGCATTATCAAATGTCATTTTCTTTATAACCGCTCCAAGCGTACCGATTCACCAACCGAGCTCTCACAATGTGCAGGCCTTCACGTTCTGGGAAGTCGAGCGAAACTACAGCGTTTGAAGTTTCTGTATACGCTACTCTACAACTTATTTAAGCTAAACTATTCAGACTTTATAAACTTTAACTCAACCCTCCAGACATAACAGATGCACCCAAATATACCAGAAGAGTTTTCCTGCAATAATAACGCGTTCTTGTTCTCGTACTTCCTGCAAGCTGCCCGAGAATGGAATGAACTGAACCCGTACGTCCCTGAGCAGACAACGTTTCCCAAATTTATTGAGCTTGCTTCCTTCTTCATTCCTTCTTTTACTTATTGATATTGTTTGAGTTCCTGTACTGGTTCCCAACTACTCTGTATTCTACATATATCTGTCAATGTTTGTTCACCCACTCCTGCAAAAACTTCCATGAGGTTGACGTTCTCTGAAAAAAATAAAAATCAGGCTGCTGTGCAAAGGGAACCGGTTTTCAAGCCAACCGCCGGAACATCTTGGGTCACAGCGTATGTGACACTGTATATGTGACGCTCATCATTTATCCCCTTTCCTGCCAGCTTGTCCTTTTGCTTATCTGTCGCCACTAACATGACGTACTTCCGCAAACCTCCTTGACATCGACTCGGGTCACTGGGTGTGGGCCACTGGGCACGCATCGCTCTTCAGTGAACCGTAGCACAAGCACAAAGAAATTACTAGCGCTAGGCGTATACAACACCTTTGAAGAGCTAGCAAGTGCCACGCTCATAGCGCAGAGGGAGCGCCTCAACAAGACTCAACAGGGAAGACACCTTCTTTAACGGCTAGGGTGCCGGCTGACACCTCAGTACTGCAAAGAAGAAACACAACTCTTGCCTAACCACATTAGAGAGAACATTGTAGTAGACCCTATCCCCAAGAACATGCACCCCACCCACAATCAGGAGAGAAGAGCAGCGCGTGCCCGCATGTTGCACAAACGTTGTTTCAGAGACCCGGATACGTACTACACGGACGCTAGCCCGTATCCCTCGTCGCCACGTTGCAGGCTCAGATACACACTCGCCGTTGTCAATCAGGAGAACCTGGTAGCCTCAGCCTCCATCCGCGCCACATGCAGCGCAGCAGCAGAAGCAGCAGCAATCGCTCTCGCATTTCGCGACGCTGAGAGCAAGGGAAGGTCCGCCCGTGTCCTTACTGACTCACAAGCGGCTTGTCGTTTATACCTGAATGGAACACTCCCTATACAAGCCATTCGAATCCTGGGTCGCACACTACAATGGACCCACGGTATCGTCTGGTGTCCCGGGCACGAAGGCCTGCGGGGCAACTAAGAGGCGGACTGCACAGCTCGAGGTCTCACTAGCCGAGCGGCAGACCACACCGTTCTTCAGCCCCCGACAGACCGACGAGCGACCCACGAGTTATTAACGACAGGTCAACAAATACTACAGGACCAATGGCTCGAAAGAACGCAATACGCTCCCCCACACAAAGCTCTCAATAAACTCCAGGCAAGGGACTGGCGCCGCCTGCAAACTAAGACATACCCACACTTGTCTCGTCTACACGCAATCTACTCAGACAGTTATACGTCCCGAACATGTCCCTGGTGTAGCAACCACACAGCGACACTCGCGCACATAACACACGAATGCACCGACCGTCCGGGCGACGCAATTTCGCCAGGAGTCACAACACACACACCCACTACGTGGTCTTGGGAGGCGAGACTCTCCGAACTAAACCTGGGAAGCCAACTGGTGACCCTCGACCAGGCCCGGCGAGCCGCGATCGCCAGTGGAGCCCTGTCAGAGGGAACCACCCAGGAATGAACCGCGCAATGGTTTCTGCAACAATAAAGTTCCTCCTCCTCCTCCTCTTGACTCTAGTTGGGTAACTGGGCATGTCCCTCAGGGTACGCGCCGCTCTTCAATGACCCTGTTCAATGCCATGCGCCACGGAGTATGTTCAGCCTCAATGCAAAAAAACGTCATTTAAAATTTATCTGGTGCTGGGCGCAATCGTACACGCGTCATGTATGTTCAAACTTCTCTGTATGTATATTTACATAAATATCACCTGTGCACTTCACGAACGTTCCGCTGAATGACCGAGCATAGCCGGAGGGAGGCGCGAGAGAGGCTACAACATGCCTTATATATGACGCCACGCTGTGGTGGCAATGCATTGTCTCTTCTTTGTTACAATGCTAATCGCATTAACTTCGACATTTATCGTGAGATGGGTTCTGCGGCAACGTTTTTCAAGTATTTTTTGTCTTCGGTAATGTGAAGCAACCCATCTCGTCGTAACGATATTTTGAAACACAGAACCCCATCGTCCTTCATTGCTCTAAAATAAAATAGCATTTTCATAGTTCCAGGAATAAGTGTCCCGGAGAAAGGGGGAGCTCTAACTTACCGACCGAAAACACTGCAGCGACGGCTCAGTGGCTAGAGCGTTGCGCCAGTGAGCATGTCTATTAAAGCGAAGCTTTCTGTGGCTCCCCACATTTCGGGTTCTAGCCCCTGCTGTCTCTTGCCATTTACACAACTATGTTCACTGTTTATATGTGACTGGTACTCTATCGGGCGCTGGCTGCTCAGTGCTGGCTGTTGTCTTCCATGATTGCCGTCCCGCGTATAGCCGGGACCAGCATCGTATATATTGCAAGGTCAGGTGGCCTGGGCTATAGATGAATACGCAAGCGCCAACATAATCTCTAACACAAACACAGTTTCGTCGCCATGTCGTAGCCGCCATTTCTTCGTCGTTCAGTCATAGCGCAGAACAAATACCCAATATACACTGTCGTCATAACCGTGCCGTCATCATTCCCTTTTCGTCATTTCTTTTGTGTCTTTTGGTCGTCCCATGCAGTCTTCGTCACTTCGTCGTCGTCGCGCCACTATCATTCAGTCACCTTCACGTCGTCGTGCAGTCGTCGTGCAAGCATCACCCAATCGAAATCATGCAGTCGTCGTCATTCCGTGAGTGTCATGTTGCTGGCGTCAGTCCGTCGTGGTCGTGATGTGGTACTGGAGCTTTCGTGGCTTCTATCATCGTCCGGTCGTCTTCAGTGTGTTGTCGTCACTCTGTCCTCACCATTCCCATCGAGGTTCCATCGTAACTGTTCCGCCATTGTCAGTGTGTAATTGCACTCACTCTTTCGTCCTCGCTCAATCATCGTCATTCTATCGCCATCATTTCGTCGTGCCCATGCTGTGGTATGCAGGGCTTCGGAATTACATTGTTACCGGGCCGCCGTCTTCAGACTCTCGTCATTACCCTGTCGCCGTCACTTCCGTCATGGCTCTATTGTCATCGTTCCGTCGGCGTCAATATGTCATCCTTACTAACTCTGTCGTCCTCACTCAGTCGTCCTCACTCAAGTGTAATCGTTCTATTGTTCTTGCTGATTCGTCGTCATTCCTTCTTCAGATGTCTCGGGATGTCTTCGTAATCATACAGTCGTCATTATGCCATCATTGTCAGGCAGCGCTAGTCATTCTGTAGACATCGTTTCATCGTCATTGTTCCGCCGTCACTCACGTTTTTCATCGTCGCTCAGTCGTCTCAGTCCCAATGACGTCATTCCATTGTCTCGTCGCTACTTCGCCGCCAATAGATGTTTTATGTGAAGTCGTAACGCCTTTGTCAGGCCGTCGTAGGTCCATGGTGGTCGTTCCGTCGTCGTTATGGCGTTCTCATCCTATTGCCACCAATGCCCACTACCCAATACCAGACGCCAGAAGTCGGCAATAGAGAAGTGCACAAAATGTTGGCCGTATAAGCCATCGTCGTAGTACTTATGCGCATTTAATCTGTATTTCTGTCGCCCTTAAATGGAGGCCGTGCCTGCACCTAAACATTTTCTTACTACATTTGCCTTACCACTTTACGTTAGCTTAAACATTGCACATCTCTTGCGTCATTAATATATTATTTGCGTAAAATAACACTAAATTCACATCATTTCCTGCAAGCATTTTGGTTTTCAGCATAACGTTTCCATAACATTTACTTTGCCGTTTGCGCAAACATCACCCAACCCTTCGACTGAACACCGATTTCCACGTATGGGTTGAATTCACCGATTTCTTTTTTCTGTCTTGCTTAGCCGCGGTTGCCGCACTCCGATGTGGATACTACGAAAAAAAGTGCCTCTGTGCTGAGGTCTGCTTCGCCAAAACTGCAACGGCTCATTTCTTAGGACAGCGTGCGTGCAGGCTTCGCGAGAAAGGGTGTAAAGGACAAACAACAGATTAATCTGCAAGGTTCAGGATAGCGACAAAATCAGAGGAGTAACGCAAATGTGTATGCACAGTTACCGGGTCACTTTCTCTTTCACGGCCTGTTGCAGTTCAACCAGCGGAACCCGAAGCAACTCAGTGCCCCCAGCTATCGGCGTGCGGCCTCGCCTGTCCTCACTGCTGCCAACGCCGTGATGAAGATGGCTGCATTATTTGCAGCTGCCTGGAAGCTGAAATGGGTAAGAAAGAACACCCATTAGACCACTTTGTCAGCTATACATGGTAGAAATGATTCTGATATGGTTTATGCATCCATTGAAGATTGCATGGTAAGCAGTAGTTTAGTGGTGGCAACCAACAAGTCTGCACATGCAGACAGGGTTCTATTTTTGAAGCAGAGTTTGCTGTAGTCTAATGCTCACTTCTATATAGATTTTTTATAAAACTTTTATCTATTACTGGTATGTTTCTCGGGGAATGGCGATTGTAAGTTACGCGCTCAGCTGCCAGGCGACAATGGAGTCATATAACCTGCACCGATGATCCCGCTCACTTTGCCTAGTTAATTTATTTATTTATTTATTTACTATTTATAACCGAGCGTGACATGCTCCAGTAGAAATTGTTCATGAAGGTGGTTGGAGCGGATGTGGGGAGAAGTGTACAACTAAAAGCGTTATGCATTTAGAAAGTTACAAAAACTGTCACACCTTAGCAAAGCGTTTTCACATATATTCTGTTCACGGCAAAGAAACGACACTGACTGAATGGAATCGTTTATTCCATGGTTATGCAAACAGAAGTGAGTCCCGTACCTGGCGCGAAGCGCTATTCTTTAGAGCCACCTTATCTACAAGGACAGGGGTTACAGGGGAGGGTACGAGAGCAACAGCACGGCTATTGCCTCGCCAGGGCGTGGTATGCAATAATATGCATGTGGAGACACGTGGAAATAGCGTGGTAGTTAGTCAAGGTGAGAATGTAGATACAAGAAACACCACTCCTGCCGACACGCAAGAAATTATTTCCTGCGCATGTTCAAAAGTTGGAAGTTACACGGCAGTTAGGGTGGGCCAAGTACGGGGTAAACAAGTAAAAACTGAAAATAACTAGAAAACTGATACTCAGGAAAATATGGCAGTTAGTTCGTGCTGAAAACATAGGATCAAGAATGGTAATTAAGTTATCAGGAAGACCATTCCACAGTTCAAGGGAATGTGGTTGAGCTGATCAATAGAAAGCGTTGGTGCGTTCGAAAATGCCTTCGAAGCTATGACTGTTGTGCAAACGAGTGAGATCTTCATAGCGGAAGGAAGAGGGGGAAAGTCGTTGGAGGGGCACTGAGTGAATTTTATGAAGTAAGCAGAAAATAAATTCCGGTGCAGCCCATCTTACGACGACTGTCGGCGGTACGCAATATTTGAAGCAATGTAGTGACACGACATATTGCCACCGTAGAAACGCTTCGTGTATGAAGCGTGTACGGTAACTGGGCTCCTCTCTCGCCACTTCAAGCAAGCTGCTTAATCTGGCTGAACCGCGTCAAGTCCCTGCGAAGTCCTTTGTGTGGGCTCCGAGGTTGCATCGGTGGCGCATCGGTGCGCACGAGCCGCGTACTGCATGTGGGATCTTCGGTTGCACTTCCGTCTGGATTCGCTGCGGCATCTGGTGGCGCCGCTGCGAAGCTCGCATGTGGCCTCCGAAGTGTATGACGCGCCGGTGCGCGCAAACACTGAGAGACGCGCCATGTATGAGGCGTGTACTGCATCTGGGCTCCGCTCTCGCGCTTCTCTCGGGACACACTTCTGCCGAGAAGTGCGCGCGTGGCCTCTGAGGGCCGCTGTGTGCCGGCGCATGGGAACGCTGAAAATTGCGGCTCCACTTGCCGCACACCCAGCAGCGCGTAACTCAAGTTGGTATGGAAGAGATTAATTGAAGAGCGACACCCAGTGCATTCGCGATACAGATAACTAAAGCATGCGGCCACTGCACTTGAGAAACCCTGGACCGTGGGCTCGGCTCCCCCCAGCATGGTAGAACTCGTAAAGGTTTTCTTTTTTTATTGCGGTGACCGGAGAAATGGTTAGATACCCCGATTATCCGAGAGGCAGAAACTGCGTGATGTAGGCCAGAAATGCTAATCGCATTAAAAGCGATCGCTCTAAATTAATACAAGGAAGGCAGTGCCAGAGATGATTTAATGTTTGTAATACTAGAATTTCGGCCGTAGTGTCTAGCAGTAAAACTTTCAGCATGATTCTGAACAGATTGAAATGCCTGGTAATGTGAACAAAGGGGTGACGCATGTTCTAGTTGCGGACTAATGAGTCCTGAGCATGCGAGTCATGGGATCGAAGGGCGTGTTTTATGAATGTTGCATTTTAGATATCTTAGTGTGTGGGATGCTGTTGTAGATATTTTATTGGTATGGCTTCTCCATGAAAGTTATAGTGATAGATGCACGCCAGTTTAACTGTAGGATGTTGCGCCAGTTGCATGGCTCTGAAAATTACTGAAAACAGAAAATTATTCTTTGCGGGTTCAATTCATTAGTAACCGCCGTGGTTGCTCAGTGGCTATGGTGTTGGGCTGCTCAGCACGAGGCCGCCGGATCGAATCCTGGCCATGGTGGCCGCATTTCGATGGGGGCGAAATCCGAAAACACCTGACTGCTTAGATTTAGGTGCACGTTAAACAACCCCAGCTGGTTAAAATTTCCGGAGTCCTCCACTACGGCGTGTCTCACAATCAGAAAGTGGTTTTGGCACGTAAAACCACTTAATTTATTATAATTTAATTTGAAATTCATTGGTTCACATTTACCAGTAGCGATTTGCGAGCAGGAGCGCTATTTAGGTATGAGACCGAGGCCCTGTTGAAGAGCATGATGATCTGCAGGCGAATGAAATTTACGATTGATTGCGCAATCACCTGCTAACAGTCGTATGTTAAAAGTGATATGAGATTACATAAATACGAAATGACATAACTAGAGGACAGAGATAAAAACTATCTTGGGGAGCACCGGGAGTGACATCACTGAGAAGGTATTCGTAACGACGAATTTCTAACGGAATAAAACGAGAACAAAGGAGTAACCGAGGGGCCCGCTTTTCAATTATCATATCACAAGACGCCAGCAAACAAAGGCGCCAAGGACAACACAGGAGAAATTACTTGTGCTTACTAATTAAAATAAAGACATTGTAAATACATTATTTATAAATAATTCTAAAATTTATAATTTCTTTTTTCTATTATTAAGTACAAGTGATTTCCACTGTAGTGTACTCAGTGTCTTCGTTGGCATCTTATCGCCTGATTAATAAAAATCAGGCCCCTTGGTTAACCACCTTTCCTCTCGTTCATTACATTATGATGGTCTCGAATCCAGCAACCAAGCCGCGAAGGTTTTTGAGTGATGGCGCTGGCTGACACTCCGAGGGTTAGCCGTAGTACTAACACATAAATACTCCAGAAAGTGAATGGGAAAACAGCGCCGGCGGTAGCTCAATTGGCAGAGCATCGCACGCGTACTGCGAAGACGTAGGATCGTTCCCCACTGCGGGAAGCTTTTAATGCACTTTCAATTACAATAATTTATATTTTCTTTATTTCAATTAGTACGAGTAATTTCCCTGGTGTGGTCCTTGTTGTCTGTTGGCTTCCTATGTTACAAAATAAAAGTTACTCACATAGATAATGATGAGTAATGGAGATTTTTGTAAAGGAAAGTGTATATATTAGTGGACAGTGCGCAGCGCGATAACAAGCTTCCGAAATGTTGAAATCTAGATACTCATTTATAAATGTGCCTCTCCATTAACAGATTGTACGCTATTGTATTGCGAAAAAAAAAACAATTTTCTTTAAAATAAAGTTGGTAAATTGGAAGAAATTGTTGAATTCTCAGTGATAAGTGCTGCTCGAAGCATTGACGTTTTCAAAAAAAAAAGTACTTTTGATACTCATACGGCTTCATTACAGTTCATATTCACTTCATGCACTGTAGAAAGAGAACATCAAGCCATCCACGATGATGTGCAGGATGCTACCTTTAAGCTACCTACACACAGAAAACTGAATATTTTAGCTGACTCCTTAGCCGCTGTTCCAAAACTCAAGATTCACAGAGCGGTGGAAATATGCGGCCCGTTTTGCAAACCCTGAATAGTAATGCAGGACCGTGCGTCGAGGTACACCGGATTCATCGCCATGCTGGGAATCCCCACAACATTGCTACTGACGAGCTGTCGCACAGGCCTCCTACCCAAACACTTGCGTCATTTCTCCTTCTATCTCAACCCCTCACCTAACTCTGCACCTGTAAACATTATGTCAGGTGTAACACATACGCTCTTATCTCACCGTGTCTGCTCGCTCCCCTGTCATTTAACTAGGGCGGGAGAAATTGTGCTTAGGATGCTTCGAGCTCGGGTGGCCCTTACACCGTCTGTCACATCTGTATGTAACTCCTAGCAGCTTCCATTGGTTGCAACATGCCCATACTCTCATCTTGCAGTAACGGGAACAGATGCCGATGCCTACGGAGGACTTGTCCCGGGTTGCTGACGGAGCGCTTCCGTATCCTACTGTAAGCTGGCTTAGGCTGCAGTGCCCCGATCAGCTATGATGGCTGGGTGTACAAGTCCAACAGAACACTGTTTGATTTTAGGCAGAACGCTGGAGTTACAGCATACATATATTGCACACCCTAAATTATTCCTCAAGGAAAGCCTTGAACCTGTAAAGGTTTTCAGTAAATATGTATATTAACCCATTATTCCGTTCCTTCAGCTCGCCTTCCTTGAACGCCTAACGAACTATCAACTCTTACCTTGAAGGTACGGCGAGGGCGCGCCTGAGGACCTGTGCCTATGCTGTGACACGCCAGTAAAGTAGACCAGCTGCCGTTTTCTAGGCGAACTGATAGCGTAGGCTAGCCAGAGCCACCTCTGTTACGTTTGACTGCCGAATCCACAACACTCACTCCCGACAAGTCTAGTCAGAGGTCCAATAAATAAAGTGCAGCCGAAGCCTAGCGTTCCGTGAAACGTTAAAAAAAAAAGTTATACACACAGGCAAGTTAATTCTAGAGACAATCAAATTCAATTTCTTCGAAGATAGCGCCCTCAATATACTGAATGTATGAACAATTGACAACAGCAAACATCCTATTCGGGCATGTAGCTAACGCAATTCTAAGATGAACAATAACTATTTGCCTTATTCCTTTGAATTACACACATTACCATGATTGAAATACTTAACTGTTAAGTTATACAGTTTGAAACGTTTGACCCGCCGTGGTTGCTCAGTGGCTGTGGTGTTGGGCTGCTGAGCACGAGGTCGCGGGATCGAATCCCGGCCACGGCGGCTGCATTTTGATGGGGGCGAAATGCGAAAACACCCGTGTACTTAGATTTAGGTGCACGTTAAAGAACCCCAGGTGGTCAAAATTTCCGGAGTCCTCCACTACGGCGTGCCTCATAATCAGAAAGTGGTTTTGGCACGTAAAACCCCAAATATTATTATTGAAACGTTTGAAGAGTTCCATATGATTCAGCAATTAATAGTATCCGAAGGCATACCGCAGTGTTAGATTCATTAGCCTTACGTAATAACAGTACAATACATGTGAATGTCGTCAAATCGCTATCAAAATAGCAATGAAAACAAGATGGTTAGAATTTTTGCACTGCAGTGAAGTACAGCTTGTGAACAACAAGGAATACCAACCCGGAAAACATTTATTGTGACGTCCTTAAATTTGGGGATGGGGGGGGGGGGGTAGCATTGATGGACATCATGTTGTAAGCTCGAGGAACTGCTGACTTCAACTGGCAGCTTATTCCACTTTTCATGCCTGAAACCTTGGGTACACGGAGTGCGTTATATCATTGAGCAAAATACCGTGTTACGTCTTAATACGGCGATGAGAATTCTTTGGACATTGCCAACGAGGCGATCCTTTCGTCAGCGCGCGCCCAGATGACACCGGGGCCCGACAGACTGTGACTCGCAAACAAAGGAGCTCACTTCGAGGTGCCAACTACCGCGAAGATCACTCTACCTGAACCTGACCCTAACAAGCTGAACTAATTGATGAAAGGGGCGAACGTCGAAGGCTACTTCGGAAACAGCGTCGGCCTCAGATTCCCAGAATGCTACACGCTTGAGCCATATTCGGGGGCGAAGATGTAACATAGGACGCGGAGTGCGGCGGAACGGTTCGACATCATGGGAGGGATATTGTGACCGATACGCTGATTGTGATGGGCCGGGGTAGTCATCAGATTCTCTAGCCTACGATCCTAGGGATGACGAATGATTTTAAATGTGGAGATCTCGACCTTCGGTGCAGTGGAGGTGTGCTGACGTGTCCTGATGTGAACTCAGAGGTTTAATGTGCTCTACATGAAGTGGCATTATGTATCTAGAGGCACTGTAAATAATGTAGAATAAACCATTTTTAGTTCATTCCTATTACTGGATGTGCTCGTCCCTGTGCCGGGTGGATTCTTGGCATAAGCACTACCCCGAGCCGCAACATTCTGGTTGGCAGCGGTGAGATTAAGAAGACAGTCCTTACGATCTGGGATCGGCGGACCTGAGAACATGGCTGCAGCAGACGCGACCTTCGCAAGCTCAAGTTAAGCTGCGGATGGAAGAGTGACTTCTGTGGGTCCAGGATCAACAGAGTTCCTATTCGTGGCTCAGACGGGCACAACTGTCGTAGTAACGGCGTGAAGACGTGAACGAGTCGAGGAAATTTGAAGAAAGAGCAGCAGAAGGCACTCCTAACCGTCTGGGATAGGCGCACCTGAGAACATTGTTGCGGGAGACACGACCTTTGCAAGCTCGAGGTTGGGTGACTGCTAGGTTTTGCCGGACGATAAGGACAGGGTCCTATCGGGCAATTAGCTCCGATTGATCTCCACAGGTGTGTGGTCAATACAGGGGAAGTTGTAGTCGGTACTCAGAAAAGCATGGATATCACACTGTTAAAAAAAGAAGAGCTGCTGCTTTTTCCAGCAGAGCTCGGTATAAAGATTAACCATAACTTGAAGAAGCCTGAAGTGTGTATTGCGAATGACGGAGTGTATTTTTAAGAGGACGAGCTCACAGATGCCTCGGAAAAGAAATGCCGTGAGAGGAAAAAAGGGAGGAGGAGAAGGAGTGCCAGAGGAAAGAGCGGAAGAGAAGTAGTGCGAGAAGGAAATGAGTGCGTGCGAGAAGGAAGAAAAGAGAAGCCAGGCAAAAATTTTGCTCGAGAAAATAAAGATGGAGCAGGCGAGACTAGCGCGCAGTACCGATGCGGCGCCGCCACAAACGCAAACCGTGATAATGAAGACTTTGCTTCAGCCGTGCAAAAGAGGCGATGAGTCTGTACCTGATTAATTTTGAACGAACTTGTGAGAAGCAATCATTTCACCAAGACACATGCCGGAATTGTTGCTTGCGTTGCTGCCGAGAGAAGCCTCGCAAGTCGTGGCACGACTGAGCGCAGCCGAGGCAGGCGTGTACTGTTTGTTCCGTGAATTCGCGTTCCCTCGCAAAATACAGGCTTTCCACAGGGAAATTTTGGATCAGGTTTCCACAGCATAGAAAGAGGCCGAAAGAAAACTTTGTTCAGTTTGCGTGTAGACTGAAGGAGAATTTTTAAGAGTGGGTGAATGAAAGGAACAGGGGCGCATAACGTCAGTAAACTCACACACCTAATCTACTTAAAATAGTTTTACGAGACCCTAACAGATGACGTGGCCCTTTGGGTTAAGGACAGGCAGGGAGGTGTGTCTGCAATGGGTGCAGGACAGCTGGCCGATGAGTAAGTGGCAAGCCGTGGCTTTGGGCCACAGAACAGTGACGCGTATCACTATCAAAAGCCGTCCCCACAGACAAAATCTTACCCTCGAGGGCACAAAACCACACACACACAAACAAAAAAAAGAATGAGTCGACACTAATCTCAGTTCAGCGCGCATCGAAGAAATAGCGAAATCACCTGAAAGAGGTAGAGAGGAACCAGGATATCGTTCGGAAGCGATCTAATCCACACTTCAGCTAGCATGTTATAACTGTAAGGAAACGGGTCACCTCGCCGGAACTTTCCAAATAAAAGGTCAGTATTCGCTTGTATAAGCACTCACGCTTGTAACGTCAGTAATCTAAAGCCATGCATGACGGATCTAATGGTAAATGACAAACAGTGTCGGGTACTCAGGGACTTCGCGGCCACCATTGACCTCGTCTGAAAAGTGAAGACTACGTGTTCGAATGCGCCTGGATAAGGTAGGCCGCCGGCGAATACTCAGCGCGCCTACCAATGGCAAAGGTACAGATGGAAGGACCTTTCGGCGATATCGAGACAGTTCAAGTTCAAGTTAATTTATTTACCACATACATGGAGTTTCCCATAAGTGGTTGGAACGAGGGAAAAAAGCTGCATTAAAAACAGCTTATCTGGCCCCACGTCCCCGGTTCACTAAGGCAGCATGGCAATAAAAGAAAAAAACCTTTCAACGTCGGTGTCTAATGAGAAAACATGATATGCACAGTTGACTATTTTACAAAACGTGAGATTTAACTGAACATATTTAACACAGCATGCTTCAAACAGAAGTCTTAGAGAGTGTGCGAACGTTCTCATAAGAAATCTGGAAGTTATTTCATGTCTTCGGCAAGCAATAACTTAATGTTTGAAAGCCATAATTTGTGCGCGACTGTGGCACATACCATTTTTCCGAGTGTCTGTTTAGGCGCGAAGAAGGATTTAGTTCCAAGTTAGCTACACTGTGTCCATAACCGCGATTTCTTGCGGTATCAGATCTAAAGGAAACTAATAAGGTGTATTCATATAGCACATTTAATTTAATTACATTATATTTGACGAATAGTTCTGAAGTATGTGCATTAAATGGTAGGTTTGCAACAGAACGTAGGGCATTTTTTGTAGGATAACAAGATTATTTATGGATTGCTGCGTTCCGTTACCCCACATTAAATTACAATAGCGCAGATGTGATGAGAAGAGTGCCTTAAATATCGAAAGCTTTTGAGGAACTGGCAATACACGCTGACATTTTCTCAGTACACCCAAGACCTTGCAAAGCTTGTTTTGTAAATGTCCCGTATGGTGATCCCATTTCATATATTCGTGAAACATTACACCTAGAGATTTTACTGTAGAAAATTCAATTTTATTATTATTCAACACGAGATTGTAAAAATGAGAGAGCTCATAAAGTGGAGATATAGAGCGAAAAATAATAGCTTTAGTTTTTGAGCAGTTCATTTATAAAGAATTGCTGAGTGTCCAGCTGCATATTTTTTCTAAATTCAAGTTAGCTAGATTCACGAGATCATGTATATTTGTTGCTGAAAAGACTGCTATTATCAGCGCAGAATATGTATTGGGCTGAATGGTAACATTTACAATATCATTAATAAGCATATTAAACAAAAGCGGGCCCAATATGCTGCCTTGGGGAATTCCATATTTAACAGGTTGCATAGAAGACAGAGTTCTGCTTATCGATACACATTTATTTCTGTTTGTTGAGTAGTATTGAATTAAATTTAGGGCAACACCACGAACTGCATAACACTTCAGCTTTCCTAATACTATTTCATGGATGATTTTGCCAAAGGCTTTGGACATATATAAAAATATGCCGTGTGAATTTTTTTGCTTCAATATTTTTTAAGTATCAATTCTTTTTGAAACAGTAGAACACCTTCTTTTGAAAAACCTAATCTAAATTCGTATTGCGATTTAGTTATGACGGAATGTCTGTCAAAAAAAATGTGACTGTCTACGATGAATAATATTTTCATGTTCTTTGGAGAATAGGTGAAGGATTGAAATAGGCCTATAATTCCCGAGAATGTTTTTATCTCCCCTTTTGTGTATTACCGTCACCTTAGCATTCTTCATATTCTCTGGGAAAATGCCAGTTTGTAAGAAAAGGTTATAAATATGTGTCACACACGGTGTAAGTAGATCAATAACATAATTAAATGGCTCCATTTTTAGACCATTTACATCCTCGCTCTTACTCATCTTAAAGTTGTTAAATACTCTTAATACTTCATTTTCATCAGTTAGGTAAAAAAATATTGATTCCTTGAGCGGCACAGGTAAGTAATCAAAGGCACTATCTTCATGTGAGCTCTGAGTTACAGATGCAAAGTATTCATTAAATTTGTCGGCTAACACCCTGCCTTTGATAACTTCATTATCAATTACAAGTTCTTCGAAACTACTTCTTACTCTACCTGGACATATGAAGGAGTGTAATTTATTCCGCATTTGTTTGATATCTGTGACGCCTTCGAACATATTAGAATAGTAATTTCGTTTTGCTTGCCGTTATAATTTAATGATCGAATTTCTACATTTTTTAAACATCGTCAAAGCTTCTGGATTTCGCTTAACTAGGAATGCATGAAAAAGCCTATCCTTTTTTTTTATTCGAAAGCATGCCCTTAGGCATAATACAAAAGATGTTAGAAATACACGAACAGATTCGACTCGTGCAAAAAATCTAGGAGTGAACGATGCTGGGGTCCATGAATCCAACGTTCAAGGTCGGGTGGGCGGCCAGGCCGAAGGCCTGTTGCCCGGAGATGGCGGAGACGGCTTAGATGAAGCCCTGGGCACGTCCATATTAGGTGTGTCACTGTCACATTTTGGATTCCTGTGTTGCAAAATAGGCACGATGAGCCGTAAGGACCATGGTATTGTTGTGGCCAGAGAGCGGTCACAGACGGGGTGAGTGCGACCCCGACACGTAGCCTCCTTAACGTAACCTCCTCTCGGCGGGTTAACCCGCCAGGGAGGTCTGACCCACACGGAGGTATGAGAGCTCGTGTGGTACGTCGGAGGTTTTCCTTTTCCCGGATCAGTCGTCCACAGGCGTCTTCAGGAAAATGTTGAAGTGGGTATGTTGTGATCTGTGGGTGGGTTGCCATATCTGCTTCAAGGAGACCCGGCAAGGCTGCTCGAGGCACCCACTGGACGCGTATGAGGATATTCGTAGTGGCAGCAAGACGGTGAATGCTATCTGACAATATGGTGGACCGAGATACCCTACGTATGTCGTGGATAGCTTGAGTCGAGTCTGTGCGAATGATGAGTTGAGAGTATCGAGCATCTTGAACAGTAGGTAGCAACGCGGCCAAGCCGTCTCGTATGGCAGCAAGCTCAGCAACGTAGGCCACTGGTGCAGAATCGGCAACATACGAGCACGTTTGGCCTGCCTCTGGTATCAATGGACACACGAGAGCTGTGTGAATCATGGTGCCATTAACACTGGCATCAGTGTATGCTACAAGAGTCGTATCGTCTTGATTGTCATCGGCGCGATGAAGGCGGGAAACATGGGCATTCGCCTGACGAGGAACCGGGCTATACAGACGACCAAGAGGCTTATTGTCACTTAATTGTACCCTTTTCCACGGAGCTACATCGGGTCTCGTAGATGCTGGATTGTCTATTTGGTGTCCCATGTACCGGGCCAGTGAAGCAGCCGAGCCGAAATATGATGGGTTTAGGGCGCGCGCGCATCGACGTTGGTGTACGAGTTCGTCAGTAGTGTTGAGTTGGGACTCAGCCTGTAGGGTTGGCAACGGAGTGAGACGTGGTAGTCCCGTTATGGCCCGCATAGCTTCATTATTAATGGCCTCAAGGCTAGCCCATTGTGCCTTCGTTAGATGATTAAACTGGGCTCTGTAGACAAGTCGTGGTTGCAATACAGAACGGACCAGAAGGCGAGCCATGTTGGTGCTCGCTCCGCCAGATTTCTTCGCAATCCGACGTATCAACTGTATCGTTTCTGCGGCCTGTTGCTTTGCATTCTTGACCCATGGTCCCGCAGATCCGGAAGAATCCATTTCAAGGCCGAGTACACAGAGAGTTGAAGCCTCGTGTAATGGTTGCTGATCCAGAGTTAGCTGAAGAGGCCGGAGTGCCAGTGGACGGCGCCCATACTTGTTCGCTACTGACATGTACGTCGTCTTGTCCTTGGAAATGTCAAGGCCTATCTGAGCACACCAGTTGTGCGTCATGTTTAGGGCCTCTTGGAGCGCTTGTTCTTGGTGGCAGATTTCAGGATCAACTGACCAGACAGTGATGTCGTCTGCGTACATTATGTACTGTGCGTTATGTATCGTGGCTAGCTTCCAGGCTAGTGGAAGGAGAGCAATATTGAAAAGGACTGGTGCGAGCACAGATCCTTGTGGGACACCCCGATGTGCGACGAACTGACCTACTTGGCCAGCCAGGCGAATGGAGGAGGTGCGAGCGCACAGGAAGGCTTCGACGAATGTGCAGACACGGCTAGGGAATTGAAGACAATGGAGAATTCCGACAATTACTTCGTGACTCACATGGTCGTATGCTTTACGAATATCCATTGCCAGAATCGTGCGAATTCTTCGGGAGCGGCCTCCGATGAGAACCATAGAAGATAGGTACGCAAGGCCATCTTCTGCGCCTAGATGAGCACGGAAACCGATTTGGCCAGGATGATACCATGAGTACCGCTCGAGCCACCATGTAATACGTGTCGCGAGCATACGCTCCATCAGCTTGCCTAACGTTGAGGTTAGTGCTATTGGGCGCATATGAGCGATATTATCTTGGGGTTTACCGGGTTTGGGAATAGGGACCATTTCTGCATGCCGCCAAGAATCGGGAATGACTCCTGTAGCCCAAGCTTCATTTATGGCCGCCAACAGCACTTCGAGAACTTTGCCTTCCGTGTTTTTATAAAGTTCATACGGTAGGCCATCCGGTCCTGGTGCCTTGCATGGCTTCGACAGGTCGATTGCCGCTAAAAATTCCGCCATAGTGAAGGCAGCTTGTATACCCTCTTTGTCAGAGAGCATAGGCGGCGTGCCTGCGTCCGCGGGAAGGCAGTGTTGAACAACGAAGGGAGGCGGTGCTGTGTCCAAAGGCGGAAAAAAGGTGTGGGCGACAGTTTCTGCGAATACTGCTGGTGTCTGGCCCGATGCTAACAGGGCGCAGGCTGTGGGTTCTGGAGGGCGCCGACCACGTTCCATTACTCGGAAGGTGCGCCAAATGGAGGCATTGGACGACGAAGGTCCGAGAGAAGAGCACCAGTCCATCCAACGGCCACGTTCTAAGCGGTGTTCATGGCGCCGAGCTACTGCAGTAAGGCGTTGGGCCTCTAAGCTGAGGGTATTTGGTGCAGGGTCACATTCCGATGCAAGTTCTGCTTGGCGGCGCGACGCCCAGAGACGCAGAAGTTGCAAATCAGGAGGGGTTCGCGATTCATCAACCCACGACGTACGTGTCGCCTCAACTAATGCCGCCTTAAGACAATGGGACGGGTCCACCATGAAGTTGGATACATTGCTTTCTGATTCCGCTCTGTATCGATCCCAGTCCACCACTCGACATAGTCGGCGGAGGCGACCTGTTCCGCCCGAAGATAAGCCAAGGTGAATCGGATGATGGTCGCTACCCCAGTGGTCGGGTTCACATGACCACGAGACGGTCGTCCTTCCTAGCCACCAAGATTATTCCGGTGAGTGTGGCGGCGCGCAAGGGTGGTCTCGCTGACGAGTAGGCACTGACACATTATTAAGCAGAGTGAATTGGGCGTCCATAAATGTGTCCAGCACACATGTACCACGCGCACTGGAAATAGCGTATCCCCATGTGGTGTGGCCCGTTAAAATCTCCTGCAACTATAATGGGGCAACCAGGATGTTTCTGTCATAGGTGCACCAGCCAGCCGAGACACAACTGAGCCGCACGACCGCTGTAAGGGCGGGCATAGTATGAAACGATGATAACGTCCGTGCGTTGGAGACGAACCAATACCGCCATGACTTCTTGCCATAGAGTACACCACCGTGAAAGATCAACACGAGTCTGATGAAGAGTGCATCTTACATACGCTGCAACCTTTCCTGGAGGGACATCGGGCGTAGCACTCCTACGATCCAACATTGAAGGCGATGAGTATGCCACAAATCCTGGAATGGGTGGCAGGCCGTTGGATTCTTGAAGCAGTAGAGCCCAAGCACGCAGCTTTCTATATCTGAGACGCTGACGCAGCTCTCCGCCCTTCCACGCGATGCCGCGACAGTTCCACTGTAAGATGCCTTCTGGCACACTTGAAGACGTAGCAGCCATCGTAGATTAGGATTGGCCAGCAGAACGGAGGTGAGATGCTGGAGCTGTTGCGCAACGAAGCGCAGGAGTTCTTGGGGTGAAAGAGGCTTCGACACAGATGCCGGGTTAGCCATATGAGCAGGACTAGACGACGACGGCGAATGCGACGGCCGCACTCCGTCATGACGACGCCGGAGCAGTGTACGGCGTTCCTTGAGACGTTGGATCTCCCTTTCAAGGTTGGCGAGGCGAGCGTCAATCTCGAACTCTTCGTCTGCCAAAGGAAGCGGCGTGTCTTCTATCGATTGTGATGCCCGTTGCGGTCGTGAAGTGGACGACCTAACAGCTGCGCTATAGGTACGAGTGGCAGCATCACTTGTCTCTGTACTTGCTTTTGTCACCTGGCTAGCGTCCTCTTCCAGCGAGGTCAGAACGGCGTAACGGTTGTACACAGGGACTTGTTTCATTGCTGAATCTCGAGGAGGCCGTGCTCGCTGTCGAGAATGGCGTTGTCGAGCCTTCTTAGTGGCCTTCAACTTCGTAGGGCACGTCGTGGAAGTGATGTCATGATCGTTTGTTTGGCATAGGCCGCATCTAAACGATGCCGATGGTTCAGGATCCATGGTGTCGTGTTTAGGTGGGTATGGGCAGGATGATTTCATGTGTCCCTGTCTAAAGCAAGGGTAGCAGTACACAACGGAAGGCTTGAACGGACGCGGGCGCAGTACGCAGCCGTAATACAGGATGCGTTTAGGTGGGGAATTAGGACCTTGAAGCGTGATTAGGCACGCACGACCGCTGCCTAGGTAGCGAGCAGCCACGACCTTGTGTGTGGGACACGATAGTTCCTGCAGGAGCCTCTCGGGTTCTTTGTCAAGGTCAATGCCATTAACCGCGTAGCGTCTTAAATCTGTACCACTGGCGAGGTATGCCTGGACTGGAAGGACACACTCTTCCGAGACTTGTATTTGTTGCAGTTCTTCGAGTTTATAAACTAGTGCCATAGAAGACACCCATACTGAGATCGTATTAGTGGGTTTGTGCAGAGCAAAACCTTGAAATCGGGAAGTCTCGAGGCAGGCGTCCAGGGCCGCTTGAATGATACAGTTGTGCAGAGTGGACATGTCATATCTAGCACGAGGCTTGATAACCACCTTGTACCACGAAGTCGTTGGCGGCTCCGGAGACGTGCGTGTCGGTCGTGCAGGCAGGCCTTGTGATGAGCGAGGTCTTTTCGGGGCTGCTGGAGCTACATTTTCATCCGATGGAAGGCCAGTAGCTTCCTTCGTCCTCTTGGCTGAGGTGTGCGCCACGACAGCAGGCCTGTTCTGCTCCACGTTGGTGAAACCCATGCTCAGGGTACCGCCTTCACCCGTTGCACTTGTCCCCACGGAGGAGACATTCCTGGCTTGGATGGCAGTTGCATCGGTAATGGTCCGCTCCCTCGACGCAGTGGACAGCAGCTTGGATGCTCCGCACCGGCGCGGCGAATGTCACGGGGGCACTCGCACTCGCGAAGCCGCACAAGAACTCGAGCTCGACGGCACAGCAGGAGGGTGTAGATGACGCCGTACCTTGTAGATAGGCGCCAGTAGTAATTACGAACCGCCAAAGTGGTCCATAAACAACAGAGTTCCAGTAGCGGGGAAAATAAACCAGCAAACGGGGCGAAAATCCGGAGCTACCAGCCTATCCTTTCCTTCATGATTTTTAGGATATCTGTGGTCATCAAAGGTTTGCGGGCATGCTTTGGTTTTTTAAAAATCTGAAGTGGGAAATGTTTTTAATAGACTAAAGTGATCGTTCGGATAAAGTTGTCGTAAGCTAATTCAGCACAGGAGAAAGAAAATACGTCATCCCATTGTGTTTGCGCAATTTCATCACGAAAGCGCGAAAGGGAGTTTAAATTTACAGCCCTATAATATATACCAGAAGCAGCCTGTCTAGGTGTGCAGTGGGATTGGTGTACAATAATATAGATACGTAGGTTATCACTGATAGCGGTACAAATAGTGCCAGAAAGTACGGAGTCATAGGGAAAGTTTGTTATGAACCAGTCTATTAATGTTGCACTCGAGTCAGTAATGCGAGTAGGGGCCCTATAACGTAAAACTATTCCAATATGTTTCTATTCCAATTTTCTGACGTCCAATTTACGTAACCACCAACGCAAGCATCGGGCGGTCACCCACAGCGTTGTCTGAACAGACCAATCAAACGCTCTCCTCGTTCATAGGAGGTCACTTTTGTTTGCTTGAAAAGCGAATAACATTGCCTACAGTGAACGGCTTGTCGTATCTAATTGGCTGACAAGAGGCGAGGAGAACGCTCAAGTGGAGAGGAATTCGATGGGGCCGAGCGGCTGCACTGAATGTCGATAACCGGATGAAGAGGGTGGTACCGGCGTCTACGATTGGTCGGCTTTCCCTTACTTAGCTTGCGGTGGCTGGTCGAAAATCGCAGCGGCATGAAACGGAAGCTCAAGAATGACGCTTAAACGGACCCTCAGCAAAGAAGAGCTGGCAGAATGAGGTCGTAAACATGCTGAAAGTGCTCGAAAACGTTACACGGCCACGCAAGAAGTTTTATTACACGCAAATACACCCATGCTCTCCAGCAGGTGCGAGTAGCCAGCGTCTGAGTGATCGGTGGCAGCCATCTTCTATTCCTTTCGGAACGGGGCAGCCTGCGGCTATTCCGACGAAAATTCAGTTTTGTTCGGCATATTAATGCATCTTTATCGCGTACACGTCACTTTGACGCGGTGAGTTCTTGCGGTTTTGTGACGTCGCGTGACAGGCAGGTGAAGTGGGTGCAGCCCGAAAATTTTTACCAATAGCCGAGGGCTAATGGCGAAAAGGGGTCGAATCAGAAATAACTGTATTTCTTTTTTCTGTCAAGTCATGCATAATCAGTGTGTACACATCATATCAGATGGGGAGGTATCGCGGTTTTCGTGACGTCGCGTGACAGACAGTTCAATTGGGGGTGGTCGATAAAAGTTTTGGACCAATCGTGGAGGGTTGATAGCAGAATTGGAATAGAAAAGTTTGGAATAGTTTTACGTTATAGCGCCCTAGGAGTGACAATAACATTCGGTAAAAAGTGGGAATCAAGAAGTGCCGAAAAGATACTTTTGCTTATTTGTGCTTGCTAACATAGCAATATTCAAGTCATCTCCTAACACGAGTTGACATCCATTCTCATTAACGAAGGAAAATATGTTATCTAAAAACTGTATAAAATTGTTTATGCTGCCATAGGGTGGTCTGTATACTGCAGCAAACACACAGTTTTCTACTTTAAGACATACAATTTCAATATCATCCGTTCATTGAGACGACTCGTTAAGCCATTCGTATCTCATCTCATCTTTAACATGCATACATAGGCCACCCCCATCCTGATTTTCCTATTTAAATGAACTGGATTATAACCTTCGATATTAATAACGTTCGAGTCATCACGGTACCAAGTTTCTGTTAGCATAACAATGGAGAAATCAAATTTAAGCTCATCAAGAATAATAAACAGGTTGTCCTCTTTGCAGCAAGCAGACTGCATATTAATGTGAAGCAAAGCTATGGGTGATATACGCTGGTCTACAATGCGTGAATTTAGTTCCGATGGACTAGAACCCATTGTATTTGAACCCATTAGTAGGCAGTGGTGATAACATATGTATACAAAAATTAATTATAGCAATTATAACAAAACAGCAGCCTTTGAGAAGGGTAAACGTACTCAGAAAGGGATGCTGCTGAATCGTTACGAATCCATAGTTTCGTTGTACAATGTTAGAAAAACTAGCAAAGAGAAGAGAGAAATGATATAAGGCACTAATCCAGCACCCAGCAATATTGAAAGTTTCATACAAATGTTCAGTTGCATAATGTAGATGAAGAGTAGGGGCATTGGTAACACAAAAAGCTGTGTAATATGAAGAAATAGGTTTAGACACATATAAGACTCTACAGAAGGACAGGATTATGTTATCCTGTTGAACAAAGTGATCAAAAAAATAAAGAAAAATGACGTGCAGAATCGCAACTAAGAAAACCATTTTTTCACCATACGACCTGTTAAACAACTTGCGCCAAGTCCTCCTCACACATTATGCGCAAAACTGGTGTCTTTTCCAATTTCCGCATGAGAACTTTGCCTTGAGACACCCAGGCAGTAGCACCCAGACAGTAGCAGCAGTATCTGACGGGCTACCGGTAGGCTACCCTTATCTTTTCTCGAACAACTCTTAGTAGCTACTCAATAAAAGTGGGTGCACATTTGCTGAAGCCCAGGTCATGGCTTTCACGACGTCCGAAACACACGAGCTAGCTCAGCAGCTAAGTTACGACGATGAACAAAGCGCACAGAAGAAAAAAACTGCTAGCTCCCGAGACGTAGTTAAGCAGAAGTAGGAAGTCTTTCCAAATTGACCACTTGCAGAAGTACGACTGCGCATGCGCCAAAACCGGCCGCGGGGCGGAGCTTCGTGAGCGCCGTCTCCGTGGTTGGAAAGCATACTGCGCAGCAAGGGCGTGACACGCCGACCAACTGAGTCGCTTTCGGCTGCACGAGCTATTATTATGGAAATGGAAATAGTAATTTCTTCAGATTTCCGCCCGCGAAGGTTAAAGTGGAGAAGTTTGTGGACGGCAGTGGTGAAGCGGTCGAACCCGGACGGCACGCCGTGGCAGCTAACAGTGCATTCTAGGATCTGTGGCTTATGCAGGCGACTTCTATTCCCTTGTCATCTCCTGCCAGTTCTGCAACGCTGAACAGAAGGCCAGCGACGTGCTGGCAGGGCTCGCTGAGGCTGTAAAATATAAAGAATGTAGTTTTCCTTCGCGCTCGTCACTGAGTGACCCTGAGTATATGCGAGTACGATTAAGCGATCTGTGAAGAACGGTGCAAACAGATGCGGCCAGTCTATGTACTTCATGTCATTTGTGAGCCTGCGCTCGTCTTCTTTTTTTCCGTACATGCCAGTTGTGTTGCGCTCTCTTCCACCATGACTTCGAACCAATTCGTCAAACTATCTGCCTTGATGAGTATTCGCGAGTGAGCGGGAGCGTACTGGCCTGCGGACGCACGCGCGGCCCATATTTAAAGGGCCCCTGAAACGGTTCGGACAAATTTTGTAGGCGCGTAGGGTACAGCTTAAGTAGAACATTCGCACCACAATTTAAGTGAAGCGTTACGTATTAATGGAGCTGCAAGCGATTAGAAGTTACCCTCCTCCCTAGCTGTGCTTTTCCTCCTCAACTCGCTCGCCGAGCGAGCGGCGCTAAGCTCCGCCTTCACTGGTTCAGCGTCACGATGCGACGTCACATCGCTCACTTCCGGTTGTTTAGGAGCACGCCCCCTCCCGCGCGAGACCTCTCCGCTAGCCGCTTGGCCGTCGACCGAGAGCTATCGAAGCACCGTGCGTTGCGAGCATTCTGTCGTAGCGCCGAACGTGTCCGGTACTCCGCTAAATACAGGCAAGCTGGTCATTTCGGCAAATGACTGGAGGCATAAACTCAAGCTGATGAAGAAACTTTAGCGTAGACGTACGTGAGCAGCCTGATCGGTCTGCACGGTCCAGACACTTGCTGGCGCAGCGCTTAACCAGTCAAACAAAGCGCTAATATTGCTCTAACCAAGTGTAAAGCATTTTAAACATTTATAAATCAACGTGTTGATGATTACACTCCTGCGAAAAATACACACCAGCAGCAAAGAATACACTTCGTTGCTGCTACTGTGTATGGTTGAGCTCTGTGCCACCAGGTGGCTGCACCGTGCAGACCATTCACATTTGCCCTTCTGCTCATCTCGTGGCTCATCCCGGCACAGTCAAGCGGCCAGACCCTGTCCCCTTGCGCTTGCGTTTGCCCTAATACTGGACTCGCGGTTTGCAGGTCGCTAGGTTTGCAGTCCACAAGGCAACAAAGTCGAATCATAGTGCTCGCGAAAAGACTGGGACTGACTCTGACCGCGGAGCTCTCGTCGAAATGGAGTACGTTGTAACACAAGCAGACGACACTTGCTGTGTGCCGGAAGTGCTGAAGTGTACTAAAAAACTATTCTTGTGTATTCTCTTTAAGTTATTTTCTTTTTACAAAAACAAAGTAACTAACATTCCAACTATTGCGAGCATCATTTGTTCTGCATAAAGTTGGAAAAATTATCGACCACGCGCCCTGGTCAGCCAATCAGACAGCTCGCCCATGTGACGTAATATGGGTTATTTGCATCATATGGGTAGGGGCGGCTTAAAATTCCGCCGAGCAGTGCGCTGCGATCGGCAGCGATGGGTATTTTTAAAACCTTATAATAAATTACACGCTTTACGCAGAGCACTTAGATGCATCAATTAATGATCAGAAGAACCTACTCTAACGACTCAGTACGTTTGTAGAAAATCGCCAAAATTGTTTCAGGGTCCCTATTTAAGGTAATATAACGTATAATAAAATAGGTTGGCGTAAGCTTTGAGGCCTTAACGCTCGCAAAAACAGACTGAATAACCTACCGCGTACATATAGCGCATGCGAAATTTGGGACACGGCTTCGTAAACCACAAGCATGCAACACAGCAGTTTGGCGAAACAGCACGAGATGAATATGAAATTTACAAGCTAGAAGGTGTACATCTACTTTTCCACGCAACAACTAAGAGCTCGGGGAATGCGACAGGCATAAAGCACTCATCCGGCCACACATTCACAGTGCTCTCCGGCAATGTCGCCAATGGCTTTTGTGAACTATGCTGTAACCCCGTAGATGCCCGACTTCATGGATGGCGTGTACGTAGCTCCTATGAGGCCAAGTGGAGGGTCCACGGTGTTTACGTTAAGTTTTATGTGCTTAACTTAACCCTATTTTTTAAAGCCCATCGGCGGTGTGCCTGACAAACGGACGAAGTGTTTGCATGAAGATAACCCCAGGCATTGTCGCTCGTTATCCATCGCCCTGAGAAGTCAGTTGTCCGTCCCATTTGCAAAAACGGCAAGAGAATGAAGTCCTCTTCAATCATATTTAAGGCAGGTCATATATGGCAGCTACCTAAGAACGTCGACGCTTTCACAAAACGCGAAAGAAGCTCTGCAAACACAACGTCGTCACTCGATGCCACCGTACCAAAGCAAGGCTGGAGCCGGGAGGTTTTCCAACCAAGCGGCGAGGCGAAAGCTTCCGGTTTTTCGCGCTAGGTGGCGCTCCGACTTCTGCAAGTGGTCAATTCCACGAAAGAAGTTCAGGAAGAGGGTAAGGCGCTGAGTTACGACGCTGAACAAAGTGTAGAGAAAGCGCATAAAACAGCTAGCTCCGGAGACATAGTTAAGCCGGAGAAGGAAATCCTTCCGATTTCTCCGACAAAAAATCAGGAAGAGGGTCTGGCTGAGCAGCCGCCAAAGGGAAGCGAAAAAAAAACGGAGCTCAGAAATGAGCTCCAGAAAGCGGGCTAAGAGAAATAGCTGTCGTGGAGTCGGGAATTTCGCAGAGAAGGCAATGCGGCTGTATAGAGCGAAAACCATCAAAACCTCTGGGCAGCGCAGTGAAATAATTGGAAAGGTGCATTTGTCGTTTGGAATGCTTCCAGTCAGAGCTCGTCCGAGCCGCCAAAAGAGCACGAAAAGAAAGAGGCGTTCGGCGCTAAGGAGGACAAACGCCAGTGGGCAATTATGTTCCCCCTCGTTGAGTTCCTTTCTAGGTGTGACCTGCAGGACACAGGAGACCGCGGCGACAAGGCGACGCGAAGTGGTCATACCAGGCAGTGAATTTGTAGTGCAGAGCATAGACTCCACGCTGCCAGTACGTAAAGTGTCGGGAGTTTGCAGTGAAAGGAATGAACTACGTGCCCTTTGTATTCCCTGGTTGACAAGACGGACAAGAAGTGCTTGCAGACCGCGCCCGCCTCGAGTACAGCTTATAGAGATGACGCAATCGTCGGCTATTCGTAATGAAGAACGGCGATACTAGGTTTTGTGGAAACAACAGTTTGTCTGTTTGTTTATTTTTAGAGTTTGGTTAAACGCTTTGAGATATCCGAAACTATAGATGGTTCCGATAAGCAAGTTTTGGACTGTGTTTAGATTGGTTGTTGTAGGAGCTCACTGACATTGTGAAAGAGATGGTTTTCGCGCATAAATTTTTGGAAGCTTTGTTTTCACCATGGGCCGTTCTTTCTTTTTAAGCACATGGGCTTCATTTTCTTTTTTTTTAGATAAGCTTGCAACTTGAAGCCTAGGTTACTTTTTAGAAGCCTGTAGTGGCACGCTTGAGTATCAGTTAACTTTTCGGAAGTTTTCACGATATTTTTTCTTTGAAAAGTGAGACGCGTTATTTGGAGGAGCCGCTGTTTAACAGCGCAATTTTAGAAAGTGTTTGTACCGTTCCATTAAGCTTTGTCTTGCGCAGACACAGAGAAGCAAAGCGTTGGTACGTGCCTGGCATGTGTATTCATAAGACGGCAGCGTTTTGAGCACCGCTTAAAGCGTGCGTGGAAGTATTTAGAAATCAGCTGGAATCTTCGTGTTGTTTCAAGCAACATTTTTTTTGTTATTTCTTTAGTGCGGGTGCCTTGTGCACACGGCAAAGAAAATCTTAGTGCGTGAGTCGCACGGATATGGAATATTTACGGAGCCTTATTCTGAATATGTAGATTGTTTTGAGAGGAAAACCTCGTCTTCACGGACTGTGCCTGTCTCGCCAGACTTTTGCAGCGAATTCGTTCTCTAGTCTGACGCCAGCAACCATTGTCTTGGTGCCGCCCTTGCCCAACTTAACGAGAGCGGTTAAGAGCGTCCGGTGCTGCCGAGTAGTGGTTTGTTGTGAGAAAGGAAAGTTTCATGCTATCTCCTGCTGTCCTTGGGGGAGCACGGCTCGACGCCATACCGTGCTACACCTCAGTCCAAAACTGACACCGCGAGAAGACGTGTTCAGTACCTCTGAGAAAGATTGTTTGTGTATACTACGGGTCATTCAAAAGCTAGGATGCTACATTCAAGGCACGAAATTCACGGCCGAGAGAGACCATTGCCCTCTTGCATGGCTAAAGCAAATGTCGAAGAAAAAAAAAACGGAAGACTGCTGAGATGGAATGTCATGTTGCAAGAACACCACTCCGGGTGCAAGCATAGGAAAGGGAGCCAGAGTAAGAATGCAGATGGTCTGAGCCGGGAATCTTAAGCAACGAACTCATGGCAAATAAAGAAAAAGTGTTCTGTGCGTATCACTGTCGTTGTTACTGAGATAGGGCAACTAAGTTCTGTCTTGCCGTGGGCTGCCCACGACAAAAAGAAAAGCGAGACAGATAGAGGGGTAGAACTTTGTAAAGCGATGCGGGTATCATGCCGTCCGGTGGTCGTATCGCTTGGGCACACCGACCAGAGTGTTTGTGTGCTTGTGCATTCCCAGGTACTAGACCGCAACCAAGCGAAGGCTGGGACCTCAAGCTGCAGTGTGTCATCAGCCATCACTTCTAGAACACTTCTTGCCGTTTCCAAAGAGGCAGTCCTTTCATTAGCGCGCGCCCAGACGACGCCAGACCCGACATAGACTGTGACGCGCGAACAAAGGAGCTCACTTCGAGGTGCCGACTACCATGAAGATCACTCTCCCTTAACCTTACCCTGACAGGCTGAAGTACTTGGTGAAAGGGCCACACGTTAAAAGCTACCTTGGGAGCAGCATCAACCTCCGGTTCCCAGATTGCTAGACCCTTGCGCCATATGCGGGGGCGAAGGTGCAACATAGGAGGCGGAATCCGGCGGAACAGAGCGCCATCCTGGGAGGGATATAGCGACCGATTGGACGATTGCCATTGGCCGAGATATAGTCATCAGATTCTTGAGTCGAGTTTCCTAGGGAAGACGACTGGTTTCGAAAGCGGAGATCTTCCGTGCAGTGGAGGTGTGCTGACGTGTTCTGATGTCAACTGAGACGTTTCATATGCTCCTACATGGTGTTGGCTTCCGTATCTGGAGCAAGTGTATATGGCGTAAAATAAACCCCTTTTCCTTCATTCCTACTACCGGACGTACTCATTCCTGTGCCAGGTGGATTCCTCGCATAAGTGCTACCCTGAGCCGCAACACTAGCTGTAACACGCTTCGCGTAATAAAGAATGGAACATTGAAACATTAAAACGGCGATTGTAATTCAGGATCTTATAGGCACACAATGTTATACTCTGTTCATGTCGACAATCAAATGATAATATGCGAAAGTGGTTAAACAATGGCGCCGTATGATTGTTGTGTTTAGAGTGAGACAAAAGTGTAATCGCTCGTGTAGTGAATAACCCAATGTACTTCCTACATTGGCATTCTTAAAGGGGAGCTTTCTTGAAAAACCCTTCATGGACTTTGCTGATCGTGGTGGTTGTTGTACGGCGGAATATATACATATATATATATATATATATATACCACACAAAGAATAAATATGCGTCCAATGCTGGCATCAAAATTAGGTCTCGCAGCACAGCAGTGCGATGAGCCGCAATATATTCTGTTGTTCTCTTCATTCGGCCACAATCGCACGCATACTTCGGCCTTTCTAAAGTCAACTATTTCTATGTTATGCACGCTCTTTTTCCCAGTGTGTATGACAAGGATGCCAGAATCTACACGCACGCACAAAGAGAGATGTGGGTCTCTATTCAGCCGTCCTTGTCTAATGCGCTGGGAAAAATGTTCCTTATGCAGCAGCCACTTGTCCAAAGCTCTACCTTGGTGACCATTGAGATGATTTGCGCATGTGTACGTCACGTGGCGTCGCACGTGTGAGAGCGACTGTTTTCATTACACCAGTGACGGGGGAATAAAACACGCGAATAGTAGTCAACGTTACCCCTAGCTTCCGCGTCGTACTTCTCTGTGCCCAGACAACTCTCATCACCATTTTTCCCCCGGCAAACACCACAGGTCGCCTCCATCGTTGTTTCATTACAGCATCGACATCCCAGTGGGCATTCACATGAACTGCTGTTTGCATTTCGGCATAGCTTGTGAACAGTGTAAGGCGTGAACGTGAACATCGTGTGACGTTAATGTACCGACCTGTGCAATGCATAAACAGAAACTTTGTATGGGATTAAACGTTGGAAATAATGACAATAAAGAGAACTATGAGCGTCGTATTTCTTTTTTGTTTTGTAGTGTGTAATTAACAGGCTTTACGAAAGTTTCCTTTGACAATAATTCAAACATGTGCGTTGGATCTGAAGATTAATTTTTAATTTTAAAGTCTGCCACGTGTATTGTGGAAGAAGTGCATATTTGTGCGGTTCATAGGACATTAAAGATGGAATGCACGCGATATTTTGACCTTGTTTTTGCAGCAATGAGTTGCACTGCCTAGAATTTCAAGGCTACTCTCTATTTGAAGGCGCAGCGTTCATTTGCTTAGCATCCCAGAGAATAGGAAGGTACTAAAGTAAGTTCGTGCTTTTGCATTTAGTCGTTAACACAGGCTGTTGCTTCTTTTCATGACCTCGTTCCGTGCCCAGACGGCCCGCTGAAGGAGGCCAGCTGTCTGCCAACCCCAGAGCAGTGTCCAGGCGGCTGCCAGAGCAGGGAAGCTTCCGAGTCGTGCTTCGCCTGTGAATGTCCAGTTCCAGACGGCACTATGAAACCAGCTCTAGGTAAGGTGGCATGCGCAGGGCGGTGAATACCAAATAGGTGCCAGAGGAACGAAATGATGCCAGAGAAATGAGCACCGCATCGACAGAAACACGCACTGGGACATCGTACTGAATGTTAGATAAACGCGAAAGTAATGTTATGGCCATGTTACCGTCAACACTACTTCGCACCAACTTATCTGTGCTCGGACATACTGTTCTTCCATATCCGAAACATTGCTCCCTCTTCAGAAGGCTGGCCGTCATGGTAAGCACACTGTCCCAGTTATCGTGGTGCAATGCTGCTGCCGTGCACTACTAGCCTAAACAAATGGCAATAAACGACCACGATGAGGACGCTCACTATCAGAAGTGGAGTAGAGTGGAAAAAACTACGGCGAAGATATCCCAACGTGCCTATGCTTTAGCAGTAACATAATTAGCATGCATGTTTAGTGGCGGATCAATAATGATAGCTATATCAAGGTATTTTTCAGTGTCAACTGACGATAGAAATGTGTTTATGAGTATCCATTCAGGCTGATCGCCTTTGTCGACTGTACGTTATGTGCGCATCAATTTATACTTGTTAGCGGTAAGCTTTATTAGTCAATTGTTGCACCACAGTTACATGTTGTGGAGATCCCCTTGCAGTTTAGATAAATCAGCAGGGTTAGCAGTTTTTCCGTATATTACACAGTCACCCGCAAGCATATTAATTGGTGATGAAGTTACATATTTCGAGAGATCGTCCATATAAATCAAGCAACCGCTCCGAGACTGATCCTTGTGGCACTCCAGGTGACAAGGTCAATGAAAATTATTAGTGGTAACATACGGAGTACGATTGGAAAGAAATGTCCTATTATACGACTGCACATTTCATTCATATTAAGCTGACCGAGGTTATAAATAACTAGATCATGACATACTGATTCCAAATGTAAAAAAATGCAGTAAGCATCAAATCCTTCAACTAAGGTGGAGAACACATTGTTAGCCGAACAAACAAGTTGAGAAGCGCGTGTAAATGTTTTTTTTTTTTCAGAACCATGCTGGCAAGCATGGAACAACGAATTGCTTTCCAGGAAATCGATGAGGCGGAATATATTATGTGTTTTAAAGGTTTCCGTACAATACAAATCAACGAGATGCAGCGGTAGTTCCCACGACAAGGCTCATTACCTGTTTTATGCACTGGAACCACCTGCGCCGTTGTGTAGTCTGTCGAAGCGGTGAACACGGCGACGGCAGAGTAAGTAGCTTAGGTAGAATAACAGATCGAAGCAGAGCAGTACATTTTAGCAGTTTGCTTGTAATTCACCATGTGGAAATTAATTAAGTAATAGGAAGAGGAAACGTTGATAATTAATTGAGTGGTTGATGGGCCAACGCAATCAACGAATATGGAATCTTTAGGACAAAGCAAGGAATGTGGTATATTGGCTAAATCTATGGTAACCTTATCACCAACAAAGACAAAAGAAATTCCAGCACACCTCATCGCACGACGAATGTCGATGTTAACGCGTTTAGCATTGAAACAAGTTAGCGACGCACTGTATTGCAGCCGCCTAAACAAATGATGTATGTGAGGCGTGTACCGCAAACGGGCTCCTCTCTCGCGCTTCCCTCTGGACACGCTGCGCCATCTAGCGGTGCCGCCGCGAATTCCACACGTGGCGCGTGTTTGAATATTAATTTGGGCAACATTATATGAATACATATTGCCGGTGTACCGCGCCAGCATCGTGCGATTTGTCTGTCGAGAGTGCCAGTCATGGTATGTATAAACCGCGATGTGGGCATTAGGTGCTAACAGAGAAGTGCAGAACTAGCAGCCCGGACGTTGCTGCCTTGGTTCTTTCTCAAAGTGGCTAGGTAAATCTTAAAGCATCGCTCCGCAAAAAACAGTGGATGCACCAGTGCCGCAGAGTCTCTGTTCCGCTTTGTTACATGCTACATGCTACATGCAGCGTATACACGTAACGAAAAGCTGAAGTTTATACTTAGGAAGCAAGGAAAGAGGACCCAGTTGAGAACATATTCAGGATAGATCGCCAATCACGTGTTTTCAAAGATCATTCGAATAGGTGCCATGAGAACTTGATCGCTTGGCCAAAACAGTGCACGGTGCCAAGCGTGATCTTTTAACCTTTATAGGCTTCCTAGATACACGAGTCTAGCTGTAACGGATTGAGACATATTTAGATAATCAGCCTGGGCTTTCCAGGCTTACAGTATCCTAGTTCACAAATCCACCGCTTGCTCATAAAACAGAAGAAAAAGCACTAACGCACACATATTTTGCTGTATATGCGTACGTAGAATATAGAGTGCTCAGTGAGTTAAACAATACTCGGAGCGCATGGCTGTCGGCGCTTGCCTTGCGCGGGGTGACGCTGGGGTGGGCGAGCTGATGCATCGTGCTGTACGATGAGGGCGGGAGCGCTTGTGGTGCATAGCGACTGCATGTCGTTCCCCGACTCTCACCCAGCAGTCACCAGTAACGCAAAAAGCGTCGGCTGTCGTTCGGTATGGTATGCTGTGCGAATATCGCGTTTGAATCGCTTATCACTGAACTAGTACATAGTACAGCGTAAACGCCGGTGACGACATTTAAAATGCTCAATATACACCAATTGTAAGATGTTTAACGCACTCCTGGTGGCGCTAGAAGGTGAGTAAATTCTTCTGAGTAAATTAAAATATTATAAAAACTTTGAGCGCTGTAAACACACAGCACGTAGAAAAGCAGCACACACCACACGCGCTCACTCACAACTGATGCTTGATGTTGTGTGAAACATCACTTGTGAGTGAGTGCGTGTGGTGTGTGTTTCTTCTTCGACCTCTGTGTGTTTATGGGGCTCAAAGTTTTTATAATAACGCACTACGAACTAGCCCACCTATGCGTCCATTTGGAATGAGTAAATTAAGCCGCATTATTGTACCTAGACCTAAAGAACTTTTGAGTCCGGAAGCGACCCGATGCCTTAGCCAGCCGCTTGAATTCAAATCAATTGCATATGCCAGAATGGTTTTATATGCACTGTCACCGGCTAACTTCTAGGCCTGGCCCTAAGATCAATTCTAACGTCTGGCTCCTCGATAATTTCCACCTTTTCAACCCGTACTTCAGGCGAAATCTCAGAATACGGAGATCTATAGTCTCTTTTTTTTTTCGGCCGGGGCGGGTGAAGGAGAGGTGCAGGGCAAGTCGAACTTCCAGCCTTATGCACAACATACCATATTAGATGTGTCAGTACGGTTGTCACGGCTTGTCACCCGTTCGACGTCGGCGCGAAGTCGCCAACGGGTACACAAGCCGGTTGGTCGTTCCATACCCAAGCGAACACAGTAAAAGGGTCATGGACGGGAGAAAGAAAAAAAAGAAACAATATTTATCGACTGACAACGGTACAAAAATACAATAAATGGCACAAGAACACTAAAGCACACGCACTTAATAGAAACCAATGAGTACGACAAAAGAAATACAACGTGAAATTAACAGTGAGCATAAATACTAACGCTGCACAAGAATACACTTAACAATGTTCCACTAAAGCAGAATGAAAAATAGAAATGGTTGCATACGCATGGGCGGGCAGCAGCAGGAAGTTAATAAAATAAAGTAGGCTGCATCCGCTGCAATACGAAGACTTTCTCAATTTTTTTACATGCCACGCACAACTATAGACTCGAACCACCTGCCGACTTCTATTGCATCTGTCACCGACAGTACGCTTTTTCGAAAATGCTTGTTTGATTACTTTGCTTGCGATACTAACGCCTGATATATTTATTTTTCTTGTTCCAATACGTAGCATATACATCTCCAATAAAGATATATATCTGTTCGCATGGTGCACATTCACTGGGCATCTTACAGTATGTACGCATCTGGCATATGTCCTGTGTCCTTGTCCTGTGTCCACCCAAACCCTTCTGAGGCGTATTGTTAACCGCGGGTGTCTACCTTTCTTTTCTTTTTCCTTTCGGTTTACTCGACACTATACTTGCTTAATGTCAGACCATGTTTACTGTTTGTTATAATTAATGTTTCCCAGTGTTCTTGTATTTCTTAACACTTGTATAATGTGGCCATCTTGTTTTTTTCTGAATTTTCAATTGCTTCTTCAATTTGAACCCCACTTCCCTCTTTAAAGCTTCGGCGATTGAGGAACTTATAATAAATAAATAAATAAATAAATAAATAAATAAATAAATAAATAAATAAATAAATAAACAGTGTAGTCGACTGCAGAGCTTTCCCGAAGAACGCTGGCGAGCAGGTCTTGTTGCGGTGGATTCGATTGCTGCGCTCGGTTTCCTGGGAGTCTAGATCTGACGACTTCTCTCGAGCAGATTCAGCTAACTTGTGGGGAACTACCATGAGCTTTGGGGCAGATGTTGGTTTGTCGTCTCTTACGTCAGCTAGTCACTCGGAGTTGAGACGCGGCTACGCGGCTAAGGTGATACTGCACGGCAGTAGTCCCTCGACACTTCTCAGCAGATTACAGGCTCAGATTCTAGACTTACTAGCATGGACCGAAAGCTGCGTTTGAATTACTTCCCCTTTCACTAGCTCCCTGGGTAGGGGAACGGCAGATATTGGTGACGATCAAATCAAGTTCACCCGTTTGTGTCCCGACCCATGCGAAGGTGTTGGCCACGTCCTCTTTTAGTTAGTCGCTGGGGAACAGGTCATTCCTCCCTGCTATTAGCGGTCGCGCCCTTGTATTACACCACACAGACACACACTCACACCCTAGAGTCCGTGGCGGACCTCTATTGTGCGTTGACAAGCACAGAAGAAACGGCGGCAGCCGGTCATACGGCGCATATACCCTATGACAATACATACACTGTCAGCAATTCAGGGACAGTATTGCACAGAGATGCCACATATGTCGGGGTATTCGTAACCCCTATAGCCTTAGCAACCTTCTCAATGCACGTGTGGGACAGAGAATGCACAGGGGGCGTCAAGGTCGCGCGAAGAACAAAAAAATTGGCCAACGATTACGCTTCTTGGTAATGCGATCCTTGAGCGCAGCTGCTGCTTTATTTCAACAACAGGCAACCGCATACAGAACGCACAGTGCGGAGCGGAGGTGGTTCTGCGTTTTGGATTGGGCAGAACGCACCGCGATCCGCCGCTATCGAGCCGGCGCTCCGGTGACGCGCTATCTAGCCACCGTATAGTGGGTCACCGCCGCGGAGAGGGGGGCAGGTGTAGATTAGCAATTATTATTTAATATTTTTTCTTAGGTGGGTTGAGGAAATGGGTGGAAAACAGGGCTATTGAGTAGAGGTCACACACTCAATCAGTCACAGAGAGACCTCAATGTGGGCGCACAAGGCTTGGCTGGTAAGTAGAAGTAACGGCACGAAACGCTCTTACTGTTTTTCGAGTCACCGCAACGGCACTGCCAGAGGCGACTAATGCCACTGTGGAACGTGCCCCGCAAAACGGAGAAGCGAGAGACACGGTTCAGATCCGTACAGCCACGCGACGCGGAGACGGAGGAGCGGAGAGCCGTGGGTGACGCGCGAGGGGGCAGGGAGCGCCCGCCGCCGGCACCGGGGCAGTGCCACGACAGCGGGAGAAGGGACGGCGAAGGCGGAGTGGACGGTAGTGGCTAGAGTCACCGCAACGGCGAAGCGCGGAGGAAGGGGGCGAGATCATAGGCGAGAACGCGCGATCCGGCTTTCGAGGACAAGGCGACAGCAAGACTCGCATCGCGCGCGAGAGATGACAACAGGAGCAGCTACAGAAGCGCGTGGATGACGCCCTTGGTTGCGGCTAGGCACGACGGCGCTGCGAAACGCAGGAACGGGCGCCAAAGAGCTGCGCTCTAAAAAATCTCTACACCGGCCTTCAACATTTTCCACGACTTGCCCGAGTGGCCGGCAATACTCGCCTTGCTCGCCGGTTCCTCCTCCCACGACCTTTTGGCGCCCGTTGATCGGTGCTTCGCCTATTCGAACAATGCTGCGCCGTGACAACGGTAGTTGAGCAATCTTGGTTTCGAGCATCCATGCGCCATGCGACAGGGAGGGAAGTGGAAGGCAGGGGGACGGGAGGGACGTTGGCGTATCGTACACTTCAATGTTGCTACTCAGTCTCGCCATGGACGTTCTATCTAATGGTTTTAACATGACTAAACATGACAAAATATTACTTATATGAATTTGCGCATGCACACACATACCGAAATGAGCATAAGTGTCAGGTCGTATATCTATCTCGGCGCGTTTATGCCTCTTGCGACATAAACTCTGGCACTTTGTGTTGATGTCTTTTGAAGGTTTTCTTGATTACTTAGAAGTGGACAATGTCTAAATCTAAGATTCCTGCGGCGCATATGCATTTCGAAATGCCTCTTAAGTTTCAGCGTGGCCCTCAGATGCTCGCTCATCGAAAATTATCGAAACGTATTTTTTATTACACCTTTTACATTACTTAAATGATTATGCGCGACAAAAAAACGACACGGACGTGAGAGAAGACGACACGCCAAGAGCAAACTTTCAACTAAGTTTATTGTGCCACTGTGTCGATTTTATACATGGCAAGCAGTGTGGACGGCGCATGCGCTTAGAAGAAAATGAAGTGCGAATTTATGCAACATAGTTACGAGTCACGTGATGTCGCCTCCAAGAAACTTGGTTCTTTTTCTGTGAGAGCCAGAGACGGGAAGTTTTCGTCGCGCAATATCATTAAGTATGGATTACCAACTTACCCGGAATGCTGCTCTCATTAAGTTCACCTTTTACATGCTTGTTTGCGCTACATACAAATCTCGTGTTCTGCTATCACATTCCAAATTAAACTGTCGTAAGCCCAGGCATTCAATTTGCGCTTCGTTGATGGGCTCGTTTTATGTAGATTTAACGGTGCGCTAGAACCACCGCCGATAAGCTCACCTTACCACTTGGAGGCTTGTAACATCATCATGTAATAACCATTTGCTAATCGGCCTATGTACAATAAACCTACCTTGATGTGACGACATAAGCTGTAGTCGCGCGTCGACCGTGCCGGAATTATTCAAACGCAGTAAAGCGATTAAAAACATTAAAATGTTACTTTTGATTTTATGCGGCGATACAATCACTTTATAAGAAGCTTACCGGGCATCTGCACGCTCAGGGTGATAATTCTAAGTTTTACGGAACTTTTAAAAATCGCCAGTGGCAGGCATCATAAATCTTACCGTTAAACTGGATTAAGGTATGTTCAGCCTGCGGTCGTAACGTTAGCAAAGCGCGCACCTGTTGTAAAGCCCGTACCGCGCGTTAGTTGCGTTAAGATCGTAAGTAGACCAACAATGCATTTTTACGGTGAGTTTGATGGCGCATATCTTCAAGCTGGTGTTTCTTGGAAAGTCATTCCGAATGAATACGTCTGAGAATCTCGCCGGATACAATTCGAAAATTGCAATATGTGCCGTAAGGTAACTAATTACAAAGTTATTTGTGAATTTTTGTTAATTAGCTGAATACGTGTTTCGGGTTGTCATGCAAGTAATTTAGGCATCGTTTAAGAATCAAGTTCAAGGAGTAGAATTACGGCATCTGAAACAGGCGATATAAAAAAATAATAAAATTTAACGCATGCACGCTGACGGACTACGTTCATGAAGTTTACAAATAACTTAGAGACAGCGCTTATGGCACCTTCGGACGGTGATTGTGTTCTTCCGCATCCTAGCTGACAAATTGCGGAAGCATGCACTCTTGGCCCAAGTTGCACATACCTTGCGCCAACCAAATTGTACACTGTAGTACTTGCAAACACGGACAGCGAAGAAATAAAATACCCTGTCAATCGGTCAGGTAGGCCTTCCCGCATCAGAACAGCATACCGGCGCCACAGTTAACACGCAAAAATAGTCATACAAGTTAACTGAAATCCCAAAAATGACACAGTGAATACATTCATCTGTGTGGCTCTATAGGGAAGTGGCGTGAATATACAACGAGAATGGTAGAAACTTCAGCGACTTCTACCCCCTACAGTAACCATAAGCATCACACGAAAACACTAGAGTGTTTTAGTTGAGCGTATTTACGGTCCGCTCGGCTTCCAGTTGCCGCGCTAAGGCATAGTGGAGCCGCGCGCGATTTTCACGTTTCAGCTATGCGTTTAGCGTAGCGGAGCGGGCCCTTCGTGCTTGCGGCGCCCTCGGACTAAAAACGGCGTAGTGAAATAAAAATAACTTCACTTTCTATGATTTGTACAAAGCAAAACACGTATATATATATATATATATATATATAACTTATTTGCTTCTATAACACGTAGGCATGTGCTTTTAAGGCCCGAGTGGTGCAGTTTCCATCGCAAAAAATAAAGCATCGACTTTGTGATGGTCACGGAATCCTTTCCGGATCCAATCCAAGCCCTGTTTACAGCGTTGTTGACAGGTGCCCATGTGGTAGCGACGTTTTTGTGGAATCCGTGCCGTCGTGTTAAGTGATTCGCGCTCGCGCGACAAGCGATACCATTGAAAAGTTTACTAGATGACCCTTTACTTATGCCCACGGTTGAAGTGGTAGGAAATAGGAAGATTTTCTGTGCCTCGAAGTGCTCGAATACACGCAACCAGACCCGCTCTCAGTTCACGGCTACCTAAACATAGGATGGAACGCGGGCAACTCCGCACGAACTTTCCTTTGGAAAAAACACCATGTGCGAAGGCTGCAGAGTGCACTACTACTGCCGGAAATTGCGTGGACACCGCAGTGCGTTAAAATTCCAGGATATGAGCGTATTTACCTAACTCTGCAGCGCCTGGCATATCCGAACTAGCTGCGTGAACTGGAGCCACTCTTCGGACGATGTTACTCGGTGATTTCGCCAGCGACAAATGCGGTACTTTGAGAGTGCTTTTGACTACCTTCTACACCACGTAAATAACCACTTCTTGTTGGAGCTCGCTAACTTGGAAAACTTTCGCCAGGTATATTCTCGGTACTGTCTCAATGTGTGATTTATTCACGCAATGTTTACTTGCTGGTCTTGTATTCGAAAAAGGCTGCTGGAGCTTCATCGATAGTACAGCGAGGGCCATTTGCCGACCATCAGAGGACCAGAAGCTGTTCTTGTCTGGGCACAAACGGTTTCACGCGCTGAAATATCAGGCCTTCATGTGCCCCAATAGGATTATCTGCCAGTTGAAAGATCCATACATGAACAGTCGTCATGACGCGGCCAAGTTCCCGGCATTGATGATTGTCAATATATACAGCTAATTGCTGCATGAGGTGACTCAGACAAACACGCATGCAGTCACACCTATACGAGAAAAGACATAAACTTTTCGTGTTGCTTGAGGAAACAACAAGCGATCCATTTGTGAATAATGTCTAACTGCAGACCAAACGCAGGTTAAGCTTTTTAGATTCTCAGCAGAAAACAACAGTGAAAAAAATATGCTGAAACAGGTCTGAGAGCACAAGGCTGTCCGGAGAAATGTTATCTAATGCTAGAGTAATTGCGAGATAGCCGTCAACATTGTGTCATAACGACAAAATGAACACAAAATAATCAAAAATTACAAAACCAATTAACCATATCATAAACTAAATTTTAAACAATGTTTTCAAGTGTACTAGCTGATGACCAGCATTTATTTTCAGACAAATGTAGTGGGAGTGGTGTTAAGAACAGTGCAAAATACGCGTCGTGGTGTAAAGATGATTCATTGATATGAACAGCATAGTCGCGAGATGATATTTCAACAGATCAGTAATTGAGAGTATACTAACGCTGTGACGCACCGAAGAGGCACTGCTGCTATATTATATAATAATTGAATGCGAGTATAAGAATGGCTTGGTTTTGTATGTACAGGTGGCCTGTGAGATAAATGGGCTTTGTACCACATTGTAATAAAATAGTGTGACTGCGAAAAGGCGGCATTATAAATATTAGGAAGGCCAACATGTTAAAATAGCGACATGTCCCAATTAGCACTAGTGTCATGAACTGGTTTGCTTTGTAATTGTATATGTTTAGGGTATATCACATTTACATGAGGAATAACGCTCATGAAAGACAATTATTCATTCACTAAAGAGCAGTGGAAATATGTAAATCTGATTGTTGGGTAATGGGTAGAACTTTGTTAAAATATTTAAATATGATACCTTAAACCTAGTCTTATTGCATGAATAAATGCTAATCTAAAAAAATATGCAGAAAGCAGTCTCCTCAACATGTGTACAGACTTAATGGCAACCTACCTACAAACACACGTTGCAAGGATTTGCTAAAAGCTAACGGAAGTAATTTCAATTAGTAAAGTGTTTCTCTGTGCTCCTATCACTACAGGTATCCTCCGAAGGAGGAAGACTTACCAAAAGCTTGAGAAACTTGTGAAAGAGCGATAATAATAATATATGGGGTTTTACGTGCCAAAACCACTTTCTGATTATCAGGCAAGCCGTAATGGGGGACTCCGGAAATTTTGACCACCTGGGGTTCTTTAACGTGCACCTAAATCTAAGTACACGGGTGATTTCGCCCCCATCGAAATGCGGCCACCGTGGCCGGGATTCGATCCCGCGACCTCGTGCTCAGCAGCCCAATAGCATAGCCACTGAGCAACCACGGCGGGTCAAAGAGCGAGGTCTTCGCCTGTGCGGTGATCCTGCCTACCCCTTGCGACCTCTGCTGCTGAAACATCATGGCGGGTCTAATCCTACTGCACAGCAGTGTGCCTTTCACAAAAATATGAGCATTTAAAGGCAAGCAGATGAATGGGCCTTCAGAAAGATAGCAGTCTGTTTGCTTTTATGGATTTTCTAAAAGATAAGAAATTGCACCGGCAAAATGCTTCACGTATGTACAAAGTTGGTGCTATCCTTGAGAACTGTCGCACCTGCATGTACACTTCACAGGTCTCACGATATTTGGGAGTTGAACCCTGCTGCTGGATAATTATTTGAGGCCACAACGCTGACTCGGGTTTCTTCAACACAGTTAACGTACTTTATTTCTTAATTTCTTTTAAATGGCTGCACAGAAAGACAGACACGGAATGACACAAAGACACCTCGTTCGTGTCTTTCTGCGGAGCCTTATTGAAAGATAATCCCACTTCTACTGGCCAAACTTATAAGCTGTGCTGTTTGACAAGGCTCAGCGTTTTGCTTTCATGCTGCTCGATCATACGGCTTATGTTCTCAAGCATCTTTTCATTATTTTGCTGACATTGAGTTTCTAGTTTTTGCAGTCTTTCGTCAAATAGTGAGACCTTTTTTTTTTCTTCCAAGGCCAGCCGCTTTTCATTATACTCGAGCTTCCGGTGCTGAAGTTTAATTTCCTTTAGCCGAAGAATGAACTCGTCCTCCTCTCTCATTGTCATATTATAAGAAGCCAACAGACACTGACACCAAGGACAACATAGCGGAAATTACTTTTGCTTAATAAATGAAATTAATAAATGATAAATTAATGGAAATTTAAGTGGATGAAAAAACAACTTGCCGCAGGTGGAAGCGAACCCACAACCTTCGCATTTCGCGAAATGCGAAGGTTTGTTTCTCCTTGTTTCTCTCATTGTCAGTAGCTCCAGCCCCATACCTTGTAGGCCTCAGATTGCTAAAAAATAGCGAAGAAACATCAAAGTACGTTCATATCAAGACATGCCTATTCTTTTGACTCACAACTCATTTTTGTCTAATCAGTCCCAACTGCAAATATAATCGTTAGATTGATTCTTTTATTTTTCTGTTTTATTGCATTCTCATATGTTAAACCAAAGTGTTCTGTCTGTTAAATTGTTCTTCGCTTCACCTACTTCTTTTGCACCTTCTTCTTGACATGAGCTATTTATAGCCACCACGTACCCACCCGCCTCATACCATAACACGCATGCTGTGCAATTTTTTACGTGCTTGATTGCTTTTTATTTATTTGAAGCGTTCACCATTGGCTAAGTGGTTTGTGCCTTGTCTGTTCATACTACCTTGCAATGACCTTCTTGTTATTCACACTTGTAACACTTGAATATTAACGCGATAGCGTTAAGGAGCTCGTGTCGCAGAAAAGCCGGTGTCGTCGGCGTCGGTGTCGGTGTCGGCGTTTGCGGCGTTGACCGTGAGCGATAAATCACGTCAGGCGCTTCATAAATAAAAAGCAACTTCTAAGATTGGCCCGGTGGGAATCGAACCAGGGTCTCCGGAGTGTGAAACGGAGACGCTACCACTCAGCCACGAGTTCGATGCTTCCAAGCGGTGCAAACGCGCCTCTAGTGAATGCGGTGTTGCCTTCGAAACGAGCCGTGGAAAGTTATACTGCGGTGTATATCGGTAATTATGAACATGTAACGTACAGAAGTCACAATTACACGACTTGCGAAGTGCGTTTCCGCTGCATTTCTTCTGCGCTTTCCGCACACGCAGAGCCATCTTGCGGCAAACACAGAAGACCCCCTCCTCTCAATGTACGGCGCTGCCCCGACAGGAGGCGCGCCGCGCGCGCATTGGGACCGCTGCCAGGCGCGTCGCGGGACTCCCTCTCCCCTGACGACGCTTCTCCGTGCTCCCGGTCCTTTCTTTAGATTACTATCTATCTCTCTGCCCGTGCCGATCGCGTCGTTTGGCTGGCGTAGATCGTTTCCCCTCCGAGACACCGAGTTCTTTGGTTCGTTCCGTTCGCTCAGGCGCACGTTTCGTTGCCGCGCCGAACGCTGCGTTGCTCGACGCTCACCGCGTGATAGGTGGGCGCTAAGTCCGATGCGGGGTGCATCGTAAGTGATCGCTGTGCCGTAGCGCATTGTCTTATACCCCTTGGCGGGTCGACGGGAACGCTGTCGCGTCCCACTCTTGAAGGCGAAGCTTAAGCGTCCTCCAATTTTTTATTTAGTGTTCTATCGTATTTCGACGATGGCATGACTTCTGCTGCTCCCTCTCTATGGAATGTTAAAGGCTACCCAGCACCGTGGCAGCACCTTGCCTTGCCCCTCGTGTAGTCGACGACAAGCGCTGTAGGGCGCACTCTTGTGCCTAGGACAATCAAGGACCAAGGTACTGTGCGCCATACACAGGTGGAGATGGTGCAAAGAAACATGGTTGAAATAATTGAATAGACCTCAATAATAACACTACTCGCATAAGCCACCATTTAGCTTGAATAGAAAAGACTTGAATTTTGTATGACCATAGCAGTTGGACAGGAAACCACGAAATCATTTAGCTATTATTACTAGTAACAATTCAATGACTCAGTTCAATGCTCAAAATTCAATGGCTAACCGCAGGAACATTGGCTTAATGAACACCATATTAGTTTCGTACAGCTATGGTGTACGAAACTCTCATCTTTTCCCAACAATGCAGTTTAATTTGTCATACCAGTTTGGGCAGCGAGTACTTGTCGCCGTCTTTTCTGAGCGTAAATGGCCACTTGTGCTTGCTCGTCAATTTCGCTGTTTTCAGTGGCCTGCTCTCCCCGAGCGGTGTCGTGCTACAAGGGCATTATCAATTTAGAGAATATTTATCCAACCCTTGCATTAGTCAGTGCTTTATTTTTACATTTTTGTTCGTTTCCTTTTATTTCTATTTGAACATGTTGCATAGTGCTTGGCAGCGCACGGGAATGATAACATGGTTTAATTTGTGGTGTACCGTGGTAATTCTTTGTGCACATGAATAAATATTGACTTGTCAAATGTCCTGTCTCTAGAAATACGTCCACTCTTCATGACGGTAAATAAACAGGAAAGTCAGCTTGCACTTCTGTCGTATGTTTGTCCCCTGCCCAGACAAAAAAAGCCACCGTGCTTTAAGGAGCCTGCAGTAAAAAGTGGGAATTACTGAATAAAATATGTTACTATAAGTATGCTTTGCACCTACGTTACGGGCTAGCTGCCGATACTTGCTGACTCGACCTTGTCGGGCTGCCTTCATCCCAATTGGCTTTTCTAGTGTAGCACAACTCATCCAATGATGGCTATTCTGCGTTTTCGTAGTTTCTGCAATATATTGACATCAACAGGTCTGATGCACGCCCCTCATCTGCATACAAAAAAAAAACAAAGCACAGGGATGACACCAAACGTTTATATTAGTTTTAAAAAGGCTATAGAAAATACACATTCAGAAGGAGTACAATTTCGTTGTCTCGGCCCTGATAGTTACCTTGGCCTTGACTGACGGCGACACAAAAAGTCGTTGCAATTTGTTTTTGACACGACAAAATGAAATAACATGACTAGGAAAAATGTATCGTCGTCATCGTCATCATCATCATATTCCTCTTATTCTTTTAAGTCCACTGCAGGATAAAGGCATCTCTCGGCGTTCTCCAAATCGACCTGCCTTGCACTAGCATATGCAAAACTATTCTTGAAAATTTATACATTACGTCACACCACCTAACTCACTGCTGTCCTCGACTGCACTCCCTTTCCTAGGCACACATTCCGGAACTCTAACAGGCCACCAGTTATCTTCCGTACACATTACATGGTCCGCCCAGCTCTATTTCGTCCTCTTATGTCAGCTAGAGTATCGGCTACCCCGTTTGCACTCTAATCAACACCGCTGTCTTCCTGTCTTTCTATGTCCTAACGTTACGCCTAACAATTTTCGTTCCATCGGTCGTTGCGTGCTCTTTAACTTCATTGTAAGCTTTTCTTTTCCTGTATACGTATTTGTGCACCATATGTTAATACTGGTAGAACACAATTATTGTACACAGTACACATTTCAAGGATAGCATTAAGCTGCCAGTCAGATTTGCTAATACCCCAGTTGAAAAACACAACAGGAAATTTTCACAGTCTGTCGTATTTTGGGACGTTGTTTCTGTAGTTCTGTTGCCTGTAGTTCTGTTGTCTGTAGTGTGACGTCCTGTAGTAGAACGTTCTGTAGTTCTTGATCAATATTTAATTAAAAATTGACAGAGACGTCCGTAAGGTTATGTAAATTTGTTAGAACAAAAAAGAAAAACATAAAAGTAAAAAAAATAAAAAAAAAACGTCTTCGCCTAGGATTCGAACATGCGCCCTCACGATCCCCAGCCCGGCATCTAACCACTGCACCTTTTTTTTTTTTATTTCCATAGCAGGTACCATGCACGGAAGCGTTCTTTCTTCACAGCTTTTCTAACACACACACACACACACATACACTGCGAATTGCACATCTATATGAGTATTCATCTTTGCTGCAGGCGCTTCTGCCACACCTGCCATCGCTTGCTAAACTCATCTTCGCCGCCCAGCAGCGAACTTGTATACGCAAAAGCATCACAAAAGTGCGTCCACGCAGGTTTTGCGTTTTCTAGTGCTAGGACGTCATCAGTTCGGGATCTCCAAATTGCATACAAACCTAGCAATAACAGGGTTTCAGCACTGTTGTTATTTTTGTCATCTGCCAGTGTCAGATATTTAACGTTATCCCAATTTGGGTATATCTGCACGTCAAACACAATTCGTATGTTGTGCCAAAATAGTACTGCATTTGTACAAAACAAAAATACGTGCTGCAACGATTCTGGATAAGGACAGAGAGGGCAGTCCGTTGACCACGGCACGAAGAAACCCTTGTTACGTAGCCATGTTTTTACAGGTAGAACTTCGACATGTAACCTAACAAAGAAATCCTTAATCGCTGTTTTTACAGGATATTTTGGTAGACGCTTGAAAACGTCAGACTCCAGCTGGCTTCCAACTCGAGACCGATATAGGGGTGGTGGGAATAGCATATCTATAGTGTTCCAGTACAGACTCTTCCGTTTTACATTTTTGAGATACTCTTGAGAAAAACGCTGCTCGAAGAAGCGAGCTGCCTGCTCCACCTCCCTGTAGAATTTTAGGGTGCGGGCTCGTGGGACTCCTTGGGCACCTTCGATCCACTCGCTTAAGTACCCCCCTCCTAATTGTTTGAAAGAATGACGTATAATATGATGGGTTTGGTTTTTGAAAAAAAGGTACCTGTGAACTTTGAGTTTTACCTCTACGTTTACCAGCCACCCCTGACGTGCTATTCTAGTGTACGTTTTGGCTATGTGAATAGTACGACGTGCTGATACGCTGGTGTTAACATTTGCATTTTGAGAGGCAAGATCCGCTATCACTTCACTTCACCGCGTCAAGTGCCGCATCTCTATAAGAGCAAGAGTGTTCGTACCATTGACAGGTACATCGTGCAGTGCTAGAACATCGATTTTGATGTATGATATCCATATTAAATAAGGAATTCAGAAATAGACAACGTTGACTTTTAGGGCTATTACTGCTAGTTTCGACAGTTGTCTCTCGTTCTTTACACTTTTGAGCGCGCATATATTTCGTGTGTTCAATGCAAAATAGCTAGATAAACATTCGTGGATGAGAGTTCTTTCTGACAGCATACTGGCTTCTCACGGCAGCACTGTACCAGATTAATGAGACCCGAGCGAGACAGCTTTTCACGCAACTTTGTGGAACAAACCAAATCTTCTTTTCCGCTTCGCATAAGCTTGTGAAATATTCCTGGGAAATTAACTAATCTGTCAGTGTAACAGCACATGCAAGTCCACAGGCCTGTGTGCCACATCTTACCAAAAAAAACAAAAAAACGGGGACGCAGCCGTTCCCGCAGATGGTATGATTTTGTTCAGCGGCCGATTTTGAGGAGGCCGGTAGGGCGTTGCTGGTGCCGCGTCGTCACGGCACAATTATAACTATTCGCCACGTCGACTTTAATACCGGTGTCGGAGCCATCAACATTGCCGGCTTCAAAGAAGCGCGATTGAATACCGCGCAAGAGAAAAGTACAGTGTACACCACCTATGCGAAAACATTCAATTTTAAAGGACCGCGACGGAAAACGCATCTGTTGCGACTTCGGAACTCTTGGCCGTCGCGACCGAATGTTTCTGCTGCGACGTCAGAATTGGTGTCGTAACGTCAGAGTCGCTGTCAGGATATAAAGCTGTTGTTCCGACTTCAGAACTCTTGTTGTCGCGACAGAATGCTTCTGTTGCAAAATCAGAATTTCTGTCGTAACGTCAGAAATGTCTCCCAATTAAGAAATGTCAACAACTTCTGTCGTACAACAGAATTTCTGTAGTTGCGACAGGAATTCCTTTTGTCTTTTTCAACCGGGCACTACAGAAGCTTGTCGCATCACACAATTTCAGTGCACTTCTGTTGTCATCATTGGGTACATGCTGCGGCGATAGGTTTCCGTTGTGGAACAGTTCTCTGTAGTACAACAGAAGTTTGTCCATTACTTCAGGAACACTTCTGTTATGACAACTGGGGGCCTGTTGCAATGATAGGTTTCTGTCGTACAACATTTTTCTGTAGTACAACAGAAGTTGGTCGCATTACTTCAGGAACACTTCTGTTGTGACAATTGGGGGCCTGTTGCCACAATAGGTTTCTGCAGTATTTCAACAGCTCTCTGTAGCACTACAGAAGTTTTTCGGGTTACTTCAGGAACATTTCTGTTGGGACAACAGGGTGCCTGTAGTGATGACAAATTTTTCTGTAGTGCAACAAAAATCTGTTGTAGAGCTTCAGCATTCTGTTGTAACAACAGACATACAACAGACTGTACTTCTGTAGTAGCAACAACAAATGTCTGTTGTACATCAGAAAAGTCTGTCGCTCCATCAGGAATCTGTAGTTACTACAGAAAAATCCTGTTGCACAACAGAAATTTCTGTAGTACTGAACACAACCCCTGTTGTCATTTTCAACTGGGACCTGCCGTATATGCTTGAATCCATTTTTATTCTGTGAATTTCGTTCTCATGATCAGGGTCCATACTGAGTAATTGACATAGATAGACGGTAATCTTGCACATATTCTAGAGGCTAACTGACAATCAAGAGTCGTTGTTCTCTGGCCACGTATTAAACCTTTGTCTTCTGCATGTAAATATTCAACCGTACATTTTTAACTATCTCGGGTAAGGTCCTGAATCATTTGTCGCAATTTAGACCCAGAATTGCTGAACAGGACACTGTCATCTGCAAACCGTAGGTTGCTGAAATATTCGCCGCTGTTGCAGTGAATAGAATTCGAGAGATTGTGTCCCCTTGCCTGAACTCTTTCTAGATCGGTATTCTTTGCATTTTTTGTGGAGAATTAAGGAAGCCGTCGAGTCTTTATAAAGATTTGCCAAGATATTCACGTATGCTTCTTGTACTACTTGATTACGCAATGCCTGGATGAATGCTGGTATCTCTACTGAATCAAATGGCTTTTGGTAATCTATGAAATCCATATAGATATGTTGGTTGTACTCCGCATATTTCTCAATTACATGATTGATCACATGAATGTTCTCCGTTGTCGTATATACTCCTTCATTAAGCCAGCCTGTTCTCTCGGGTGATTGAAATGAAGTGTTGTCCTGATTTTATTTGAAACAATCTTGGTGAAGTTTTTATGTAGTATTCAAAGCAATCTAATGGGTCTATAATTCTTCAATTGTTTAACGTCTACTTTCTTGTGTATAAGTATAATGCTGGCATTCTCCCAGCTCTCTTTTACACTTGAAGTCGTGAGGCATTTCGCTTAAAGAGCCGCAAGCTTTTCAAGCATAATATATCCTCCATCGCTGAATAAATAGGCTGCCATTCCCTCTTCTCCTGCCACTTTTCCCCAGAACCTGTTGTGCAAAGCCCTTCTAACTTATTTCTATCTACAGATGGAGCCTCTGAATCTTGTTTGTCACTACTTGCAGTTAAGGTAGCGTGGCTGCCCTGGGTACTGTACAGGTCAGCATAGAAGTGCTCTGCTGCCTTTACTGCGTAATTGAAGTTGCTGAAGGAATTACATTCATTATGTTTCCCTGCATACATCTAGCGCTTTCTTATCCCAAGTTTCCTTCTCACTCATTTCATCCTGTCCCCGTTATTACTGCTTCCGGCATTAAAGTTTCAAATATCGCTTATTTTCTTCTTGCATATCAACTTTCACAGTTCACTCGCCGTGGTTGTTTAATGGCTAAAGTGTTGGGTCGTTAAGTACGAGGTCACTGAATCGAATCCCGGCCACGGCGGCCCCATTTCTATGGGGGCGAAATGCGAAAGCACCCGTTTACTAGAGTTAGTTGCACGTTAAGGAATCCCAGGTGGTCCAAGTTCAATCAGATCGTGGTTTTGGCACGTGAAACCCATAATTTAATTTTAGCTTCCATAGTTCAGTTTATCTAAACTTATCTATTGAGCTGGACACCTTCTAGCTTTGTCGTGTTTTATTAGGTATTTTGTTACCTAGGAGACACTAACTACTTGTATTCTTTGAGCCTTCCCAATTTATTTGCGGCTTCTGAAATCAGCATAGTTACGGTTTCATTCATTACCTCTACGTTGTAATTATCCCCTGTTTCTAAAGCGTCATATTTTGTTTATGGGCACCAAATTAAGTTCGTCTGCTTCTACTGACGGCATCGATAGTCTGTTTCCTCTTGAATGATCTTGAGTTTGCTCTCTTGAGATGGAGATCAATCCTAGACCTCACTAACCTATGATCAGTAGTACCCATCAGTAGTACCCATTTACCCCATCTTAAAACTTCTACATACCGTACTATGGCGGTATTTGCACGGAGTATAACATCTATTTCACTTCTTGCCTGCCCGTTAGCGCTTTTTCTGGTCCACTTCCTGTTACTGCGCTTGCTGAAGAAGTACCCATTCTTCAGGCTCAATTAATTCCCGCGAATTCGGCCAACATCTCTCCTTCAATATACCTGGAGTCGATGCCATAGTTGCTAATTGTCTGCTCGATCGCCCGCTTTGTCCGCAGTTTCGAATTGAAGTTGCCAATGACTACGGGACAATAAGTTTGCACATTTCTCATTGCTAATTCAACATCCTCACAGAACTGTTCCATTTCTTCGGCATCATGACTGGACATTGGAGCGTAGGCTTGTAGTACTTTGAATGTATATGTCTTACTTACCTTTAATATGACGACTGGTACTATTTTAATAAGGCTGTACAATTCATCCATGTCGCACGCTATGTACTTATCAATTAGACATCCGTCCCCGTAGTCTCTTTTGTGTATCAGTGTATAATTATAGAACACTGGGCACAGCAGTGAATCAGTGATGCGATTTCAACTCACAGGCGGCGAACTCTCTGCGAAGGAGCTCGCGTGGCTGGCGTGTTTGCTCATCGCTACCACCGGCGTTCGAAAACTGTATTTTACTTCAAGAGCGACTCAGTTGTGCAGACATTGGATGAATTCACTCATATAGAAGCACTGAAATCGTTTGCACTCATAAAGTATTGTTGCGTACTCCAGGGTAGCGTATCGTACTGCTACCGAGAAATAGCGGCGCCTGCCTATCGAGGCTCGGACGTTACTTATTGGGTAGCGTGGCATTGTCGGCGGGCTGCAGGCATCCGGTAGACCATGGCGACCAAGCAAGGGCAAGACGATTTGCAAGTGCGAAACTTGCACGGTTTATTCAAAGGTAGATGAAAGAAAATAAGGAAAGCATGAAGTATATCAAAGTACATTTCGGAGCCCCATAAATAGGCTCTCAACAAGTGTGGGCGGGATCTTGCTTCCGTCGATGTTATGTGACAGGCACAGAAAGAGGGCCCCTCCTCCTCTGGCATTACCGAGCAAGGAAAGGAAAAGTCACGCCTCATTTCGACGAAGCCTGGTAGAAGACCGGGTGGTAGAAGGCCGGGTGGTAGAAGGTCGGGTGGTAGAAGGTCCTTTGTGCGCAAGGTGCGTGTCGTTAACCATCGCAGGAGAAGTCAAGCCTCATTTCGACGAAGCCTGGTAGAAGGTCGGGTGAAATTCCTGTCGCTACGTGGTGTCAGACGCCAACCCTAACAGCATCTCCGGCGGGGGAGGAAGATCCCGACGTGTAGGGGCCAGCAGCCGCTGTACGAGGGATTGGCGTTTCGGTATCGGAATTCTCCGTAGAGGTCACGAACCCTTAGTTCGTAGCAGGTAGATTCCTGAGAGTAGTCATCCGTCCTCGTGGCGCTCTGGTGACTTTTCTCCCTGGTCCGGTCCGATGAAATTGGTCTTGCAAGCAGGTCTCGCAACTTTTCGTCTCCTGCGTGGGCAAGCAATCACCCCAGAACCGTGCCGGACCCACAACCACAAAGCAGCGAGCACAAGGCCACCCTCCCCCGAGACACACCCGGCTTTTTTAAAAAAAGAAAACCCGCTACACCTTTCCCATTCCCTACGTGGGTCCTCCCCCCCCCCCTCAACTCTAAAAAAAGCCATTTCATGAAAGCGTTAAGACGTGGTTATTAAAATCACCTAACAATCGGCGTCACTTCGGAAAAACATATGAATTCGGAAAACGTATGAACGAACGAAAAAAATGCCACGGAAACCCGGATGAGCATGAGGCTTTCGATATTCTAGGGGCAACGACTTAAACCATCGGCATTGCCGTTAAGCTTACCCTTCTTGTAGCGAATATCGAAGGTGTACTGTTGAAGAGCCAAGCTCCAGCGCGAAAGGCGACCGTTTTTCGTAGCCATGAACTGCAGCCATGTGAGGGGACAGTGATCAGTCTCTATGGTGAATCTTGAGCCAGCGATATAGCAAGCGAGCTTCTGTACCGCCCAAACTACGCAGGCGCATTCCTTTTCTGATGCACTGTATGGTTATTCACGAACTGAAAGCTTTCTGCTGGTGAACAGTACAGGGTGTTCGTTCTCGTCATCTCTCTTTTGACAGAGCACCACCCCCATACCCCTGTCACTGGCATCACACTGAAGAATGACTGGCTTAGAGTAGTCGGGCACGTTCAAAATTGGCTGACTCGTTAGTGCGTTCTTCAGCATACTAAAAGCCTTTTCTTTTGCGTCATCCCACTTTACCGTTTGTGGTTCTGTTTTTCTGAGAGCATCCGTTAAAGGACTCGCAATCTCGGAATACCGCGGGATATATCTTTGGAAATAACCCGCCAAGCCAAGGAATGAGCTGATGTCCCGCTTGGTGCGTGGTTGCGGGAAGTTGTCTATGGCGGTCAGTTTAACCTCGGAAGGCTGACGATAGCCTTGCCCTGTTACATGACCTAGATAAGCTACCTCCGCGCGCCCTAATTGGCATTTGGGAGACTTAACAGTTAAGTTGGCCTCTCGTAGACGACACAACACGGTTCGCAGGTGTTGCATATGGTCCGCCGATGATGAAGAAAAGATAGCTATTTCATTGAGATAGGGAAGGGCAAAGTCCTCCATTCCTCATAGCACTTGGTCCATAAGGCTAGAGAAGCAATATGGCGCCTTCTTCAATCCAAAACTCAGGACTTTCGGACAAAAGGTTCCCATCGGGGAAATAAACGCTGGAAACCTGCCAATACCCTCTGACTAAATCAAGCGTAGAAATGAAATTAGCGCTGCTCACTTTCTCAAACCTTTCCTCGATATGCTGTATTGGATAAGCCTGGTCCTTCGTGATAAAATTGAGCCTGCGGTAGTCGATACATGGGCGCGGCTCCTTTCCTGGGACCTCAACTAAGATAAGAGGTGAGGTATAATCACTCTCTCCTGGCTCGATACACCTAGCTCTAACATCTTGTTTATTTAAGCGCTCATGACTTCACGTTGACGAGGCGGAACGCGATAAGCTTTCGAACGAACAGGGTCCGACGAGGTTAACTCGATATCGTGAACGATCGTAGTTGTCCTGCCCGGTGTGTCTGTAAATACGTCTTTAAATTCAAACACGAGTTCCCTCAGTTCAGCCCTTTGATTGGGATTCAACTCCGCCTGTTCTACTAACTTATCAATGGTATCGTCAATGTCTTTTGGCTCCGTCAATGCTGTTAACTCTGGAAAGTCGACAGGCATTTCCTCAGGTTGGTTATTCAAAGAGGGTTTCACGGTCATTCCCTTTTCCCCAACTTCAAAGCGTCGCGTGCGAGCCGTCCTGTCATAGTAATGCTCAGCATTGTTTTGTGCTTTACTCATTTCCTGCTCGGCAATCATTGTGACAGGGCTAACGTTTAAAAACTTTCTCCTACATTCTGCCTCTCGCGACATTTCAGGCTCCGCTGCTTTCCTGCTTTTTTCATTAGCTGGCGTTCTTTCCGCCTCATCCCCTATAGGGCTGTCCTGTTCAGTACTGGTTGACGAATCAGCTGTCAAATCTGTTTTCTCCACCACTGGACATTCGTACACTGCCTTGGAACGAGTTAGGGCTTGCACTGTTCCCTCACTAAACCCGATTCCCTTGCGTCGTAGCAAATCCTCTGATTGGTTAGAAAACAAATATGGATACTGTGGCGGGAGATGTGACGAGACGGCGGCTTCAGTGTCCAGTACTCCAAAAGGGCCTTCATTACGAATTTTGTCCACCGGGAGACAAACACTGGAGGCCTCTACGGCTTGCCTGATGGAAGCACATTCTCCCGTGAACTGGCCTTCCTCTACGTACGACGGGTGCACTACGTCCATTGTGGCTGCTGAGTCGCGAAGCACTCTACACGCTTTGCCGTTTACCACGAGGTCTCGAATGTATGGTTCTAGCAAGCTCAGATTTTCTGCGTTACTACTTAGTGACATCAACACTAGTTTGGGATTTCTGCACCCTACGGAGATATGCCCCTATTGCTGGCAGTTGTAGCAAACTACTTGTTTCTTTGCCTCGAAAGCCATTTTTTCTTGCATTTCTGCCCTACGTTCGGGCGACTCCTCTTTTCCTTCGCTGTCCTCGTCACTACTTTTCAATGAATCTGATATTTCTTTTGTTTTATACCGACTCGACTTTGACCATCGTTTTTGGCTTGTCGGGTCTGCATTTATTCATCTCCTCCTTAGGAGCTTCGCTGCCTTCGTCCGCACGGCGAGTTACGTACTCCTCAGCGAGATCGGCCGCTTTCGTAACAGTGTCTACGCCTGGTCTATCCTGAACCCAATACTTAGTGTTTACTGGCAGCCGGCGGTAGAACTGTTCTAAAGCAACAGACTGCATTGTCTTTTCGGCGTCACCGAGTGCACCCTCTTCTCTGAGCCATTCCTTCAGGTTTACCTCTAAGGTGTATGCAAAATAGGAGTATGACTCGCTTTTGGTCTTCTCGACTTCCTTGAACTTTCGCCTGAATGCTTCTTCTGATAATCTATACTTTTTAAGCAGCTTCGCTTTGACTTCATTGAAGTCCTCTGCTTCTACTTTCCCCATGCGGGCGATGATATCAGCTACTTCACGTGGCAGTAACATAAGCAAGCGTTGCGGCCACGTGTTTCTCGCGAATTTTGCCTTCTCACACGTGCGCTCAAACTGTACCAGAAAAAGACCTATGTCCGCTCCTACTGCGTTAGGTGCCATCAAGTCTGTCATTCTGCGCTCGCTTTCACGTGTCTCTGTGCTAGGTCTTTCGCTATTTTGTGCTTTCAGAAGCTCAATCTCTAGGCGCTTCATTTCGAATTCGTCGCGTGCAACACGGTCGCGCTCTTCTTTGGCCTCACGTGCGGCGCGCTCGCGCTCTTCTTTTTCCTCTAGGCGAGTGCGCTCTTATTTTTCCTCTAGGCGCTTACGCTCTTCTTTTCCTCTAGGCGCTTACGCTCTTCTTCTTTCTCTTTAATGCTCTCTAGGCATTCCGTCAGTTCCTCGTCGTCTGCCCCGGCCGCTCCGATCGCCTCAATGATCTCCGGCTTTCTCTTTGATTCGGCAATTTGGAGGCCCAACTCTGGCCAAGCTCAACAATTCCGGCTTCTTTAGTGCCTTCAAGTTCATGGGTGCCCTTAGTGCTGCTAAACCTTCACTCTATACCACCTTGACGTACTCAAACTTCCGTCAAAGGTTTAAAGAAAAATCACTGCTATGTACTTTCCAAAAAATACGTAAAAGCCAAGTGATATCTCAGTGAAGAAAAGCCGTGCACTCACCATATGCAGTCATGATCCAGACACCTTCGTTTCGAACGTTGTCGCCAGGACGAAGAGGCTACGATCTCGTAGTTGTCGTCCAAGTTGGGGTCTCCAGGATTCCGTATCCCAATCGCTGCCAGTCAGTTTGTTGCCTACTCCAGGGTAGCGTATCGTACTGCTGCCGACAAGTAGCGGCGCCTGCCTATCGAAGCTCGACCGACGTTACTTATTGGGTAGCGTGGCATTGTCGACGGGCTGCAGACATCCGGTAGACCATGGCGACCAAGCAAGGGCGAGACGATTTGCTAGTGCGAAACTTGCACGGTTTATTGAAAAGTAGATGAAAGAAAATAAGAAAAGCATGAAGTATATCAAAGTACATCTTGGAGCCCCTTAAATAGGGTCTCTACAAGTGTGGGCGGGATCTTGCTTCCGTCGATGTCACTTGACAGGCACAGAGAGAGGGCCCCTCCTCCTCTGGCATTACCGAGCAAGGAAAGGAAAAGTCACGCCTCATTTCGACGGAGGCTGGTAGAAGGCCGGGTGGTAGAAGGTCGGGAAGTAAAAGGCCGGATGGTAGAAGGTCGGGTGGCAGAAGGTCCTTTGTGAGGAAGGTGCGTGACGTTAACCATCGTAGAAGTCAAGCCTCATTTCGACGAAGCCTGGTAGAAGGTCGGGTGAAATTCCTGTCGCCACGTGGTGTGGGACGCCAACCCTAACAGCATGCAATAAAAAGAATCTTAGTTAGCGTCGCAGTGAGAGAAGAAGAGCGAAAGATGGCTAAGGTTGCATTTTTTAGTTTCGTGCCGAAACCCCCGAGCTGGTACGGCAGTGGGACATCACAGATTTCAGAGTATTTTCTAATATTTCAACCTTTTCGGTGCTGAAAAGTTTTAAAAGTCTGCTTTGATTAGTCTCTAGTTCCTTTAGAACAACATACAGTCCATCTTTGGCGATAAAAATGAAATGACCGAGCAGACGCCGCGCCTGACTTCACCGGGAGCTGGAGATGCCAGGCTGTTATTGCACCCTCTCTGGTCAACGAAGCCTGTTCTCGCTATAGGAGTTACTTTTTCATTGTTGTCTGAATAAGTTGATTTATACTAATAAACATCGGCTATGTCTTTCCCCATTTTGTGCGCGCCCTTACGGAAACAGACTGATGCCGTTGATATGGACATTTCTGCAGGAGTGAAAACGAACACCACCACAAAAAGCGCGAGGTTGTTTCCGATCGAGTGTTTTAATTTAGCCTTTTTACGCTCCACTCAGCAGCTGATTGTAGCGGAAGTGCAAATGCGCATGAGCAATCCGCTTAGCCGCAAGCGGTCTAATGGAGCGAAAAACACGGTCCCATTGTAAGCTGCTTAAGGAGAGCGCGGAGCGTCGCCTTCCTCCTTTGCTAGCGGGGGCGATAAAGTCGCGACACTCTTTGAACTCTGCCGCTCCTCCTCTCCTCCTCGCCCCTTGTGCGTTCCCCCCGCGGCAACCAGTTTTGCTCCCGTTTTTCTGCAGGACGATTGGTCTCCCTGCCGTTGCCCTTGGAAACGCGCGGATCTTGAGTTTTGGCTGTGTTTTTCTTTTTCGTTCGCGCCATTTTCCTTCTTAGCACGGCTGGCTCAGCGCTTTAGCTCGGCGTAGCGAAAGTTGTACGCGGTGTTTCCTGCTCTATGTGCTAGCGCTTAGCCAGGCTGTCGCGCATGTAACTGCAGCAACTGCCTGAATATAGTTATGCCGTTTTTATGATACCACACGGAAAGCATGACGGCTTGCGCAGGAAGCAGTGGCTGCATGACATTGGCCGCAAGAACTTTGTTGCGACAAAGAACAGCGTTGTTTGCGAGCTGAGGCGTCTTATAGCTCGTAGCAAAGCATCCCGTAATGCTACATTTTTTTCATTCGACCGGCCTGCTCACCAGCGTTTTTGTTGCGGTTGTCCTCAGTATGCTTAATATTCTGGGGCAGCTCTATCACGTCGCACGTCGCTAACTGTTGTTATTCAGTCGCAAGGGCAGCATTATAGATTCTGCTTTGTGCCCTGAAAAAATTAGTGGCAAGTATACCCGTGGTATTGCAGGTAATGAGCGTTAGCTACTCAAAATTGAGTTTTTTTTAGTTTTAAGGTGAAAGCCTTTAGATCTCTATGTAAGAATCACGTGACCCAAGGAAGGCCAGAGGTGACCCAAAGCATGTCCACCCCTGTATTAGAGAATGATTACCCAAGTTAATTAATGAATCATTAGTGATTGACATCAGGTGGATTAGGGAGGATTAAGGTTGATTGGAGTGTATCAAGAAGGATTAGGAGGCATGAATAAAGATTAAGGTAGGTGGAGGAGGATTAAGGTGGTATATGGTGGATTAAGGGTTGACGAAAGGGTATTAGGACGCATTAGGGTGGATTATAGTGCATGAACAAGGATTAGGGGATTAAGGTGGATAAAGGAAGGTTAAGGTCGATTAATGTGGATTAAGGTGAATTAGGGTTGACAAAGGGGATTAAGACCGATTAAGATGGATTAGGGTATATTAAGGTGGATTAGGGACCGTGGAGGTGGATTAGGTTTGATAGAAGTGGATTAGGGTGTATTAAGATAGATTCTGACTATTAGGCCGGATTAAGTTGAATTAAGGTTCGTGAAAAAGGATTAAGGTGGACGAGAGGAGATTAAGGCGTATTATGATGGATTAGGGTTATTAAAGGCGGATTAAGACCGTATAGGGTAGGCTAAGGTGCATTTGGGGCGATGTAGGTTGATTAGGTTGTATTAAGGTGGATTAGGAGCATTAAGCTGGATTAAGGTGGATGAAGGAGAATTAAGGTGGATTAGGGTGGACTAAGGTGCATTAGGGTTCATTGAGTATTAGGACCGATTAGTCTACCATAATCCTCCTAATGCACGTTAATCCACCGAATCCACATTCGTCGACCTTAATCCTCCTTCATTCCACGAAAGTCATCCTAATGCACCCTAATCCACCTTCATCGACCCTAATCTACTCTAACCCTCCTTAATGCACTTTAATCCTGCTTATTCAACCCTATTCCTTCCTCATTCAGTTTAATCCACCTAATCCACTATAATCGTCCTTAATTCATCTTAATCCACCCGAATCCACATTCATCTACCTTAGTCCACCCTAATCCTCGTTAATCAACCCTAAGCCTCCTTCATTCACTTTAATTCACCCTAGCCCACCATAATCCTTCTTAATGCTCCTTCATCCTTAATCCACCCTTATCCTTCTTCATGCATTTTAATCCACCCTAATCCATTACAATCGTCCTTAATGCACCTCAACGCACCTTCATCCACCCTAATGCACCTTCATCGACCTTAATCTAACCCAGTCTTCCTTTATTCACCTTCATTCACCCTAATGCACCTTCATCGACTTTAATCCACCTTAATACACCTGAATTCATCTTAATCCAATCACTAATGAATCATTACTTTGCTAATCATTATACATCTCATATACGCGGCTGCACACGCTTTGGTTCGCTTCCCGCCTTCCTTCGATCAGGTGATATTTTCGGTAGCTCGCAACGGGACCTTTAAACAGAGGTCTAAGGCTTTCGCGTATTAAGCCACACACAAAGGGATGTGTCACAAGCAATACTAGATCAGACGCACGAAGTAAAGCATCTGATCGTGTGGCAGAAAAATTGTCTGGAGTATAGAACTAGCTTCAAAGCTCCCTTTACATCGGTATGCCCCGTTCATACGGCTTTAAGAAAAAAAACAACCTCCTCACAAACGTTGCCTCCAGCATTATCGATGGTGTTATTAGCATTTCACAAAATTTTCAACCCCACTGGGGCGCGCAACTGGCCCAAAATAACATACCTCCATAGAATCCTGCGGCCCGTCCGCGGGAGCCAGGGAGGAAAAGCGCGCCGTGAGCAGCCGGCGGGCGAGGAGAATGGAGGAGGAAAGCGCCGGGAGGAGGAGAGTGTCGCTACTTTCAAATTATCAAGGGGTTTTAGGGGGCGATTGATAAGCGCGCCCTCTGTCGCGCGCGCATTGGGGCGGTTCGCTTGCCTCATTCTTTCCCAGATGGTTGCCTCCAGCGAGATGTTGCAGACCATGCCGTCCATTTCAACCACGCCATGATGTTCGTCTGCGGAGCGCGCGTCACAAAAGCGATTTCGCATTAACGCAGCTCTACGTTTGCTGAAAGAAGCTGCAAGTGCCGACCCATTTCAAGACCTCGCAGGTTGGAGGATGTGCTGCGAAATCTGGTGGGCGCTGTGCAGTGCGTTGGCGTCAGAAAGGACTCAATCGGATGAGGAATGCAAGCTCACTGGTTATCCCTTGGCGTTCCCAAAGTGGACGCTTTAATTTCCGCTCGATAAAATGGACCGGTAACGCTCTACAAGCGCCCGTCCATCTACTTCATCGACATAAGTTACACATATTCATTTTACTTTATCGAGGTGACCAATGGGATTTTTTATTTTGTCTCACTACCCTGAATTTGACCAGAGGGCGTTGCAACTGCGAAAGGTCCGCTCAACGCGCAACGCATAACTGAAACGTCAAAATCGCCCCCCGCTCCGCTGTGGCTTAATGGGGCCACTTAGCGGGCCCGTTGATGACCCCTCCCCCCCATTCAAGTAAAACACTAATAATACAGTAAAAAGACACCAGACATTGAAAAGGACTGGACGCGCGCTGAAATATAATAATACTTTATAATATAATATACTTTATGAAAATAGCCTTTAGTTCGTCTCAGGTTCTTAATATTCTTCTGAGCTAATTAGTTAATTAAAAACAAATTCTGGATTTTTACGTGCCGAAATCACTATCTCATTATGAGGCAGATCGTAGTGGAGGACTTCGAATTAATTTTGACCGAGTGGGCAGCTTTAACGCGCAACCGAGTGCACGAGAGTTTTTGCATTTGCCTCCATCGAAAGCCTGGCACAGCAGCCGAGGTTGCACACGCAACCTCGAGCTTAGCAGCGGAATGCCGTAACCGCCACATACTGCGACGAATCAAGGTAGGTATCCCATTATATCGCGTCAGATGGGTTACGTGAAGTGACAGGCACTTCTTGCAGTGCAAACTACGACGCTATGTTAGGTAACTAACTAGTGTGTGATAGTTGACTTCAACTGCCCTTGCAAAAATTTTTGTAGAAAGTCTATATAATGTTGATGGACATGCGTCTATGAAGTCAATAGAATTTTTATATATATTTCTTTAGAATCTTCTATAGACATTCTAAGGCTATGGCCTTACACTTATTGCAGACTAGTCTACAAAATGTATGAGTCTATAGTTTGGCTATAGACGGTCTATAGATTAATAAAAAATAATTTTCGTCGACAAATGTCTCCACAGTGTCTGTAGACAAAAGTGCATATGCTAATATAGATCTACTTTTGTAGACCGAAGTCTATGAAGTGTCTACAGGCAGATGTCCGTAGAGTGTAGACTATTCTTATAGACCAGTGTATAACCTGCCTATGGACTTATGGCCTTACACTTTTTATAAATTGTGGTCTACATACTGCGTATAGACAGTTCCTGTAGACCAGTCTGTAGCAAACCTTACTTTAACCTTACAATTTTTGTCGTCGCTTATTAATACAGGATGTCTCACCTAAGCTCAGCGAAGCTACTCAACGAAAAAAAATATTTAAAAAATACAACGCAATAACATCCCACTTTAAAACCTATGGTGTTTGGCCGCCAGAGGTACGATCTGTAGCTGCTTTTATAATAGCATATCTGGCACCGTATTTTTTTTCAATCCTATATTTTCATTGACTAGCTTGACAAATAGCTCGGATACTCTATATACCAGCTATTTAGACCACACCTTACCAGCTATATTTTGCAGACAATTTATTCTGCTTATATATAAACACTCTCTGCTGGGCTGCTGGGGGTTGTTAATAAGCAGTCTTCTTAAAATGTCTATAAAACATTATTGCATCCAGTATGCATATGGGAACATACATAGGGAACCGTAAATAGAAAAGCATGCATGCGAATGGAAGCAGTCGAAAATGTAAAATGCGAGTAGCCGTGAATCTTTGAGTAAGGCTGCTTGAGCATTTGCGTGCATTTACATTTCAGAAATAATAGAGTTGTGCGCAATGCATTCGCTTGAATAATATATGTTATCTTTCTGCTATGTACAGGTTAGTTTAAATTTTTGGCTACATGTGACAGCGAAATAATTTTGAATGTATATTATGCATTGCAGTGTTTGTACCTGCTGCTTCTCATCTGCGCTTACGCATTAATAATCATATGTCAGGGTTGCCAGATTGGGCTATCATAGCCAAATTGGGCTACCTTTTATACAGGTTGGCGTCAATTTCCGAGTTGTCTACATGGATATATTTAGGCTATTTTTGTCCTAAGTACTTCCTAGTCCCGAGGACACGTCAACACTGACGAAATTCGGGAACGCTGGTTTACGAAAACCCACCCAAAGCTCACTGCTGCTAGAAAGAAATGTAAGCAATCTCGAAGGCTGGGTAATGTAGGAACTTGAAGAATATTGTAAAGTCATGGCTGCCATGTTTATACATCATTCCAGCGCTGAGCTCCTTTCGTTTTTTTTTATTGTTGTTTCGGCGCCACGTGCTGCCGGTTCACGCGTGGTTCAGCAAGAAAACGGGGGGGCTAGCAGCCGTCGACTACGGGTTCAGTGCCGGCTGCCATACAGCAAACATTTATCTGCATAAATCTAAAGCAATGTTTAACAGCCTCGCAAGAGAACAGCAGTTCACGATAGGTTGCGAGGCACTGGAAGTGGTAAGGGAATACATCTACTTAGGACAGGTAGTGACTGCGGATCCGGATCATGAGCCTGAAATAATCAGAAGAATAAGAATGGGCTAGGGTGCGTTTGGCCGGGATTCTCGGATCATGAACAGCAGGTTGCCATTATCCCTCAAGAGAAAAGTGTATAACAGCTGTGCCTTACCAGTACTCACCTACGGGGAGAAAACCTGGAGGCTTACGAAAAGGGTTCTACATAAATTGAGGACAACGCAACGAGCTATGGAAAGAAGAACGATGGGTGTAGCGTTAAGGGATAAAAAGAGAGCAGATTGGGTGAGGAAACAAACGCGAGTTAAGGACATCTTAGTTGAAATCAAGAAAAAGAAATGGGGCATGGGCAGGACATGTAAAGAGGAAAGAAGATAACCGATGGTCTTTAAGGGTTACGGACTGAATTCCAAGAGAAGGGAAGCTTATCAGGGGGCGACAGAAAATTAGTTGGGCGGATGAGATTAACACGTTCACTGCGTAGCCCGTTATCATATTTTTATCTCTGTGCGTCGTGGCCCCCAGGTGGGTCACCCGATGCTTTCCGTGGGTGCGGCGTGACACACCGGTGGGGCACACTTCTGAGGCTGCTTTTTCCGCCTGCTGAAAGATGGCTGGACTGGCATTTTCATTCGCAGCTTGCGCGGGCTACTTCAATCATGTATGCTAGCGCAGAAAGTCATCACGTGGCTCACTTGGCCCGTGCATTTCCAGGAAGTTGCTTCCCCTGGGGCTGCATTTTATAAGAATCAATTGTCCATTTTCCGCTCCATTTCGCGTGACGTAAGCCTGACGGAATCATCAGAGGAAAGCAGCAGTCGACCAATCACAGAAATGAAAAGCAGCAGATACCCGCCGATAGCCTTCGCCATTCGTTGCGCGCTGTGGTTCAATATGGGCTGCAAGGTGCATCCAATAGTGAGGTCCGGTCACCAATGAGCCAATAGTCAGGTCATTTCCCACGGACGTTTGAACGGCACGGCTACGTCATCGAACAATATAGACCTGACGTAAAGGACCAAATGGATAATAAAAACAAAATGGATAATGGATCCTTGTAGCATGTGGCATCTGGAGAATTTATCGAGTCATTTATTACCGCGACTCAGCTCGCTTCATCCCCAGTGAACGCGACTGACGCGCGTTCCCAAGGATGTCCTTGAAAAACGGCGCCCTTTCGGTCTACAAAATTTCTGCTTTATGTAGCTAGAGCGCAGCCAAATGTTTCGGTCGTTTGGCTCCGAACAAGTGCCAGAGGCGCTTGTTGCTCTCACACTCTCGATTCTTCTTTCTTTTCCTGGACATGTACAGGTTTCCACTATAAAGCGTTTGCGTCTTGAAGCCGTTGCCTGCTACGTTTACTACCCATCGACCAGCTCCCCTTTGTGGGGCAACGCCACGTGATCCTGCGTTTCAGCATTCACTAAGCACCGAGACTCAAGAACAAGAGCTCAAACTCGACATTTTATTGAAGTACTTCCAGAATAATTTTCAGAAGAGAAAAAAAAACAGTTCAAATCACAGCATTTGCAACTAAACGTCTTACGTGCCACCAACTCACGATGTCTAAAACGTAGTCTATGTTCAGGAGTTCTACTTGTGCAGAAGATTGAAACATGGGAAACACATAAATGGCCCTCCCGCGCAATTTGCGCAAAATGTAACAACTTTCTTCGTCATTACTCTTGCCTGCTGTGGACTTCTGCGAACTCTCAGCGATGCGTGGAATCCAGTACATCTCCTTCGGACAGACCGTGCAGGTCCATCGGCCTTTTCCAGCGTATGGGCGCGCTTTGTTCCGCGTGTCTTTTCGGTCTCAATCTGAGCTGTGGCGCAGAGTGCGCGTGCCAACTCCTCGCGGAATGCGATGATTGGCGACGTTTTACCATCCACCATTGAACGGACAACCCATGCGTTCACAACTGCAGTTCCAACGATGAGCTCCACCGCAGCTTTCCTATACCAATTGAGCCCTTTCCGTAGGCAGGAGTAGTATAGGACGTCATTTGCTCACTGTAGTGTACGCCCTTTTTCGCCACGTTGTAGGCGAGGACTGTGCGCGGTTTCATGATCGGCTCACCCTTTCTAGTTTTTTCCGGTATCAACAAGGCTGGCGTCATGCTCAGCAACCGTTGTCATCATGAAAACGGGCTGTTTATCCAACACCTTCAGCACCTTTATGCCGTTGTGGGATTCAAGACCAACGACTTCCCCCTTTTTTACTGTAGCTTGTGTAAATTCTTTCGGAAGCCCCTTTCGGTTCAATCGGAGAATGCCACATAAAGATGTAGTATCTTTCGACAGGCGTGACGCAAGCGGCATGCTCGCGTAGAAGTTGTCGACGAAAAGTATGCGACCACAGCCGGTGAAGCCAGCCATCAAATTTACTACTACATCTTCGGCATGCCCCATGCCCGCTATGGGGCCAGATTTTCCGGCATATATTTGCACTATTAATGTATAGCCCTGCTTCGTGCAGGCCTTGTATAGCTTGAATCCACAATTGTGCGCTTTACCAGGGATGTATTGCCTAAAGGCGAGGCGCGCCCACGCCACGGAATCATCGTTTCGTCAATGACAATCTCTTTGCCTGGCTCCAACACTGAGCAGAAATTGCGATTCATTTCTTTCTATCAAGGGTCGAATACGATAGACACGATCCTGCTGTGCGCTCGGTTCCTCATTATCTGCGAAATGCCAGAACCTTAGTAGCAGCAGAAACCGGTCGCGGGCCAACGTTCTGGTGAATGCAGCTTACGCCGTACAGATCGCTTCTTGCCCAGTAGTGCTGCAGAACAAGAAGCCTTACTAGACCCATGCAGATCATTACGCCAACGAACACTTTCATTTCTTGCACGTTAGTCTCAGTCCATTTCTTCACGCGCGATTTCTCTTGTAGGACGTTCGAGTCTATGTACTGCTTCCCATACCTGTTTGTCTCATGAACCATCATGGCCTAATGTCATCAGTCAAAAAAAAAGAGAAAACAAGCTGAGAGCATCGTTGCTAGTCATGAGGCTGATTAGCACAAGAGGGCTCGAATACGACATCGCTCTAACTCTAGTCGTTATCGCATTCCAGCTTTCGGCAGGTAATGCAGCCTGAACATCACCATTTTCCGAATCCTCAGATACCGCTTCACCGCTAACGCTTCGCTCACCATCCCACAGCTCAGAAGAACTTTCCAATAACTCTACGAGGCTGTCATCGTCGCTGCTTGAACACTCAATGTTCGCTGGAGCAGAAGTTGTGCCGCACGAAGCGGATGGCAACGTATTTGGGCTGCCGTGTGTCCCGGCGGCTCCGTTTCCACCGCAGGGTCTTTTCTTGTGGTTTTCTGTACCGCCGTCGAATTTTTGACAGTCCATCACGATTTTTGAATGCTCGTAAAAAATGGAAAGCACAAGGATGAGGACCACGAGGCTTGGCACTGAGAGTGAGCCAATTTATTGCGAATAGGACAGACTAATTCTCCAGCTCAGCTCTTGCACACATTGTGAGCGCTTTTCAAAAGTACGTTGCGCATGTGGAAAGCGCCCGAACAAAAGGCTGGAGCGGGCAGCTGGAACATTTTCTGCGCCGTTTCCTGATAGCCGTCAGCTTTATCATCAGACGCATTGCAAGCGCCAATGTCAATAAATACAGGCGCGCTTTATATCGCTACCGCCATCTGTGATATGATAGTGGAAACGCATTTTCATGCATTTGTGGAAGCATATCGTCGCCGCACTGCAAAAAACACCTCGCTGTTTGCGCCAGCACGGCTGGACTGCGTTGCGTGACCCACTGGTGGGCCACGAAGCAGTGAACGTGTTAAGAAGTTTGCAGGGACAACATAGCCACAATTAGCACATGGCCGGGGTATAGTTGGAGAAGTATGAGAGAAACCTTTGTCCTGCAGTGGGCGTAGCCAGGCTGATGATGATGATGATGATGATGATGATGATTACGTGGACTTACACAACAATTGAAGTATTCGCACGCGTGTCGTAGCGAATCATTTTCGCTCGTGGTCTTTCAATATTTATCAAGGGTTCCTAAGCCTATTGCTTGGTTTTCCCGCAAGTCACTGCGTTATTTATTTACCCAGTAACTCTACGCAAAAATCCGCAAGTCGCCTTAAAGGGCCCCTCACCAGGCGCCATTGCAAATGTTTGTTATACTCTGGAAGTTGTTACGTGTCCCCTAGGAAGCGTGCTGTAACAAGAGTTTTTCAAATTGGCTCATTAATAGCCGAGATAGAAATGTTTCACTAACTCGAACCCATGATTTCAGGAGGCGAGCTCCACTGCAGAGCGAGACCCTCTCTCTCCACTCGCCCCGTTTAGGCTACGCAAGTGAAATTCCTTCCCTGCCTTCTCCCATTAGCGGCGAGAATTAGGACTGGCGCCCTCTCGCGTGTGACGTCACGGCAAGGACGCCGCTCGCTCCGTCTCGCTCGGCGGCCGCGTGCGCTTATTCCCTTCGTGTATGCTTGGGGTATGGGTGGCTCGAGCCGTACGTATTGAAGGATACGTCGGCTTCTTTCAGCTGCCATGCCTTAACCACAGCTTCTTCTTCAAGAGCGCGCGCGTCGAGAAACTTTGCGGTTTGGATATCGTAAGCTATGTAGCGTTGAACGGGGCAACTGGTTTTACAATGCATATATGCGCCGTGTCTGTCCATAAATTTTGCGTAAAAAGAATGTTTGCAAATTCAATACGCGAAGTTGTGTACGATGCTTGGCTAAACGCTTAACATTACCTCAGTATTTAGCTATGAGAGACATTGCATTTTACATGAAATAAAAATCTTGGTAATTGGCGCCAGCATGTTATCCGTGTGAGAAAGACATTGCCCAGCGAAGCCGTCATCATGTTTCTTATTACTCTGGTGAGTTGTTCTAGCCAAATATGGCCATTTATTAATGCGTAAAAGAAAGAGTTAGGCGCCCATTTTTTATGAAAAAGCTTGCTGCTAGTTTCACCCCTCTCTGAAACCGGCCTCCAAAAAACGAAACGCTTATGGCTGTTAACACGACGGCGCGTCATGTGGAGTATTTACATAGTTAATTCACAAATACCATAATAGCAATCACCTGAGAGAAAAGTTTCGTTGTTATGATCCAGAGCCAATCAGTTGCAAGCGATGAAATGTTTCATAGTGGCCCTCAGTAGCCTTTATCGACAATATGGCATACCCGCCGTGGCTGCTCAGTGGCTATGGTGTTGGCTGCTGAGCACGAGGTATCGGGATCGAATCCCGGCCCCGGCGGCTGCATTTCGATGGGGGCGAAATGCGAAAACACCCGTGTGCTTAGATTTAGGTGCACGTTAAAGAACCCCAGGTGGTCAAAATTTCCGGAGTCCTCCACTACGGCGTGCCTCATAATCAGAAAGTGGTTTTGGCACGTAAAACCCGAAATATTATTATTACAATATGGCACACCCATCACGCAACGGTAGCAAACGACTGTCGGTATGGTGAGGCACGCTTTGTTCGTGAAACCCATCAGTTCACTACAATTTCGAATTGAAACCATAAAGCGTTTTTATACAGCTCCAATTGGAATGGCTAAAATATTCTCCAGCTACTACAGCGCAGCTTAGATTGCCTAGAAAAGGAAAATTCCAGCACTTTCTGTCTCACCATGTCTCGATCCAGCGTTGTTTAATTATGCAAACGGAGGACTATTCACTTCATCGTTACATAAAAGAGAACCTTGCCCAACTGCAGGCAAAATAAAGTTTGCTCCAAACCAATCGCAAACATTCATAAAGAAAACACCACAAAACTTACATATATATTCACTTGAATTTTGACCCGCCACAGGGGAATTATATCTTCAATATGTCGCATACTACTAATGATTGACGCTTCGACATCTTTCTGGCTGCAGCATGCGGTCCAACAGGCATATTTCACTAAAAAATTTAGGCCGAGCATCCTGTGTCAGTTCGCCAAACAAATTCGTCATGTAAATTCCTCAAGCAACAAGCACCAGTAAATTTCTCAAGTGAGTTGAACGTGTAGCACAGAAACGGCATATATATTGGTACATTCCATTTCGCACTCTCTAAATAGACGTAAGCCTTCATTAGCTTTACTTCAAATTACCGCCGCTTAAAATAAACACGTGAAGAACCGCCTAATTTTAAGAAGCAGACAAAGAAGCAAGTTGTGCTTGTAGAACCTGACTGCAGTATTAGTTAAGACCTCCTGTTAGTGCCGAGCGTTTCTGTGAAGAAACGCAAAAATTCGTTATTACACCATGAACTATACTCATCGTGAGCAAACCAGTTTTAGCGGATTGTAACTGTTGTAGAAGTCATATATAGCCAGCCTCTGTGACATACTTGTTGCACCGCGGCAGGCATGGTATCGTAACTGGATTCTTATTTTCTATATTTTTGCGGTTGTCGATTGAAAAACGCGCAATGGGCTCGTCTGCGCTCCTTCGGCTGGCAGTGTAGCGTTGCCTTCCAGAGCTGCATTGTCGTCTAAGAAATAAGCTCTTTGAATAAATTTTCGCAAATGAAGACGTCGTAAAAATGAATTTGAGATAACTACCATAAGTATACAAGCAGAGAGAACGAGGGCGAGCAAACGAAAACACCGCAGAAAGCGCCCGGACACCGCCCGAACTGTAGCAGACGACAGGCGCGAGTCATTGCCCTGACGTCACGCGAGCGGCGCTCGCAGCGCCCCTGTAGTTCGTTCTCGGGGCTAATACCGGACCTCAAGGATCGCGTGACGCACACGTCACGGGCAGGGGCGTAGCCAGGGTGGGGGTTTATGGGGCTTCGTATAGAGCTGTGGGCTATCGTATGGAGTTGGAGGGCACACTTGGATGAATGCACTGTTTGTAAAAGCCGTTAGGCGGCGTATCAGGCCCTTGTATTACCGCCAGCCACGACGAGTGATACAGTGCATTTTTTTGCATATCTTGCAGCGTATAACCGCCAAAAAGGATTCCTGCACACACGTTTTGCACATTTGTCTGTTCCGGTGATATCTCACAACAGTCAATATAGTAACGACGACGCGTACCACCTCCGAAGCACTAGGTGGGCTCAAAGAATTTGGCACATACTTTAACTGAACAAGAACCTTCGATGAGAATGTAGCGCAGGACGTCAGCCTACGAAAAATCCCCCGATGTTAGTGACGCAGCCGACATATGGCCAAAACATAAAACGTGTGTGAAAATCGGACGACAGAATGCGCACGCCACAAGCGCGACATCGGTTGACCGCACACTGGCAAATTCTGCGTTGTCGGCCCCAGACATTACGCATCTCTATGCTGTTAGCCTGGTGCCTATTTGAAATCCGTTTCTCGCTGAAGTTGGCATTCATAACTTCTATTATCACGATTGGATCGGCATTTTGATTTCTTTAGTGTCGCAAAAGTCATGGTATGACAACTGTGAAGGCTATTTTGGGATTGCCGAGAGCGACTGCAGAGGCCATTAAGGTGGTCCACAAATGCGGAGGTATACACTACATATACAGAGTGTCCCAACTATCATACATGAAGATTTAAAAAGTATGCAAATGCCACGTAGCTGAACAGAACCAAGGTACATGTTTGCCGTCGCTTGGAGATACTCATATTTTACATTCTGCCTAATTGCATAGTTAGTCTAAATTAAGTCAAATGTTATAATCAAATGAAAGATGACACTGAGAAAATTGTATAACACATAAAAAGCTCCCGATGGAGCTTTATGTTGCTCAATACAACCTACGTAAATGCGTTTCTCCGAGTGTGAAAGAAGGCCTCGAATACACGCAAGATTGTCGTGCGACTGGCCGAACGAGACACTTTGCGTGTATTTACAGGCTTCTTTCATGCCCTGAAAAAAACACATTTGTGTAGCACCTATTAAGCAAGAGAAAGCTGTATTGGGAGGTTTTAATGTTGCTCTACAATTTTCTCATTGACACTTTTCATGTAAATATAATATTGTAACTGTTGAATAATTAAGACTTACTATGTAATAAGGCGGAAAGCAAAAAACATAATATGAGTATCCAAGCGACGGCAAGCCTCATTACCTTGGTTCTGTCGGGCTATGTGGCATTAGCATATATTTAAATCTTGGTGCATGATAGTTGGGGTAGCCCGAGCAGTTAAGTCTACAAAAAAACTTTAAAGGGCCCCTCACCAGGTCTGGCGATATTGAGCTGACAAGTGCAGAGCATAGAATGCGCGCTAACGATCGTGTTTGCGAAGAATTACATCGCTACGCACAGCGGAGAGGTCCGAAATTTCAATCCGAATGCCGTTTTCGCTTTCTCTCGCGGCGACCGCTCTCCAAGTGGGACGGTGATGTAGTCGCGCCCCTACACCTACGTAGTTGGGTCCGCAGTGTGACGTTGCTCGTGGTGATATGTGTGATATGTGATTTGTGTGATATGCTACTTGAATTGAGGAATCGAAGTTTACAGAATAATAAAAACACAGCTGGAATGTCTGCGTGTTTTTTGTTTTACTTCGCACCAAAGCAAGAGAGATGTACAAGCGCGGTCAGTGTTAAACGTAACACGGCGCGCGTGGCCGCGCTCCTCGAACCACAAGCGGGCGCCGCGAGAACTATTGCGGCGCAAGCGCAATCAGCGCCAGAGGCTGCGCGTCGTCTGCTACGATTCCTCCCACTTCGCCACATGCACTCTGGTACAAAACACTGTAGCCAAGGTACTCGTAAGGAAGGAGACCTTCATCGAAGCTTCATTTGCAGCCGCTGTCTGGGCTTCTTCGTATTTACCATATAATAAATCTGAAGCATAGATTTATAAATGTTTTGTTTGTCATGTGATTTTTTTTTTACTTCCTTAGCATGCGAATTCTGAAATCGACCCTCTGTGACAAAATGAACCTTTTAGAAGTAAAATGTACAATTAAAAGTTTAGGTGTGCAGCATGGCTGCGTGCTTTGATAACTCATTTAGAATACTGCCTGTTGACGCACCATTGCTACAGGGTTTGTGTACTCAAAAGCGCGCGCGCAATCTAGGTTTCGCCGCTCGTGGCGAAGTAAGGAACCGTAGCAGACGACGCGCAGCTAACTCCGCCTCTGGCGCCTGGTTGCGCTTGCGCCGCAATACTTCGCGGGGCGCCCATCGTGGCGCTCCGCGGAGCGCGGCTACCCGTTCTGAGTTACCTCTAAAGGCAAAATAGAGAATTTTAGCAGAGCGTTTACGGTCCGTTCCGCTCAGACCGGCCTATCACAACAATTGGCACGCAGCCGCTCAGCAAAACGCTACCGGGAACACTGACGCGCGTGCGCACAGCACACATATCGGCAGCGGAACGTGGGACGCTGACCACGTTCCGCTAGGAATCTGATTTAGCGGTGCGTCAGGGAGCGTGTAGTTGCTTTCGCAATCGTTTTACCGCCAAGCTTAGAGCACGTCAGTGACGTCTCTGGGAGACGCTTGTTAGATAAGCGAAATCAATGCATTCTATTGCATTGATTTCGCGCGTGAAACGTGTGCAGAGCGATGCGCAAGCAAACGCTCTGCTAAAACTGTCTATTCACACGGAAAGCGGTGGGTCTACGCGGACAAGCTGATTTTCAAAGCGGCGAGGTGGCGAGCGCCCGCGCCTGTTCAGACCAGCCGGGTTGTCTGGCTGCCCGCGCCGCCGGGAAGGCGGGGCATCTCGTAATTTCTTTAGCATGGATGTATGGATGGATATTATGAGTGTCCCCTTTGGAACGGGGCGGTGGCTTGTGCCACCAAGCTCCTGCTACTATACTACCTAGTATCCTACTTAAGTTAAACAGTGAAAAAAGAAAAAAAAACACTCTGAACTGCCACGCCCAAATTTTTTGATCCCCTATTGCGATGCACTTTTTTGTACGTCTCCGTCTTTTGTCGTTTCCCTACTTTTCTTCCACCAATCCTCCAGTCGCCTCTTCCTAATGTCTACTGCGGACATGTTTGCTTTGCCACTGCTCCCTCTGAACCCAAGGGCTTCAAGGAGGCCAGTGGTGCCTAAATCGACCTCTGGGTAGACCTCTTCACATTCTAATAAAACATGCTCCGTAGTTTGCCTAGCTTTATCGCAGCAAGCACATGCTTCTTCTTCCTTCTTATATCTCGCTTTATAGATGCGTGTTCTAAGGCATCCCGATCTCGCTTCGAAAATTAATGAGCTTCCCTTTGAGTTATCATAAATGGTTTCTTTCCTGATTTTGTTTTTTACTCTTAAGTAGTTACTCATGGCAGGCTTCTTTTCCATTGCCGCCACCCATGAGATTAATTCAGCCTCTCTGACTTTCCGCTTGACCTTCTTTGTTGCTGTGTTGCCCACCCCACAGGCCGCATACTTGCTGGTAAACTTCCTAGTTCTTTTCCTCCACTGTGAATCAATGTTTTGCCTGTACAGATACCTGAACACTCTCCCAGCCCATTTACTTTCCTCCATATTCCTCAGCCGTTCTTCATACTCAATTTTACTGCGAGCTTCCCTCACTTCAAAACTAGTCCAGCCCATATCCCCTTGCAGAGCTTCATGTGTAGTCTTCCCGTGAGCGCCCAATGCGAGGCGACCCACTGACCTTTGGTTCCCGTGGAGTCCTGATTGTACCCCTGAGTTACAGCAAACAACCGCATTTTCAAAAGTAAGTCGTAGAACCATTACACCTTTCCACAAACTTCGGAGGACCTCGTACCTATTCTATCCCCATAGCGCTCTGTGCTTCATTATGGCTGTATGTCTCTTCCCCTTTACTATTATGGTTTTTTCCTGTGTTTCCATATAACCATTGCCTTCGCTTATCCATATACCAAGGTATTTATATTCTGTTACCCGCGGTATTTCTTGGCCCTGTATCTCCACTGTCTGTTCACTGTTTTCATTGAATACCATAACACCTGATTTTCTAACACTAAATTTAAAACCTAAATTGTTGCCTTCCTGTCCACAGATATTAGCCAGACGTTACAAATCACTTTACTTGTTAGCTAGCAACACAATGTAGTCGGCATAAAATAAACCTGGGAGTTGCTGCTCTATTACTGTACCCGCCTGTTTGTATGAGAGATTAAACCCGATATTACTTCCTTCTAGCGCGCTCTCTGTCCTCACCATGTACATCATAAACAGCAGCGGGGATAAAGGGCACTCGTGCGTCAGTCCCTTGTTGATATGAACTTTCTCCTCGCTCCTCATCCCTTCCCATTCAACGCAAACGTTATTTTCTAGGTAAATCTCTCTCAAAAGCTGTAGACAATCGTTACCTAAGCCTTCCCCTTTCAGAATATCCCACAAAATGTTGCGGTCTACGTTGTCGTAGGCTCTTGTAATGTCTAAAAAGGCCACATATAACGGTCTGCTTTCTGTTCTTGATATTTCAATACATGAGCAAGAATAAATAAGTTATCATCCAAACGCCTACCCATTCTGAAGCCATTCTGAAGCTCTCGCAAAATGCCATTATTCTCTGCCCATGCTTGAAGCTTTAATTTGATTGCCTGCATTGCTAGCCTGTATATTACCGATGTAATGGTCAACGGTCTATACGAGTGAATTCTTTCTTTCTCCCCCTTACCTTTATAAATTAAATTCATTCTACTTTGTCGCCAACTGTCTAGTATTCGTCTATCTTTTAAAGTTTTTTCCACTGCTTTCACCAGAGCTTCTTTACTTTTTCGTCCTAGTTCATTTATCAGCCTAACGGGAACCTCGTCTAGCCCTGTGGCTGTGCGCTTAGGAATTTTCTCTTCCGCTTTCTTCCAGTTTAAATTTGTGAGCACCAGCTCCTTTTCCACTTGGGTCTCTTTCATGCTCTTTTTTTCATCCAGTACAAGCTCGTCATTGCCTTGGAAAGATTCGGCTGTTGCTTTTCGGATGTAATTTATTGCCGCTTCTCCTTCCAGTCTGTTTTCATCTTCGTCTAGGATATGTTGTTGTAATGTTGTTGACTTCCTGCCTAATAATTTTATGTTGTTCCAAAATATTCAAGGTGCGGCCTTCTTCCTACTCTATCTACTATCTACTCTGACCTCCTGAGCGCCCGCGGGCCCCCTAAAAAAGCAACAGCGCGACCACCGAGTCGCCAGCCCACTTCTCGTGTTAGCCTGCAATTGAAGTGGATCCCGTCTCGTTTAAAACCTCCACACCTTCTCACTTCCCTGTTTACTTTGACAACCTCGAAGCCTTTCTCTCGGCTCATTTTCCATATTTCCTCATTAGCAACCACTTTGTACATGACTGTCACGCACAGGCACCTCCGGCACCATGCACACCACGACCTGCACCTGAGGGGATTGCACCTGAGGGGATTGGGGGTGGACGACTTGCTCACGCAAGTCGTCCACCCCCTTCGCCAAGCGATGGGCTTGTCCTGGCCCTTTCCTGTTTAGGACGTCATTTAGCCCACCTGCTACTATGACGAGGTTGCGCACGTGGGCATTTTCCGCGAGCTTTTCTTTTGCTCGCTGAATGACAGAACCCAGTGTGCGCCCTGGAAATATCCCTACCGCCACTCTTTTGTCGCCTTTCACCCTCTTCACAATTGCTTTTGAGCACCCAGCCAGGTTGGAATCGCTAGCGATAATCACCCTTTCACTCTCTCCTACTTCTCCCTGCTTCCCTTTGTCCTTTTCTGCGTGATTCGGACTCGACAAGGTGCATTGTCCCCTGGGCTCCTGCTTTTTCCGCGTAGCGGCCTCAAGGTAGGTGCTGCTATTTCCAGCTAACCCTTCAACACCCTGCCTGCGTTCCACGTATTTCTCTGAACCTCCCGCGCCTGTCGCGTCGGGGGTCTGCGTTCCATTGCCACGCACATTCTCGGTCACAATGGCGTCCCTGTTCAGCTTTTCCTCGGCTTCTTCAAGTCTCTTTTCAACTATCTTCCGTGCCTCACGCTGCCTGTTTAGCTCATTTTTGAGCTCTTGCACCTGTTTGAGAAGCTCTTCCTGGAAAGCCTCCATTTTCTGCAGCCTAGTATCGACATCACATTGCGTGCCGGTTGATTCGACACCCTCTCCATTCTAACCCGTCTCCTCATCTGCATTGAGGGACCCCACCCCCCCGTACTGCCTGCTTTACCGGCGTTCTCGCCATGTATTGCACGGCTTTTTTCAAATACTATAGTACTGTATCAACGCAGAGCACGTGTCTTTTAGAAAACACCGATACACACAGGATCCAAATCCTCAAAATTCCGCAAAGCAACTCTCACCACTGTTTCAAAAACAATCAATGCCGCGGAGACCAAAGGTATGACACGCGCTCAACCACGCGGCCACGCTCCCACTTTTCTACCAAACACGCACAGTAAAACCACTAATAGCTCTTTGTCTTGCCACTTCCAAGCTACTATTTAAAGACCACAAACACTCAATATCCCGCTCGGCTGCACCTGTTGGAACACGTGGCACGAAAGGACGCTCTAATCATCCTGCGAAACAAATGTATACGAAGCACACCTGCGCACCCGAAATACGAGAGACAAAAAAAGGAAAGAAAAAGAAAAGCGCCCAATTACTATTTAAATGCAAAAAAACTACAAATAAATACAGAAGCAAGCTCAAAGCATGCACAAAAGCTTATAATTTCGTCGTCGCCACGGAGCCCCGAAAAGCACGTCCATTCGCCACAAAATCCAAACCTTCTTCAGCAATTTCAGGGACGTGCCGCCATGTCGCGGCACATTGGGTTGGTACGCGCGCTTTCGAAATTTGTTCGTCGTGGGTTGACACGCTCCCTATCCTTTTGCAGTAGTAGTCCGCTATCTACTACTGCAAAATGATGAGCTCAGACGAAGAAGACGAGATCGTTGGCATTTTACTCGCCGCTTGTCTAGTCGCTTTTCAAGATTTGCTACAGCACAACACAAGACAAGGTTAAAAGAAGGTATGGAGTGACGGCACGGCCCCGTGTCATCGTTTTATACCTTCTTTTGTCCTTGTCTTGTGTTGCGCTGTAACAAACCTTACTATGAATCCCAACAAACTGGCCCTACTTGCCATTTTGACGCTTTTCAAGAACAGAAGCGAAAAGCTCAGAGAAAGACATTTGTTTACATTTGTTCACTAGCGCTTCTGCCGTGTCGGGTTCTGATTGGCTGCGGCCAAAGCGGCCAACTTGTCCGCGCGGAAAAAAATCGGTCCGGGCGCGATCCGGCCAAGCGGCCGCGTATTTTCCGCGAAGCGGAAAATCCGCGGCCGCTTGGCCGGATCCGCTTGTCCGCTCCGCCTTCGGTGTGAACGTGCCTTAACAGTGGCCGCACCTGTACTTTCCCTTCGTCTGCTTGTTCCCTCGGTTGTGCACTCACGTGCGCAGGTACCGAAACTATTTCATTTTCTGCCGTCTTGCAGCGGCCGTGATCATGCTCTGCAATCCGCTTGTTCTGCCTCAGTATTCGTGTAGCACTCAATTATACCGCTAGTCATGTGTCCTTGTGCTCAGGGCGCAAAATCATGCGCTGCGCGAAACAATAACAGCTCACGCGCACTGCCGTCAGCGGAAATGCGCAGCGCCGAAAAAAAAAAAGCTAGGAGAAAACAAAATGAAGGCGGGGCCCGTGACGTACGCGTCATGCTATCCTCGGGGTCCGGTACGGGAGAACGCAGGAACGAAATTTTGCTTGCGGAGGCTAGACGGGCGAGTGGAGAGAGCGTGTAGCTTTGCAGTGGAGCTCGCCTTCTGAAATCATGGTTTCGCGTCACCGAAACATTTCTTTCTCCGCTATTATAAACCAATTTCAAAACTTTTGCAGCATAACGCTCCCTATAGGACACGTGACAACATCTAGCATATAACCGAAATTTGCTATGGGGCCTGCTGAGGGGCCCTTTAAAGGGAAGCTAAAGAGGTTTTAGAATTCGAAGGGTTACGGTGATTTCGAAGGCTTACACAGTATAATTCAACCCCTGAAGTTATTTTCTCTATTGTGCACGGAGCAGTGCTGCAAACGCCGTTTAAATTTTCGTCGAGTCTCTGCCCCGCCTCCCCCCCCCCCCTCGCGCGCAAAGCGTAGCGGCGAAAGACGGCGCGCGAGGTTGACGTCAATAGAGGGGTTACGTGAGCTCTCTCATCAAATCACGCATGCCGCCGACACCTAAGACAACGTCACGATCGTCTTCGCCATCAGAGCCCATCAACCGACGGGCGGCGTCTCCCACGGAGGCTGCGGCTCGTTTTTGCTAAATAAAGCGCGCAACGATGATTTCTGGTTTGTTAAACTACGATTTTCGTATTCAGGGGGTCATAAACATTAATAATTTGTTGAAAGTTCACTTTTTTTAAGTGTTTCTGCTGCCCTTTAAAGCAATCTCAGCAGTATACAACCCCAGTAGCCTATATATAAACTATCTCCGCATTATCCAACAGTACCTCCGCTTGATTACAACGAACATGGGTTGGGTCGAGAATAACGACTTCATCATCATCACCATATATTAAGCATTAAAGGCCCCTTTCGGAGTATTACACAAGGGGGGGGGGGACAGAAATGCATAGTAGTCATGATAACAAAAGTGATGTGAACTTTAATGGTTATGAAAATAAATAAATAAAAGGAAAACATAGAACAGTAAAAAATAAAATATGGCGCAAGTGTGAATAAGGTGATTAGGTTTGAAAATGGGCAATCAGTAGCTGCCTAAATTTTGAGCCATCGCATCCATCAACCATTGAATATGATAGCTCGTTCCAGTGCTGTATCGTGATGGGGAGGAAGCATTTATGAAATGCGGTTGTAGTGCCAGGAAGACGCTGTACACTTAGGTTGCTGAAAAGTCGACGGGAAGTGCGCTTAGGAGGGAAACGAAGTGTAGTATGCAGCTGGGGAAAACTATAGTGGAGATTGTGAAAAAGGCACACTCGTGCAATCGAGCGGCGAGTTGATAAGGCCGGGATGTTAGGATCAGATATATTCCTAATGATACTTGTGTGCAAATCGTATTGCGAAGTTAAAAATCGCACAGTCCGATTCTGTACAGATTCTAATGCGTTAATCAAGCAAGTCTGATGGTGGTTCTAAATTGGGGACGCATATTCGAGTTTAGTGCAGATCAAAGTTTCATAGGCAAGCTTGCGAATAAGTGCGTGTGACATTGATAAGGACCTTTTGATTAAACTGAGCAATTTTGAACGGTCAGCCGCTAGCTGTAAAATGTGGTCAAACCAGGTGAGTTTGGTTCGATATTGTAACGCTTGGGTACCGTTATGTCTCTGTGGATGAGAGGACCAACGAATTTAGGGAATGCGGTAAATGCTGTTGTTTCGCTTCTGAGAGATACATATAAACCTAGAATTTGAAGGGTTCAGTGCCATTAGCGAAAGGGATCAACACTTAGTTATTTTGTTGGAATCATTTTCCAGCGATTAATAATCAGTTTCGTAGATTACGCGCCGGTGCAGGAAGCAGTCATTTGCAAATAAGTGAACTCATGATGATATGTGGATTGGGAGGTCGTTAATAAAAACAAAAAAATAAAAAGGCACCAAGGACTGAGCCTTGAGGAACGTTGGATTTCACTCTCTCCGTGGCCGAACTGCGGTTGTGAATGACTGCGTACTGAGACGGATTAGGGGGGGGGGGGAGAAAAGCAATGTATCCGTGATAAGATAAAGGGTCAAGGCTGAAAGCTTGGTGAATAGAATACGATGGAATACACGATCAATTGCTTTTGAGAAGTCGAGATAGATATCGTCTGTTTGGAAGCCGGAATCAAGATTCAGGTGAATGTCTGTGGTAAACTCGAAAAGCTATTTTTGGCATGAAAGACCTCGTAAACCATGGCGGTTATTAAAAAGAACGTGTAGTTATCTAAATGGAAAGCTGCATGGAAGTATATAACATATGTTCTAAGCGTTTACAAGCTATGCATCTCAGAGAAGTGGTGCTATAATTTGATGGATCGGAACGGCTGCAAGATTTTTATATCGGAAGGACATGACTGATCTTCCACTCTTTGGGAATAGAGCTGGTAGTAATCGATTGATCGAAAGTAATTTACAAAATGGCAGTTGAAATGGATTTGGTTCCTTTTATGAGTTTACCGGGTATGTTGTCGGGGCCAGGCGTGCTTGAAGCCTTCAGGCGACCAATAAGTTTGGCTGCACCCTCGGCTTTAATTGTTATGAGTGGCATCTGTGAGAGGTTGAAGAGCGGTAAGGGAGGTATTACTTGGTTAGGTTCCCGAGGAAAACTCGAACACAAAAAAGAGTTAATGGCACCGCCGCCTTGATGATCGGGGACTTGAGATCCATCTGGGTTGAGTATGGTGATGTGTTCCGAAGTAGCAGAGTTGTTGATTAGTATGTTCCAGAACATTCGTGGGTTATCACGAAGAATATTTAACAGATCCTGGTGGTAAAATATAAGATTGGTTTGTTTTACGAAATCACCGCCCAAGCACTCCGTACAGATGGTTAACCTGTGAAGCTGAAACACGTTGCCTGGTGTTTATCACGGGGTTAATCCCGACGGTTTATTAAACAACGGTTTAATATACTGTCGTATCCTCGGTACGCAGTTGCGGCTTGCGCTCGGCTGCACAAGCCTGTTATTGTGCCCGGTCTGCAGCATCGGCTGCAGCAGTATTTTTACCAGTAATAATGGCTTCCTGTGCTTCTTTTTTTAGGCATGTAGCTGCGGGCGTTAGTTAGCATAGTGGATAGATTATGGAAAGTATTGGGATTAATCTTACCCTGACATGGGGGTGCAGGCCTGGGGGCACGTCTTTCTAGCTATTGCGATGTTTCCAGCTACTGCGTCTAGTTCAGCGTTGGAAACGAACTTCTTGCTGCAGATTATGAGCTTATTGAAACCAATTTTGATTTACGATTTGGTACGCGGTCCATACGAAAAAAAATTTGCAGGTCAACGCGTACGCGTGCGGAGTAATCTTCAAGTACACAAAAAATTCGTGCGTTTTAACTTCCTATCAGCAGAAAGGACGATGATTTTATCCTTCGCGAACTTAACAATAATGGGACGAGTACAGGCAGTGATAGTAAAAGCAGAAGGTGAGTCCGTTGATTGCATGTTTTCGACAGTCCTTTCAAGGATATCGACCCGGGACGATAATCCGCTAACCAGGTTTGCCGTGTTTGACTGGGTATAGCGTATTAAGGAAAGTTCAGTTAGTGCAGCGTTCTGAGACTGTTGTAAACTGGAAAACGTTTGAGCTATATATTCAAGGAAATTGGATATGTCATTAGTATCAGGGCCGGGATTTAACTCAACATCGTCCACCAGTAAAAGCAGAGCAGACACGATATAAAAGTTTTGGTACAGACAGCATAACACGGACGGCAGTCTTTGGCGACACTCAAATGAATCAGGGGGCACGACACCGCGAATGAAAAAGGGCCGCACGTAAGGGTACAAGCGGCATTGCCGACATGACTAACCTGTAGCAGAAAGGGCTAGTTCGTGACCTTGATTCTCGAGGTGGCGTGCGCCGACTGAGAGCAGAGCAGCAGTGGTTTAAATGGGTGTGCAGAATAGTCCGTGCTGGCGGTAGCGCCAGCAGCCCAGCCGAGCATGCGCGCTTGCGCAGGGGCCGGTGGCAAAGTGTAGTTGAAACTATTGACTGCCCGTGGAAGAGTCAGGTAGTCCTGCTGGTCCGTGAGAGGCACCGTGAGCGCCTCGGCATGACCCAACCGGACCGACGGCGGGGCAAGCATCCACAATAGCGTGGCCTGTAGCAGAAAGGGCAAGTTCGTGATCATGGTACTCTCGGTGGCCTGGTGGATTGTCTATAGTCAATCTATAGATGGCAAGTAAACCTGGTTCAATAGGACTTTTACAGTATCACTTACTTCTTTAGTTCATCTTACACCTTACCATAATCGGTGTACGGGTTGTTCGCTCAAGTTAACATGACCTTTGTTGACGTCCCACCCTGTAGCCTTCACTAGGGTTGGTATGGGCAACCATGGATAATAATTACAATTTCATAGTGCATATTCAGCGCCTTCGTGTGGTTCGCAAGTAAAACATCACCGCTGGAGATGCGTCCCAGACGATGGACCTTTTCATGGGTCGAAGAGGCAAGAGCGCGCGGCGAGCGTTTCCTCCTATCTGGCTTGTGCGATACGACGCGGTGCTGCTTGAAAGTATTGCTGTCGCGGGCTGCAAAAGAACTTGGAGATGTTTTAGCTCGTACTTTGTGAAATTCACGCAATGTCCGTTCATACAAAGTCGTCGGAGAACCAATGTGTTGCCTTTCGGTGCATCGGTAACTACAGTATACGCGGAAATATCTCTTAGTGGAGCAAACATGTGACGCGCATCGTCATCCGCTATGTGTGTATGTACAGTGATATATTTTGGGTGTATATGTTTTAATTCAACGAAGAGAACTGGCGTATGTGTATTGCCAAGAAATGGAAAATCTGCTCACGGTCTGATCGCTCATCGCAAGAACTAAAACATAAGAGCGCATGCTCTTATACAGCCAACTTAAGCAAACCACGAAACATCTAAATACCAGGTGTTATGAAATGTGTGGGATACACCGGCATTTCAAGTCTAGTAGACTTGAACTCACTATGATATGTCTACGCTAACCTCCTGTATGAGGCCAATGGCGCTGCTCATGCACAGCGATCACTGCGCTCGGTGACCCAGCATGATACATATATGAGCTATGCGCTTGAGCGTTGCCTTTTTTGCCTTGTAAAGCTGTAATTTCCGAGAGGAATTGCGTAAAAAGAATGCGACGGCTATTTGTGAGGACAAAATTTCCCTAATAGGGGTGAGTGCGTCGTAGAGAATGGGAGAAACAAAGCCGACAATCCGATTATTACGTTCTTTCTGAAAAAAAAATAAGGGAGAAAACGGGCTCAGCTACTGAAGCTCAAGCTCGTTATGCCGCATAACGTTTATAGACCTACAAACGGGGATGTCGCATGTTTGGACCATGCGCTATATAGAGCAAAGACACCTATTATCCAGCATCTACCAATGCTTTGGACGCTCGCGCAGTTCTTAAACGGTCGCTTTGCTGGACAAGTGTAATTCACACTGTAAGGTATGCTGTTAGTACGAACCAAGACTATTTTATAGATGAGTGGAAATCACGCCCACCGAACCTAATAGTCCCGCAATATAATCTGCAGCTAACAGTTTGAACGCTTCTCAAAATATATAAGAACACAACTTCTACTGTAGCAGAACGGTACCCACGCTGTTACGATCGTCGCGTATCTTTCATTGCTCCTAAACCGCAGCTTAGGACTAAACTATGCTAAACTATACTCCTATAAGGTTACATTAGCGAATGGAATTTTCCAAAAATACACAGTCAGCCTCCGAGGCTCATTGTAGACAGAAACACGCGCACGCAGATCGCGCTGCGTGCTGCGTCCGCCTCAACGCCAGCAGAAAGTCCGACCGTGCGGACTTGAATAACTTCATTACGCCTCACAGAACCGTTTTCCACGTAGAAGACGCCACGTCACACTAAATAGACCGCGCAAGCGCGAGAACAAACACCAGAAATCAGCGCCGATGCGGGGGATGAAAGACTGATAGAAAGACTTCGCGTGACATGAAGCAATTCCTACCTTGCTGCGATGACCGATGCGGTTTGAAATGCACTGAAGCCGCAGGAGGAAGTCGTCGTTAAGTGCGGTGTGATTAAAAATTTGATGAAATACCGAAAGGCGGATGACTTTAGACTTTTAGCTAGTGGAATAGGTGCTAAGTTAGTTTTCACGAAGGTTATAGTTGCAGCACAGTTATGATTAGAATGAAGTGGGTAGAGGTATTTTGTAATAGCTCAATTGAAGTAATGAGGCTAACGTGACTGGGATCCCCTATTTCAGATGCATAGTCAAGTTTCGAGCGTATTAGTCTTTTTAGGTAGCCTTTTAGATAGTTTAGGTAGTCTTTTAGATAGCCGTAGCCATCGCCATGGCAGACCCCACAATTACCCATGTCCTCACGGATTCGCGTGCTGCATATTCGGGCTTACGAAAGCGGCAACATATCGAAAGAGGTAGCGCATATATTACTAGCAAGCTCAAAAGAGTGCAAACCATGCCTCTCCTAGTTCCCCGCTCACATGGGGAAAGACATCCACCCGCAAAAACCCAACCTCAATGAAACGGCCCATGACAGTGCGTGAGAACTTGCCCGCCGCGACGGTCCCACGGCCTCCGAGGGGATGGACATTCAGTTTAATGACCCGCTACTCACTTACCAAGAAATCACCTCACACTATCGAAGAGGCAGAATGAAATACCCGCTCCGGCATGCCAAACTCGAGCGCGCGCAGGCAGCCGCGTTCCGAATGCTGCCAACGGACTCGTATCCGTCACGAGGCCTACTAAGCCACTACAATTCAGAAATCCCGGCAAATTGCCCAGACTGCCCAGAACCCTATTGCTCACTCTCGCACATGCTTTGGCAATGTACCGCGTTACCAGAGCGCCCTCTCTCCAGTGAGCCCGAATGGGAAGAAGCCCTCAAAAGCCCGGACCTCAAACTCCAACTCAAGGCCGTCCAGAGGGCCCAAGAACTGGCGGAGCGTCACCATGTTCCCGTCCCGACTTGGGCGTCGCCTACGGTTTCGGCCCTAGGAGCGCCCCGCGTGCGATCTCCAACGGCTTAGACCCCTCAGGACCTCAATAAAGTTCTTGACTGACTGAGTCTTTTTAGGTTGTAACGTTAAAGGAGTCGGTGCTTTCGAAAAGTTGCGCCGCAAGTACCCGAGCATGCGATTAGCAATATTAACGACGTACTGTATATGAATAGTCCAATTTAGGTTATTTGTAATGTGTATACCAAAATATTTATGTAACATGATGAAATCTATGGGAACACTGTTACGTTGATAGGTGCTAGGAGTAGAATTAAATCTTGGTACACGAATTATTTTGTATTTGTTATTTCATTTTAATAACCACTTCCCGCACCACTCATCTGTATTATGCACATCAGCTCGGAGTTTTATAGTATCTTCAGTGTTGTTAATTTGCCGGCAGATAACACAATCATCTGCCAACAGGTGTATGTTAGAAGATTTTTAGCGGTCAGATCATTAATGCAGATAAGAAATAATATTATCCGCAGCACAGACCTTTGTGGTACACCCGATTGAACTTCAGTGAGTGGCGAGTTACGACCATTAGCAGTAAGGAATTCGAAGTGGGTACTACGGAAATGCTCTATCTATTTTAGAAGGTTAGGGTCAATATTCAGTGAGCTTAGCTAAAAAGTGGTTGTTTATGGCATACTTTATGAAATGCTTTACTAATATCTAATAAGATACTGTCAGCGTGTTATGAGCGATCCAGGATACAATGCAGCTGATGAGTGACGAAGATACTAGTTGGGTTTCGCAGGAATATAATTTTCGAAAACCATGCTGTCCGTTAGTACAATATGAGTTAGACCCTAGAGAGTTAGGCAAATTCGGGAAAACTACATCCTCTAATAAATGATAGCAACTGCTTGTAAGGGATGTGTGTCGTTAATGAAGAGGTGAGTTTCTGGGGCTAGATTTATAGAATGGAACACGTTTCCAATTTTCCATTTATTTGGAAACTCACATGAGTTAAGGGATTGTTGGAAAATGTTTGTTGGTATAATGGAACTGAAGAGGCTAGTACTTTTAATGAATTTGCTGTTAATGCAGTCGTAGCCAGGTGATCAATGGTACGGTGAACATTCTATTAACTTGTTAATTTCATCTTCCTCAACATGCACAGGATGCATTGGTCAGTATTCGTGTTGGTATGCCATAGGAAGTTCAACATGACCAGCTTTCGAAAATTGACCTGTAAATGTATTATTAAATGTGGTTGCGCATATGTTGTCGTAAACAGCACTTCCAGATTAATATTCTAATGAAATAGCATTGCATAGTTTTCGATTTATTACTTGCCAGAAATTCTTAAGATTTGTTTTTTTTTTCAGGTAGTGTGCTAGACAAGTAGTTAACTTTAGCCGTTTTTAGAGCTTCTATATAGACATCTGAAGCGGATTTATAAGTTGCCCAGCGCGCGCCAGTAAGGCATGGCTTTACTAAGTGATAGAATTGCTTATTCCGCTTGGATAAGCGATTTAGATGACCGCAGTACCATGCCGATTGTGCATTTGAAGTAATTGTGTGGTTAAGAATGTATTTATCAGTTAATCTTTCAACTGTACGTGCGAAGAAATCTCAGTTCGATTGGACTGAACGATCATCAAAATTTTAAGCAAAATCATGGTGAAATGACAGAGTTCTACGTTTGTTGCTACGAAGTAAACTTTCTGATAAGGGCGTTTGCTTTTTCGGTGTTTGGACTTTTTAGGGAAAGGAGCGTTAATTATGATATAGAATTAGATGTGGTCACTAATTCCTGGTAAGTGAGTGGTATGGATGAGAGGTCAGCATGTGTTGTAAGTACTAATTCGAGGGTGTTGGATACATTATTTGAAACCCTGGTTGCTTGACTAACTAATTGCGTGAGAGAAAAAGCGGAGAATAAATTAAGAAACTCATCAGCCTGTTGCGAGGATCGTGAAAGACGGAATGACAGGATGCTGCATATTATGTTTGGAAGGTTAAAATCTCTTAGTGAAAACAATGGCTCAGAAGAAAAACGACAAAATACTATTACGGTATTGTCGTGCAGTTGGTTAATAAATGTGGATGGTGAAGAAGGTAGTCTGTATACATGTCAAGAATTAGTTTAGACGTATCTACAGTTAAACCCGTGTTATTTCTACAGCACTGCTAGCTTGGATATGTGATGATTGTATGTCTCTTGAAACCGCAAGAAGCGCATCTCCTGTACGCTCGGTGCGTTCGTAGTGGGACACAGTAAACTGGTGCGCATCATGAAATATTTCTGGGTCAAGAGCATGCGTGGGCTACCAGGTTTCAGTTGAGGCGATTATAGTCGCACCGCATGTATCTCTGGCGCATGGGAGAGCGTTAAGTTTATTAAGCGCACTTAATAACTCTTAGTAAAGAGTACCGATACTTCGGTGATTGCGAGTGCGGTGATATGCCACTGCATCTGTTCCTTTCATAAGCTGTAGCACGCGGCACAGCAGTCTCCAGTGGAAGCCACGTATATTCAGCTCTTGAACGTGGTCGAGGTCAATGCTGTAGTTAGAGCATTTCTTATGCGTGAACAATCTGTTATAGCGCAATGTGAACTGAGGTAAACGTGGTTGACTTGCCACATTAGATTAGTTCTTTTCGTTTGACGCGGGTGCTTGGGGAGAAGTACTCGCTCACTTAACTGTTCGGTTGTTTCAGCTGGCTGCGAAGTGAAAGAATGTTTTGTTTGGCCTTAAGCTTCGCAAAGTTGGCGATGATGAGACGGCATTTTCTCGGTGAAAACGAACCGAAGCCGTGCGTGCCATCAACCGAATCGGTGCTGAAGGATTCGAACACTTTTTTTTATCGCGGTTGACATTTTACGTTCTGCTTCGCTCTAGGTTTCCTTAGCGTCCATAAGACCATGAAAAATTACGTTTTCAGGCCTCGATCTACCTGCAAACTTGCCTAGAGTTCTTTATTTTTTGACAGTAAACTAGGAATATTATAACGTCCAGCTAGCGTGCCATATCGCATTTGGTATTCAGGAAGTAACTAACTTGTTGGAGAGATTCAGGAAAGATGCCTAACGAAATCTGTATTTTCTCTGGAAGTAGCTTAATCAACTTTGATTATACGAGAAAACTAAAAAAAATCGAGTTGATGTAAATTCTAGTTGTTAAACAGTGTGAAACAGTGTGAAGACAAATGGCGATCGGACACGGCCGCTAGCGGGTATCTCAGAGTTATTGTGTAGCAGCGCCGTTTTATGAATTCAACACAGCACAGAAGTCCGATTGCGAAAACAATACAGGAATATGTAATGTGGTCACGCTGCTGCCGAAGAAGAAAAAAAGAACAAAAGGTGCTAAAGTCACCGAGGAAAGCGCCGGCAGTCTTCTCAGAATACGTTAAAATGCAAATGAAAAAATGGCGCCTCCTCCTCTAACAGGAATACCAGAAATGTAATTGCACTTTCGGATGACAACAGCTGACGTATGGTTGATACGATACTATTTTTTTTCTCCCAAATTCTCAAGGCTGCAGTTCTATCACTTTTATAAGCGGTGTCTTCCGTATTTTGAAATTAAGCTTACATAACTGTGACCGCAAGTGCTAGTGATGTGTCTTGAAAGCTGTGTGCACAGCCACGCTGAGACGCATGGATCACAGCGCGTTCTGACGTGCAACGATATGTCACATTCAGCTGCCTCTTTTGTGCTGTTTTACGCTCACAGTAATATGCCACGGCCGGTACACCGACCAGCTTGACAGAGTGTAAAAGAAGCGCAGATCCGTTGACGAGTGCACCTAAACGCCGATGTCAGGGCACGAAGCATTGGTCTCCTTTTGCTCACATTTCTCTGTGCAGGCGGGAGTAGTGTGCGCATAGTATGTGTCAGTGTTTTACGGGTCGCAGAAGACAAAAAGAATATGACACAATGCGGTCTGGGTACGAAACGAAACGGGAATACGCGAGTTTCCGTGTCACGGGGTACATCTTTTCTGCTGGCGCTGTTTGCGAGGAACCGCTTCTGTAGGTAGAAACAAATTATAATCTAGCATAGTTTCATTAGCTCTGTTAAAATGTAAGCATGCGGCGTTAGAAACGTATTTTCAGGGTCGACGTAACTACTTCGCGGGAAATTACGAGTGTGATTGAATGACGAATAAACGGTTGTCCTTTTGTACGCTTGTGTCCTTTGGACAGTGACGTGTTACTTTTTAATAGAAATTTCGGTTCTGTAAATGCCATCTTAAATGGAATAACTAGAGGAGGCGACTAGTAAAAGCTCACATGTGCACGAAGCCATGGCGCATCGAGCCAAAAGTGACGACAATAAACCGATAACGCCCACTGGGGGCGCAAGAAATGGCGATTTATTGCGTGAAGAACTTAAACAGGTGCATTTCGCGGTAAACAGATTTTCTTCGTAGGGCACTTACCATGACAAAAATATTTTCAACCGGCTGCGGTCTCACCGAAACATTTGACGTTGAAGTTATGTGTGTGTAAAATTCGTGCTAATTCTAACACTTCCTATACTTGAATAAGTTTAGGCATACCCGAATAGATACGTGGACAAAGGGTATCGCTTCACACGAGGGCCTATATGCGCTGATACGCGGTACTCAAAGGAAAGTGGCACATTTTATCGACATATTATTGTTATGCGTTATTGTAATGTAAACACGGAAGCTGTTTCAATGGTGTTAGAGCTACGCTGGCTAGATTAAACCAGAATTGGCGACTGCGGTCATGAGTTCTAAGTACCTCGCACTGGCAGTGCCCTTCACGTTGATGTGAAGCTTGTGACGTCAGTACCTCGACTCACCTGTGTGTCGCTAAGATGCCTAGATCATACGACTACAGTGAGTTGCTGACAATGTATGTAGTACATTGCAGTAAAGTATTATTGTCGAAACTTTCCAACAGATGCCAATTGCATCATCGACGCTTTGTGTGATGACAGTCAAATTATTGGAATTTATAAGTGGTCGTTTGAGAGCGCTCTGCATTGATTGCCCGTGCTATAGATGTGGTGAACAACAGAGTTACAGTTGCATTACGAGAATGACCGGGTATGGAAGTGATGATTCCGCTTTCTTATCGTAAGTGGAGTCCGCTTATGCTAACAGTAATGCTGAGTTGCGGTTTTACATTACCCGTGTAGCGTTCCTAGAGTACTCTGAATTGACCGCCCGAATGTGCCATGAGTGAGCACTACGCCTATGCCGTTAGGACGCCTATTCAAAACAACCAGCCGAGTCATCGATAGACAGTTTGGATGGAATAACAATACGCCATATCATGCCAACACGACCCACAAATTGAGGTATTCCCAATTTGGCAGACATTCTTGCTGAAGGGTCGACAATACAATCGCTCGGTTGCACTAATTCTCCATTGAAAGAAGCTTTCAAAGCTCAAACGCACAAACTTTAGGTAACTGTCAGCCGCACTCAGGGAGATTTTCGAATCTGTCGTCTCAATTGGGCGATGGTGGGGCCTCGCGTCCAGGGTCTGTGTAAACGCAACAGTGACTTCAACGTTGGTCCTGCGTGTATTAAAGAAGTTATTACGTCGTAGGGAGCACACAGAAAATGCTGAATATGCTCGCGATTATGAGGGGGTCCCAGCACTGGACTCTTTGTCGAATTCGGTCGGTCGCACTTACCGGCTCTTCTTTTGGTGACACCAAACGAATCCGTAGTTGCTGCAAAGTTGGGATGTTGTTCGTTTCCAGAGTTTTGCTTCCGTTTTGCGTCAAACAAAATACACGTGGGTTCAGCAGCTGCTACAGCTGACTAAACGGGGAGCTGTCGTCGTTTGTGATTTCAACAGCTGTGCGATGGGGACCAGGCTGTGATGGCGTTCAAGGGTAAATTACGCAAAAAATCGAGTTCACGGAGTGGTCATTTGATGAGACTCGGGTTTGTTAAGTGTTCCAATGTCTTCGTTGTCCTCGTGATATTTTCACGGATTTGGCGTCGTTTTTGAGGCGTGACGCAAAAATTTCGTCTCGGATGCCAGTTTTTGTAATTCTTTTTCTATTTCAAGAAGGGCTGCCTTAAGGCATCGAAAACATTAAAAGAGGAAATTCGTCAGACCCCGTTCCATAAACAGAAGATAGTCAGCCACAAAGTGGAACACGATCAGAATGCATTCATCACAGCGTTATTTTTGCACCATCCTGTCACCGCTGCCAAGAAGAAACATTCTGGACGCTGGTGCTATATGGAACACGAGATATTATCTCACACATTTCCTTGTGCGCTGTATGCACGCTAGACCCGGAGTCATAGAGGCGATGCGCCGTGCAAACATGTGATACTCGATCAAGACAGCGCGAGTGGAATCTAAAAAAGATGTCAACATGTACCGCAGAGCAAGTGCAAAACGTGACAAAAATCTTTAGTATCGGCGGCCCAGTGAAACCAATAAACTAAGTTACAAGCAATTGGATATGTAGTGTACGTTGTAGTCGTTTACAACGCTTCATGAACGTCGATTCCGCATTGTGTAGGAACAGCACTTTTTGTTTTTCTCGTTTGTTCATACATTGAGAAATACCCTATATTCGCGTGATTCACAGAGGCCGAACAAATATTGCCGCTGAAGCCCCGTTTGGAGACGAGCACCTGTCTTCGTCAGAGCAGCAACGTCAAGGCGGGAGCCCTATTGTCTAGTGCCCTTATTGAAACGTTGCCTCTAGCAACATTCTATGTTCTACCACGGTTCATCGGTCTCAGTATTTTCCTTGAACTTATGTCTTTGGTGTAAGCATTTGTTCATGCATTGGGATTGGGGAAAGCTCAAGGTATTTGACCGGAGTGCATAACCATAGCACTTAAAGTTTAAGAAACGTTAGAGCGCAAAGTATTGCTGGCGCATATAACTAGGAAGTTTTCATACACCGACTATTGTGGCTTCCACCTATTACTTTCGATACCTAACTGTTACAGCAGTAAGCAGTTAAATTTAACGAATGTGCTGTCGAGAATCTACTCAGTGCCGCAACACTTTACGGATTCTTTTACTCTGGTCTTTTTGGCATGCAGAGTACATCACTGCTAAGCTCCCAGTGTCGTGCCCGATGACTTGCGTAAAGCAAATATCAAGCCTTGGTGTGCCCAGGTGTCACTGCCCGTCTCACGGTAAGTAGCAATGATCAAGATGTCCGGAATGACAGTGGCTGTTTTAATTTTAATAATCACGCGAGTAGAACTAAAAGTTTGGTTGTTAGGAAAAAAAATGTAGCTATTAAAACGGTGCCGAGCACGGGTAGTCTATTGATTGTTCGAAAGTGTTTAATGTATATTTGAACTGATGAATACAGCGAATTCAACATAAACATGAGTAAATTGTAAACCCTACTGCTAGCGATACCATTTCCCCTCGCATTAGGCGTAGTATCTTGTATATACGAGCCACATGCTACGCTTGTCCTGCAGAATGTTAGAACTAGTAAGACAATACTTTTTGCAGTGTGTATGTGAAATTTCACCTTTTTGAAAGTTCATATACAGAACACAACCTAGGCCAAAATTTTATAAAGCAAAAGAGAGCTTACTTTTGTTAAGTTTTAATCGGGGCATTTTTTACTCTTAGCGGTAGCTATCTAAACAAGCACACTTAATTATACAAACTAAACGTCTAAGCTAGCTCATGATCAAGGCACATCTTTATAGCTTTCACAATATTGAGGCATTGTGTGATTGATTAGATTCAATGGAGTGACTTAGCCTACGCATTCCTAGGTGGGCGGTTTGCATGGATATGCTCAAACGCGGTTAAACTTCAAGATAGTCAGAGGTCTATCGAAGTACAAGTAAACAACAGTGGTCAAACAAAGGATGGCTTCTGCTGGAGCTTCAGCGTTTCGTCAAGGGATCTGTCGTTGCGGCCCCGAGCGAAAGACATCCTTTGTTCCGCCTGCTGCTGATTGCCTAAACTCTTGTTCTGGGGGTGTTGTATTGTGGTGGCATGTGCGGCGTTTGGATTTCAAATGGTGAGTGTTACGAACGCAAACTAAACAACTGTACTTCGAAGTATTGCCGCGGATAGTTCCCATGAATAACAAAAAATGAGATAGTGTGTAACAGTTCAAAATAACATCTTTGAAATCGGTGATGAAATCGACGCCATATCAAAGCGTGTTTGAGTTGTTAATACCACAAACCACAAACGTGGAAACCTTAAGGCTTATCGTGGCGGCTGGTCGCGAATATAGGAGTGTTCTGCTACGCAGCAAATAATTCTATGTGCATTGGGGGAATATCTTCCTCAAAAGAGCGACACGCTCTACTGTCAAAAGTTTATTGAAAAGACGTTCTTCCTTTTTTTCGTCTCGCCTCTTTCGCTCAAGCAGTATTTATCGCAGAGGCTTCACTGCTGTCTTTAAGAGAAAGCTTTATTTCGGCGCCTCCTATATAAACAGGCATTAGGAAATTCTTCTCCTCGGCAACTACTGCAACAAATTTGGTGAGGTTTGTTGCATATAAAAGAAAACGTTAAAATTTAGTGACTGTTGCTTGAAAGTTTTTGATTAAGTCCGTCAATTTCTTTAGAAATTCGCAAAAATGAAAAATTTCTGGTAAACGAAACTATCAAGTTTACAATTCTGTAACTCTGCACTAAAAAAAAAGATATTAGAATTTAGTGAATTGCACCTAATAGTGCATCTAAATCGGACGAAGTTGATACGTTATACATGGCCTTCAATTGGACCACTAATTTGTGAGTACGCCATTCACAAAACCCTTGTAAACAATGTTACAAATTTGAGGTAACGTACAAAATGACGTCTGAAATTTGACACCTTAGGAAGCTCTGATGGGTGCAACTTACAGAACTGGCATATCTCTTCTAGGTGCAGAGGTATCAATCTGTAATCTTCGTGCTCCTGTTATTTTCACAATTACGTATCTTTTGAGAGTTTCATTGAAACAATTCTGCACTAAGGCGAATTTCCACTCCATACACTCACTAGATTTTAACTTTCGCTCTCAAATGCCACATTTCCCTAAAGTTTGCATAGTGGTTATCCCCCCAAAAAAACTTTCTGTGCTTTACACGTATTTGATAGGTGGCATGTAAGTTGGGGCCGAACTAACGCTTCCTCTTAAAACATGGCGATCAGATGAAAAAAAAATTCTGATGATTATGACACTCTATAATGCGAAGTCTGAGCGCAGTTGGACCACATCAAGGGCATAATAAAGTTTATGTCTCTCTCGCTACGTGTGTTCATTTCGCAATAGTTTGAGGCAAAGAATTTGAGACGGAAATCACATCACCGACTGGCAGAGGCTCACTGCTGTCAGCACCTTCGCAGAGGGAAGGGCAGTATGGGAACGCTGGCATGATGAGTGGCATGACAGCCAGGTGTGGAAGAAGGCGACAAGTAACACGCGAGAAGTGGCATGAGCGCTGGCATGATGAGCGGAATCACAGCCAGGTGTGGAGAAGGCGACGACTAACGCGCGAGCAGTTTCACGAGCGCGAGGGGCAGTCCGAGAACACTGGCCCGATGAGTGGCATCGCAGCCAGGTGTGGAAGAAGGCGACGACTAACGCGCGAGCAGCGGCACGAGCACGAGGTGCAGTCTGGGAACCCTGGAATGATGAGCGGCATCGCAGCCAGGTGTGGTAGAAGGCGACAACTAATGCGCGAGCAGTGGCAAGAGCACGAGGGGCAGTCTGGGAACACTGGCATGATGAGCGGCCTCACAGCCAATCCAGGTACGGAAGAAGGCGACGACTAACGCGCGAGCACTGGCACGAGCGCGAGGGACAGTCTGGGAACGCTGGAATGATGAGCGGCATCGCAGCCAGGTGTGGAAGAAGGCGACAGCTAATGCGCGAGGAGTGGCACGAGCACGAGGTGCAGTCTGGGAACGCTGGCATGATGAGTGGCATCCCATCCAGGTGTGGAAGAAGGCGATAACTAATGCGCGAGCAGTGGCACGAGCACGAGGTGCAGTCTGGGAACGCTGGCATGATGAGCGGCCTCACAGCCAAGCCAGGTACGGAAGAAGGCGACGACTAACACGCGAGCACTGGCCGAGCGCGAGGGACAGTCTGGGAACGCTGGAATGATAAGCGGCATCGCAGCCAGGTGTGGAAGAAGGTGATAACTAATGCGCGAGCAGTGGCACGAGCACGAGGTGCAGTCTGGGAACGCTGGCATGATGAGCGGCCTCACAGCCAAGCCAGGTACGGAAGAAGGCGACGACTAACGCGCGAGCACTGGCACGAGCGCGAGGGACAGTCTGGGAACGCTGGAATTATGAGTGGCATCGCAGCCAGGTGTGGAATAAGGCGACAACTAATGCGCGAGCAGTGGCACGAGCACGAGGTGCAGTCTGGGAACGCTGGCATGATGAGCGGCCTCACAGCCAAGCCAGGTACGGAAGAAGGCGACGACTAACGCGCGAGCACTGGCACGAGCGCGAGGGACAGTCTGGGAACGCTGGCATGATGAGTGACATCGCAGCCAGGTGTGGAAGAAGGCGACAACTAATGCGCGAGCAGTGGCAAGAGCACGAGGGGCAGTCTGGGAACACTGGCATGATGAGCGGCCTCACAGCCAAGCCAGGTACGGAAGAAGGCGACGACTAACGCGCGAGCACTGGCACGAGCGCGAGGGACAGTCTGGGAACGCTGGCATGATGAGTGACATCGCAGCCAGGTGTGGAAGAAGGCGACAACTAATGCGCGAGCAGTGGCAAGAGCACGAGGGGCAGTCTGGGAACACTTGCATGATGAGCGGCCTCACAGCCAAGCCAGGTACGGAAGAAGGCGACGACTAACGCGCGAGCACTGGCACGAGCGCGAGGGACAGTCTGGGAACGCTGGCATGATGAGTGACATCGCAGCCAGGTGTGGAAGAAGGCGACAACTAATGCGCGAGCAGTGGTAAGAGCACGAGGGGCAGTCTGGGAACACTGGCATGATGAGCGGCCTCACAGCCAAGCCAGGTACGGAAGAAGGCGACGACTAACGCGCGAGCACTGGCACGAGCGCGAGGGACAGTCTGGGAACGCTGGCATGATGAGTGGCATCGTAGCCAGGTGTAGAAGAAGGCGACAACTAACGCGCGAGCAGTGACACGAGCACTAGGGGCAGTCTGGGAACACTTGCATGATGAGCGGCCTCACAGCCAAGCCAGGTACGGAAGAAGGCGACGACTAACGCGCGAGCACTGGCACGAGCGCGAGGGACAGTCTGGGAACGCTGGAATGATACGCGGCATCGCAGCCAGGTGTGGAAGGAGGCGACAACTAATGCGCGAGCAGTGGCACGAGCACGAGGTGCAGTCTGGGAACGCTGGAATGATGAGCGGCATCGCAGCCAAGCCAGGTACGGAAGAAGGCGACGACTAACGCGCGAGCACTGGCACGAGCGCGAGGGACAGTCTGGGAACGCTGGCATGATGAGTGGCATCGTAGCCAGGTGTAGAAGAAGGAGACAACTAACGCGCGAGCAGTGACACGAGCACTAGGGGCAGTCTGGGAACACTTGCATGATGAGCGGCCTCACAGCCAAGCCAGGTACGGAAGAAGGCGACGACTTACGCGCGAGCACTGGCACGAGCGCGAGGGACAGTCTGGGAACGCTGGCATGATTAGTGACATCGCAGCCAGGTGTGGAAGAAAGCGACAACTAATGCGCGAGCAGTGGCAAGAGCACGATGGGCAGTCTGGGAACACTGGCATGATGAGCGGCCTCACAGCCAAGCCAGGTACGGAAGAAGGCGACGACTAACGCGCGAGCACTGGCACGAGCGCGAGGGACAGTCTGGGAACGCTGGCATGATGAGTGACATCGCAGCCAGGTGTGGAAGAAGGCGACAACTAATGCGCGAGCAGTGGCAAGAGCACGAGGGGCAGTCTGGGAACACTGGCATGATGAGCGGCCTCACAGCCAAGCCAGGTACGGAAGAAGGCGACGACTAACGCGCGAGCACTGGCACGAGCGCGAGGGACAGTCTGGGAACGCTGGCATGATGAGTGGCATCGTAGCCAGGTGTAGAAGAAGGCGACAACTAACGCGCGAGCAGTGACACGAGCACTAGGGGCAGTCTGGGAACACTTGCATGATGAGCGGCCTCACAGCCAAGCCAGGTACGGAAGAAGGCGACGACTAACGCGCGAGCACTGGCACGAGCGCGAGGGACAGTCTGGGAACGCTGGAATGATAAGCGGCATCGCAGCCAGGTGTGGAAGAAGGCGACAACTAATGCGCGAGCAGTGGCACGAGCACGAGGTGCAGTCTGGGAACGCTGGAATGATGAGCGGCATCGCAGCCAGGTGTGGAAGAAGGCGACAACTAATGCGCGAGCAGTGGCAAGAGCACGAGGGGCAGTCTGGGAACACTGGCATGATGAGCGGCCTCACAGCCAAGCCAGGTACGGAAGAAGGCGACGACTAACGCGCGAGCACTGGCACGAGCGCGAGGGACAGTCTGGGAACGCTGGCATGATGAGTGGCATCGTAGCCAGGTGTAGAAGAAGGCGACAACTAACGCGCGAGCAGTGACACGAGCACTAGGGGCAGTCTGGGAACACTTGCATGATGAGCGGCCTCACAGCCAAGCCAGGTATGGAAGAAGGCGACGACTAACGCGCGAGCACTGGCACGAGCGCGAGGGACAGTCTGGGAACGCTGGAATGATAAGCGGCATCGCAGCCAGGTGTGGAAGAAGGCGACAACTAATGCGCGAGCAGTGGCACGAGCACGAGGTGCAGTCTGGGAACGCTGGAATGATGAGCGGCATCGCAGCCAGGTGTGGAAGAAGGCGACAACTAATGCGCGAGCAGTGGCAAGAGCACGAGGGGCAGTCTGGGAACACTGGCATGATGAGCGGCCTCACAGCCAAGCCAGGTATGGAAGATGGTGACGACTAACGCGCAAGCAGTGGCACGAGCGCGAGGTGCAGTTTGGGAGCGCTGTCATGATGAGCGGCATCGCAGCCAGGTGTGGAAGAAGGCGATGACTAACGCGCGAGCAGCGGCGCTTGATGAACTCGGCCCGCATCGCAGCCAGGCGTAGAAGATGGTGACGACTAATGCTATGTTCAGACTACGTTCGTAAGGCGCCGATTTTTCGTAACATACGTAAGCGGAAGCGCAACAAGCATATGCGTCTAGTTCAGACTGCGAACGTAAAGGTACCAACGTGCGCAATTCTCGCAAAAATCGTGGGTGAGAGTGTTGAAGGGTCGGCAACATTTACGACTGTTATGTTACGACCGTTGCGACACAGCCAATGACCGATAAGCTTTCGGCTTTCAACAACCGGTGACGACACTTCCGTCCTCCCGTCTGCAGACAGCTCCGGGCGCGGGAAGTGCCATTCCGCCATTCCGTGCGCACGATTGGCTGTGTTCGTGAAAATTTTTGCAGTGCGCCTTGCGAGACTGTTTTCAGTTCATCTGGTTTATCCGCCGAGGAAATCGATGGCCGCAGGTGCGTGCTCCGAACTTCGATGAGTGGTCTCATTAGGTTTTCAAGGAAGCGGAACTGCTGGGGCGACATGCGCATGATGTTATGAAACATCGCAGCGTCACCAACTCGGAGCTTGGCGAAAAGGTTGTGAAAATCGCCGTCCGTGGCCCTGTCGAGAAATACTTGCCGCACCCAAACCCTTCTGCGCCGCCTTCGCCGTCTTTGGGCGATTGAATACCAGACTATAAGTTTGTTTTGAGCGTGAATTTCTTCGATCTCGGCCAGCGCTCGCATGTTGGCAGGAGCCATATTGGACCGCTGGTGACGTCCATTCTGCAGCTCCAAATTTGATTGGCCTGTTGTAAAAGCCGTAATTTAAGCAGCAGTAAATGTGAACAAAGGTGCCGGCTTAACTGCCGTAGTGTGAACATAGCATAACGCGCGAGCAGTGGCACGAGCGCGAGGTGCAGTCTGGGAGCGCTGTCATGATGAGCGGCATCGCACCCAGGTGTGGAAGAAGGCGACAAGTAACGTGCGAGCAGTGGCACGAGCGCGACGGCTGTCTGGGAACGCTGTCATGATGAGCGGCATCGCACCCAGGTGTGGGAGAAGGCGATGACTCACGTGCGAGCAGTGGCGCTTGATGAACTCGGCCTGCACATGGAAACGTCGACGAAGTAGACCGGGCGAAACGCACCGCCTGCTTCCGCGATTGCGCGCCAGGTGTTGCGTAAGGGGAAAGGGCATCGCACGACGTGCCTCTGCCTCTTCGCTCGCTTTGCTGTATTCTTCTACTCTCTTGCTTCGTCTGCGGTGTACAGGCGTGGACGGACACGTTTCTCTACTGCCGAAGTTCAGGCCTCCAACAATGCGCATGCTTCAGACTCCATAGCGGTACGTGATCCTCGAGCCAGCAAGCAGCAGCAGCATACGGTGCCAGCGCCGCATACCACCGACGTTCTGCGCGACGAGGGATCTAGTAGCGACGAGGTAGCGGCCACCAAGGCTGGCAGGCGCACGCAGTAGCTAACCTTGTGGTGGGGAGGGGAGAGGGACAGAGGTACAGACCACGCGCAACAGCTCCTTGTAGATGGGAGTTGCAAGGTAAATATACCTGGTAGCACAGCTTTCATAGAAGCCCATACGTTCAAAACATGGCGATTTATCGGCAGTTCACGGGGCTTAGTGCTGTTCGGTCGTTCACCCCGCGACACCCTGTCGTCACGGCTCGCGCGATTATGGGGTGCGGGCCGACGGCCTCGTCAAAATGGTTCTCAAAACGGTTGATTTATGAACAGCGCGGGAGTACCTCGCTCAGGAGAGGATAGGGTAATTAGCAAGGATGCACCCATCACTTGTCAGCCGCACAAATTGGCGCGTCCACGCCGGAGACGCGACCAGTGCAATGATACGGTTATCACCTGTTAGCCGCCGAAACTGGCGTGTCCACGCCGGGGACGGAGTGAGTGTACGATCGGAGTCAGCGCACGTTCCCTCGTTTCCCTGTTTGTGCCCAATGATGTGCGTGCGTTTCCGACCTAGCTACTTTTGAATGGAAAGGGCAACCAACTTCCGGATTGGTGGGACCTAACGTCATCGGTCTCCCGAAGCCGGACTGGGTTAAGTGACTGAACAATAACCATGCAGGGCATAAAATGATCAACGGATGGCGGGAGTCACGGGCTGCTACAACTTCATCATGAAGTTTTTCTGTATTGCTTTGAATTTTTTGTAAATATGTAAATATAAACGTGTTCGTTAAATGTCCTGAATATCGGGCCCAGCCTCACGTTCCCTTGCTCCTCCACGAGCAAAGTGAATTTCACATCTTCAAACCCCAAGTCGCAAAAGCGCCATCCTTGTGATGAGGGAACACTTCCGGCGGAAATAATAATAATGTGGTGACATATCCGTTAGAAGCAGAAGTGACGTGATTTTCTTCTCAAAGGCGCGAAATTTGTTTTGGTGGCCGGTCAATAGAGCTGTATATTCAAATGCCCCGTCATTCGGCTTGATGGGCGTTTCGAGAGAGTGAGAATCAACTTTTATTGAGCCCTTAGTAAAGGTTGGTGTGCCATTGCACCAGATGGGGTGGAACCTTCTTCTCAGGTCCCATATGCGTCCAGCAGTTCCTGACCCCTAACCGCAAGCGCGAGCTGGGTCGGTAGGTCGGGTCTGGACAACAAGGTCTCCCATCGCTCGGGGTGGTTGGGGCTGGGGAGGGTGGGGGGTTCTTGAGCTTAGTGCACTCTGCAAGGATGTGTGCTAGAGTGCCTTCTGATCGTCTGCAAAACGGGCATGAAGTGTCCTGCTCTGTTGGGGACATATTGTGCAAGAGCACGGGATACGCTACGGCCGCGCTTGCGTGCGTCGCACAATCGTTTGCTGCCTTCGGTTGAGTTGCGGATGCGGACGGGGAAGCCAACATCTGCCGCTTTTGTACATGTGGGTGATGTCTTTGTAATTTGTCACGAGGTGCGGTAGATCTGGCTCGTCCTCGCCTCGGATTGACAGTTCTCGGGCATAGTGGTCGGCAAGTGCGTTGCCTTCCACTTGCGAGTGAGCAGGGACCCACACGGAGCTCAACGGCCCGTCCCGGTGATTGCCGTAGCTTACGTAGGCGGTCTTGGAGTCTGTGACCATGGTCTTCACTCCCGGTTGTGCGAGTGCGAGGGCCACAGCCACTTCTTCTGCTACGGCTGAATTCGTCGTCCGTATCGACGCGCCTGTGACCAGTTTGTCGATGGTGGCGACGACCGCCGTTGCTCTGGTGCCGTGCTTAGGAAGCGAGGCGTCCGCGTAGAGAACCTCGGGGTCCTCTTCTAGCTCTCGAGTCATTTCCTTGGCCCTCGCAGAGCGTCTCTCGTCGTCCCTGCCCGGCTTCATGTTCCGGGTGAGGGGCTTGGTCTTAATAATGTCTCCCCACGTTATGGGGAGCGGCTCCGTTGTCGGTTGCTGTTCAGTTTGCCATCCTATCTTGCGTAGGACGGCCCGGCCGTGCTCTGTCCGGCTCACCCTTGCTCTTTAGTGGGATAGGTGTGCTTCCACCAGCTCTTCCTTCATGTTGCGGGCACCCATGTCCAGCAGCTTCTGCGTTAACGAGTAGACTGGGATGTCCATGGCGAGTTTGACTGCTTTCCTTATCGTCTTGTTCAGCGTCTCGTAGTTCACCTTCGTAAGCTGTAGGTGCGGGGTGGAGTGCGTTACGCGTGATACGACGAATGCCTGCACCAGGCGCAGTGCGTCTTCTTTGATCCCTCTGTTCCGCTTGGTGACTCACAGGATCATGCTCAGGACCTGCTCTGATGTGGCCTTAATTTTGTTGACGGCTGCGTGCGTGTTGCCGTCGGTGCGCAACAGCATGCCCAGTATCCGGATCTGCTGCGTTAGCTTGATCTCTGTGCCGTCGATGGTGGTAATTATGTTCGGCGGCGGCTCTTTCTTTGGTCTTCCGGGCTGTACCATGAGCAGCTCCGATTTCTGTGGAGCGCAGCTCAGCCCGCAGGTCGTGGCATACTCGTGGACAGTCGTTACCGCTCTCTGCAGGGCCTCCTCCGCCCAGGCATCGGACCCCGCGCGGTTCGGCCACACCGTTATATCGTCGGAATAGAACGCGTGGTCCACGCCTTCGATCTGATTGAGTAGTTCGGGCAGGGGCAGGAAGGCCAGGTTGAAAAGCAGAGGCGACAGGACCGACCCCTGTGGGGTACCCCTGTCTCCGAGCTGCGCAGGCTCGGATCCTTCCTTTCCTATCCGGATAGTCGCCGTTCTATTGGTTAGGAAATCTTTAATATAACCGTAGGTCTTGCGACCACACCCCGTCTTGCGCAGGTTCTCTAGCACGCTGGCGTGGGACACGTTGTCGAAGGCCCCCTTGAGGTCTAAAGCCAGTATAGCCCGGCACGCGTGCCTCCTTGCTCTCTTAATCACTAATTCGTGTAATTGGATCAGGACAGCTTGGGTGCTCAGGTACTGGTGGAAGCCATACATGGTCGCCGGCATCTGACACGTCTCGTACAGGTATGCTTGAAGTCTTCTGAGAACTATGCGTTCCATGACCTTGCCCACACAGGATGTGAGCGAGATCGGGCGCTTGTTCTCGATCGTCAGGGGTTTGCCCGGTTTCGGTATGAACCGTGCCTCGGCCTCTTTCCATTCTGCGGGCAACTTCGAGCTTTCCCGGTTGCTGTTGATGTGACCCAGCAGCCCGCGTGCCGCCGCATCGCTCATGTTGTTGAGCAGCTTGTATGTAATGGCGTCCGTCCCGGGTGCGCTCGTCTTATTACTTTCGTCTATGGTTGTTAATAACTCCGTGATGGTGAACGGCTCATTCAATGCCGAATTTTCCGATCCAACGTACTCGTCCGGTATCGGAAATCGCCTTCTCTCCGTCTTGAGGTAGATCGCCTTGAGGTCTTCAATGAGCCTTTGGCCGTTGCCATCGTAAGCGTTCAGAACTTTGGTGAGGTTGCGGTTGATAGCGGTCTTGCTGCTCAACGGGTCGATCAAGTGTCTGAGCAGGCACCAGGTCTTGCGCGCCGACAGCTTTCTTTTGAGCCCGTAGCGCGAACTCATCCAGTTGTCTCGGCACAGCTTGGTTACGTATTTAGCGATCTGTTTGTTGAGTATCGCGATGCGTTTGACGAGCTTCTTGTTTCTACATTGACGCTTCCATCTTCGCGTGAGCGAGTGCCGTTTCGAGCTTTCGGTCTGCAAAGCCATGTAGGAAAAGGCCAGCCATACAGGTGTTGAAATCGCACTCCTGTGCAGACCGTACTTTCTTCGGAGGCCGATGAAAGCTTTATGTGTAGAGTGCTGGTCCTATCGTCGGACGTCAAGGCCGTCGGCTTGCGCAGTCTCACGAAAACAACTAAAGTAAGCAATTTTCTAGGGGTCATAACTCACTACTTTTGACTGAACAGATTATTGCCCCTGGCACACGGCTACAATAAAGTCCTTTAGGTAAGGGGACATCTACCGGGAAGGCGTTCGAGGGCAGTGACACATAACAAAGGAGCATCTCCCTTACGGCAAAGTTCCTTTGCGGGAAAAGAGATCGTGCATCTACTTTTCGAGCGGAAAGGGAGTTACTCGCACTCCCAGCGTGCACAACTCCTCGATAGAAGAAATTCACAAATGTACGGTGCCCCATAAATACTTTCTTTTTTCACCTTGTGAAAGTGTTATAATTTTTAGCGGTTACGCGATTTGTCGGAACAGCGAAAATTCACTCTAGCTATGCTCTCCAACGCTCGCATCACGTCGTTCGTATCACAAAACAAACGTGAAAAAGGATGGCAGAAACTTGGGCAGTGCGATGGCAGCGCCATAATAAACAGCGTGCACAGCAAAAACCGAATGTCCACAGTTGCTGGGCCAATTTAAATTGCTGCTAAGAACTCGAAACCATGAATAAAATAAACGAATATGCGCATTCTAAGCCATCAACGGTGGAAAAAACAGTTTTTTTTTTCTTTTGCAATCGCTAACTCTAATAAACATACGCAGCTTTTTCAGATGTTTGCTCTCTTACTGCTCTAACAAGCAGTGGATTTTTTTTTACAGCGTTCATGTGAAGAACCACCTAAAGAACTTAGTGCTGTGCCGAGTGTCATAAGCGCAACTCCTTTCTGAAAAAGTTGCTTCAGAATAACAAAAGGGGTTCACTGCAAAGCACTTTTTCCCGTGTGTCAGGGGTATAAGAAACAACGAAGCTACCCGCGTCATCAAATCCAGACAAACGTCGACAAGCAAAACAGCCCAACGTGTGAAGGTGAACTTACTTAGGTGGAGGTGAACGTAAGGTGAACTTTACGAGCGTACCTTTCTACACGCTTCAAGAGATGTATTGCATTACACTGTACTAGAAGCGGGTATACTGTTGAGGAGGGGCCCGTGGCTGAGGCTCCTTTTGTAGTCGTCCTCAGGTGGTGCCACTTCAGCACGGGCTGCATGAAAGCCGGCGTGCTTCCCCGAGAAGCTCTGTAACGACGGCTCATTGCGCCGGTTGCGCTTGTGAATGTTTGTACCCTGATTTTTTTTTTTGCGATATGCTCACATTTTCCGAGGTGGAGTATTGTGTGAGGCAGTCCAAGACTAAACATATTGCAAAGGAGAGCGAGCCAGCTCGTTGCATAAAAATTGGCAATATGAAATCAAGTGATATACAATTGTTATCCGTAGAAGCCACAATTGTTGCTTGCACTTTGCTAGGGTGGTGATAATCAACAACTGTGGAAGTGCATATGCAATTCTTGCAATTCCGTATCACATAATAAAATATTCATCAATGAAAACCTGCTCCTTCGTATGCAGACATCACTCAAACAATACATGTACATTAAGTAAAGAGACTGGGCACCTAATTTGTAAAACTCCCAGGATCAACACTCTGTTGGAGATATCCAAAGCAATTAATGACAAAATGAGAATTTATCGAATTTGTGAATTATTTAGGTAATTTGAGTGATGCTAATGAAGAACACACCAAGCTTAAATCATTCAATAAATAATAAATAACTCAATTCCCTAATTAACTCATTATTGAATTTATTGCTTTGGTAATAATTAATTACTCCATTAGTAACTATACATTTCACTTATATTACTTATTTGAAAGTTGGATAATTAACAGTAATTCAATACTTATATTGCATATCTTTATGTTGCGGCGACAACCGCTGAGGATTATTTCAACTCGAACTTCTCACGAAAGAGCAAGAATTTATGCTAGACGAATACGTCATTTTAACTACATCAACGAAAAAAATCTCTAACAAGACAGTTCGGCGCACACGCTTAGCGGCGCACTACCAGAACAAGTGACAATAGCGGGAATGAGTGGCGGGAAGCCCTATGCGACGGATGTTGGCGGCGGCGCTGCTGTCGCATGGGATGGCATCCGAGTGCCGGACTCTTCCACCCATTCGGCCTGGCGGCAATACAAGGCACGTGGCGCCCTTGAACACACTATTCCCCTTTAGTGCACTGTAATTGTTTTGCAAGTGATGGTGGCGTCAACGTCCCCTCTTACAGCGGTTCCTGACAAAAAAAAGCTATTTAAAGATAACGATAAAATAGAGTTGTATGTCGATCACTCGTCATGTGTATATAATATTCTGTAAAAATTCATTTTTCGTTGAATATATCTGTGCCTCACTTTAATTAAAAATCGATTTTTTTCTTTCCCAATATTGGTTCCCTCCAAGCATAGTACCACCCTTGCTGATGTCGGCGACAATTTCTTCCGAACCACTTTTCGTCCGAAGCTTCACGACCTATTTGGATCGACCTTGGCAGGTGTGTGCACTCTGCTACATCACATCATGGTACCTGAACTGAAATTTCCGTTGCCAAACCCGGCTTGACTAGAGGGTGACGACAAAATTTCGGTCCTGGTAGCATGACGTCATAAAGCAGAGTGCACAGGCCCCGCCTCCTAGAGGAGGTGTGGTTTAGCCCAGTCGGTAAGACACTCGGCTTCTGAGCATAGGGCCCGTAGGTTCTAAACTCGTTACCACCAACCTTTTACGTTTATTTTCTTTTCATACATTATTGATCTTTATAGCTATTACCGATACGAAGTTAGAACGCAAGCGAGGGTTTGGGCGGACAAGGGACGCGCGGATTACACAGGCTTCCGAGGGCGATGGTGACGTTGCGTGACGGCGGTGCCCTGACGCAACACGTGCGCGCCTGCGGCCAGCGAGTCTTTCACCCGCTCTGCTCCGTCGAGCCGTGCGCGTGACGAGGCGTCGCAGCCAATGGAGATTCAGGTGCAGTTTCAGTGCTACACATGCCCCGGCTTTTTTTACTCAAAGAGCCATTTGATGCTTTTGCATCAAAAACAGTCAAGATTTTCCAAGTCCCAGACTAAGGCGTGCCTCGCAATCATATCATGGTTTTGGCACGTAATAACGTATAATGATTTCATACTACGGAAATCTCACAAAATCCGTCGTGCGCAATACCCAGCACGTACTGTTCTTGCGTGACAGCACGCGAATTGATCTGAATACATCACAAACAAAAGAGAGCCACTCAAAAAAAAAAAACGCGAGACACACATTACCGAGAGCCAGGCTGAGCAGTAGCGCAGTGTTGGGCGTGTGGGGCTCCAGACTACACACGGCCGCAGGCGCTTGAGCTTGAACCTCGGGGACGATTTTCAGTAAAGCTTTATTTTTAGCTGGTGATGTGGCTTCACGACAACGGCGACGGGATAATGACGACCGCGGTAGTACTCATGGGCTTACCGATACTTTGGACGGACAGACACAAGAAACTGTTTTGGGCATCCGTGTTCATTGAGTAGTTCGTACGTAATGGAGGTTCGAATACGAACTTCGTGCACTTGATCACAGTACTGAGATGTCTTATTGCTTATTATCTGAGGTGGTTGCGCAGTGAGAAACAATCCTATGGAACAAAGAAAAAGTCCTAGTTTCACCGGAAAGGCATAGGATCGATTGCGATGGAAAATTACTAGGCAGGTATGCCAAGTAAGGATAGTAGTTTTATGCGCCGTATAAACTTATAAACTTTCGCCTACTAACCTAAATTAAAAAGCACGGTGTCACGCGCGCACAAGCAAACATCAACACTCGATGACCGCGCATACTCGCTGTCAGAATGCGCCAGCGAGGAAGCGTGGCGGCAGCAGCGAGCCAATTGGCATTCGTGCTGCCTTTCTCTTCAGCGCGAACTAAGCGGCGAGAACACAGCGCACAGGGAACTATGAGCACTCGGCTCACTCTGACCCAGCGTAGGTCGCTTTCAACATAGGACCCATGTGGCCACGGCATACGCAGCCGCCGCCTGACTAGGACCCCACCTACCCCCCTGGCCCCGGTGCTTTGTGCGCAATGGAAGAGGTCGCGCTACCTCCCCACTTTCCTGCTTTGCGCGCGCCAGACTGAGCCACCATCGTCGGCTCACCATCGCACGCCTTTACTCGCACATGCAGCATACGGCACGTGGCGACGGTGTTCTCCCGTTTGTATTTTTACGGCACATCACTGCTACGCCGACGTCTGAAATGCGCTTGGAGTGTCCATACGATTGCTATCTCAATAAAAGAAACAAGGACTTGTGATGCGGACGTTGTTTCGATGTGCACGATCGACATCTGCCACATCAATGCTTTTACTTCCTCGCACGTTCCGTAATCCCCGACTCAACTTGAATAAGCGATCTATCGTTATAATGCCTATCAGAAAGCTTGTATGAGTCACGCTGCTTTTTGATAACTTTATATATGCAAAAATAAAGTTAACAATGCATAAAAACTGAGACCCTACTTGTTAAAGCAACGACCGTTTCTCAAACTTGTCCTTGCCGCTAAAAATTAGCACAAGCTGTGTAACCCGCTTCCGATGCTAACCGTTTGCATTTCCTAAGGTCTTGGCCGTACTGACAAGAAAGCAGAGCCTTACGTATCGTCCTCGGCAAATTTGTTTGCGTTGTATTTGCAAGCGTTCTACGTGTGTACGGGCGTGATGTAACTCCTGGGGATATGTTCAAGTGTCGTATGGTGGTCACCAGAACTTTCTCATGTACGTATAAAGTCTTGGGTGCACAGGGTTAAAGGCGGACATTTGCCACTAGTAAATTACTGTTTGTGCCGAATATCAACTTTTAAATTATATTTTTGGACATCGTCGTGACTCAATAACTTTGTTTCAGTAGTCAATTACGCTCTGGGGCAGTTATCAGTTGCATTTTGAGCAAAAAAAAATTATAATCCTTCATACAACACTACATTGGCAACAGGCGGTAAACGCAGGTTCGATATCAGCCATGAAGAATCGTGGTTTGCAGTGGCGGCTTGCAAATATGATTGTGTAATGACACCAGATTTGTACACGTTGCAGAACAATGTTCCCAATTACAACTACAATTACTTATTGCAAACATGTAATCGATTACGGTTACTCTTTACTGCCCCACGAAAGTAAGTGAACAAATATTAGAACGTTTTCGATTACATTAACGTTACTTTCCTCACTACCTTCGTTACCATTGCACAAATGTAGTAAAAGAACGAGCTGGTCTGGCTCTTTCGATGCGTCCTTTGCAGCCCTCCACACTTTGTTTATATTCACTAATGATTGTATGTCAAAAGTTTAGGTGGTAATATTCCTTGGTTTTCCTGTGCGGACATCTGCCAAGACACTGAAAACTCGCTCAATGCGTGCACAAAAGGGCTGTGTAATAACGTACGAACACCTTTCTCACAAGGTTGTGCTTGCTTAATGGGGTCATGTTCGGGTCTACAAGCAGTCTACGAAGCGCAGAGCTTCAGTGTTGCTGAATCTAAGGCAAGACGGTCTGGAGAGGGCCAGTGAAAAATTCAACAATTGCGCTCGGTGATCGTGAAGGTCCGAAGTGGCCACAGAAGCGCCGCTTTAATTTAATAGCCAACATCTGGTGGACCTCCTCTCGGTGCTCATCTTTTGTTAGTGATATAGAATGCAATAAATAACTGAAACGGATGGCCGGAAACCTTCACATTCCTTGAAGAAGTGGCCAAATTTGTATTGTGATTCATCACGATGATGCGTGTTATTCAGCTCTAGAAATACTCTTACTGCGCTACAGTCAGAAATATAGGTGTATGTGAGTCACGTATTATCGAACCATTATAAACGTGCCAGTTGTACAGCGAAAAACTTCTAAGAGAAGTGATAGACTGCACTAAGCCAGCAATTGAGCAGTAGCTCTTATCGCCCATGAAGGGCGCCTATAAGAGCTTCCAGGAGAGAGGGAGATAAATTTGTTATAAGAGAAAAGCTCAGACGTCGGACTTTCAAGATAAGTGTACAAATGTGCAAGCCTACCATATTGGGGTGATTCAGTCATGAAGCCATGAACATAGGTAAACGGTGCTTATGTTTTCATCCGCCGTGCTTGCTCAGTGGCTATGGCGTTAGGCTGCTGAGCACGAGGTTGTGGGATCGAATCCCGCCCACGGCGGCTGCATTTCGATGGGGGCGAGAACACCCGTGTACTTAGATTTAGGTGTACGTTAAAGAACCCCAGGTGGTCGAAATTTCCGGAGTCTTCCACTACGGCATGCCTCATAATCAGAAAGTGGTTTTGGCACGTAAAACCCCATAATTTAATTTTTTCATGTTTTCATCTCTTTGGACTCTGTTGTTCCGCTCAAAGCTGCACCGCCTGTGAAAGCTCGTTTTGTCAAAAATGTAACTGGTCACGAGTAATTCACTACTGAAAAAATAAATAAATTACAGTGAGCCTTACTCAGCAAAGAAATGCAAAAAACCAGAAACATAATTGATTACAAGTAATTAACTAACTGTAACTTGTCACGTACAAGTCTGAATGACATGCTGTACACACGATTTCGTCGACTGGTGCTTCTCAATCAAATACATGCACGATCGGGTAAAGCCCTGTTTAGGACGACAAGAAATGACTAGAAGAAATTATGTTTGTTCAGCTAAAGATGGCTGCTGCTTTTCGTTACCCATAGCTGGAGGATCCAAATCGTATGCCTCGTATTTTCGTTATGCATCTTACAGCGCGCCATCATCTCACGGCATTCCATGGGTGAGTTTCGCCATTAAGTCAAGGTAAATCGATAACGTATGATGGATTATTAACCTAGCCTCAAGTCACGTAACAAATTATGCGACTTTGACGTCCAAAAAGTGCTCCCAAAAAGAGCCGACGCTTCTTTTTTTGTTCGAAAGCGGAAACCAGGTCGATTACGCTGTCAGAAGAGGATCCTTTTTTTTTGTAAAACCCGTCGTCATCTCTGGGCAGAGGTCGCGCTTCTCAAGAGACCCTTCCACTCTCGTCAACACCATTAATTCCATGAACTTACGCACACAGCTTTTTAGGGAAATTATCAATGCGCATGAGGAGCAATGCATAAAATGTACAATGTTTCAATGGACCTTGAACTACCTTACAGGCCGTGCCATCTCTATGACGACGACGAATGGGAAGACCAGTCGCCATCAAGTCGGCCGCGACGTTCCTCAAGAGCCGTAGTCATTCTCATGGTCTTTAACGTAACCCTCATTGGACTTGCTGTTATAATAACAGAACTCGTCAAAATGGGCTTATACGTTGGCGATATCCGCGTATGGACTTCAGGTGTTTCACGACCACAACTTTGTGCGAGACTGCAACGTGCAGCGTTTGCAACGTCAAAGTGTTTCCGCCTTCGAGCACTACAATTATCGACTGCAAAGTTTGCCGCGCTTGCGTTTACGCGCAATATGATGCATGGATATTGTCACTTTGTGGTGATGGTGAAGAACACAGTACAGCAGAACTGTCAATCACGAAACAAACTTTTACAGCGCAGCTGTATACGGCTATCCTATTCGTTCGCCCGTCCCTCTGTCACCTGTATGCCGAAAACTCTACCGGCGCAACCCCATGAGCCTGTGCTAAAAAAAAACAGAAAGAGACACGCGTGATTGGCTGCGGCAGTAGTGAGCTCTACAATTCAACTTACCAATCATGACGAACACTCACCTTTCCCGCCAACGCGAAAAAAACGAGAAAGAGATGCGCGCGATTGGCTGCGACAGTAGTAAGGTCTACGATACCGCTCACCTATCATGACGATTACTCACCCTTCCTGCCCACGAATATTGGAGAGCTTACAAGCTCAAGCATTGCGAATATGTGTATGTCTGCCACTCTCTACCTCAACTTAGGGCACGATTACTGAAGCACACGGCTTCCCAATAGACGTTTGCCACTCTTGCGAACATCTAAGTCTGTCTTCGTCTGTTGAGGCGACACGAACGTCACCCGCTTTAGACGGGTCATATTTCACATCTAGGCAGCTGTTTTTCCGAATCTCTATTGCATATTGACTTTACCATTCCTTGAGGTTTGACTCCGGCCAGCATAGCGAGTGTACCAGCATGGCCTTTTTCAAGACCTGTGGTGCCCCTCTCCAAACCGGGAGCTATAAAACGTGACGTATACCATCATGTGGCTTTTGGCAATTTGCTCTATGCTATATTTCCAGGATTATACCGCTTATAAGCATATGCTTAGAACGACGGATACTACTGACAGATCAGCTTCTCTAATTACTTCAACAGGGGCATTCGTAATGCCAAATTTACCGACCTGTAAGCGCTTGCGACTCGACCACGAAACTGCATCAACGGGCGCGGGGAGTCTAGCCAACAGTGAAGCAGTCCGTTTTATATCGTACCAGTCGCCTCAAGTCTGGACTACATTTTGTGGCGCGATAGCAGCGCTGCAAATGAAAGATTCTGTCAATAAACGACGGCCTTATCATCTCCTTGCTCGAGATTTAGAATTTCATGACTTCGCCTTGAGGACATGTCATCCTGTAGTGTTTAGATGAATTTCCGGGTGCTTTTTTAAGGCTTGTAGCGCAGCTCAGAAAGAGCGAAAAAGGAAGCAGGTAGGGGCAATCAAAGGGAACGGAAAACAGAGTAGCGCTCACTCTGTTTTCCGTTCCCTTTGATTACCTCTATACCTCCTTCCTTTTTTGCTCTTTCTGAGCTGCGCTACAAGCCTAAAACAGTCATGACATACCAACTCGCCCAAACTGCCACGCTTCTGGGTGCGGTGATTTATAAGAAGATGAGCAGGCTGATGAAGTGGCGAAGATAGTAAAAAATAATGCCACGTAAGTGTCCATCCAGTTTTCTTCACCTTGCAATTATGATATACTTTATACATGATTATGCGAAAAAACTAGAACATACTGCGCTCTGCAGACTCATCTTCATCTACGCCTTCATGGATTCCACCCGAACATACAAGTGAAAATACCGCGCACGATCAAAATAATTTATGCAAGCTTGCTTCGCAGGTTACGACTGCGTGTGGCATTCACTCGGCGATACCTACACCCTATTGGCCTTGTAGACAGTCTGGAATGTGAGGAGTGAGGGGTACCTGAGACAACTGAACACGTCTTGCGCACTTGCCCTCAACATGCTGTACGAAGACTATCATTCCTACAAGATTCGCTCAAGTTTACAAATCAACCGTTGTCTGAAAAGATTCTATTGGGACCTTGGCTAGATATCTGTGGCGTGAATTTGTAAAGGCTGTCATCAAACTCTCGCACGAGAGCGCTCTACATTTGACATGTGGAAGAGCCCCTGCTGTTCAAGTTCGCTCACCACCATCTCCACCCTCACCCTGTACACATCGCTCCCTCTATCTCTTTTTGCTCCCTTTTTGTCTGCCTTCCCTAATGATAAGCGGCAGATCAGAACATTTATTCAGGCCGCCCTAGCTCTCAGCTTTTCTACCATAACAAACGTCTATATTTCTCCTTGTCTGGCTTCATGGCAATTTTTTTGTCGTTCGCGAAGGAGCGACAGCTCAGGTGAGTTTTATGGCAGCGCAGGTTATAGCATAATGAAAAGCAAGTGGAATATGTCAGGGTAGCAAGCCTGCATACGTCACAATGAGGTGACAAAATGTTCTATAAGCGGTATGATTTTTGGCGACGTTCATATTGATAAGCAAGAAAGGACGAGTGCTTCCAGAAAACAATAAGAACACATATATTTGAAATGCGGTGACATCAAAGCGCTGTCTATTTTGCGCTGGAATCTAGTCTGATTAATCAGTGGTGCGTGCCAAGTGCTCATACCTCAATGAACAGCCTTCCCTCCTCCTCCCTCATATTTTTCTGCACGACTTTGTGTAATCGACCGCCTGTGCTTACTTGGTTATTTCGAACCGGTACGAACTTATACGTATATATCGTATGACCATAAATACTGCTTTAAAATGAACAGCGATGCCGCAGTTCTAAGGCTAGATGGAATTTGCGTTAGTGCACATCTGTTGAACAAAATCCAAATTTTCAAATTCTCCCTCTTCGCATGGAAGCTTGACATTAGCAAATATTAGCCAGATTTAGAAGACCGGGCTTTCAAGGGAAACGCGCTAAAACACGCACCCAAATCTTATTACACGTCGCGCACGACCACTTATCATTGATCTGCTTTGCGCTTCCTAAACCTCTGTCGCTATGGCTGGAAGAACCCTTTTGGTGGAATAATCAGAAATGCAAAGTACCATAACAGTACTAGTTCCGCGTTGCGTGTAGTGGAAACATTGCTGAGTAATTGAACCCACTCTTAAAACCACTGCATGTACAACCACTGCCTGGAGGACTTCGTTTAACTACTCCTCTGGGTCTCGTACTACACGCAGTTTTCTTTTACTTTGCATTTTATTTTTCAATTCCAAGATAGCCGTATTCTTTGAATCGTTGAATGCTTCTTTTTCTGCGATAGCAATCAAAGGGGGCGATCGAGGGACATTCAAGCCGCCGGCGCAGCCACCGGCACATTTGCCGTGCGTCCCGCGATCGACTACGCATCCGTGGCACAGGCTCCAGAGATGCGGGGCGCATTTTGCTTCAGAGGCGACGAACCGAAGTAAACGCTCCACTAGTGTTACCCTGAGTCACCTCGGTGACGCAGCCAGGGCCGCGTTCTGCTTTCGGCTGCTGGCCTCATCGCTGCGCACAAGCGCATTAAATACGCTCGCATTTCTGCTGAGCCACTCCGAGTATGCACTTGTGGAGGCAGAACGGCAAATGAACGTCAAGCGAATGTTCTCCAATGTTTCGCCGAGCACCGATTTACCGTTGACGGTTTCCCATCAGTCTGAACTGCACCATCGATGTGGGCCGCCTGCAACGCCACTGGAGGCGCTCCTCATCACGTCAGTGTTGTGAGACGCCTGGTACCTGCCGAGGTGCTGTTCCTTCTGCCCCACAAAAGTTGACTTGTGCGGTGCCTGGCGCCGGTGTGTCGTACCCGTGCATAGTTAGAACACAGTAGAGTCGCATCTTTTTGAGCGTGAACACGGGAGCGCGTGGCTTATGGTACTACCACCGAAGTTTAGTGGCGCCTCACAATTTCTGTGCGCATGCGCGGCAAGTTTAGCGTCCCTTCGCGCGCATCACGTCATCGGAGCGCTCGCTTGTCGTCTGCTAGCTGCTTTTTTTATTCCTCGGCGATGACCGAATTATCACTGTAAGAGAAATCGAGATGTTTCCATTATAAATGGGGTGTTCCTTATTCATAGCGTTACCCTAATTGCCTGGAAATCGTTGACTACTTTTCTGCCGGGTTTTTGTAGGCACACAATGCAGAAAACAAGCGAACAAACGCAGTCGTCAGAACTTTTATTTTGTCCATTTTTCACAAAATAATAAAAGACTCGGAAATGTAATAGCTGCAACCTGGAAATAATCGCCGTTTCACTTTCTTTAATATTTTGTCATATTCCCTTTTGCAGCGACAACTGCCGCCATTCTAGACGGTAGGGAAGAGTACAGGGCAGGAACAAAGTTACTTGCTCTAAGATGCTCCCACTCTTGGGAAACAGCTACCCACAGCTCGTCCGCAGTTGCCGAATGAATAGGGTGTCGCACCATGGCTGCTTCTATGCGGCCCCATACGTTTTCACAGATGTCCACGTCAGCGCCGTTGGCCGGCCAGGAGAGCAGATGGACCCCACGAGTTTGTAGGTGATCTTTCACAATTTTCGCGGTGTGCACCGGCGCAAGGTCATGCTGGAACACAAAATCAGCATCGGGGAAAGTGGCGTGGGCGTATGGAAGGAGCACGTTGTCCAAGATTTCCCTGCAATAGCGCTGCGAAGTAAGAGTGCCCTCGATGCGGCATAGAGGCCCGAGACCATGTCTTGACACCGCGCCCCACAGGTTCACGCAGGTGCGTCCGCTCGCCGCGACTCCCTGCAGATTGGCTGGCTCGTAACTGCACGGAAATTGTATTAAATTCAGTTCTTCACACAAAATAAATTCCGCTAAGAAACATTTTCTTACCGTGTTCCTCTTGTGTGCCACAGCCGCACGCGTTGGTCTTGGCGTGTCGAAAAAGTAGACTCGTCCGAGAAGATTACTCGGCCCCAGTCATTGGAAGTCCACAAGGCGTGAGCTTCGGCAAATTGCAGGCGTGACACCTTGTTCGAAGCGGTGAGAGCAGGCTTTTGTGCAGTCACATAACTTCCCAATCCAGCGCTCCTGAGGCGTCGCCGTATGGTAACAACGGACGCGTCCACATCGAGCAGCTCCCGCACTTCCCTCGCCGACTGAAAGGGATTCAGCACTACCGCAGCTACCATAAGCGCATCTTCATCCTTAAAATTAAATTATGGGGTTTTACGTGCCAAAACCACTTTCTGATTATGAGGCACGCCGTAGTGGAGGACTCCGGAAATTTCGACCACCTGGGGTTCTTTAACGTGCACCTAAATCTAAGCACACGGGTGTTTTTCGCATTTCGCCCCCATCGAAATGCGGCCGCCGTGGCCAGGATTCGATCCATCTTCATCCTTGCCCGACGCCTATGTCGGGCGTCAGAAATGCGGCCTTCCTTCCTGAACGCTTGGATTATCCTATTGACAGTCTTCAGCGGCCTCTCCACGAATGCGCCCATGGAGCGCTGAGAATATCCCTTCAACGAAAGTTCTACTATTTTCGACCTCTCGTCTTAAGGAATACGGGCCATGTTGACGTTAAGCAGTTGCTCTGATCAATGCGGTAATGTGAACGAATATATACCTTCCTCGAACACAGGGGTGGTCACTGTTACGCCCACCAGTATAATACGCATGCGTCGCAAAAGCTTAGCAACAGTCCAACAATGATCTTACGAACGTTGGCAAAAGATAACATAGTTTCAGGTTTATTCATACATCGTTCAGTGTGTAATTTCAAGTTCAACATTGTTACCGCTCTTGAAGCGGTGCGCGTGTAGCAGACGACACGTGCGTGCTTGCGTGACGCAATGCGCGCGAAGGTAGAATTCTCACACGGGAGACGCACTGCGCATGCGCACTGCTTCTCGCTGCCGCCGCTAAACTGCGCTGGTAGTACGGAAAGCCACGCGCTCCCGTGTTCACCCACAAAAAGATCGCGACTGTACAACGAGTTCAAGGACGATGCTAAAACTTGGTATCGCTGGCAATGCTTCACCTTTTGATGTGAAACTGCGAATCTCTTTTCGTTCGTAACATTAACTCCTCCTTGTACGTTGTTATTTTTAAGATTTGATTAGAGATCGTAATGAGGCGATGAATTTTACTGCAAATTATGTTGCGCGTCCATGCGGATGCTTGCTTCAATTCTGCCTAAGTAAAAAGTTTAGCTAGGTTGCTGGCGTTTGTAAAATCTGTTCTATTAGACTTCTGAGGGGCAACTTTGGAGTGGCAGAACGGAGAGCCATGCGTTAATTTTTATATGATGAACGATCTGGAAAGCCACACGCATGATGTTCAGTTGAGGAGGCTTCGTCGATGTGACAGTGTAGGTTTTTTTTATTGACATCCATAAATTTAAGCTGTATCGCCACCGAGGAAGTTGAGATGTTTCAGCTTAATATGTCACCAGATCAACGGTTTACATGTGTAGGCAGCTGCTGCACAGAATATCTCGTAGTATTAAGGTGGAGTATCCGACAGAACCCGATGGCATTTTAGTGTCTGCGCAATGTACCAGGAATGGTGAGAGGTACTTAACGTGGACGTAGGCTCCACAAAAGAGACTATATTTCTGCTCTGGGCATGCCACTCATTGACAATGAGACATGGTGGGCCGCAAGCATACGCCGGGCCTTCTTATAAGCCGTAGCATAGTGCTACTATACAGACTGTAGAGGAAAAGCTTATGGAAAAAAAGGAAACACAGTTTCACCAGAAAGGCGAAGTATACTACTTTTATCGGTCGTATCAACTCGTAAATATTCGCTTGTTAACTGAATTAATAAGCTTGGTGTCAGCACGCACAGCAAACATGAACACATCACACTCGATGACTGCGGATACTCGCTGACAAATGGCTGGCGTGAGGAAACGCGGCAGCAGCAGCAGCAGCGAACGAAGCTGCATTCGTGCTGTCTATCGCTTCTACTCAGAGCGTGCGCCGAGAACACGCAGCATGCTCAAAGCTACGAGCCGCCGACGCACCTAGACGCTGTCCCTAACTGAGATCGCTCTCGAGATACGGCCGCGCGACCACGCGCAGCCGCCACATGAGCAATTGCTGCCGGAGAGAACACCCCCCTCCCTCTCCCCTCCTGCCTGCGCCTAGCAACGTTGGGTGCCTCACGCGCGGTAGAAGACGGCGCGCATCCTCTTCGCATTCGTACCTTTCGCGCGGTCGATATTCGGCCGCGATCGATTGTTGCCTTCTCACGTTTGCACTCGCAGATATAGCTTAGGGCGCGCGGTGTTATCGCACAGAGTAGCAACATTACCAATTAATGTTACGAATCGTAATACACGGTTGCTATAGGGAACTTTTCCTCTAGTGTTGATCAGATAACTAACTGTACGCGGCCTAGCTGTCACGAAGCCCGCAAGCTGGCCACAAGCTAATGAAGCAACTCTTTGAATTGTCATCTTTAGAGCGCCTACACCCACGTATGTTTTAATTACGTGTGCTAATGTTTGTGCGATATTTGCAGTTATAGATGCGTCCTAAAGCCGAGGATTCATATTCTCTTAGTTGTGTACTATACCGAGGACATGTGCCCTTGTATTATGATTCACTTACCCACCTTATATCTTTCTTTCTGTACTACAGGCGTGTGTAAGCTTCCGCTGATGGAAGGAAGCTGCAATGAGAAGATTCCGCGCTACTTCTACAACGTCACGTCCGGGTTCTGCGACGTGTTCACGTATACTGGTTGCGACGGCAACAAGAATAACTTCGCTTCGCATGAAGATTGTCTCGCTGAGTGCGAAGGTAGGTTTTTTGTTATTTGTGAGATTTTCCTTCTATTTATGAATTTATGGCTACCTAACCCGCTGCTTCCTTTCTTAGGCAGCCATTGCTACCTGTGCTTCACGGCTATTAACACCGAGTGTATCTTGTGCTACTGCAACTTCAGCACTTTCAGTGTTTGTCGTTCCTGGTCTAGCAAGCCTTGTTGATTTATATCTTTCTGTAAATCAGCAGTCTTTGCTGAGCCTTATGGAAGCCATTGCTGCAAACCTATGACAATTTCTTTTCAACTGCGCATTTCATTCAACAAATCCTTACCGTTCTGTCCCGTAGGCGCATATAGACAGCGGTAACAACGCCTTCTATTTGGGCGCAGACCTGGGCTTTCTGATCGAGCATTTATGTGGGGAGCCAATTTGCGCAGAACTGTGTCCCTGCGCGCACCCTATCATATACCAATTGACGCTTAAGGTTTCTCCGGCGAAAATTTGATTGCCTGTAACTCAAAGCAAAGTGCTATCTCGCAACAAACAGCACTGAACCGATGAAGGCAAGCCCGGATGTACCGTGTACGTTGTTATGATCGACCTGTCAAATGTGATAGACATTCAGGCGTACGTTCCCATGACAAGATGTTTTGCCTCGTCCCAGAAAAGGCTGTTACGGTAAGCCTGGATCTCGACCTGTCAAGTAGGAGAAGCGTTCAAACGGGCATCCTCATGTCAACATAATTGCACTCTTCTCCGACACAGCATCTACCCGTTCTCCCCGAGCTGACACAAAAGGATGGATGAAGAAAGACAAACCGAAGGTCAAGACAGCGTCACCTCGTTTTCCCCGAGCTGAAAGAAAAGGATGGACGATGAAAGCACTAATACTTCCACAGGCTCCCGAAGAAGACTTCGGCGACCGCAGGACTGCCAGGAGTTATTTAAGGCCGTGCTGGCCCCCGAAGTTAATGAGAGCCGCTCGATACTGAGATGAGAGTCACATCCATGTTCCAATGAAGTGAATACAAACTTTTCTGCTTTTTTCATCATCACGATGCTTGGCTTCGTCGTCATTTCCTGATTTTTGCGCTGAAGCCCCACCTGACGTGGTCGAAATCGTAACAACGGATCTTTGTATTCGTATTTTCCTGCTGTTTAACTTGCAGTAAAAGCACAGTTACTTTTCTTAAAATATGACTAGTGGCGGGCCTGCACCTGCCCGTGTGCTTAAAAATTCCTGATAGCCAGTCCCGTGACAAACTTTACAAACAAGCAAACAAAGAAAAACATGCAACATTGTCGAACTCATGGAAGCAGATTTCAACCAATTGACACAACCATGACCTAATAATGGAGCCGGTGTAGCCAAAGTGAGACTACACTCTAGAAGAAATTTACACCCTTTGGGTCGTACGTTGCCGCACAACAATAATCGTCATCTGTATTGTCCGCATTTCCTTTCTTTAACGTTGCAAGCCCGGCACTTTCAAGTCACGAACGCAATGCGCGGTATCAGCATCACATAGCATTCTCGACAGGAAAGTAGCAAGCGCAGCGTTTTCAAGAAAGGAAATGCAGAAAGACAGATGACGATTATCGTTGTGTGGCGGATATACACCTCAAAAGGTGTACATTTGTTTAGCATTGAAGGGATTGATCTTGAAATTTTTCATTCTGTAGCTTAATAATTACGAGCAATCTACGATTATCAGCGTAGTAACTATGGTATGATCATGTCTAAAGGAGGCATTTTAATTTCTTTCAAACAATTTCTCAGACCTTTGCTAATTTTACATACCTAGTTAAGACACGTTGGTGGGCTAGTTGGACAAAATGCATGGTAGAGTGTATAAGCGCGACTGAACGAGGATGTAGAAAAAGACAGATACACAGACACAGCGCTTGGTCTGAAGGTGTGTGTATGTGTGTCTGTGTAGACATAGACACATATACCTAGTGCTTCAGTTTTCTACTGGGAAACATTAGCTTCAAGAAAAATTGCATCGAACACAGCTTTCAGAGCGCAGCTCTTAGGCGCCCGTCCCTGCAGCGAGCGTCAGCGTTCCCGGCGTGACCGAGCGAAGGAGCACATCGAAAGACGAGAGCAAATGCGGCGCGCAGCGTGGGTTGAAAAAAGCGGCGAAAGTGAAGAGGCACGAGGAGGAAAGCGGAGAGGAGGGTTCATCGGAAGCATGAGGCAGAAAGCGGAGGAGGAAAGCGAAGTGCCGGCGGCGACCAGGCATGCGCTGAAACAAAGCGCTGGCGTGGGCTCCGGACCCACTGTACATGCGTTACTTTGCATACGGCTGCGCCGTCGCTAGAAAATGCGATCCGCACGAATCACGCGTTCCCGTGTTCACGCATTCTTTCTGAACAATCTGAGTCAGGGTGGGAATTCACTAAGCGAACTTAAGAGGAAATTTTGGCATAAGAAATTTTTTACGAAAAAAGTGTATTCATAAAGCTAGAACTCTTCATGGGATCAGCAAGCTTGCCATAGCCCCCACCCCAAGACGAGGGCTGTAGTCTAAAAAAGGCGTGTATGCAAGCGTAGCGCAGGTGGGAACTTCAGTTTTTGCGCAATAGTAAGGGTAAGTCAATTCATAAAACCGCAACAGCCGTCGCAGTTGACATCAGAAGAAATTTCTACGATAGGGGGATAGCAGTGTTACGAGCAAATTTATGCCTACCTGCGCCGCTCGACAGGATGCAAAGTGAGCGTTGGCACGCGCTGTTGCGGGCGATTGGCCAGATGCTACAACTGACAGCCGAGCATGATATGTACTTATATTTTGTGGCGCGCTCTCATTTGTCATCTAAAAGTGCACTGGAATGTTTCAGTGCATAATTGTCTTGGCCGTGCACTGCTCTAGAAGCCTGCAGCATTGTTGCTGTGCTTCGAACTTCTGCTTAATGTTTGATAGGCTGTGTTTCTGTGTGTGCGCAGTAGCCTGATTTTTCACACTCCTCATGACAATCTGTTGGGTGTTAGCAAAAAGAAGTCTAGTGGCAGTCTCTGAAAACGGTCGTGTTTGTTACTGATGTGTTTTGAGCACTTCTAGCACTTTTTTTTTACTTTGAGCTTTCTTTTGCTCATCGGGCTGTGGATCACTATTCTTTCCAAAGCTTTTGAGGCTACAATTTTCAATGCGAGATGAAACAATGAAAACAGTTCAAACGTTTCCAATCATCAAAACCTCTTACTGTTGCACAAATCTGTGCTGTTAGTCTCAGCCCCTTCTATTGTATAGCTCAATTTCTATTCAGCACGAAGTCTAAGCAACGTAGTGTCTGTGCACAGGGTTTAGCTTGTCCGGTGGCCTAAGGTTTGAGCGAACGAATGCCTACGTCGAATGAAAATCCCGTCAATGATATGAAGAGGGACGTCAATGATATAACAGATTAAAATAAAGCAATGGCGAATACAGTCACTTACCACCATAGATAACAAAATCATGTGGACTGCTCGAACAAGAGTGACGCTATGATATAAGATATACCTCACGACGAAGCGCATGTGTGAACGAGTGTTACTGGAGAGACCTTTCCTTGGTAAAAAAAAAAGCGCGCAACATTACGCTTATAAAGACGCCACAAGTTTTTGTTTTGCACGCACAAATCCTGTAACAGGCAAAAGGCATGGGAAGAACAGACTACAAAGAAAAGCAACAGCATACGACAACCACCGGGCTCTTACTGGCTGGAGAGGCTTATTCTAAATCTCAGACTAACATCAGTCCTTGGCGCAATGACGTCACTCACATCTTTCATTCGCTTCGTGCAATGCTCTTTCTATAGTTTTCTCCTCTCACTTAAGAAACGCTTAATGGCACGTTCGCACTGAGGAATCCGGCGTCTACAGCGAATTGAATTCTGCTGCCGCCGAAAATCGCGTCGTTGATACTGCTTGCGCACCGCGCCGCCGGAACGAGATACAGCGCCATCTGCCCCATAATGTGCTAACCTCCATGCGAGCGCGGGAAATCCCGGATGTTCGCGCGGCTCGAAGTTGCGCAGTTGTCTCCGCCCGCGTCGAGTTCGTGTGTTAATTTTGCGCGTGTCCACCATTGCTTGGAAAGGCAATGCTGAACCCCGAGCAAGAAGAGGCAGTACTGCTAGCCCTGTTGGCGAGTATCTTTCTGGCGCATTCGCCGAAGAGACGACGCCACCAGCGTTGGTGGGTTCGTCCTGCTTTGCAAGAGCGCGCGTAGCTTGGTCACGCCACCTTGTCAGGTCGGTTAGACCTTTTGCTTCGCGTGGTACTTGTCGAAAAGGACGGGGCGGTTACGCACCAATTCGAGGAGCATTTCGGATGTCGCGACGCGTTCGAAGGCTGCCATATGACGAGCGCGTCGAGCTTGGCCGCCATCTTTCGAATTGCTGAGACGCGCTGCGATTGGTTCGCGGTGAGGGAATCCGGCGGCAGCTGCCGCAAAAATCGGTCCGGGAGCGATCGGCGCGGAAGCGGCTATTCCGGCGGATCTCGCCGCCGCCGAACTGTGTTCCGCAGAACTGGGCGCCACTCCAGACGCCGAATTTCTCAGTGTGAACGCGCCATAATAAACGTTTGTGAATTCAATGCAAGAATTTGAATTGCGGTGCAAGAATTCAATGCAAGAATTTAATGCAAGAATACATTCTTGCGGTGCTCCGCGGCTGTTACGCACGTCAGGTCAACGTTACGGCATGAGAAAGCCGGCCACAGTGGCCTGGTGTGGCGACGTGAACCATGTGAAGCGTGCACAATCGACGCTAAGCAGTCTTTGACACGCCTCGTATCAGCAAGATCTGAGTTTGCGTCGCTCGAATTATGCTGCCTTGCGCGCTCTACTAGCAGCGCACAGTTCGATCACATAATTCTTCGCGTTTGGACGAAGCTACGACATTTGTGTGTAATTAGCGGTGCAAGTGCATGTCCTATGTATTGTACTGAAGGACTGAATAAACTTAACATCAAGGCCGTGGTGCTTGTAGCATTCGGCTTTGAACACAACAACTATATCCTGTATGCGTAACTTCCATATTTACGTTCAGCCACAGTGCACTTATCCCCAACTATTCAGACTCGCTTTGACTCTGCCTCAATGGTAGTTTCGGCTTCACATGCTTTAATTATACGCAAGAAAAAAATACTTATCGAGGAAGCGGCCAGGCAAGGAAATACATTGTCTTCAATGATATTCACTGCATATTTAGAAGCAATATAAAAGCTGTTGGACTGGAAAAGATTACGAGTGACGATCAATGGCGAATATCCCATTGATCATCAGCCTGCCGATCAGTAGCATTGTCCTGTTCAGCAACGCTGGGGACACATTGCAACTATTGATTGACGACCTAAACCAAGATAGTGTAAAAGTAGGTTGAAGATTATTGTGCAGAAAACAAAGATAATGTTCAGTAAGCTCTCAAGCGAACAAAACTTCATGATCGGCAGTCAGCCTGTAGAGTGTGTGCAGTAGTAAGATTATCTAGGTCAGTTACTCAGAGGTAGCAATGATCATGAGACGGACATTTGCACAATAAAAATGGGTCGGAGCGCATGCGACTGGCAATATCAAATCGTGGCCATTTCTCCAATTTTTCCAAATTTGGTTGGAAAATAAAGTGTAAAATCATTCCATTCTTCAATTATTATGATACGGGGCGATAATTTGGGGGCGAACAATGAATCTTGAGAAGGAGTTAAGGACCGCTCAAACAAGCGATAGAACTAAAATTGTTAGGCCTAACACTAAGAGAAGGGAAGATAGCGGTGTGGTTCAGAGAGACAACGGGGTAGTGGTAGTTTTAATTAAGAGAAGAAATTGGAGCTGGGCAGGCCACGTGATTCACGTAGTTCGTAAGGCAGATAATCAGTGGTCCATTGGAAATGCACAGTGGGTTGTAGGAAAAAGCAACGGCTGTCGGGGGCGCCAGAAAATTAGGTGGGGTAATGAAATAAGGAAATTTGCAGGTATAGCTTGGAAGCAACTAGCGCAGGTCAGGGGTAATTAGAGATCGCCTGGAGAGGTTGTTGTCCTGCAGTAAACGTAAAAATACGCTGATGACATCTTAGAATATTCTAAAATCGCTGGAAAATGAACGGACTGTTGCTCTTGAGATCGCAATTCCCTTCGTCGCTTGAATTACATCACGCCTACCTTGGCCACGTAATATATCTGCAGTGACTGCTACGAACAAAGTGTGTCATTGTGGGAAAATCAACGACTTGACCTGGTTTGATCCGAAACGAGCTAGAATGGTAAACCATGATGCGCTTTATGCACGGTGCTGTGCAGTATACTGACATTCACTTGGACATGTGTTCTTTTGAGGCTCGTAAATTTATGGAAACGTTGGTGCTGATCATTGTGGGGATGTTGACCGATTCGCCGTGCCTTATATGAGGTGGCACTCGCGCTATGACAGCCAGCGTGTTTAGGGGCTCTGGTCCCTGATGTCATTAACTTACGATTTATTACTGGTGTCCAAAATTTACATGTGCGATGAACATTGGTCTAGGTTGTGGTGTGTGTAGGTGTATTACTACATTTCCGTATTACTACACATCGGAATGCGACCGTCTGAATTTGCAAAAAAAACTGTTGACCTGGTGTGGGGCATCATCGCGTTTTGTCAGTTGAAGAGAATCCAAGAAGATGCGATGAACGCCGTTACGATGACAAGTGTCATAGGCAGCGAAGCTTGTAGGTGTGGATGTTACGTAGTGAAGTTTTCTGTCATAATTTGGGAGCGTCGGCAGCCACAGATTATTTCTGCATTTCGTACTTAGAGCTGCGCTCGTGGCTCTTAGTGCCCTTGACATGGGTCGCACGCGAAGGGAAGGCGTCGTCGGTTGGCGGTCCACGACGTCGCCAACCAGCACCTTATGGACAGTACCGGCAGCCGAGGGAGCTGACACTGGGTCTATGCACAGCATTGGAACCGCACCGGCAACCATGTGCTGCTCGCTCACATACCATGCCAATGGACGTACGGGTGCGCTCCTTGCATTGAGCCCATATGAAGTATATATTGTTACAGTATGGTAAGGTATGGCATGGAAAGGTATGGAGCTTTTATTTTTCATGTCCCTAATTAGTATCGAAATAAAGACATATAGTCGCTTTCTAATGTGGTGGTGATGGTCATGTTGCCACAGACCTGGGCGGCAATCGCTCCACCTGAGCGTCTCTTTCTGCGCCAAATATGTCACCATTCACCATGTGCCCATCGGTCCTGTCTCTAGAAAAAAATATAAGAATACGTGGCACTTCCCCTGCCATACTTTTGACGGTGGTGTGGTGAGTGGGCGCGCAAGGTTGCGCTTGTCCGCACTGTAGCAGATGCCGGGAGGAAGGAGCTTTCGAATAGGGGTGTGCAGTGATTTGCGGTAAGAATGTAGCTTCAACTACAGATGCACGATGTGTGATCGTGCTATCACTTGACCGCACTTCTTTCATTTCTTGTCGTTTAGTCCGAGCTTTGCTTCCTGCTTGCTGTCGTACGACGCCGTAAGATTAATTTGCTTCCACTTCGGTTGCAGCCTTATCTCGACGTAAGAACGTTTCGGCTAAGAAATTGCGCGCGAATAGCACAGCTTTGTGGATTCCGCCAATGATGCTTCATTAATCATGAATTTTTTCCACGAAAAGTACAGAAGCTAAAGGCACCATTACCTAGCAGGGGCCTGTGCACCGGCTATAAGAAAATGTGGTATTTTACATAGATAGTAAGAAGTTCGCAATTTGTGGGAATTAGTAGAGCTTCGTACACACTGTGTTAATAGTAAATTTAACAGTACGTGTTGCTAGATAATACAAAAAGAAATACATACTGTACAACGAAATAAATTTTATTTTAATCGGATGAAGTGAAAGCTGACGCATTTTTCAATAAACTTTCTTTAGCTGTTTCATAAAGAGGTTTGGACTAACTTCCAAGTCCAAATTTGTTTAGTTTATTCACAAGCGACGTTATTTGATATATCAAGGATTGTTTTCCGTACTTTGTCCATGTTATTGACATGTGTGATTTTTGTTCTTACAGGGGTTAAGACGATATATTAATGCTGCTATTTCTGTATGATTTTTCATGATGCACAAATTGAACTAGCTGGTAATGAAATATTTGTTCAGCTCTGTAGATATCATGTTTCAAAAGTGAAGGTGGCGTTCGGAGGTTCCGCGGTTTCCTTTTATAGCGATCATAGCAGCGAAGTATTCGTTTTGGAATACCAATAATTTATTGCAATTACCCTGTGTTGTTTTCCCCTTACTAAATTTCTATAGCACAATTTGAAATAAAACCCGCCGTGGTTGCTCAGTGGCTATGGCGTTGGGCTGTTGAGCACGAGGTTGCGGGATCGAATGACGGCCACGGCGGCCCCATTCCGATGGGGGCGATTACACCCGTGTACTTAGATTTAGGTGCACGTTAAAGAACCCCAGGAGGTCGAAATTTCCGGAGTCCTCCACTACGGCGTGCCTCATATTCAGAAAGTAGTTTTGGCACGTAAAACCCCATAATTTAATTTTAACTTTAAACTTGAAGTAAAACAGTGATAATACATATATTTCATTAGCCACACAGGAATGAAAACAGCCGCTTTGTAAAGATAGCCATACATTTTGCAAGTCCTACTACTAAACTATTCTTATACATTCCAAGAAAGATGCTCTTCAAACATTATGCCAAGAACTCTCTGTGTGTTAACTTTAGTAATAGGCCCTCCTACAAATGTAATTTTCACTGTGGTAATCACTTTGTGAACTGTATGAAGTATGATGTATGCGGTCGTTTCTGTATTCATTTGCGTCCGATTGACCATTAGCCGGCGTGAAATAGCTTACAATTGATGGTTTACATTCGTTTCGAGTGGATGTAGCTCTTTCAATGCGAAGAATACGTTTGCGTCGTCTGTATACACGATTATTTCAGGGGAATCAGCAATATTTACTAAATCATTTAAATAAATAATAAAAGTAGCCCTAGTAATGATAGGGTCACAATGGTAGTAATGAGCGACGCGATCGGTGGAAATATTTCGACGGCCTCTGCAGCTAAATGAGGTGCCCGAACAGAGGCTCAGCGCCGCCACCGAGAGCACCCTGTCGTTCAGAATCCCATTCTTTGCCACAATACATCGCGAACTCAAAACACCGAAACAGCTGCGTTCCGAATTCGCATTACCAGGGGCGCTATAGCGCAAAACTATTCCAAACTTTTCTATTCCAATTCTGCAATCAGCCCTCCGCGATTGGTAAAAAACTTTTTGGACCCCCACCCTTCACCTGTCTGTCACGCCACGTCACGAAACCACGGTAGCTCCCCATTTCATATGACGTGTACACACTTATTATGCATGATTTTACCGAACAAAAGAAAGATAATTATTTCTGATTCAACGCCTTTTCGCCATTAGCCCTCGGCTATTGGTCAAAAGTTTTCGGGCTGCAACCACTTCACCTGCTTGTCAGGCGACGTTACAAAACCACAAAAGCTCACCGCGTCAAAGTGACGTGTACGCGTTAAAGATGCATTAATATGCCGAGCAAAACTCAATTTTTTTTCTGAATAGCAGCAGGCTGCCCCGTTCCGAAAGGAATAAAACCTAAACTGCAGAAGAGTACGCATTTGGGTTGGTTGGTTCATGATTACGAGCAATAAAAACAGCGCTAAACGACAGGATGAGTGAAGGGACACAGACAACAGCGCTGTCGTCTTTGTCCCTTCACTCGTCCTGTCGTTTAGCGCTCTTTTATTGCTCGGAGTAAGAGATGGCTGCCGCCAATTGTTCAGGCACTGGCTACTCGCGCCTGCCGGAGAGCATAGATTGCGTGTAACAGATTTGCGTGCACTCAAACTCTTTTCGTGGCCATATAACGTTTTGGAGCAATTTTGGTACGTTTACGACCTCGTTCTGCCAACTCTTCTTTGCTGAGGATCTGTTTTAGCGCCATTCTTAAGCTTCCGTTGCATGCCATAAGCCACCGTTACTTAGCCACCGTAAGCTAAGTAAGGGAAAGCGGACCAATCACATACGCCAGCACCGCCCTCTTCATCCGGTTATCGATTGTAAGTTCAGTGCCTCGGCCCCATCGAATCCCTCTCCACTTGAGCGTGCTCCTCGCCTCGTGTGAGCCAATTAGATAAGATAAGGTAAGATACCAGTTTCATCACTGCTATGTGCAGAGGCAATGTTATTCGTTTTTCAAGCAAACAAAAGCAGCCTCCTATGAACGAGGCGAGCGTTTGATTGGTGTGTTGAGACAACCCTGCGGGTGACCGCCCGATGCTTGCGTCGGCAGTTACGCAAATTTGACGTCAGGATATTGAAATAAAAACATATTGGAATAGTTTTACGCTCTAGGGCCCCATGTACCGTAATAGTCAGTGAATATTTTAGTGCAGACCACTAGTGCGCATACATGAACGCTGATACAAAAAGTAATGTTTTTTTTTTAACGTAGGTGCATTTTTGTCCCATTTAGAATACTCCATTGACATAAAATAACAATTTCTGTGCACCCCGTCGTTGTGTAGAGGTAGAAGCGTATAATGGTATAGATAAAGAAAAATTATTCTGCGTACAAAGTAGCAAACCGCGTTGACGACCCTCATGCATACAACTGTTTGCGTTTACGAATTCTACAAGTGTTGCTACGCTACGCTTTTGCAGGTGGATTATATAGCACAGAAAACACTTTATCTCCCCAAACTATCAGCTTCACCTGCCACAGCTTTTGTCGCACTAGTGTAGGTAAAAGCAATGGGCGTACCGCCCATTATGCTTCACTGAGCTTCCTTGTCGTCTACCCACAGCGCCAGTGACGCGAAAGAAAGAGATAGAGCGATAAAAGTGGAAGAAATGGCAGAGAGATCAACAAGGGCGCACGTCCGGTTTGCTACCTGGGACAGAAGATGTGGGTTAATGAATGAAAAAAAAAACAAAGAAAGCTCTAAGGATGTCGTTGCGTGCGGAGGTGCACACTGGAGCAGCAGTCGCTCACTGAGGTCCGTCGACATCGGGAACGTATCGCTTTCTGCCCATCCGATGCATGCGTCCGATGCATGCGTCCTCTGTCCGAAAGAGTTCTACGGGAGCACGCGGTGCCGAATGGACGACAGCCGCTGAACATAGAGCTCACCCTGCAGCGAGAACTAGCGCAACACTGGATGACAGGACAGGCGTAAGGATTAAAGACCCATAGTTTCACTCCCTTGAATTAGCTAAAGCTTCATAGCAGGGACGCTATGAACTATAGAAGATAATAACACGCAAATGGAGTAACACCAGACTGGCAACTTCGATCTTGCTCAGTACAAACACGGGAAATACTTCTCCAACAATGTTCACTTGCGGCAGATGGCACATACGGACCCTGGAGCCAACTGGCGATACGTCGTTGAACGGGGCTTCACAGCTCGCTTAAAGCTTTAATTCATCCCATGTAGGAGGCCACACAAAAAAAGCAACTGCCTTTAAGACATAATAAAAAGTCCAAATGAATTTTTTAAAGATATCACAAGATTTCAGTTGTGCAAAAATAAACCTTTGCTCATACATAGCAGCGATGACACTGCTATGTATGAGCAAAGGTTTATGATATAGCAATGTCAAATGAAAAGTGTAAATTTTATTACATCGGTAATGTATAAGAAATGCGCTATTACTGTGACATGTACACACATCAGATATGTTTTAATAATTGTTCAAGATGTCATCACTGCTATGGGCCCGGCATGGTACTTCATGCCTGGGCGATTGAAACGATATGAAGAAAAGAATGATGATGATTAAAAATTTTATTTACGCCTCTATAAAGGGAAGGGGGCAATGGAATAAAGGGTGGGGGAGGAACTACTAGAAGTAGGCCTCCTTTATCCTCTCAGCCCACTGCAGGATGGCCTAAATGAAAAGAACAAGAAAAGCAATTAATAAAGAAACAAATCACGCAAAAGAGACAAAATTTCAGCGGATCTCTAATAAACACTTGCGCGGTTTATGTATCACTGCCGATCCATCGTGACTTTGTGCGCCAGCCTCTATCCCAGGTGCCTAAGAAATCGATTCCTAGGGACCTGTATTTGTCTTCCTCGCTATAAATGTAACACTTAAATGCATAATTATGATAATGAAAAACAGAGCACAATACGAGAATAATGACGTCGAAGACGCTTAAATTGTTTGCCGCCACTTAGGGAGGAATCGAAACGTTTTTTTCGTCTACTGGAGACACTGAGAACTTCGCACATTTACTGCGCCGGGGTGGATAACCAATGACACTTGGCTTACCTAAAATTATAAAGAATACTAAAAGTATATAGTCCCTTATGAAAATGGTTATGTCCTTTATGTTTACTGTATGTTTCCCGCAGTTCACATGAGGAAATATCCTTTATGTTTCCTCCATGTTGAAATTTGGCCACTGCTTTTATGTTTCCTTCGTGTGTCCTCCCTTTATGTATCCCTTATGTTACCGTACTTTATGTTTCCTCCATGTTGAAATTTGGCCACTGCTTTTATGTTTCCTTCGTGTGTCCTCCCTTTATGTATCCCTTATGTTACCGTACTTTGTTTCCTCCATGTTGAAATTTGGCCACTGCTTTTATGTTTCCTTCGTGTGTCCTACCTTTATGCATCCTTTATGTGGCCGCAGTGACTAAATCCTGTATTTTACGTAGACATGCATAGATGAAGAGTTCCGTGTACACATTTTATATTTATAAATTTTTCCTGAGTTAAAAAGTTTTGCATTGGTTTTCATTGTAAGGTTACTGTTCCCTACATGATGCAGCGCATGGATTGAAACTCTGCTATGGCACAGAAATTCATGACAATTTGTTCTAAAATTGCAAACTAATTAGCCTTCATAGATTATTTCAGTATAACACTTGGAGAACCACTGTACGTTCCTCACTGCAGTGCTGCTGTTCTAGTTATGTCTTTGTGACTAATATAATATGTAATGTTTGGATGGAAAGATCAGGTTGGATCAGTGCTTGCACTTTTAAAAGAAAGTTTTGACTATACTTTGCAAAAGTTTGTCTGAAACTACGAACAGTTTATTGGACTATCTGAATGTTACTTCAGTTTGCCACGTCTGCTCACAGCAGACCTCTGGAATGTGTTGCTTGGGTGAGAGCTCACAAGGCACCTGAAAAACAAAACAAAAGCCAATCTTTTTCACTTATTCAAAAATATTCATTTAAGCAAGAACAGCCTGGCCTGTATGCACACAGCGAAGAAACGTGGAGAAGTCAAAAACAGATCATAAAAACATCAGGGCAACACAGAAGCTTTTAACTAATTGTTTGAAAGAGACTGAGCTGCCAGTCCACTCAGGTATTAAATTGCTCACAAATTTTTTTAAACATTTCTGCAGCAGCTGCTAAGTAGTACATGACCTATAGGAGTAGCAACTGGCAAACAAATCTTTATGTGCCTGCTTGTACAGATGTCTCGTAGTTATATCTCAAGTGGTTACACTGTTATATGGTAAAATTCAGGCGGGAATAAAACCAGCCGCAAACATCAGACTACATGGGAAATTATCACCAAAACTTAAAGATCTAGTAAATCAAATGAACAATCAATTACGAAGGGTCTAAAACCTAGACCGCGATTTTGTAGCGATCCCTTTTCCGATGCTACTCCTTTACTCATTGATCTGACCGACATTCCGCTATCGTTATTAACTATAACAGCCAGCCGTGAAAGGTGGGTTATAAGAGTGGCAAACATCGAGCGCAAAGCATCGCAAGAAAATCGCATCCCTTATTAGGCAGTGCTACAAACCACTGTCTTTAACAATCGCAGGAACTCACATCCCGTTCTTCGGATGAAAATATTAATGAAAACGAGCGTCTGATTGAGATGCCTCGATTAAAAAGAAATTTCGCTGTTGTAATGTCGGTCTACATTTGCCCTACAATATAGAAGACAAATACACGAGCACGTCGAAGAACACAAACAATGCAGACAAGTTCTCGCGAAGCTGCACTTCAATCTGAACACTATCAATAAAGTAATCTTCACACAAGCTAATACCTGTTCAAGTGTCAAACATCGCAGTCGCGTGCCAACTCGCGATGCCCGTGACACATCGACATGCATTACAAACGTAACTTGCGGAAATTCATATCTACGGAAGAATTTCTTGCCGCGAAACTACCGAGAAAACAGTAACTTTCAGCGTTTACGTAAATATTTGCCCATTAAGTCCCAACAATCGGCGGTGGTAGCACATCACTCCATAAAGCAAGTAAGCGGTAAGAAATGATACATTTCACGGAAACTCCCCTCGTGAAACGCTTTGCTAAATGTGCACAGCAACATGGTCAACGTACGCTCAGAAAGTGTTCTGTTGTCGTTCCACAAAGCTTACTACATGAACCAAAAGCTGCGAGAATGCGCGCAAGCGTCAGATCTGCTTACCTTAAATGTGGTCAGCAAACGGCTTCTTCGTCTCGCAGGCACCACGCGACGACACTCTTTCCAGCGCGAACACTGTTGAATCGCCGATGAACACCAGCGCACGAAAGCACAACTGTCAACAAATTCTTTCACGCACCATAATTCGAAGCCACAGTATCAGGTATTCTACGAGCGAACGCGGACAGGCGAGAACAAAGGCCGCTCGGACGGGCGCTGTAGTACGCAAGACACTGGCGTATCACACGAAACATAAGGCGAACTAATGGCGTTACACGAGTCCAGAGGTTTCCTGATGGTTAATGCACACGGTACGGATCACAGTTTGTTTAGGCACTTCGAAAATATGATTAAATTACTGTGTAACGAACACTCTCACCGCTCACAGCAAAACAACGTGACCCAGCTCACCGTCAACCGTTACACTGCGGCAGCGCCGCACTGCGGTTAAAACGTGAATTTAGCCTCCGAGATCTACATTTTTCTTTAGGGCGTGCATTTTGGAAAAGCACGGCCTTCGAGATTTAAAAACGTCGTTGCTGGAAGGAAGGCTGGTATTTAAACACAAATTATTGATTTTAAAGTGTCTTGGTGCACTGCCTTGTTTTTTTAAAGTATATGCAGAGATTTTAGACGAACTATGCGCGAACGCTTGTCCTGTGGTTTGTCGGCGGACACGAGCCAATCAGCGCGCATCATGTGCTGTTCCGTCGCTTGGGATGGCGCACGGTGTGCGGGCAGCCGCGAGAGCTGTGACGCCTACCGATCAGAATCGGAATTGCAACACATAAACACGCTTCCTATGGTGCCCAGTGGCGTGTTTTTGAGAATGTCAGGCTTTATCTTGCATAGGTGGCACCATATTTGCTCGTAGCGTAAGGAATGAAGGCGACAAAATGTGGCGATAGCTGGCTTGCAGCGGCAGCGGAACTTCGGCCAAAGTGAAACAGGCGTACTGCTTGCATGCTCGCGTAATCAAATACGGCCATACTCCGCACACAACTTTCATACTTAGCCAACTCACAATTATAAATTGTTCAGTTGTACGCCCAAGCAAGCATTTACGGGATCCGCGCTGCCCTGCTTCTACGCGTGCTAATATCGACACAGCAGTTACTCGTACTTGTGGTCAGCGCGAAAGCGACACGGACAAAAGGAAGAAACACAACAAGACGGCGCTGTTTCTTCGGAGTGTTCCTTGTTTCCGCGTTGCTTTTTCGCTGTTGCTAAAGGTACGATTAATCGTAACCAACTCGCCCACTATATGCTCTATGTTACCTACGTGTGTACTGAAGTGCACACCTAGGTAACATCCTGCCGTAAACACAAAGGACACATCCTACAAGAATTATAATAAGGGTTGTTTTCTTGGACCAAATGACAGCATAAGTCAACATTTAGTACTTACAATGACTGCTGAGTGTATCAACGCCTGTCACACAGTACAGATAGATCTGCCTATATTATATGTAAAGACAGTTGTTATGTGCACTCTATGTTACCTACATGTGCACTCAAGTGTACACTCAGGTAACACATAGTGCACATCCAGTTAACATCCTGCCGTAAACATAAAGGACACATCCTAGAGGCATAATAAAGGTAACTTCCTCGAGGTATACGTTAGGATGAGTAAACACGTAGTACACACAAAGTTCACATCCTGGAGGTCACACAAAGGACAAGGAAACATAAAGGTCACATAGGACACAAGAAGGAAACATAAAGGAAACATAAAGGCAATGGCCATTTTCATAGGGGGTGCTTCAGAGACTTTCGTAAAATCGTTCATTTTGCTACAAGTGTCTCAATCACGTCTTTTTGGAGATAGATGTAGTCGCATAAGTTTCCATACGTTGTTAAAAATATCCCAAAAGGCACCATTGTGCAGTCACAGTTATCTTTTAATATGCCTTGCGACTTCTTTTGTCAATACTGCTACAATGCACTATACGGTATATAAATGTAAACCTTCTTTGTGGATATCGGTGACTTGGCAAACAAAATCACCTATTATGCCTGAGAGACGGCTCTTTATTCGTGCACGTGTTAATTTCTTGAGCATGTGGGAATATCTTCAGTACCCTAATAGCAGCCAAGCTTTTCTCGGGCGGCTTAGAACTGTGAAATAAATACGGCTTCTGAAAATCCACGATACTTAATGCGGATGCCTTCGCAGACCCTTGCCGCCTGCCTGTGGACCCTGGACGCTGCAACAACGACACGCAGGAGCGGTACTACTACAACTCACAGACGGGGCTGTGCGAGACCTTTGAATACGGCGGCTGCGACGGAAACGAGAACAACTTCGTCGAACTGGATTCGTGCAAGGCGCGCTGTGAAGGTCGGTGCATGTATCGAGCAGATACGTATATGTCACGGTGCACCTCAAGGTAGCCAGTTCTTCTTCGCGAAAACTAGGTGTCGGTAGGAGGAGACGACCTAGGTATAAATGACGCTAAGTAAACCAGCACTTCGTCACGCCGAGGGGCACCGATTGACCGCCGCGGTGGCTTAGTGGCTATAGTGTTGCGCTCTTCAGCTCGAAATAGCGGGTTCGCTCCTGGCCGCGGCGGTGGCATATGGATAGGGGCGCCTCACATCTCACAACTCAAATGATCACAATTGAAATTAGAAACGAGCTCACTTTAATGTTGCGTGTATCATCTTGCTTTTTCGTAAAATCATGCAAATACTCGAGTCTCTTTTAATAAACCTTTTCGCAAGTTCGGCATGGTCGATATTTTTCAGCATCGTTAAACATTTATCGAGCGTTCATAAGCTTGTCCTTTGTTATCGCTCCTTTTTCTCTGTTGCTGTTTTGTCCAAATGTATGCGAACTCTGAACAGCGCCATAGTCTGAACATGGCGCATGTATCAGTGAAACTTTAGGCGTCCTGAAGCAATCTCACGGCTTGCGATATGTACCACTAACCATTTAGAATCTACCTCGAGAATAATTTTGAACTTGTGAGTGTCCATTGCACCATTAAAACACCGCATTCGCCCATAAAAACGCGACCAGGCTTCAGCTCCTGTCCGCTAAGGGAGGCACGTTGTTCGAGTCTACACTTTTTGTCTGTGCATTAAAGGGATCAGGGGCGCTACAACGTAAAGCTATGCCAAACTTTTGTATTTCAATTCTGTAATCAGCCCTCCGTGATTGGTCAATAACTTTTTTGGACCACCCCCACTTCGCCTGTCTGTCACGCGACGTCACGAAAACCGCGATAGCTCTCCATCTGATATGACGTGTACACACCGAATGTGCGTGCTTGGACCGAACAAAAGAAAAACGTATTTCTCATTCGACGCCTTTTCATCTTTAGCCCGCTGCTCTGGGTCAAACATTTTCGGGCTGCACCCACTTCACTTGTCTGTCGCGCGACGTCACCAAACCGCGATAACTCGCCTCGTCAAAGTGGCGTGCATGCGTTAGGATGCATTAATATGCCGAGCAAAAATGATTCCTTTTTTTTGTGGATAGCCACAGGTTAACCCGTTCCGAAAGGAATAGAACATGGCTGCCGCCTATCGCTCAGGCTCTGGCTACTCGCACCTGCCGGAGAGCACGGGTTTTGTTGCGTGTAATAAAATTTTGTGCGTGGCCGCGTAACGTTTTCGAGCACCTTCAGCACGCTTACGAATTCGCTCTACCTTCCTTGCTGAGGATCCGTTTTAGTGGCATTCTTAGCCTTCTGTTGGACGCTGCCGCGATTTTAGACAAGCCACCGCAATCTAAGTAAGGGAAATCGGACCAATCGCAGACGCCGGCACCACCCTTTTCATTAGGTTATAGATTTTCAGTGCGCAGGCTCGGCCCCATCGAAACCCTCTATACTTGAGCGTGCTCCTTGCCTCCTGGCAGCCAATTACAGACGAAAAACCACTCCATGTAGGAAATGTTATTCGTTTTGACAGCAAAGAAAACACATCTCCTATAAAAAGAGAGAGGACTTGATTGGGCTTTTCAAGCAACCCTACGGGTCATTGCCTGATGCTTGCGTCGGCGGTTACGCAAATTTCATGTAAGGAGACTGCACTAAAAACATATTGGAATATTTTTACGTTATAGGGCCTCAGGGCTCGTATTCACGAAACGTTCTTACGCTAAAAGCGTTCGTGCCAGCGAATAGTGATGTAGGGCATATTATTAGCGAAGGCAATCAGCCAATGAAAAATAGCACTTACGAACGGAAAGCTTTGTGAATGCGACCCAAGATCTTTCATAGCGCGTTGTGCACACTCAGGCAGATGATTCGTCGTCACCTTGTGATGTTTGCCTAATGTTTCTGCTCGCATGGTGCGTCTGTTCCGCTGTGTGCATTCATCGTGGACTGCTGGGTCAGACGTGTGCTCGCAGCCTCAGGACCCCGGACCGTGCTACGCGTACCTGCGCCGCTTCTACTACGACAAAAGCCAGGACCGCTGCCTGCCGTTCATCTTCGGAGGCTGTTTGGGCAACGGAAACAACTTCTACACCAGCGCCCAGTGCAATCGTCACTGTCGCTGTGAGCCACTTTGTCTTTTCAGTTTTGAGAGTGCGCGGTGGGGCGAGCGAGCAGAAAGTATCGTTTATTTATTAGTAGCTGCCCTTCCCGTTAGCGTGTAGTGCAGCCCCTGTGCGTTTCTCTCTTTTTTTTTTGAAGCTGCAGAAACGCCCCAATGCATACCGGTTGCATAACCAGAAGGAGCAAAGCAGCACCTGAAGCGTGAAATCTGCACAAGTGAGAATGAGACCAGAACAATAACTCCACGTCTCCGTGTGCTTTCGCGTTTTCTTGTTCGGGGGTAGCGTTTGTGTTGTTTCATCGTTTTTGAGTAGGCTGTTCCGTTCGTCGCACTGGCGATCACAAATCGCCGAAATGTTTTCGTCCCAATTTTTCTTGCGTGTAAATATGCCATTCTGAACCAGGGCGCCCACTTCCGATTTCGCGTGGCTTTTTACTCTGCACACGGCACGCTTAGTGTGCTGGCTTTCGTTAGATCATCGAAAATAAGGACCATCTGCTTGATTATAGACATTGCATAAGGCTCCGCCCGGAATTTGCGATTGCAGATGACTTTGCACAATTAAGATTTTTGCACCCTAAGGATGCTGATTTGTCTCATTGCTACAACCGTTACTATTTACTGTTGACGATAGCCAGGTCAAACAACAGCTCTGATGAAGGACGCCGTAGTTGTATAGTCGCTTTTCTATTGATTGTGACAACCTGGTACGCGAGGAAATAAATCATAGCCGATTTTGACAGCGATAGCTATTACAATTTATTTCGTAAAGGTTTCGTGTCTGCGGTCGCAGCTATCGTCATGCTTCAATCATGATTGCTATAGACTACTTGATTCCAACATACCTCACATTTAACAACCTGAGAGCACACACTCGACATCTGTGTGACGTCCCCAGTGACGATATTGCTTGCTTTGTCGGCGCGAGGACGTGAAGTCGCATTTTCCAAACTTGGCGCGAAACAACAAGGCTCCCTTTCGTTGGGCTTTACAACAGCAGCAAGGCCATTGTTACTCCTGTGCTGCCCAGGACAGCCACAAGTACACTTCAAATTCCCGGGAATTACGAAGAAGACCCCTCATTTCACAGTGGCTCTACAATAGTCCACATAGACATTACTGAACAAGGCACATGAACAAAAACGTATATTTAGAGCAATGGATCTGCGTGAGCCGCCAGCCTCAAAGATGCTGTTGTCACCCCTGCCTTACAAGTCACAATGAAGTTCAAAGTGTCCCACATGAGGTCCTCCACAGAAACAGAACTTACCCCACTATTTACCGCCTGTTAATTACACCGCACAAGCAAAACTTCGAAAGTGGATCGTTCTTTCTGACTCCGAGGCAGCCCTTCAGAGTCTGCAGTCAACGCCTTATGGCTCGAGACCCATGAGCAACTGGTCTTTGAGACTAGACAAGTTCTCCACCAAGCCCTCACAAACGGTCATGACATCATCTCTCGATGACTTCTGGGGTAATGTGGCATCGTCGGTAGTATGCTTGTTGATGATGATGCCCGGTCAGCCCATAATGAAACCCTGTGGGTTGCTACACCCTTGCCCAGGACACACGCTACGAATGGTCGTCGTTTCCATGCTGAATCCAGGGCTCAAGCTTTATGGAACAGCCGCATTTTGTCTAACTGTCGACTCCACCGGCTTGATCCTATGTTGAAGCTGCAGATTCTATCGCACATCTCCCGCCGTGATGCAACATTACTGTACCGCCTCTGGCTAGGGGTTCCTCTTACGAAAGCCTACTCATTCCATAATGGGATGTCGGACAAGCCTATTTGTGACTCATGCAAGTGTGAAGAGGCGTTGGGGCACTTGTGTTTTTCTGATTTTTATACCATCAATTTTATGAAACCAATGAAACCTTTATGAAATTGATTAGATAGCAGATCATTTTCAGAGATAAATATTCTCAGACCGTGGCCCTATGCGTTGCAGGCTTCCAAAGCCATGCGCGCGATTCATGTTTTGCTACGATTCATGTCATGAAATTGGCTCACCTCAGTGACCGATTGCAGTAGATGGCTACAGTGCTGGAGCCGACGGTGACAAAAGAGGCACACAATGTAAACAGACGCAGCGCCGACTTTCAACAAAAATTTTTATTTTGCCTGTGCGCAAATAATTTCACAGTGAACACTTGGCAAAAAAAAACTACAAGATTACACATGTGCAGAGAACATGTTCATAACGCTATTGCACCCTGGCATTTGAATCTAGGAAGGTGAGCTCTTTTTCACACGAGGCTATCAATGGACAACCGAAATAGTAATTTCATGCACATAAAATTTCGGCGGCTTCGATAATTTTTCTAAGATGGCTTGATTTGCTCTTAAATACAGTCTTGCATTTATAGAAGACAGGTTTGCACCCACAGTCACGACAGTGCACGCCTAGATGACAGTAAACAGTGTTAACATAGTTTTGGTGTTTCCTAAGCCATGTACTTTGTGTACGTTGTGTGCCTCCTTTGCCTCTGTCGGTTCCCGCGCTGTAGCCTAATATTATTTTCAACCAACAAGCCCACCTGTTTATGCAGACCAATCGCAGGCGTGAAATAATGGACAACCGCATGCGTTCACAGCAACAGTACCTTCTTCCCGCCCTCTCCTTTCTTGTTATCCCTTAAATCCCTTCCCCCATGTAACGTAGCAAACCGCATGTGCGTCTGGTTGACCTTCCTACCTTTCCTTCCTTCTTTTACTTCTCCTCCTTCTTTGCTGTGTATTTCTGCCGCAACATAAGTGCCCGTTTTCAGCGAGTACGTTAACCTGCTGAGGTAGAGAGCTGGGCTAGTTGGTTTGAGCATTGTGACATAGTTACAGCGCTAGAAAACGCACCGGCAACATGAAAAAAATAGCGATAGCCTAACATCAAGTGCAGTTGCTTTGCAGCCGTTCTGTTGTAATCATCTTGCTTTTTGTTTGTTCATTTTTTTGCTAGCGCTACAAATATGTCAACGATCAAGTTGCTCGCCGCAGGAGACGTCGCTTTCCCACGTCCACAAACACAGCACAAATGAAATACTATACACTCCATAGCTGTAACAGAACAGTTCTTTTTTTCGCACAAGAAAGAAACTAAAATGGAAGGTGCCTGTAAGACGTAGTATAAACTGGGTCACATATGCCGTATTCTATAAAAGCGGTGACACTAGCTGCATAGAGCAGAAGGGATTGAACTACATCTAGACTGTGCCGATATGCGGATATGCCTTCTATTTCCCTTGCTCGAAAGTTTCGTCCAGATTTTGCAGCTAATGAGCAGTTTCACTGGACACTTTCAATAGTGTTTCCAGATATCTTATTGTTTTAAGTTCAGATGCAACAGCCCTCTCATTGCATACACCAGATAGGGTAGTACGTAAGTGCTATGTTTTCTGGCTTCGTAAATATTAACGCCATACTCTTTCCCCCTTCTGCCCGGTTGATAAAGAGAACAGAAATTTCTCTAGCAACAAGATAAATTTCTGCCCTACGACAGAAGCTTCCTGACGCTTCTGTTGTTGCGCTAGACATTTCTGACGTTACGACAGAAATTCTGAGGTCACGACAAAAACATTCCGTCGCTATGACCAAGAGTTCTGAACTTGGACCAGAAACGTTCTGCCGTGACAACAAGAGTTCTCAAGTGGCAACAACTTCCTATCGCCACAGCGATTCTGACGTCGCGACAGCAACTATCTATAGTGAAGACAGACACTCTCTGTTGTGGCGTTAGAAATGTGCCACTTTCTTTCGCAGTGACATATGTTCTGAAGTTACGACATAAGTACATTGCGTCGTGACGCTTTACACTTGTCACTTTTCCATCGGTGGCATACACTACTTTTCTCTTAGTGGCATTCAATGGTTCAATCCGACAATGCCTATAGCGCCGAGATCCACATTAAATTCGACGTAGGCAATAGTCATAATTGTGCCGTAATGACGAGGCACCAGCGATCGCAGTACCGGCCTCCTCAAAGTTGGCCGCTGGTGGAAATCATCACATCTCGGCAACGCGTGAGCCAGCAGACGCTCCACTTCGTCGGCCAGCCTCTACTGGTCTGCAGCAACTATATGGAGAATACCTACCTTTGGCGGTGTCTGCGAGCCTGCCGTGCAGCTTTTTGCCGTTGTGTATGTGTGGGGCACTCTGGTGTACAAAGAGGTGAAAAACGAACAAGGAATTCAAACAACACGGTATAGCAAGTTATGCGCATGCTTGTTACTGGTTACCATGGATATGCAGTACGACGTAGCACAACGTATTTTGGCTTATTGTTTATGTTTAGTGACAGATAGCAAAAATGCACTCAAGCAGTAATGGAACGGCTAGTACAGTTGAGCTAGCTCATAAAAAGAAAAATGGTAAGCTGCGCATGAATAAAGCGATATATGTAATTTCTGCACAATTCACACACAAAATGCCAATGATGAGCCGGAAGTTGACTGCTGCAATGGGGTGGGAACATTGGGGGTCCATCTGGCTGGTCGTGGGATGGAACTTCTGCAGAAGAATAGAAACATATAAGTTGCCTAAATAAAAGTAACCAAACAAACCCATTTGAAGTATGACAATTCTAAACTGTGCTGTATGTTATTCAGTTAAGTGCAAGCTCTTGATGCGGCTAACGTGGTGTTAGGGCAAGGAATCCACGAAGCCCATCGACTGCCACATGAGGTTGTAGAAAATGGAGCGAAAGGCTTTATTGGCTTTGTTACACGGCTCCAATACAAAAGCCCACTCTATTGAGGAGCAAGTGAAATGTCTGAGTTCCGATTAGGACCCTCTGTCCTCACTCTCCAAAAGTCTTCGCTTTTAATATCGTCGTCTTCCCTAGGTGGGTTGACTAGGCAATCTGAAGACCGTTCAGCAGCAAATCATGATCGCCGAATGAGTTGCGATACCACACCCACGCTCGCAATAAACCGCAGTAATTGTGCCTCCGAAGAGGCTGGTTAGGAATATGTGGCAAGAAAGCAACCAGCGCCTCTCAAGTCGTCATCGTTGTTCCGCTCCTTTTCGTCCTTCGCTCAAGCTGCCAGGTAAAGAGCGGGGTGAGGGCCTTTCGGGGAAGTCTTCAACAGCCGGTGCCCACGCTCTGTTGACGTCTGTATAGGTGCAGATCGACAGGTGGCGGTTTGTCTTGTGGCAAACGTCCAATGAACACCTTTGTGGTGTTGAGACGCAACATTCTACGGGTGAGGGCTAACTGAGCTTTTGGAGAATACGGCATTCGCTGTAGTCGAGTGGAAATGGAAGATTATATCCAGTCTAACGATCGCACTTTCATGATAGAGATTAAACGAATACAAGTAAACTGCACACGCAGTGCTGCGCTCAGCGGTGTTGGGGTCCCCCAGCAACAGTGAAGGCCCCAAGCCCGTGGCACATTTACGCCCAATCAGTGACAGCGCCATCCCTCCGAGCCCTCGTAGCTTTCCACCTCCTCTGCCACTGAAATTGAGGTCAACACGTCTATAAGAAAGCGGTACGCTTAAAATTTCCAAATTAAAGTATTACTCGCGAAAAGAACGGTGGTAAATCGTTTACTGAAGCGGATTTAACATGACTAAAAAATAATAAAACCTGCTGTGACACCACGGTTGGTCAACATTTAATTAAATAACGAATAAGGTGACGTTTAATAGTGAGCATAACGCAGAACGATAAGAGAAACGTCTTTTTTCTTAAATGACTATAATAGTATTGCAACTTACGTGACAGCTTTTTACACAACGACTGCATCCCGTTTAGTTTGTACGACAAGCTTGGACCAGTACTGTCGCCAACTTCTCGCACTCTTCCTCGAGGTGCCACGTTCGTTGAGAAGCTCCGCAAGCTGTCCCCAGAATTTATCACCAGTTGGTTACTATGAAAGTGACATAATCTGTGCAATATTATTATGATAAATATGGAACAGTAGAAATATATTTATGTGCAGTTTGTTGCTGTCTCCTTTACTGTGTTGGTTGCGTGATCCATCGTCGGCGCCACTATTTTGACGCATCGTAGCCATATAGGGTCTCTTTCGTGCCCTAATAATATTTAGGGCACATAATAATATTAAGGACACATAATATCTTCCTAAGTGCATTTATTTCGTAACTTGCTTGTGCATGCAATACACTCGGTGGAACTACGAACAAGTGAAACAAGGCACCGACCTTGCACCGACGGTATGATCACGTGAGCCTTCACTTTGTCGACCGCCAATAAGCAATGCCCGAGGGATGATAGCCAGTCTGGGTGAATCTAGATGGACCAATGAAACTGAAGGCGTGGCGAGGGACAAACTCTGTCTTGGCGCCATTAATTATTTCACCTTCGGGCGTCGCCAGAGCTCGTAAAGATCCCGTGCTTTGCCAAACTTGGCGCATCCTGCATAGCACCCCGAGTTCTGGATCTCTGATCAAGGACCAGGACAGATTTTTCCTCAACTGCAGCGCTGTCTTTCTGAGAAACTTGTATGAGTTGCCGTCGTAGCCTTGTATTACATTTGGGTGGATGACAATGTTCCCTTTAGTAGGGCAAGTTGAGAAAATAAGAAAAATATCTCATGTCCCGCATGTGCCTACTGCCTCCAATTAAAGCTCTATGACAAAAAAAAAAGAACAATTCGCACGCAGGCTCTGAGAACAACAGGCTGATCTCCTTCGCGCATCGCGTATGATTTCTCCCTCAATGAACTGTCGGTCCGCTTCGTAGACGTCTGTTGCTTTAATGCAGACAGTCAAAATTCCTGGCTATTTCGGGAAACTTAAACGACGATAGGCACAACCCTGTTCGGAAAATATGAGAAAATTTCCCTTGAAGTACTGGTGAAGTTGTTTGCCTCATCAAAAGTATTTTTCATCCAAAGATAGAAAGCCGCATGCCTTCTATATATTAACAAGAAGTTCATTTCGAACCAGGGAAATCCCAAACGAATTGAGAGTGTTGTTTACTGATCTCGCCGACGCCAAAAGACCTGGCCCTTATAATGTTCTTTGGAGCAACATTCTTGGTATGACTTGAAACACCTTAAACGCAATGTACTCTGAACAATTCTTCCCTCGCAGAAGGAGTAAAAATATTAAAAAAGGAGGAGGGAACGTTTCTTGCAAATTCTTATAGGCGTCTCTGAGTGGCATTTTCGTTTCGGAAAGTCGAAAGCGATGAGGCACCATTACACACTAGCATCCACACGGTAGTATATAAACGGCAGCGTACAGTCTCTCGTTTCGTTGAAAGAGATTCGCTACTCGGTCTCTACTGCACGGAAGCGTTAACCTCCTGGCCCGCTTCTATAAAGACTGGAAGCTTCTTGGAGTGTTCCGAGGAAGATCGAACATGGAGCTCTTATCTCCGCGGACCTATACGACGCCACTGCCTCAACGCCCCACGCAATTTCGTGTTCTGTGGAGATACTTTGTTCTGGTTCTCGGCGCGTTCATGCACTGCGTTATATGCGGTTAGTGGTTTTGTCTGCCGTTGCTAACTGCGCGTAAGTTATTTGGCCTGCTGCGATCCCAAATGGGACTCGAGAAAGCAAAAACTAACCTCACAAAGGAATAAAAAAGCTCCAGGCAAGTCGCGAGGAAGCGCTTATGGCATTGATCGCTTTGCATGGTACTGTTTCGGTAAACTACCAGCAATATCTGTCTAAGCTCCAACCATTGTCTGTCGTTTCAGTTTCATTCGAGGTACCCTTGTAACGTATAACACGGGGTGTTACCGCATTTATTAAATGGTTCCTGTATTTTATTTTTCTCACTTTTATTTATATTTGCTTTCTTTTTCAGCCCACATCGCTGAAGACGGCACACTCGCAATGGACCGAGGTAAGCGAAAGGGTTCGCCGGTGCAATTGAGAAGCCACTGAGGAAGCTGACCACAGACGACTCTTTAGGGACACTCTCGCTGCTATTCGAGGAAACGTCATGTAGTGCCGCGCCATTTAGTTCCAAAAATCGAGAGCAAGCTTGAAAACTACGCACCGTGCAACGGGAAACGTTCCGGGAAATGCCGCTTGGCCATTCCACGGAGTTATCCATGGAATTCATCCATGATGTTATCGAGGGCACACTATGGAGGAATGACCTGACGAACTGTCCTTTTTTTTTGTTCGTTCTGCATAATGCGCGCAAAGTGTGATGTGGTAGTTATATACGTATCACCCGTATTCATCAACCTGGGCCCGAAGTACATCTTGTGAATTTTCTTGGTACTTCGAACAAATTTCAAGAATGATCGCACGTTATAGCGGTATTAGGCTTTTTAAAGTGAAATACAAGAATACGCAGTGGTTCGATTGGTAATTATAGGTATTCCATAGTAACTCATTTTTTCTCCATTCGCTTTAGGACACGTGTTGCGAATTCGGAATTGAAGTCGAGGAGTGTGAAATTCATTTCTGCTTAAGATAAATCCTAACACTAATATGTTCTTAGAGATTTATATAGTCATTCTGCTAAGTATGCATATTGACTTTCCAATTAGGGTCGTACTAGCTGCCTGAGTGGCGTTTTAGGAAAACGGTTAACTTGAACGCCAATCAATTTCATGCGATATCTTCATGACGGATATCTCGAAAGGGTGCTGTATTTATGCTAATCAGGCCTAACTTCAGATATGCTCAACTTAGCGATCGTGATTTCAGCGCGCTCTTCGAGTCAGCAATTGAACGTATAATGAGTGAATCTAGTGAATTGGGCGCTTAATATTGCAAAGTGCCTGCGTCTGCCTGGCATACCACTAAACAGCGGAAAGAGCCTATCTGCCTGCCACAGTCGCATACTGAAAGATTTGAGTGAAAGATTGATGTACGCATTAAGCAGGTGAAAGAGACGTAAAAAAAAGAAGCACCAGACGCCGCTTAAGCTCGTTGCACGCAAGACAGGCAAACTTGTTTCTTTCCGTTAGTTTCGCGTGTTTTATTACAGCCAAGGTGCGATGTGATGCTCTTGGAGTCGTAAATGCAACCTCCCAATATACCGCCGAGTGCAACCTTGCGAAATTGCGATCACGTGACTCCTTTATTTGCATGGGTGAGCATGTCAACGAAGTATATAGCGCTTTGTCTTGAAATTGTCCACGAAGCAATCCCTCGTGAAGTTGACGTAGAGCCGCGAACGTGGGACTTGCCTCTGTAGCGACAACTGCTCGTTACATTGTGTAGATGACCGCCGGACATCAGGGAAACTGTCGGCATGAGATATATAAGCAAACGAGTTATTCGCGGCTCAATAAAAGCTCGGAAAAGCGATGCACTGCACCCAGCACCGGGGTAACACGCGTAAGCATAACGAATTCGCATCCTGTAACGACGCGCGACTGTTTGCATGAAACGTCTCGCTATTTAAGTTCTGTGGCATTGGACATCGCTTTCTGATATCACGCGAAATACTGCTGGTGCAGCAGACCTGAGAATAGCTGTCGCCTCAACCTCGCGCGCATGCCCAGCATGAGTAGTTCTCCTGAGCTCCCGTTTATGACGGCCGATTCGCGCCTTTCATTGCCTCGTGCAGAGTTCACGAGAAGCTGGCTATCGATAATCTTGCCTGAACGACGGTGCATAACAAAGCCATCGCTGACGCAGCCTTTATCTCCTATCGAAATTGGCCTCCACCTAATGCTTGGCAGTTGTTTCCACAAGATGCGCGTTGCTCGAAGAATTATTAATTTCGTGCCGTCACCCACATGTGACAATATTTCTTCGACGGATAGTTGTTAGCGTCCATAAGCAGCTAAGTAAAAGAGAACGTGCGGCTCGTGATCGCTGTACGATTACTTTCCAGAGGCCGGCCGCTTGGAAACGTCTAGAAGTATAGTCTTTAATGTTTCGTTCGCGTACTGCATTGTTCACAGCTAAATGTGTGAATTTCTAGACCAGCACAGCCGTCGTACGAGCGTAGCCGCGCCATGGTGTTTGAGTACGTATAACCTTCGTACATACGTATAGTGCAATATTTTTTGGCAGAGGCCTTTCGACCAGCACATCAGTGCTAATAAGTAGGAAATAAAGCTCTTTCAGGGGCGACGTGTTACTTGCGGTTCCGAAGGTCATTGCGAAAATCACTTACTAACAATTCAGGTATCCCTTTTAATCACTTATATTTAAGGTGCATGTCTGAGACATGCAAATGAATGAGGTCAGTGGCAAAAAAAGAAGGCAGGTCCATTTAGCAGGAATCCCCAAGCACTACCACTTTCATGATATTTGTCGTTAAAGCCTCTCACGAAAAATGCCGGCATTACCAGCAGTGTCGTCTCAGCAGTGCGCTGTGAAGGCTTATAACTTAGGAAAGTGAAACATCGAACGCCAATGATAAGCAGTGGCAGAGCAAAGAACGTCGTTGTAGCCATAGTCTCGACAAGTGGGCCCTCGTTGAAATGTTGGCTGGAGCGACATTCCTTGTTCTAACATCCGAGGCAAGAATCCTCCTGCGCACCTCTATCTGATTTGGATCGAGCGCCATAGCATTTCTCGAAACATCAGGCGTGAGAGCTGGATACTCGCGTTGTACTCGCAGCTAAACGCACATCCTCTCAAATAATGACGGGCTTCAGCCCCACAATTTATGTAAGATCTTTAATGAGTACAAGTATGAAGTTAAATCACTGAAATTGAACGACCTGCCATGGTTGTTTAGTGGCTGTGGCGTTAGCTGTTAAGCATCAGGTCATGGATTTATTCCCAGCCTCGGCGGCCGCATTTCTCTGTCGGCACAAATTCAAAAAGTGCTCGTTTGCCGAGCATAGTGGCACGTTGATGAACCCCAGCATGCTCTCAATTAATCAGTAGCCCCCGGCTACGGCGTGACTCTTATTTACATCTTTGATTTGATATGTAAAATCGTTGCATTCAAACTAAAAATTTAAGTTAAACATATAATTACTTATGCAGTCAAAGGCGTGTAACTGCCATGTCTGCCGCCTCCTGCTAATGCCGTGGGAGAAAAGACGTATTCTCTGCGCTGCATTGAAAGTTGCAACCCCCTTCGCTAAATAACATGGTGTAAAGTTCGACGGATTCCCACGCTTATGCAGGAATTATTCTTAAGCGAAGCTGTTTTTAACGTTTGCTCAATATTAAGCGAACGTTAAGCAAACATAACGGTAATGACAGAGCTGTTTCTACAAAGTGACGCGAGTATACGCAAATGTAACGCTACTAGCGCAAATGCAATGCAGTGTTCTTGACTTTTGTGTAGCAGAACGCTCAGTGCCCTGTCTGGTCCTATTTGTTTATTCATTTGTTTGTATGTTTGTTTCTTTGTGACAGTGACTTATACCCACTGTGGGGCATTGGCCAAGAATCGGGTGATATAAGAAAAAGATTATGTGTGTCTAAAAAGAAGCAATATTGAGAATGTTAGAATAGCTAAAAAGAGTGAAGTCAAAGTTTTTGAATTTGGCTTCCCATTACTTCTTTCTCTTCCCTTTTTCACTTTTCTGTAGCCAATTTCTTCAATTTTGTTTCGGCCACTTCTTCACTTGTTCAGGCGTAGGTTTCTCGCTATTTCTTCCTGCACGTATGGCTGCTTTTGTTACCGACTTGTTCCTTTTTTTGTAGCACAAAGTCCCTCGCTGAGTGGCAGATCTATTCCCATTTCTTCACTTGAATTGTTTCTGCACACTGGAGAAAGACGACGAAGTGCCTTCTTGGCAGAACACTTCTTTCTGTGCTCTGTGAATTTCTCGTGAAATCTTCGCCTTCCGAGGTGCCTCGCCTCCCTCTCTTGCGGCCATGGACGCGGAGCATGCCAGAGGCCCGCCTGGCCAGAAGTCATCACGGCCGTCAACCGCAAGGAAGGGAGTTGGCTCCCCCAGTGACACCGAAGACACCGAGCTGTGCTCTATGTCGGAAGACGACTTATCCGACGACGGCTTCATAACCGTCCGGAGGAAGAGAGCGAGGAGAAAAATCGTCAACACAGCGCCGTAAACTCCTGCGAGCACAACGACTATGAAGTCAAGGCCTGCGCGCTGGCCACACGTCATCATCTTTATGCCGGAAGAGCCGTCAAGCAACCTACGATTGTTGAACAGGAAAGCCCTATCCATTTTTCTGTAGTGTGCGGTGCCGGATCAAATTAAAGACATATGAATAAATCCACGCAAGAATAGACGTGCACAGCAAATAGACGTGTACAATGCGAGTGCGCTTGGAAAACTTCAAGAAATCACGGAGCTAGGCGGAATCAAAATGCATCCCTTTATCCCGATTGACGACACATCCATAGCCGGCTTGATTTACGACATTGACATTGCTATTCCCAATGATGACTTGCCTAGCCTCATCAAGCCGGCATACGAGGGCACGATGATTACGCAAGTGCGCCGCCTTGGGAATACGCGCTGCGTAAAAGTAATATTCAAGGGAGATTGCATCCCATCCCACGTTAAAGTCGGACATTTCCGATATCCGGTTCGACCATTCATCCAGAAGCCGCTTCAATGCCATCAGTGTTGCAAGCTAGGGCACATCAAGGGCGTGTGCACCAACTCGCTACTTTGTCCCCGTTGCGCTGAACCTCATGCAGAACAGACCTGTGGCGCCACATTCCTGAAGTGCGCCAACTGTAGCGGCCCTCACGCGGCCTCGTCGAAAGAGTGTCCCCGCATTAAGAGGGAGCGCGTGGTTCTCAAGCAAATGGACAGAGATAATTCGGCCCACATAGAGGCAGCCGAAGTAGACCGGCGTCGGCGTCAACGTCGGCACCATCGTACGTCTTCGAAGAAGGCGCATGCGCGAAGTGACAGTACCCACTGTACTGCGGTTCCAGTTAGTCGCGCCGTGAAAAGGCCCACCACTTCCACGAAGGAAGCAGAAAAGACTCTTTCTTTAGAGGAATGGCCCACGCTACCGAGCCGCTCCCTTGCTAAGGAACCTCAGAAGGTCGGGGCCCCACCGAATCCTTCTCCGGCCATGGATGATTCGCCTAAAACAGACCGTCAAGTCATCTCGGTGCTACGTTCTCTAATGGAAGCCATTCGAGCGCTTTTAGTGGACATGGGGACACCGTCTGCTCAAAGCGCACTTAAAGTGCTGGACACCTTAACCCAGTGCTTGCATCCCTCAACTTGAAAGATGGCTAGCGATACCCCATCCTTCCGGAAAGAAGTCAAGGCAGCGTCGGTCATCCAGTGGAACGCCAGAAGGCTAAAATCACGAATTCCAGATTTTCGGCAGTTTGTCTACAACAATGTGTTTCCACTCATCGTCATTTGTGAGCCCAACTTGTCGAAACCAATAAGACTGTCAGGGTACGAATTTATCATGTCACCAACAAATGGCGCATGCAGCAAAATCGTCATTTTTGTTCGTCGTGAACTCACCTACGTTTTCCAACCAATTCCGCCCTACGACGACAATCAATATATATGCATCACAGTTAAAAAGAGCAAACTCTTGTTTACTTTCATAGGCGTGTACATATCGCCTTCCACCAATTTCGATACCAAAAGATTTGCGGATATCTTGAGTGCTTTTCCCACCCCATGGGTGATCATAGGATATTTCAATGCACACCATCCAGCAAAGGGAAGTACAAGGACAAATGCAAGGACAAATGCAAGAGGACGAAGATTAGCAAGCATCGTCTAGAACTATGGTCTTACTCTCCTGAACCATGGTAGCCCCACCTTTCTTCGAGGCGTGACATACGGCAGCTACCTCGACCTTGCTTTCGTCTCCAACTCTCTCGCCAGATGTGTGAAATGGTTTCCAGACATTGAGACACATGGGAGTGATCCCATTCCTACCTATCTGAACATCAAAGGCTTGTCGTCTAGATCAGGCCAGCGGAATACCAATCGGACGATTCAATGGGCCAACTTCAAATCTGAGATGGAAGATGCCTGCCGCGAGGGCCTACCCTCTGGGTTAGAGCAAACGATTAAAATTACGATGCAAAATACCACTCGCATGACGACGATCTATTCCACGCGAAATGACTTGGACATAGAATTAGAGCGACTTCGAGCACTTCTTCGCCGGGCGGAACATCGATACCGGCGTACAAAATCAATCCATGACTTTAGGGCAGCCAGGAGGATGCAAAAGAAGATTCACCGTCGTATGGATAGATAAGCGTCGGAACGTTGGGCAACGTTTTGCCAGACACTCGACCCCGAAAGCCACTGTCTCACATTTGGAAAACGGTGCAAGGTCGGCGTTGCCTTCCGGAACGCCGCTTTCCATTCAAGGCGCTAGCGCTTTTCCAAGGGCGGGAAGACATCGATGTTGCAGAAGACTTTCGTGCGCGGATCGCAGACCAAGCGACTCGTCCAGATACTGCAGCCCGAGCTGACGTCCCCCATTCCCGTGATTACCGCATGGACCTTCCTTTTAGAATGGAGGAGCTCGAAGCGGCACTAGCTCTCTACAGGCGCTCATCATCTCCGGGTCCAGATGGTATATCATACTGGGCCTTGTACTATCTCGGAGAATCCGCACGGATAGAATTGTTGAGCTTTTACAACTCCTCATGGCAGGAGGGAAATGTTCCTGACGAATGGAAAGCAAGCCGCCTGGTGCCACTCTTAAAGCAGGGCAAATCCCCACTAGAGCTCCCCTCTTACCGCTCAGTAGCGCTGGCCAGCTGTGTAGGAAAGATAATGGAACGGATGATCCTTGGCCGCCTGGAATGGTACCTTGAATACTACAAGATTTATACAATTTCCATGGCTAGTTTTGGACGTGACCACTCTTCCATCGACAATGCAGTTGATCTCGTTTCATATGTTCAGCACGAAAGGTCCCGTAAGCGTTTATCTGCAGCTTTATTCTTAGATGTGAAAGGGGCATACGATAACGTATTACATGACGCCATTCTCGACGCTCTTGCGACGGTTGGCCTAGGTGGTAGAGTCTTTTTGTGGATTGCAAGTTACCTATCTGCAAGACCATTCTATGTGTTAACTGACGATGGCCCAACCAGCAGGGGCGTTCCTCAAGGCGGTGCTCTCAGCGCGACGCTATTCAACCTCGCTTTTGTTGGACTTGGTCAATACTTGCCAACTACCATCAAAATTTCAATATACGCTGACGACATCTGTGTCTGGACTTCGGCAGTCAGACGGGCTCAGATACCTGCGCGGCTTCAAAGAGCGGCCACTTTGACTTGTGTAAACAGGGTCTGAGCATATCACCAGAGAAATGCACACTAGTGGCATTTACTCGCAAACCGATGACGCCTTATGTCATCTCAATCAATGGGCGGACCATTTCCTATGTCCGAACTCACAGGATTCTTGGCGTAATTATTGACCGAGACCTCTGTTGGAGCCCGCACGTGGCCTACGTGAAACGGCGCCTGACAGCAACTTTCCAGTGTAAATACTTGACAGGAAAGACGTGAGGGATGTCAGTAGACGCAATGCTTAAACTCTGCAGAGCTCTCTTTCTCGGTTTTTAAGGTATAGTCTACGTGTACTGAACAACACCTGCAAGACAAATATTCGTGTTCTGCAGGCAGCACAAGCTCAAGCACTCAGAGTCTGCCTTCGTTTGCTCAGATGCACGTCAACAGAGGCAACTCTTTTGATTGCTCGGGACCATCCAATGCGAACTCACATTACGGTGGAAGCCCTGAGAACGCAAATCAGAACTTTTGCACTGCCCCCTATCACCACCTTGCAACACTACATTCAAACAGGCACCAAGCATCATTCTCTAAAACTATCGTCAAGTACAACGACAAACTTCCCTCGGGCTTCACCGCTGCATCTAAACCATCGATACCCCCTTGGTGTCTTATCAGCCCCACAGACCATCTCAGTGTACCAGGAAGCGGGAAGAAGTCTCAACTGTCGTCGCATGTGCTGAAACAACTGTCTCTGCTTCTTCTGCACGATAGGTACGCGGACAGTGAACACATTTATACTGATGGTTCCACAAATATCCAGTGTTCGTCCGGTGCTGTGGTTGTCCCAGCAAGAGCTATTACCATCAGCTTTAGGATTGACCACCCAACAACATCGACATCTGCTGAACTAACTGCTCTTCGCGCTGCACTTTGCTTCGTCAATCGGGAGCCACCGCGGCAATGGTCAATCTTCAGCGACTCAAAGGCAGCCCTACAATCTGTGCTATCAGCTCTGCGTTGTGGGCCATTCGAACAGCTCGTATTCGATATTAGATGGCTACTCCATACATCACAGTAGAAAGGACACCACGTGATGTTTAAGTGGCTGCCAAGTCACTGCGGCGTCATAGGAAACGAATACACCGATAATGCCGCTCGGGCAGCTCTTGAAGACGCACAAGAAGAGGCCATACCCCTTTCACGATCCGACGCAGCTAGCAGAGTTCGAGTGCTTGCACAGGAGATCACGCTGTATCTATGGTGCACACCAAACAGCCAGACCAACCGGAGCAACCGTCAATGCCACCTGCGCTCTTTTATGCATTTCTATATGCCAACTGGACTCTGCCGAAGAGAGGCGACTATGCTTTATCGCTTATGGCTTGGGGTGGCTCTCACGAAATCTTACTCATTTCGCATTGGAATGGCTGACAACGCTCTCTGCAATACCTCTCTGCGAGGAGACGCTGGAACACATTCTGTGCGACTGTCCTGAATATAATGTTCAGCGACAGTCACTGGCATCCGTTCTAGCTCACGTTCACACTAGACCATTGCCCTGGACACGCTTTCACATGCAACCGACAGAAGACGTCGCAGCTGAAGGCGACGAAGGGACTGCTTCGGTTTTCGAAAGAGAAGGGATTCGACAAGCGGCTGTGACAGTGATATCATATACCACTCCAGAGTGATGGACTCTAACGGACGATGTGTGAGTGCTGTGCTATGTGCTCTCTGTCTCCCTTCCCCATCTTTCATCCCCCCATCCCACCCCCATGTGTAAGGTAGCAAACCAGTCAAGCTAAACTCGTTAACCTCCCTGCCTTTCGCTCTCCACTCTTTCCTTCCTTCCTTCCTTCCTTTCTGCACACTTAGTCAGTTCTTAGTAGCCAACTTTTTTGATTTTCTGTTTCCGTCTCTTTCACTTCTTTGTAGCTTCTTTATAGCTCGCTCATGTCCTGTAAATTCAGCTACTTTGGTGACAACGTCGCTTCTCTGCAACTCAACAATCCTCTCTCAGTGCACAATCTGGTCCACTTGCGTTCACTTTTTGCTGTGTACTTCACTGGTTCTGTTGCTGACTTCTTCACGTAAGAAAGCACACTGTTGCAGTTTTTAGAGATAACAGGCTTGCACAAGTGGCTCTATCTTGATATGGTGTTCGTTGTTCTACAAGTGATACTCTGCCTTGTTAGCCTGTGGTGATAGTGACCGGCTGTGATCGTGTGTATCTCCTCCGTGCCTCTTTTTCTCACGCCCTATTTTATCGTTTCACCTCCCCTGTTCACCAGTGTAGGATAAGGAACCGCTTTTTTTCTTTTGGTTAATATACCTGTCTTTCCCCATTATTCTATCTCTTTTCATCTCTCTCTCGCTCAGCGTTCCACGCTCAAAGCACGCTCAAGTTTTATTTTGTCCAATGGGACATTAGCTAAGAATGGGCACTCACCCAGTGTCACGTGAACAATTCCACTTGCCCAGCGACCGAACTTGTCTATGCGGCACATACCAGTGGCGCATAAACAGTGCCTCCCGTTGTCTACTCGGCAAGACTCTTTCCTCAAAGTAATATGAAAAGGCAAAGAAACCTTTACTTTATTAAAGTTTACTTGTTTTGACTACGTTTTATGCTGCAGAGCGACGAGTAGAAAGAAGTCGGTGCGTAGATCAGAGGAGACGTTCAGTCTTGTGAAATATTACTCACAGTTATCTCTGCTTGTCATTGCACGTGTGCAAAAGGGGAGAACGCGTATGCACCTGTGAAGACACGCAATGAATCAAGAAAAACTTGGTGGCTCAGTCACTACTCAAGTCCTTGACCCGAGCGAACGCAGGCCCACAATTCGTTCACGATCATGCCGCATTCCGTTAGCTTTCACCGTCAATCACAGAATCGGTCATTAACGTCCCGGCAAACCAGCCTTGCCTTTGTTTTTGCTTGTCTTAGATCATGCCAAATGAACGCGCAGGGTCGCAGTCGAAGGAGATCGAAGGCCATTGCAGAAAGAGAAAAGCAACGGAGACCTGTCTCATGCCACGGGCTCTGACAAATGTGACCCAATCCCGGCAATTTTCTCTGAGAGGCACCTTTTCTTGCGGTGTTCAGTGGCCTGCGAAGAAAACAGAGGAAATACGATGAGGACAAAACATCGGCCATACTTTTTTCTGCAGGGTCCACGTCTGGTCGAGTTCATTCGCACCACTCTGTGGTCTCACGTGGAATGCGAGACGAGTGCTGTGATTCCAGCGTTTTCCCCCGCGTCACTTGCCCTCTGGCAGCCAGTTAACAATTGGCACTCTTGATTGCTCTGCGTTGGCGCGAATGCGGTGAATGATCGGAAGGCAGCGACTGCATTGACCATTGCTCAATGCCGCTTGTAACGCGCGCCGAACATTGCGTGGGTCGCGGCGGCGAGATGTTCAAGTGCGCTGTTGCGTTTGATGAAGCAAAATTATTTGATGCATCGTCAGTGAGCATGCTTGGGAAGCACACAATATCGTCACCTCGCCATTATCGCTACGCCGTCTATGTAGCGGTTTCTATAGTATCCACCATCGGAATGTCCATTCACATGTTAAATTACCTACTAGCAACCGTGACAACAAGAAGTGAAGAAGTTGTAATCTTGTTCTCTATGGACGTGAAAGAAAGTAGACAGTGATAGAACTGTTTAATTGTTTCAATCATAGTTTCTTCAGTGCTGCCAGGTTGCACGGCAGCCAACGCAAACGTAATACGAAGTAGCCAGTGATGAATCCTCATTTTAAATCGGCAATTATATTTGGCTACGACACACGCATGCTTCCCAGTGTTTACTCTGAATTCATTTAGGTCCTAACATGTGACTCTCTCTTCAGCCGGAGGCATAATAGTCATTAATGAAGAGCAGCTCTGGTACAGCGACGATGATTGGCTAGTTATATTATTGGGCTGAAAATTTCGCTCTTTTTCCGTGCATCTGCGATTCACAATAATAATTAGCGTACATGTCATTATACCGCGCCGAGCAGCAATATAGTTAGACTAGAAAGTACAACACCATTATCTTTGCAAAGCGCAATGTGAGAAAAGTTGCACTCGCTCGGTAAAAGTTATGGTTTTGGCAGATAAATGCTTGAAAATTTTGGCGAAACTTGAGTTTTTCCATATACTGCTTCAAACCCTTGGGGCACTGTAATCTGTGGACCAGTGACGAGATGACTGTTCGCATAGACTTGCGCCAGTGGTTTCGGAGCGTCAGCGGTATTGTTTCGGCCGAGCTATCGACGCGTTGTGTACGCTTAGTGAGAAAAAGCATCGATATTATCACGGGGAGGCCTCCCGAATATTTTATTCAGCATGGCGCTCGCAATATAAAGAGTCTCCTCCGCGGGTCATTCAAATTGTGCCATAGCCGGTGCGTAGCGCAGTGGTGTCCCTTTCATCTCTTCTCGCGTTTCTCGAGGCCGGGTGACGGATTCCATCGTAAAGTAGAAGAAACAAAAACGCCCAGCAAATCTTGTCCCCAAAGAAGTGCTTTCGAAACCATGCTCTGGCTACTCTTTAGCCATTGTGTGTCAGTGTCACCGAACTGCTAGACCGCAGTGTTGATAGCGACGCTTTGCGAAAACAACTCCCGAATGCCCTGCGGAATCATAAACCATCAGACGGTATCATCACGTGAGAATCCTATTCAGCCTTCGCGCGCCTTTGTTTTCAAGTTGAAACATATTGGTGTTATGTTGCTCCAGAAAGTGGTTACAATTTTTATAAAAGTAGAATACAAAATGAGATCCCACAGGCAAAGGCTTTCTTGGGACCAATTGCACATTTGTAGGCCTTATAACTCCTGATGAGCAGCAGTTTGAGCTCGATAGGTGATGCCGACTGTGGCATAGTGGGCTGTCTCAAAGCCGACCAGTCCTGCTAAGATGGACAAACGTACGGCCGCGTGTGCGGCTAAATTTAGGTCCAATCACGTGACGCGTGCTGCTACACATGCATGACCGAGTAATGACTTCTTGCCCCTTCACTGTGATACCCGAGTGAAGTGCAAGACATATATTCACGCAGTCGAAACCTACCGAGCTCAAGCTTGGGCGCTATAACGTAAAACAGTTTTTATTCGATTTCAGCCAACAGCGCTCCACGATTGGCCAAAAACATTTCGGAGCTACCTCGGCTCCGGCTGGCCGTCCCGCGACCTCACGAAAAGCGCGAAAACTGCCCATACGGTATGAGGTGTTCTGCACATTGATTACATATGATTAGACTGAACAAAAAACGTAATTATTTGTGGTTCCATACATTTTGCGCTATAAGCCCTTCGCTATTGGTCAAAACATTTCTCGCGGCGCCCGCTTCGCCTTTCTGTCACGCGACATCAGAAAACCGCGAACACTCACTACGTCAGAGTGACGTGTACGCATTAAAGACCCATTAGTATGCCAAGACAGTTTTACTTTTTTCGAAAGTCACCTAGGCGGGAGCTCTGGCCCTCCCCACTAACGCGCAGGGCACACAATCAAGTTATTTCCTCCTGCTTCTCGAAATACCCGGAGACTGCCCCATTCTGAAAGGAGTAAAAGACGTCTGGCTACCGATCGCTCTCGCACTGGCTTCTCGGAGCTGCTGGTGAGAATAAATTTATTTCTGCAAATTTTCGTGTCGTTGTAAACAAGAAAACTCCCCATACGTGGGCCGATCCCGGAGATATGTAGTGCAATGCCGGGCCGACCCGCGGTGGAGGTGAAGCAGGCGTTAAGCACTTCCCATACGTAGGCCGTTCCCGAAGATATATAGTGCAATGCCGGGCCGACCCGCGGCGCAGGTGAAGCAGGTGTTAAGCACTCCCTATACGTAGGCGGTGAAGGAGCCGTTAAGCACACCCCATACGTGGGCCGATCCCCAAGATGGTGCATTGCCGGTCAGACCCGCGGCGGAGGTGAAGCATGCGTTAAGCACTCCCCATAAGTGGGCCGATAAACTAAGATAGTGCAATGCCGGGCGAGCCACGGTGGAGCTGTAGCAGGCGTTACATACTCACCCTACGTGGGCCGATCCCGAAGATAGTGCAATGCCGGGCCGACCCGTGGCGAATGTGCAGTTCGCAATTAAGGAGGGGCCCACATACGCAGCTTCGCCGGTCATCCTTCTTCACAGAGTGGAAGGGCACTGAGATTTTTTTTCGCTTATGAAGTGTTTGAAGGACTTTGTTTTTTACTTTCCGTTGCACACCTCCGCGATTTTCGAGCAGCCACCGCAAGCTAAGCAAGGGAGAGTGGACCATTCCCAGACGCCGGCAGCACCCTTCTCATCCGGTTACCTACTTTAACTGAGCTACCTCGGCCCCATCGACACCCTCTCCATTTCCGCGTGCTCATTGGTTCTTGTCAGCCAATCATATAAGAAAAACCTGTAAACCCAGGCGCTACTATTAGCTTTGAAATCAAACAAAGGTGACCTGCTATAAACTGCAGTAAAAACCAATTGGAATAATTTTATATGTTATTGGGCACCTAGCGGGGCTCCTACGGTGTATTATTGCAATCGTGCTCGCTCCCTGTTCTTAGTCTACCCGCCGTGGTAAGAGATGGCCGGAGTGAAATTTACATCCCCCTGTCTTGCTGTCCGAGTCTCTCCAAGCCATTTCTAGGCCCTGCGCGTACAAACGCGGACGCGCCATAATCGAGCAAGCGCGAAATTTCTGAAAAGAAAATGCGCACTTTTTGACCCATAACTCGTGATGAGCACTGATTTGTGTTTGATAAATTTTGCTTATTACGGCACATAGTGAGCGGCTCTCAAACGGGCGAACACTCCCGCTTGGAACGGCAAATGTAGTGCCGAGCTGTGCCTCTGTGAACGCTGAGCGAGATGTTAAATTTAGCGCCGTTGCGTCACGCTGCTGCTGATGATGATTATTATTTATTGGCTTCCCCTTTGAAACGAGGTGATGACAAATAGTAGCCCAGCCTGCTTGGTTTAATTGGGTATGCTATACATGACTTATTTCTAGCATATTTATATACACGTGTGACACGACAACGGTGTCATTCGTGTATGCTACAAATGCATGATTGAGTAACGGCTTCTGTGCTCTGCGCAACAATACAAAACTAAAGCCTGTGCGTGGAACGAGTGCAAAGATATACGGGATAATGGTATAACACTTTATTGCTACACGCAGTTTATCAAGCGATTACCTCTGACCCAACTTAACGACGCACAACTTTAGAGTTAGCTTCATAAGACTAACTACATTTAAGTTTTACCTCCAGTTGTGCCTTCAACTGTGTCACATTTCATTACAATGAAAAGATAAAATAGTGTAATGTTGGCACATAGACAGGCCAAGAAGCATAGCACAATAACAATGGAGTACCGTAGAAACTGGAATATGAATATAGGTCAAGTGGCAAGAAAGGCCGACCCCTACTTTGAAGTGAAAAAAAAGAGAGATTAAAATAGATAACAAAAAGCATCACACAAACCAGTTTCTTTTCACAAAGGCACATTCCCCGTTAGCGAGTGTGCTCGAAGCTCCTGTACAAAGTCCACAAGTGCGTCTTGAACTTGTGGATGCATTGCACGACGTCCCCGAAGTGACGTGGGTCGCATGCTCACGGGTCTCCTTTTTCTGTCGGCAATATCGCGAGCCTTTCATTCTTTTTCTTTCAGGACCGCCGAATTGGCGCTGACCTGCCATGTTGGCGTTTGGTTCGGCGAAGTCGACGCCGCTTAAAACTGTCTCCCCGTACCGCTACGCATCGCTCATTAAACAAAAAAAAAACATCACACAAGAGATCGACAGAATAACGCACACAATAAGACACATTGTCAAGTGTAATAAGAATGCCAGCAATCACATTTGTATACGAATACGGCTTTAGCTATGCGTTCACCAACATGCATGTCATAGGTTGCAGAGGACGACTAACGTTGTGCTAAATGCCGCCAATAAGACGAGGGGTAACTTTAGCCGGTGTAGTCGTAACCGAGCGAACGTGCACAGCGAAGGATGAAAGAGCGAACGCGCAGCGCGGATGAAAGACGGCTATAGCGAAGAAAGTGCGAGGAGGAAAGACGAGGAGGAGGGTATGGCGAAACCGTAAGAAAAGCATACTGACGCGCAAGACCGGCTTTGCAGCGACGATGGCTACAAGATGGCGCCACAGTAGCGCGCGTCCTCTCTTCACCGGTGATGTCATCACTACCATATATATAAAAAAGGGCTGCATGAGCGGAGGATTGTCTGCGGTGGCTGCTGTGAATCATGACGGCGTGTTACCCACGTGCAGGTTTTCACCATCTCCCGATTAGCGAGGCTGCCGCGCTACACTTCGCTCGTTTGCAACGTGCCGCACGAGAAAGATTGTCCGCTCCAGCGAACATCTCGCCAAATGAAAACACGTGTGCAACTGTGCTCAAATTTCGCATTAGGCAGTATCGCAATCGTCGGTGAACTTTTTTTTTCTAAGATATGTTGGCTTATATTCAGATTTATACGGTACTAACAATTCACGGATATCGCTCATGTTTGGGAATCATTAATAAACAAAGCTTTTGTGGATGTTCACGAATATGTTAAAGCAAACTTTGTCGACATGTAACAGTAAATATTAAAATTTTTGAGAAAAGGGACGAAAACGCGGAACACTTTACACAAATGAAACGCTTATGGCGAACATGAAGTGTAATATCTATGCAACGTTAGTATGATCACCAAAAAGTAACATAATGAACCAAATAATTTGATCTATATGGGCGGCGTGGCTATCAACGCGACGCGAACGCCGTGCATATTTATTATGTGGGACACATGTATCTGCTGCCCTTTTGCACTTCACACAATCGTACTACTTCTAAAGCAATGTTTAGTGACGTTTAAACGCAACGCAAGTATGTCAGTTCCCATTAATCGGAGATGCGACTTCATGTAGTGCCACAGGGTTGCACGAGCGCCGTGTGACGCACCGGACGCAGTCGCGCATGGCCTCCTCCGGATTATTTTCTAGTTGATGGCGTTGTTTCTTTGCCAGAATGGTGAGCATCGGTGCGTGCGTCCAGAAATACCAGACGCAAAAAAAAAAATCCTTCAACGTCTCGATGTCCCACGCTTGTAATTTATATAATCGTCACGTTTATCACTGTACATCGCCGCAAAGCGTCGTTATTCAGCTTCGTATTTACTAGATAGCGGATACTCGAGTTCTGCACCGTTCTTTGCAGCTTGACGAATACGTGCTTGTTCTGCCGGACACATTTTTTTTTTTTCCGAGCCTCCACCTCTTCCACCCTCAATGCACGTTTTGGTCGCATTTTGCTTTACTTTTTCCTCCACACTCGGCTCTTTTCGTGTCCAACTTCACTTTTTTCCTCTGGTTGTGCTTCTCTATTCGGGCACATACCCAGTTGCACGTCCCCATTAGCACGTACGCCATTGCCCACGTATTTTTCTACTATACAAGACCTTTACATTCGGCAACCAAGAGCCGGCACCATAAATGTGAGGGGGGTGAGGTGAAATTTTTTCGTGTTGTCTTGCGCCGCCTACCAAAACAACCCCGGCGCCGGAAATCATTCTGGATTTTGTCTAGAATGTCTCTTTTCGTTCTCGAAAAGACATTTCGGTGCGAAAACCGTGAACTCGGGCTGGATTTCTTGGGAACGCCCATGCACCGGGAGTCACGTAACGCAAGGAGCCCCATCCCAGCACAAAGTTTCAAGGGCGTTTTGATGGCGAGCTGGCTCGTCGCGGCATCTCGCTGAGGCCACGAAATCTACGGAGCGCATGGATTTCAATTTCAAAACTTTATTGGTATAAGGTTCCCGTAAACGTTTGATGCGAAAGTTACATTCACATTTCCAAAGTCGTGCTTTCGATTTTCAATTCCGCAACTTTGTGGGTTTAATGTTTTAAACATTTGACGCCAATCTGCATTGACCCTTCTAAAGTCGTACATCGAACCCTACAATGAGACAAACCAAATCAACATACTATCAGACTAGCTGACAAAGCACGCAGGGAGGTCCGATGGGACGAAGCGTTGTGGTGGTTCATTTGTGGCATCACATCACAGAAAATAAAATCAACACATTTTCACGTGCGCAAGGAATCCATGTCAAGACACTAAACCCAGCGAAGGTAACAACCATTCTCATCTATTTTTCTAGTCTATCTTTTATTCGCGAGGACACATTGAGCCTCTCCAATTTTCTTGTTCTCGCTACCCGTGGGCTGCCAGAGCCAGCCAGAGCGCAATGGTTTTTCTCGTGCTGCTCCGACCACCGAGCGGCGCACTTCGGTGCGCATTAGTTTTTCTCTGACCGAGTGGATTTTCGCCTGGCAGAGTTTTGGACGCTTTGTGGCTTGCAGACGAGAAAAAGAAACAATGGTCGCTCGCCGCCACCACTGTGGGGATTCGTCGGCTTGCAACGCGTTCGCTTGAACGCAACCTCTCTGGAAAGTCTTGTCTGGCCGGTGTAGGATACCGAGCAGTATGTGGATGGTTCTCTGTGGACAAAGCGTCTCACATTTTCTGGGATATTCCTTCACCAGCCACATTAGGTACCCAAAGTAGGTATTCGAATGTGGCCAACACGCTTCCCTTTGCGTGTTTCTTTTTTTTTCATTTTGGTGCCCACGCCCCACAAAAGAAGAAAGATATTCTTGCGGCGCAGCGAATTGTCGCATGGTGAAAGTTCGATTTTGTTACTTCTTCTTCTTTTCCGGAAAGTAATGGGCCTCCGGGCGCTTCATTCGCCAGATACTCTTATTATATTATTGCGATAACAATTATATAGACACTCCAGGCGCATTCCTGCCGTCGCCGTCGCCCTCACATTCCGTATAAAGCCCGATGCTATAACCTCGTGACCGCGTGCCGCATGCTCTATGTGTGAGTGAAAGCGTAGGGGGAGGTGGCAATTAGGGTGAGCCGACGATGGTGGCTCAGCCTTGCTTGCACAAGGGAGACAAGCGGGGAGGAAACGCGCCGCCTTCCTTCGCGCGCGATACATCCGGGGGACCAGAGGGATGGAAGGGGGGGGGGGGGCATGCCTTATGGATTCTGTGATCTGTGAATCTGTGTTTGCGCAACATGTTTATTTGCCTTGCTTGACTCATTATATACAGTGCATTTTTCTTAGATCATAATCATCATCATCAGCTTACTTTATGTCCACTGCAGGACGAAGGCCTTTCCCTGCGATATCCAATTACGTCTGTCCTACGTCAACCGATTCCAATTAGCGTCCCCGAATTTCCTCCTTTCATCGTCCCACCTAGTCTTCTGCCGTCCTCGACTGCGCTTCCCATCTCTTGGCATCAATTTTGTAACCCTTATGGTCCACCGGTTATCTAACCTGGAGACTACATGACCTTCCCAGCTGCGTTTTTTTCTCTTAATGTAAATTAGAATGCGGGCTATACCATTTGATCTCTGACCCAAACCGCTCTCTTTCTGTCTCTTAACGTTACGCCTAACATTCTTCGTTCCATCGCTCCTTGTGCGGTCCGCGTTCTCGAGCTTCTTTGTCAGCCTCCAAGTTTCTGCCCCACATGTTAGCACCGGTAAAATGTACTAGCTTTACACCTTTCTTTTCAGTGTAATGGTGAGCTTCCAGTCAGGAGCTTAAAATGTCTGTCGCATGCGCTACAACCCATTTTTATTCTTCTGTAAATTTCCTTCTCATGATCAGGGTTCCCTGTGAGTAATTAACCTGGGTAAACGTACTCCTTCACGGACTCTGGAGGTTGATTGGCCACCCTGAGCTCTTGTTTCCTTGCTCGGCTATTCATATTAATCTTGATCTTCTGTATAATAATATTCAACCCCACTCTTACACTTTCTTTGTTAAGGCCCTCAATCATTTGTTTTAACTCATCTCCAGTGTTGCTGAACAGGACAATGTCATCTGCAAACGGAAGGTTGCTGAGGTATTCACCGTTGATCCTTACTCCTAAGCTTTCCCACTTTATTGCGTGAATACTTCGTCCAAGCACGTAGTCAATAATATTGGAGAGATTGTGTCTGTCTGACTCCTTTCTTTTTAGGTATCTTCCAACTTTTCTCGTGGAGAATTAAGGTAGCTGTGGAATTTTTGTAGATATTTTGTTAGATATTCAAGAAGCCTCCTTTACTCCTGCAATGCGTAATGCCTCTATGACTGCTGGTATCTCTACTGAATCAAATGCCTTTTCATAATCTTTGAAATCCATATGGAGAGGTTCATTGTGCTCTGCACATTTCTCGATTACCTGATTGAGACATAGACGTGATCCATTGCAGAGTATCCCCTCCTGAAGCCAACCTGTTCTCTTGGTTGACTTAACGGCTGCTTTTATTCTATTGGAAATTATCTTGGTGAATATTTTATACAATACTGGGAGTAAGCTAATGGGCCTATAATTTTTCAATTCTTTAACGTCTCTCCTTCTGTGGATCAGTATAATGCTTCCATTCTTCCAATTGTCTGGGACCCTTGAAGTCGATAGAGACTTCGTAAAGAAAGCCGCAAGTTTTTCAAGCGTCATGTCTCCTCCATCTTTGACTAAATCGACTGTTATTCCATCTACTCGTGCCACTTTTCGCCGTTTCATTTCTTTCAAGGCCTTTCTAACCTCATCGCTAGTTATAGCAGTAGTCTCTACAACCTGTTCATTACTGCTTCGCACAGGCACGTGCCCAGGGGGGGGCCCGGGGGGGCCCGGGCCCCCCCCCCGAAATCAAGTGGCATACCCCCCCCCTCCCCACCCACGCCACCACTCCACACACATTCCTAAAGCGCTGCCAGATTAATGTTGAGACTTGGCAGCTGTTCATCGGTCAGCCTTATGCTGCCTTTTTCACTCCTTTTATATGGCGGTAGTTATCGGCATCTCTTGTAATGTGAAGGACAGTTTTCTCATAGATTCCGCACCCGCGCGATTAACTCGAGATGCGCTCAGTTGTCACCATCTATTCAACCGTCACGCGCATAGCTGTTGCTTTTGTTAGTTCAACCTTCTTTGTTTAGGCTGATCCTGGACCATGAGAGGGATGCGGCTGTTACTCAGCTGGTCTGTACTCTCATGGAACGAGTTGCGGCCGGAAAAAACACCAATTGCGCTTAACTTTTCCCTTTGCTTTATTATTTCCTTGAGTTACGGCTTGCCGCGACGCTGGCAGATGCCCGGAACCATATACACGTGATATAGGTGAGATAAGGTGGGAAATAAAATAATGTGAAAGAACGTCCATCATGAAGCCCTGCAATAACCCTTAAACCCACAAGCAAGATGACTGTCGCCCGTTACCTCGTCTGTTTTCCCTAATTGTATAGCACTTTTTGTGCAAAATTGGAAACCGGAAACAAAAATCACAAGGAGTTGAGAAATTAAGCGATCTACTAAGGGAGAGAGCCAACGCAACAACCAAACTGCAAGCAAAAGCGAATAATAAAAATGTTAGCCGTTGTTTATGAGAATATTTATGGATCAACATCTTTTTATTTAAAAAGGAAGTAGAGGAAACGCCCCCGGAAGTGGAGAATAATTAGTTGCTTTGAATGACGCTTCTACAGTTATCGGTCGAACCACCTCACGTAGCCACTTCTCTGCTGTACTTATGTGGGTGTTTTTCTAACCTTTCTCGGTGAGCGCAGTACGTCTAGAATCGCAGAGTCCTGCGCTCTACGCGGTTGTATGGGACTGGCGGCCGCACAGCGTTACGCAATTCGCGGAACTGTCAAAACTGATCCACAAGGCGAAAATAACTGATATTCGAAACTATAACATGTGAAAGACTGAAGAAGCCGTAAAAAAATGAACGCAGCCTGAAATCAGTAAAAAAGAAACCTGGCATAGGACAAACCATGATGTATGCACTAAACGATAAGAGGGATAATATCATAAGCAATCTCGAAGATACCCGCCGTGGTTGCTCAGTGGCTATGGTGTTGGGCTGCTGAGCACGAGGTCGCGGGATCGAATCCCGGCCACGGCGGCCGCATTTCGATGGGGGCGAAATGCGAAAACACCCGTGTGCTTAGATTAAGTGAGTTAAGGACCGCGCAAAGAGCGATCGAATGAAGATTGCTAGGCATAACGTTAAGAGAGAGAAAGAGAGCGGTTTGGATCAGAGAGCGAACGGGTATAGACGATATCCTAATTGACATCAAGGGGACAAAATGTAGCTGGGCAGGCCATGTAATGCGCCGGTTAGATAACCGTTGGACCATTAGGGTTACAGAATGGGTACCAAGAGAAGGAAAACGCAATCTAGGACGACAAAACACTAAATGGAGCGATGAAATTAGGAAATTCGCGGGCGCTAGTTGCAATCGGTTGGCGCAGGACAGGGGTAAATGGAGATCGCAGGGAGAGGCCTTCGTCCTGCAGTGGACATAAAACATGATGGAGGTGGTGGGCCCCCCCCGAAAAAAAATCCTGGGTACGTGCCTGGCTTCGCATAATATAGAATTCTTCCGCTGCTTTTACTATACCTTCGAGATTGCTGACGATATTACCCTGCTTATTTTTCAGTGCATACATCTTGGTCTGTCTTGTGCCAAGTTTCCTTCTCACCGATTTCATGCTGCCTCCATTTTTTACGGCCTCCTCAGCCTTTCTCACGTTTTAATTTCGAATATCTTTTATTTTCTCTTTGTTCATCAGTTTTGACAGTTGCGCGAATTCTATTTTATCTCTTGAGTGGGACGCTTTCATTTTTTGTCGTTTCTTTATTAGGTCCTTTCTTACTTGGGAGAGCTTGCCTGCTGGTTGCCTTGGTTGCCTTACCCCCCACTTCAATTGCTGCCTGTGAAGCGATCCTAGTTACAGTTTCATTCATTACCTCTGTGTCATTTTCATCTCCCTGTTCTAAAGCTGCATATTTCTTTGGAAGTAGCAGCCTGAATTGGTCTCCTCTGATCCTTACTTCGTCTAGGTTGGCATGTTTCTGTCTGACCAATTTTACTCTTTATCTTTTCAAATTAAAGTAAATCCTTGACCTCACCCACGTATATGATCACTGCACTTTAACACTTCAACATCCTTCAGTATGCTGGGATCAGTAGAAAGTATGCAATATATTTCACTTTTTGTTGCACCATTACGGCTATTGCAGGTCCACTTTTTCTTGCTACGCTTCCCGCAGAAAGCATTCATTATTGGCAGCTTATTCATTTCCGCGAATTCTACCAGAATCTCTCCTCTAGGTTTCTTATAATCGACGCTGTAGTTGCGAATTGCTTAGATGCGTGGATTCATTGGAGACTTATAGGTATATTTAAATAACTTGTTGCGAGTGTTTGTGTATGCATCCAGTGAACTTTGTTTCCAGCGACACTCTTTTGGCCTTTATCAGGCTGTATCTTTACAATTGTATATCCCATTGTAACTTCGGATTTCTAATGTATGAGGGCGAGTCAAATGAAAGTGGGCCAACCCACCCCGAGCAATAACTGTTCGGTTCATTCTCTGCGGCGCCAGCGCGTAGCACACATGCATATCTCATTTACGGTGAACATTCCATTTCATTGGCCACTCTGAAGCGTTGCAGCAAATGGTTCAAAGAAGAATGTGAAAGTTGCAAAGACGATTGAAGACCGCGCCAAATTCACCGTTCAATCACTTCCAACACAATTGCAAATGTTCATGAGCGGATTAGACAAGAACGGAGGATAAGCATCGATGAACTGGCAAAGCGTGTGAACGTCAGTCGGGGTTCGGTTCACACCATAATTCATGAACATCACGGTTATGGGCTCTTGTGTGCGCAATAGATGTCCAAAATTTTTAACCACTGCCAGAAGACTGACAGGTTCGGCACAGCCTTGACTCTTCGGATCCGGTATCACAATGAGGGTGACGACTTCTTGTCTGCAATTGGGACTGGGGACGAATCATGGTGCCACTACTACGAGCCTGAAGCACGACGGCAAAGTGCACAGTGGAAACATTCCAATTCACCACCCCCAAGGAAATCAAAGGCCGTCATTTTTGCCGCAAAGGTGTAGTTGACTTTTTTTTTCTATCGTCAGGGGCCATTACTGATCGAATTTGTTAAACCTGGAGAGACTATCAATAATTTACGATATTGTGAAACGCCGGATCGACTGCCTGTCGCAATCAAGAACAACCGACGTGCGAAATCAACGAATGGGCTCACCTTGCTCTACAACAATGCCCGTCTCCGCGTCGCTGATGTGGTTGACATAAAACGAACAAAGTGCAAGTGGGAAATGCTGCAACATCCGCCATAGAGCCCAGACCTGTCGCCTTGTGACTTCCACATTTTGGGGCAATAGAAGAAACAGCTCAAGGGATCCAGATTCGTGTTGGACGATCACGTGAAAGAGTAACAGACTTTCTGAAGCAGAACCGATGGCGTTTTATGAGACGGGAATGATGCGACTCGTTGGTCAGTGGGAGAAATGTCTAAATTCTCATGGCGACTACTTTAAATAATGTACCCCGTTAGTCATATATTTGCACTGGCTCACTTTCATTTGGCTACCCCTCGTATATTTTGCAGAACTCCTGCTTTTTATGTGTGCTCTCTGTTGCGACTATAATTTCTGTGCAATTACAATGCACCATCGGTGGCAGCTGCTCCTGTCCAATGCATTGGAACAAAGGGCAGCCTCATTAAGATTTTTTCCTGGCCGTTGTATATCTACAAAAATGTAAGCAAGGTTCTCCAATGGCAAGGTTTCATGAAAATGTTTGTTCTCAACTTGTTCATTTTGTGGCCTTTACATTTTTCATATCAGCGGCATGCACAAGTTTACTGGTTTCAAATTGATATAGTTCTAAAGTTAGTGTGGTATTTTCTTTTCTAAATGAATACACAAAACACATGGAATCATTGATAACAGTTATTTATGGAACAATTTTCGGGACGTACGAGCATATTCTTTAATGAAAAAATACATATTTTACTTTTCTTGACAGTGCGTAGCATTCAAGGATTCATTTGCAACCTCTCTGGCAATGTCAGTGCAGGCATTATTCATGTATTTGTCTCTATGCCGTTGTGATCATAATGCATTTCTCGTTCCATCGATTTCATTCATTTTTCGTCATTTTGTCATCGCCATGTGCACTGCGCCTTTATCATACAGTCGTCGTCATGCCTTCATGTCCATGGGTGGTCTGGCAAGCGAGCGCTATAGCAAAGTGCAGCGATACCGAGGACAGTGAATGCCGCATACAGCGTAAGCAACGGAACTCATAGAATAACCGCTAAAAATTTTAAGTACACGTGACTTCAGCAATATCCTGTGTGGCTACATTGCTTTAATGCTAATAGCATTACCATCGATACCTTGTGTGAAATGAGTTCTGCCGTATTATTTTTCGACAGGCGTTATAAGCGTTTCGGAAAGGCGTTATACCCTACTATGCAGAAATAAATCTGCGTTTGACTGCATGTTCGGTATTCGATTATTACTATTCGTAATTAAAACAATTGATTTTCGCCCACCTCGATTTCGGGTAATGTTGGTGGGCGTGCTTCCTGAAATAAAAGATTGCCGCAAACTCAGTGAGACACAGGCACATACGCACGTTCAAAAAGGACTGCAGGCTTAGCTTCAAAAGCAGCGTTGCCAGAAAATAAGAGGTGCCCGAATTCCGTCCGTCTTACTATGCTTTTGATCCTAGTCAGCCAACAGCGACGAGAGCGAAGAATATGAAACGTCATAGGGGAAGACAACGGCGAAGCCAAAAAAGATCAGTGGAAGCTCGCTATATCGTTAAGGGAACGAAAACTATTAAGGAAGCAAGCACGGATTCTCAAAGAAGCCAAGCAGGCCAGATATATTTAACGGGTGGGATCACTTTGACTAACTACGAAACCCGCGGAAGTAGCGAGAACGCCTGCGGCAGTAATGAAACACCTGTGAAGGAGCACTGCAGCAGGCGCGATGCAACAGGTGCGCCAAAAGACCGCCGACGCTCACGAGCGGCGCCGCTACCCAAGAACGATATGAATATTATAATACGGCCCAAACCAGGGCTCGTGTTGTGAGGTGTAAAGATATATGAAGTAGCAAGAGCGGTTGAATGTGCAAGTGAAGTCTAGAAACGTGCGGAGGTGACAAACTCCTGATGCCTCACCACAATGCATCCAACATCATCATCGCAAGTACTCCTTACGAGCAAGTTGCAGGGAATTTACTGAAAATCAAGGCGCTGGAATTCCACAACACCAGACAACCTGTGAATACTTGCATTTCTACACCCGAAGGGTACGCTAAGGGTACACGGACTAGAACGTGAAACTCCGTAAGAGGAACTTCTAAGCAACCTAACCTTGCTCATCGAAGGCGTCACAATCGTCCACATGCGCATGTTGGGACAATCTGAGACGGCATTGAAACGTTTGACAGATCGAATGTGCCGCGTTTCATGTATTATACTATGGTGCTGAGGCGCGATGTGTACCTTACCAAACCATCAGGCACTAGTGTAAAGTTTGTAAAAGCCAGGGACACAGAACAGACGTCTGTCCGACATCCACGGTGAATATGTACAGTGACTGTAGATTGAGGGGGGCAGGTCATCCCAAAAGGTCAATAAAATGCACCAAGACACTTAAGCGGATCCCCCAATGAGACAAATCACAGCAACAACAACCGAAACATCGGAACGGCCAGCAGTCCAAGGGCATTCTTAAGTGGCGATGGTTCAGTACGGATGGAAAGGAAATGGGCCTATCGGAGGGGACCGAGGCGGCATCATGCTCTAGATCCCGGTCCAGATCCCGCTCCAGATTAAGATCCAGATCCAACTCCCGGGACCGCTCCAACTCAAGCGACGGCAACCGAGGAAAGATCCCTGTGGTATCCCAACAATGGCAACACGATAACATGAAGAGCAAGAATAATAAGAGCAGCAAGATATCGCAGCAGCAGCAACAACAGAAGAAAAACATGGTAAGCTGGGCAGCAGAAGCCTTCCAACCTCCTCCACACTAAATGCAAAAAACTACACACACAACTCTCACTACTAGAGCGAGAATTAGAGTTAATGTGCGCAACGATGGGTTATCTAGAAAGGGAAAATAAGCAACTTAGAAGACAACAAAAGCAGCAGCAACAACAACCGCAAGAGCAACCCACTCAAACCTCCCTGGCAGGGCAGCAACAGCAACAGAACGCATCAAGATTTAGCGAAGACACTGTAGTCAAGATATCGATTCTGAAATAAGCCACAAAATAAATTGTTCCCTCCGCCGTCGAACAAGTCATGGCGCAGGTAGGCAGAAAAGTAGAAGCTGAAGAAATTAAAATTCAAGTGCCACAAATAGAATTCACAAAGTGTTGAGAAATGATACCAATGGTAGCCACATAAGGGAAAGAGCAGGGAAAGCATACAACAGGCAGGGCCTAATGAACACGAGACAAGAAACCATCGAAAATGCCTAACCGACCAGCAAAAACTACATAGGAGTGCGACATATGGCAATGGAGCTGCCGGGCATTCCGACAGAAGAAGGGATAGCTTGTACAGCTAGTGGCTAAGCAACAGAGGCCACCAGCGATCATAGCCAAACAAGTGGTTGGAGTTAAGCCAAGATTACAGGGTTACGGTATTCTCGGGGAAGACTTCAATAAACAGTAAATAAAAAGTAGCGACATTTGTTCATAAATCCATAACGGCAATAGAGCATAAACCTATAGGAGGAATTGAAATCCCACCTACCATTACATAAATGTTATGTAAAGACTAGAACAATGAGTTCGTATTAAACATTTGTAGACCATCTAAATAATGAAGATAACCTTCAACAGCTCTTCGGAGACACAGTAAAACTAGCGAAACACAACTCGTTAATTGTGGTGGGTGACATTATAGCAAAAACTCCAAGCTGGGGATACCTAATGCGGGATGGCAAGGAGAAGGACGCTGCTAAACAATAGAAGTCACAGTCACGGCACTCATAACGGACCCAACAATCCCCAAAAGAATACGCAACAGCAAATGCAATGGCACAAGTCCGGCTCTAACGATGTGCATATATTGTGAAGGTGTCGAGTAGTCCAATACCCTGCTTTGTCTCTGGTCCCCAGGTGTCATAAAATAAAACGAGGATAACGGACTGGCATGCGTTTAGGAAATTACTGGAAGAAGGGATAAGCGCCACAGGCATAGCAAATTTACATCAGTGGTCTGATGAAATAAGTTGAAACATATACAAAGGAAATAACAAGATCAAGCCAGGTCCCTGAGGTCGACTCCCACGTATAACATCTCTGCGAAGCAAGGAGAACCCTTACAAAAAGATGGAAAAGTGAGAGGCATAGCAGCAAATTAAAAGCAAATATCAAAGATGTCACCCAGTCTACAAAAAAATGCGCGAATCAACTAGCCTGTACCAATTCGGCCAGATTCTGTGATTCACTCAACGGAGCCCTGGCTGGGCCAAAACATGGAACATACTTAAAGCCATGATTGACGCAACAAAAACGAAATGTGAAAAGAGTAAAGCCATCGAGAGATTAATTAACGGATACTCTGGTACAAAAGATTTCATTGAAGCAATCAATAAAAAATGTTTTGCGTGAGACGGGACGATACCTTCATACGAAGGAAGCTATAAAGGATCACAACAATCAGAGTCAGAACAGAGTCACAGTCACTTTCACACAGTCACTTTCACAGAGTCAGAACAGCCATCTTTATAGAAAAAAAACATGGCTGCGGGTGCAGATCAAATCACGAACGGTATGATCAGAAACGTAAATAGCGAAGCCATTGCAGCTCTCATAAAATACACAAACAAACATTGGCTTGAAGGTACTGTGCCACGACAATGAAAACGTGCGATTGTGGTCATGGTGCCTAAACCAGGAAAGAAAGCCAAGAATGGAAAATCTGAGACCGATCGCGCTCAGGTCCTCCTTAGGAAAAAAATTTGAAAGACTGGTCAACACCAGGCTTCTAAATCATCTTGAGAACAATGGGCTGATGCCCAAAATTTGGCTCTCGCCCGCACCATGCAATATAAAATATCATCCCACTCTTAAAAGAAGTACTGAAAGACATCTCAAAGGTGAGGGAAAATGTCATCATGGTCGTTGCCATAAAAGGAGCCTTCGATAGCATCAGTCACAAAGGAATAGTTCAAGGGATGGAGGAAACTAAGTGGAAACAGAGAATATTTTTAAACGCCCCGAGTTTTCCGAATCAGAGAACTGCATTAATGAAGATGGAAGATTTGGAATCCAACACCATTTGACCACCAAACAAAGGAACATCACAAGGGGTAGCAATTTCATCCACACTTTTCAATGTTGCCATAACAAGCCTTGTAAAGAAACCAAGAAATCGCCGGTCTACAACATACGATATATGCCGACGGCATAACCGGATCTACAACTACAGTCAGCCTAGCCGAGAAAAATGCTACAACAGGCAGCTTGCACAACGGAAGAGTGCACGAGACTACTGGGACTCCAATGCTCAACGGAAAAGTCTGTAGTTACCAACTTTACAATAAAAATCATTCCAGAGAAAGGTACCATAAGAATACTGGGTATGTGCCTGCAAGGTAACCAGAGATGCTTGCACACTCAATAGACTCAAAATAACGGTACAGGAGATCTCACCCATGATCGCCCGAATAAAAAACAACCGTATGAGAATAAGAGAACAAGATGCCCTCCGAATAGTGAAAGGTCTCATAATCAGTCGCAACATATACTGACTTCCCTATCATAATATGAACAAGCAACAGAAAGAAAAAGCAAACCAAATAATACGAATGGCCTACAATACCCACCTAAAATTACCTCGGAAAACGTCAACCGACAAGCTACTGGCGCTTGGCCTACACAACATGATTGAAGAATTGACCGAAGAACAGCTACGAGCACAACAAAATCGTCCGCTCTAGACTCCAAAAGGCAGCGATGTCTTATGCATGTTAGAGCGCGGTGCACTAATACAAAACCATCATGAAACTAAGGTACCCAACACACTTAGAGAATGGTAGACGGTATCCCCAATACCAAAGAACATGAATCCTACCCTGCATGCTACGAAAAAGAAGGCTAAGGCAGAATGCAGTGACAAAATCACAAAAAAACATTGGAAGCTTATCAAGGTTAAGCCCAGTGGATGCGAAGCATCCACTGGCCTTAACCTGAGCGTATCCATAGCGTTTGGAGGCATCTTGACCGCATACACGCCCGGCGCAAAGACGCTGGCGCGGTTGCGGGCACAGAGACTGACGCGACGGCGGGCGCGCGCCGCTTCATCCATGGCGTGACGTCACATATCACGTGATGCAGCGATGGTGGCACCGCCGCCGCGTCGCGCGTGATGGCGCGAACCGAAGCGTGGAGGCCTCCGCCGGGCGACGTCCGACGGCGCGATATGAGGCCTCATCTGCAGCCGGTGTGACGTCATCACGTGACGTCACATCATGTGATCTCACTTCAGGGTCAATAGTGGCCACCATCTGCAGCCGGTGTGACGTCATCACATGACGTCATGTCACGTGACCTACTTGAAGGTCACGTGAAGATCAATGGTAGCCACCGCCGGGAGGCGACCGACGGCGCGATATGAGGCCCTATCTGCAGCCTGTGTGACGTCATCACGTGACGTCATGTCACGTGACCCCACTTCAGGGTCAATGGTGGCCACCTCCGGGCGTCGCGCGAAGACCCAAAACCTACGTGAATATGCTTCGCATAATATAACACTATGGCGAGGTTCACTGACGCTGCGCCTTGTCACACAGACGCAAGGAGAGTGGTGGCAGTGGTCACGGACCGTGGAGGGAAAACTGCAGCCTGCGCTTCAATAGGTCGCGCCTCTGCAACTAAAGCGGAAAAGGTTGCAATTGCCCTCGCAATAAAAGTGGGCTGGGCACGAAAAGCTTTATTAACAATAATCATATCACAGAAAGCTTGTAGAAAGTATCTCAGGGGTAAAATTGGAGCACAGGTGCTCCGAATAGTTGTCGGGACTGCATGGGACCCCGCGGTTGGATATATCCGAACTGTGACATGGGCACCGCGGCACGATGGTGTCACCGGGAACCTGCATGCGGAAGAGGCGTATGGAGGCTTTACAAAATCACCGGGCAACTCCCGTACCCTGTAATAAAGGACCCAACACCTCTAGACCCTTGCTACGCAACAATTCTGATATAAGATAGAGAAAATAGAAAAATCTATTTACCCCCGCACGGCAAACTGAACGCTGCCGCGGTATCCGTGTTGCGAAGATTACAGACGAAACCCTACATAAATCTACACTCTCTCCATCTGATCTACCCCACGGCATATAGAGATATGTGACCGTGGTGTGGAGCAACACCAACACTCTTTCACATGACGTCTGAGTGTGCAGAACACGGAGAAGAACACGAAACAAACGGCACATAGAACGAATGGGAGATGTTGCTTTATTACCCAGCCCTGGAAGATCAGCTACGACTCATACAACGAGCTGAGCGGATGGACGGTTCCAGTGGGTCCTTGGAATAGGGGCACCACCCTGCCGGACAAACTCCGTTTTTCACCTCCCTAACTCCTCTGAGGGACTTAGGTAGGAGCCCCTCCAGGTTCTGTATTTAATAAAGTTTTTCTACTACTAGTAGTCTCTTAGACGCTATTCCCATTACATAAGCATACAATCATCTCGCCGAAGAGCACATTTCAACTCTGCTGGGATTTATATAAGAACTTTTTACGCGCGACATATGGCTGCCCCATACACCGTTTTCGTGTAGCGCATTGGGTGTCAGTGATTTTTCTCATTAGTCTTCCTTCATTGTGTTCCTTTTATTCCATGTCACTCATGCCTATTCCCACTTAAAACGTTCGTTCGGTGAGGTCCACAGGACAAAAAATTTGTTTTTATTTTCCTCGAAGAAGTAGGTTTTATTAGACTAGTTCAAGGCACGCGAGCCTTTTGATCTTATAATCACTTATAACGCTTACGATCGTTGTGTTGAGGTTACATGGTGCCAAGGCCAGCAGGTCAAGGCAACCTAATCAGGCCTGTGGAACGTCGTCGTTCGAACATGACACCCGTAGTTTGTAGTGTTCCATTTTATTTCCTGTCATGTTATCATGTGTCCAGCCTACAGTAGTCAGTTCCAGCCATAGCAGCGGCACGGCGTCATCAGAACCAATGACGAAGGCGGAAAGATGAACCTGCTGTGGTGTTATCTTTGGCGTCACGGTGGTAAGCCCCAGAGCGCGAGATCAAATCCCGGCAGCGGTGGCCGCATTTCGATGGGATGAAATGCAAAAAGCGCGCGTTTACCGTGCATTCGGTGCACATTAAAGAATCCCAGGGTGTCAAAATTATTCGAGTCCCCCACTGCAGCCAGCATCATAGTCGTATCGTGGTCTTACGCGTAAAACCATAGAATTTCACTTAATTAGGTAAATGAAAAAATGTAGCAGATCGCTAAGACTGAGTGGCTATGGCGTCTTGCTGCTGGGCACGAGGTAGCGCGTTTGGCTCCCGTGAGCAGCAGGGGCATTCTGAATGGAGGTGAAATACGAAAATGCTTGTGTGCTTAGATATCTGTGCACTTTTAAGAACTCCACAGTGGATATTCGCATTGACGTCACTGAAGCAAACTTGAAGATGTTGTGGATGACGAGAATCAGATTACTGTACGCAAGGCTGGGACGCTGATTTCAAAGGGCCAACTGTTTATGAAGATGGAACAGGAAACTGATGAAATGGAAACTATTTACACAGACAGCGAAAAGCTACGAGTCAAAAGTTACAATGATGTCATAATTTTTTATCTTCTTTCTCTTAGCCGAATGTCAACCGAATCCCCCTTGCAACGACTCTGCACTTGGTTAAACACGTCCCCAATGTCACCCCCGCCCCATCGTTCGTCCAATCACGCTGCGGTGCGAGCAGTGTGCACACAACGGGACTCCAGGGTGACACTATCTGAAGTTCCAATGTCTAGAGGCCTTTGCCATAAATCCCGTGCAGTTCGCTGGTTCTCTTTTCTCACAACTTCGCAAGACACAGTCCCCCGCACAAAACACTTCCACGCATGGGGAACCAGCGCTGGATAGGCGGCGCGTCGAAAAGAGTGCGTTGCACGCCGCCCTGGCGACGAAACGCGGCATATTCCAGCCACGCAACCAGACGACACACACACATACGAAGCCGTATTATAGTTCGTATGTTCCGTTTTCGCGCCGCTTCAAGTGGAGTTTTTGTAAAGAAGCTAGCGCCATCAAGTGAAGAAATGACGAAAGAAGCTTTCTAAGCTTTATATGTTTTTCACAGTGCGTCGCAGCGAGCACGTGTGTTTCTTTAACGGTTGTGTCGTGTATCGATGCCATGTTTGCGTGGCTGCCTGCCTCGCAAATCTAGCAGTTATGGCTCCGGTCGTGCTGCGCAATGGTTTCGTAAGTATTAGTTGGCCTGAAGATATTCCATATTTCTCTGGCTAGACATAAAAAATCCTGATGTTACTTCGCCACAGCAATCAATGGAGAAGAAAGCTTTATCGCATCAGCTGACTCGCGCAAGCAAAGGTTTGAGTGCTCCGCAGCTTGATCCGTAACAATCCTGGCTACATTTAGCACTAATTACAGAAATTTGCCGGATGCCTCTCAGCGCCGAGTCCTCATCCGCATGCGCATTTTTATAAACACATAGGTGGCTTAGGCGCGCGTGCGCCGGCACTATGCGCACACAACTCGTATTACAAGGCAGCTTCCCTCCCACACAATTCTTGGCAATGAATGGATAATTTTTGCCTTTCGTATCGTTCACTTGGTGCGGTGGCGTTGGAAGCGGCTTGGCGGTGGCATTGCGAAGGCAAAATGGTACATATGCCGGATGGTGCATGCTATTGCTCATTTTCTTTCCGACGAAACACCAACTGCAGATTCTGCTGTTTGGTACTGTCTACCGTGACTGACCGTCTTCACTATCGAATAAACCAAGGATACACGCGAAATTTGATTTAGAAACCAGCCCGACACCGCTTGACAAGGCGACAAGACGGGAGCTTACTCCGCTCGCCTGACTGCTTGGATCCAACGCCGCCTCCGTTCTTGTTCGTAGGGTTTAGATGGAAAGACGCAGAAGGATACATCTTCCCTCATCCCGACTTAGTTGTGGCACTTGTATACGCAACAGTATCGTCGGCGTCCTTTTGTTTTCCTTCGACTTTAAGGGCACGCAACGCAATTTTCGTCCGCGGGGGAGGCTGCATTGTGCACGTTCTGACCGCCAGGACAGCGCTGCAGGCGCCGTGAAACTCCAGCGCTGGTTCCCCATAGGGGCATCCGGTCGGGTCGCGGAATGTCTCGGAATCGGTGTGGTCCAGCGGCAATGAGTTGAGTTTAAAGCCACGGCACTGCTTCGGTGAACTGAATGACGGAAGCCCCGAGTCGCAGTCACCGCCCTTACGCCCTTTCCTTAAACCGCGGCTCCCCACCCCCCGACGGCTATGACTCGTCCGCCGTCTTGTTGAGCCGCGCGTCTCTCTTGGCCACGCTCCTTACATGTCCACCCGCATTAACAACGCGGAACCCCACTCCCATGCGCTGAAATTATTCTGGAGCCCTTCTTTATGGCGTCCTTCATCGCCGCACTGTTATTTTGGGACATCAGACCCTTTGTTAGGAATAATCAAACGCGGCCTCTGATCTCTAGATCAAAAAGCTAGTTCTAGGCTGAACTGCTTCGCAAACATGACGGCCGCCGACCGGCTGTGATTACAACAGGAAGGAGGACTCATTGGCGGTTATGACGCATTTTTTGTCGCCGAAGTGCATCGTGTACCCGGCGTCGGCTTTGCTTTTGTTTCATAGCAGCATTCTTTGCCATTTTTTGAATGTTTATCCACTCACGTTTTTGTTTTATCACTTACTGTGACATGTGGCTGATCCGAGTTATAGCGGCGGCTTGGTGGCGTGCGTTCGACTGATGTGCAAAACTGATCGAAATACAAAAGAAGCCACAGCATATCTGTGCTGACAACATAACATACCTTCCTTGTCAGAGCGTCACCTGTGCTGGTTTATTCGCAGTGTATTCTTTTATTTTCGCAACTATTTCCTCACTATGCTCGATCACTATGCACGACGTGTTTCGGTAGCTGTCACAGCAGTGCAGTGATGGTGGTTGCTATTCACAAATGCACTCGAAAAACTTTGAGAGTAAGGCCAGGCATATTACGCCTTTCCTGAGAGAAAGCATCACGAATTTCGCTACAGCATGCAATGGCGCAAGGGCGCTCAAAATTCACATGAACCAACTCCCCCCAATATTATTGCTCTGCTCACACATAGCCACCTAATCGTGTACCTGGTATTGTCGTAGTGCATAATCCAGACGTGTACTTGAAGTGCGTGCCAGTTTAAAAGGGACAGCAACACGACTGTTCAATAGTTGATCATATACAAAGTGTCATTGAAGTAGCTCGCTGAAGGACCCATTTGAAGTCAGTTCAGATTTCAGGCACGCAAACTGTATTCGTATAGAGCAGTGGAAGTACGTGTTGCGTTTATTTTTAAAGTCTGTCTTCCTGGAAGCCACATTAAATGTTGGTGATGGCACTTCTATTTACTGACGAAACTTGATGTCATGAGTTTGTGGATGAACGCTCTGTTATGTGGACCTGCGCGAATACAGAATATAGCGGTACCATACTCGGTTTGCTGATACCCTCAACGTTCTTCAGGAAGGGACAGATAGAAGCCGTTTGCACGAGTATGATTTTTATTGTTATGATTGCAGCCCATGGCTCATCCCCCGATAAGCTAACGAGTGCATGGGTATCTCAAGATCGTAAGAAGCGCCGCCTCACAGACACTTTCCCTGTCGAGCGCTCTGAAGTAATCTGCTATTCCACGTTCTTCTTGTTCCGGGATGCCTTGCCTGCCACCCAGGGCTTTGCCACTTGCCTCTAGAAGAGGGCTTCTGCGACCCCTCCAGCGGTGATGGCGCAGCTGCGAAGTTACAGGAAATCCGCTTCTACTACGACGTGCAGAAAGAGGAGTGCGTGCGGTTCAACTACCACGGATGCGGCGGCAACGACAACAACTTCCGCACCATGGGTGGATGCAACTTGACCTGCTTTGGTAAGAGTCCCGTTTCTAAGCTGCAAGTAGAAGAAAGCAAATCTTAACTGTACGGCACGGGTCATCTGGCTGCACGACAGCAGCTTCAGTCATGAAATGGTTAATACAGGAAAAAAAAGAACAATTTTGTCTTTTTGTAGTTGGTTCTGCCGTGCTTACACTGTTCCAATTAAACAACAAAGGCGCCATCCGCGGTCCTAATTTCGGTGGAAATCTTGGACAACGCTTCGCTGATGTGTTTTAGATCGGGAGAGAAACGTTAAAACGAAGAACTGAAACATGCAAAGAGGATACAAAACAATAACTGCAAAAGCCTGCAAGCGCACCAAAAGCTAGAGAAACTGAAGTGCACGAGAGAAAAGAGGCAAAATGCATGCGTAATAATGTTCACAAAGATGCGAACTATATTCTATTGGCGATAATAAGGTAATGAATGCCGTTCGCTTGTTGATGCTTGCAAAAGAAAACGACTCTCCTTTTATAAACTGCAGAACGCATGGATAACTTTGGTTAATCGCCATTTATTCACACCGTCTAGGCTATATCATAAGAAGCCAACAAACACTGACACCAAGGACAGCGTACTGGAAATTACTTGTGCTTAATAAATGAAATAAAGAAACGATAAATTATTCGAAAAGAAAGTGGATGAGCAAACAACTTGCCGAAGGTGGGAACCGAATCCACAACCTTCGGATTTCGCGCGCGATGCTCTACTAATTGAGCTACCGCGGCACCGTTTCCCCATCCACTTTCTTGGGTATTTATGTGTCCTAGTAGAACCCTGGAAATGTTAGCCGGCGCGACCGCTCACATACCTTGGCGCCGGACGCGGAACGTCCTTTCTGCCGCAGGTGTTACGAGAGCGTGATCTTTTTGGGTGAAGGCAACTGGTCAATAAACTCACACATGCTACCTAAAGGCATCAATGTTGCCTTCTAAGCTATGTTGCCTCCTGTGCCGTCTAAGCTATCTGTGACATAAAATGTGAAAATCATTGCTGCTATTTCGCTAAAGCAAAGAATCCCGCCCCCTCCTTCCCCCCAAAAAAAACAGGATTTCCGCGCCTTACAATCCGGAGAATGTCTTGTGAATCCGTAATAAAAAAACTAAATATGTTTACGACGAATTTTTTTTTAAATTAGGAAGGCGGTTCAACCTCCTGAACAAGTCGATGAAAGACGGTCTTCCGGAAAGGGTTGAGGACGGGGTGAGGGGGGGGGGGGGGGTTGATAGGGACGGAGTCACTACTAACAGCACGTTATCGCGTCACTCCTGTTACGATGGGCCAGCGTTGGTAGTGACCTTCTAGCCTGCCCTCATAATGCGTCGCCCTCGGACAGAGCTGCGGCGTCCGGAATTCGAGACACGTTTGGCGGACCGAGTACGGACCAATGGCAGCAAAAAAATTGGACAAGTGTGTTCTAAGGCATTCCTTCACGGACTCCTGTTTCCTCATTGCCGCGTCTGGGCGCTCCCGGCGTGTAGCTGCAGCGTGCGCCGAAAACCCAGCAGTATGTTGTTCTTGCGTCTTGACCACAGAGTGTTCTTGTACCGCCCTCCTTGCTTCACTGCTATTAGCATGTCGCTGGAGATTATCTGCTGGCGTTCCGGACAATTACCACGCGAAGGCATGTTTGCGCGATGTGAGAGACGCGCTGCTTTGCTATAGAAACTGCGTACGTATGGGTACTACCATGACTACTGCGTGTGAGAAACCCATGCAGGGTCATCCTAGCTGTGTTACAGTTCGTTACAGCAAACTAAAACACAATACAGCCCCTTCTGTGCACCTGTCTGTGCGATGGGAACACGAACACTCATGGGCGTATTTTCTCAGCTTACGTTCATGTTCTGACGCAAATGGAAGGCGTACAGTTAGTGTGAGTAATGTTTTTCAGAAAACCTATTTTCTGAAAACTAAAGAAGTGGGCTCTGTTATGTGGAAATATCGACGACGGCGAAAGTATCGCATGAAGTGCGCATTTATTGATATTGCCATGAAACGCACCAAGCGCCTCAACGCGCCGCCTTGCATGCGGCAAATGCTTAAGTATGTACTCTATCTGCTACAGCGTGCTAGGGGTGCTGGGCTTCAATCCTTCCATAGGAATATTTTATTAATGCAATTATATATATATATATATATATATATATATATATATATATATATATATATATATATATATATATATATATATATATATATAACCCTGGGAGGGTTAGCCAGCGCCCCCAGTGTTGCGGTCGTGAGTGGTAGCTCTGGCCAATACTCCCAGGGTTAGTTCTAGGAGACAGACATAAGTACCCGGAAAAGTTGATGGGGCAAGCCGTGCCTCAGTAGCTATTTCGTAAGAGCATCTCACGCGTAATGCGTGTGCCATCCACGGCCAGCTTATTTTGCTTCCATTTTCATTTATCATTTGTTAATTCACGTAGGCACTACAAATAATGTACCATGGTGTCTTGCGCGCCATTGTATGTAGGGTGTCTATTTTTCACCTATATATATATATATATATATATATATATATATATATATATATATATATATATATATATATATATATATATATTGTTACGTCCAAGCGCGTCAAAGGGACGCGGGGATCAAGAAGAGAAGGGAAGAGGAGAACAAAGACTGTGCAGTGGCCATTCCTGTTCTTCGTAGCCTGCCGTTCCTGCTCTCGCACGCCTCAATCAACCCCTTTTCCCCGTGCTTGTCACAAATTGGTGGATGGTGCGGGGTACACCTCGTAACCACGGAGCCTACGCTGCTACAACTTCGCCGAAGCCGTCGACTTGCCGGACTTCCGCCACCCTCACCTGCCATGCCTGAATACGCCTGCCAGATTCCCGAAGGATCTGACGCGGTTTCAAGGCCAACACCTGGTGTTCCGTGGCAATACTACCGGGTGCCACTCACTTTCGGAGGAAAAGCCGGAGAAGATGTCGACGAGTGGCTCACGAACTACTGAAGGGTGAGCCGGTCTAACGGTTGGAACTCGACCGCACAATTGTCCAATGTAGTGTTTTCCCTCACCGACACAGCGCTCGTCTGGTATGAGAACCACGAAGACACGCTCACTTCATGGGAGCTTTTCGTCGAGGAGCTCAGAGCGTGTTTTGGAGATTCTAGCGCAAAAAAGAAACGCGCTGAACAGACGCTTTCGCAAAGAGCTCAGATTCCCGGCGAGACATGTACGACTTATATCGAAGAAGTGCTGAAACTGTGTAAAATAGTCAACTCTCGAATGTCTGAAGATGACAAAGTTGGACATTTGTGAAAAGGAATAGCCGAAGACGTCTACAATTTTTTGATCGGCAAGGAAAGTTTGGATTCCGTGTCTGACGTCATTCGCCACTGCAGGACCTTTGAGACGCTGAAGATGCGACGGATAATACCGAAGTTTGGTCGCCTGGCTAATGTCACGACGTGGCAAGTGTAGACCCGAGCTCGTGTGTTGACCTTCCATCCACTATACGGCACATTGTTCGCGAAGAGTTGCTCCATCAAGAAGAGATGTACCGTTGCACACCCGGCATCACTGGCGCGTACTCACCACACGAGATGAGAAACACGGCCGTTTCGACATCATGGAAACCCACGGTTCACTCAGCGTCCATCGAGTATAGGTCTACCCCACAAACGAGAGGGACCATGAGCTATCAAGGTCATGACTACGACCAACACCCACGCCACACGCACGCCTCCCAGCGGCCGATGCCTAGCCATGATGAATGTCACCCACCTACTGTCTATGCAGTCGACAGCAACATGCGCGACTACATGGAAGAACATCGCAATTTGAGGCATCTGCCGGTATGTTTCCAATGCGGTGTCGCGGGCCACATAGCGAGGTTTTGCAATCGTCGCCCAACAACGTGGAATGGTCGATCCGGATCTTCAACAAGGCCCACACCTCCTACGAGGACAACTCAACAGCCGTACACCACCTCTTGGTCAGCTGGCGTCCCTTCTGGCAACGATTACTGGCAGAGAAGCTTCCGGAGCCGCTCGCCGGCATCTGACAGGAGTTTGACACCACCGCCAACTTCTTGTGCGCCACGTTTACGTCAATGTCCATCGCCAGTGCGCCGCTCCGTCTCGCCTTCACAACCGGAAAACTAGCTAGCGTGGCCGATGGGGGTGAGGTCGCTCGACACGTGCTATCGACAGAAATGCCCCCTGCAGTTGCTATGATTAAGAACAAAATGCATGTACTTGTTGATGGTGTTTCTACAATGGCTTTAGTGGATACCGGAGCAACTGTATCCGTAATGAGTCTCGGTTTTAAAGGTCGGTTGGGGCGTAAAGTTGTATTTCGGTGGGACCAGGCTGCAACGTTTTGTGGAGTGAGCGGCGAGTCGTTGCGCCCTGTTTGTGTGTGCACTGCTGACGTATCCTTGGCTGGTGGAATTTTCGCGACAGAGTTTGTAGTTATTCCCCGATCGACGCACGAAGTGATTTTGGGCATCGACTTTTTGCGACAGTGTGGTGCGACCGTCGATTTTCGCACGGGGGAAGTTTGCGTCGATGGCCATGTTTCGTCCGGGCTCTTAGAGGAGACTTGCAGTCAAGGTGAACTTTGTGTATCTGCAGATACAGTTGTGCCTGCGTCCACCTCTGTGTGCGTGCCGGTTGTGTGTCGCGGTGAAGTTCCAGAGAGTTTCGATGCCTCCGTAGAGCCAATGCTTCTAAATTGTATGAAGAAGCACGTGTTTGTCCCTCATTGTGTGGTTTCCATTGGCAACGGGCGTGCTGGCTTGTGGACGGCCAACTGCTCAGCAGAACCCGTCCTGCTTCCATACGGCTTGAAACTCGCCTACTTTACAGAATACACGTCTTCGTCCGTAGCCGTACTAACAGATCCGCCGTGTGAACCTGCTGACCTTCGCCACGTCTCAGACAAAAAGCTTCTGTCTATGATAAACAAGTCACTCAGCACAAGGGAGCGCCCTACCTTGGTGGATACGCTTTCTAAGCATCTGTCAGTGTTTGACTTTGCGCAGCCGGACAAAGCGTTCTCGATTCCCGAGTCACGAACACGCCATACTATCAATACGGGATCTGCGCGACCGATCAGGCAAAAGCCTTATCGCGTGTCGCCTAACGAGCGGAAGATAATCGGGGAACAAGTGAGTGACATGATGAGTCCTCGAGTCCTTGGGCAGCTCCGGTCATACTTGTCAGAAAGAAAGACGGTAGCTGGAGATTTTGCGTCGATTATCGAAGATTAAACGCAGTGAATAAGAAGGATGTCTACCCCCTGCCCTGGATTGATGATGCAATTGATTGCCTGCATTCGGCCTCCTATTTTTCTTCAGTGGACCTGCGCTCAGGATATTGGCAAATCCCGATACACCCGGCAGACAAGGAGAAAACAGCCTTCATAACCCCGGATCGATCACTCGAATTCAATGTGATGCCATTTGGGTTGTGCAACGCTCCAGCAACATTTGGAAGGTTCATGGACACAATTATGCGTGGGTTAAAGTGGAACATCTGTATGTGCTATCTTGACGACGTTGTCATATTCGGGCGCACATTCAATGAGCACAATACGCGCCTGGATATTGTCCTCGACTGCATCAAAAACACTGGCCTGGTTCTGAACTCCAAGAAATGTAACTTTGGTGACCGTCAAACCCTTGTGCTCGGTCATCTTGTTGACAAAGACGGTATCCGGCCTGATCCCCTCAAGACGGCAGCTGTCGAGGCATTCAGTGCACCGCAGTCAGTGAAGCAACTTCGTAGTTTTCTGGGTCTTTGCTCTTACTTTCGCCGATTTATTCCTGGTTTTGCTGACGTCGCTTATCCTCTGACAAATCTGCTACATAAAAACGCACGGTTTGAGTGGACACCCGAGTGCGATTCTGCATTTCGTCAGTTGAAATTCCTGCTGACCTCCCGCCCTATCTTTCGCCACTTCAATCCTACTGCGCCGACAGAAATCCACACAGATGCTAGTGGCGTTGGTCTGGGTGCCGTATTGGTCCAACGCTATGACGACCGTCAGCACGTGATTGCTTATGCAAGCCGCTCATTAAGCAAACCTGAACGGAATTACACGGTGACAGAGCAAGAATGCCTCGCTGTAATCTTTGCGGTCCAGCGATTTCGCTCGTACTTGTACGGACGCCCATTCCAAGTCGTCACAGACCACCGTTCCCTGTGCTGGCTCGTGAACCTTCGCGACCCTTGTGGTCGCCTTGCACGCTGGGCTTTGAGGTTGCAGGAATATAACTTCACTGTTTCCTACAAGAGTGGCCGAAAACACGCTGACGCAGACTGCATTTCCCGTATGCCCCTTGCCACGACGGACTGCGACGCAGAGGATTTTGATCATCTCGTCGCTTCTGTGACACCCGCTTTTCCAGATATTGATGCGTTCAGAACGGAACAACGGACAGACACTAAATTGGAGCCACTCTTTACTTCTGCCCATTCAAGTGCAACAAGCAGCTACTGTGTACGTGACGGGCTCCTGTACAAAAGGAACTACTCAAGTGCCTACTCAAGGCCTTCTAGTGGTGCCGGAGCGTCTCCGGCCAGCAATCCTTCAGGCTATGCACGATGGCCCTACCTCCGGGCACTTAGGCACTGTGCGCACACTTTATCGCATTCATGAACGCTTTTACTGGCCCCGGATGCGACATTCGGTTGAGTTTTATGTCGCCAGCTGCATACAGTGCCAACGTCGGAAACGCCCAACCACTGCCCCATCTGGTCTCCTTCAACCTGTGTCGCCTTCCAGCTCACCCTTTCGGCAAGTTGGAATTGAGCTGTTAGGCCCTTTTCCAAAGTCATCTAAGGGGAACCGCTGGATAATTGTCTGCGCCGACTATTTCACACGCTATTGCGAGACGGCGGCTATACCATCAGCAACTGCCACCGAAGTGTCGCTTTTCTTACTTCACGCTGTTGTTCTACGACATGGACCACCTGGTGTTATCATAAGCGACCGGGGACGTCAATTCATGGCGGATATAGTGGAAGAGCTTGTGCGTTTGTGTAACTCGCACCTCAGGCACTCGACGCCGTATTATCCGCAAACAAACGGCCTCACTGAGCGCACTAATCGAACGATCACAAATATGCTTTCCATGTATGTTGCGTCCGATCACAAGAATTGGGATGAAGTTCTACCGTTTATTACTTACGCATACAACACCGCCAAGCACGAGACAACCGGCTACAGCCCCTTCTTCCTTCTATATGCTCGGCCGCCCCGGTATACGCTCGACACTGTCCTCCCTTTTTACCACCACCACAATCCTACGGTCGCCGATACGCTGTGCCTCGCTGAACAGGCTCGGAGACTTGCGCGTCTTCGGACTTTGGCATCACAAGAAAACTCCAAAGCCCACTACGACGCACGACATCGGCCTGTTACATATAACCCTGGTGATCTCGTTTGGCTTTGGACTCCCACAAGGAAGCGCGGTTTGTGTCAAAAGCTGCTGGCAAACTATGATGGACCGTATGTTGTCATCGACAAAGTCAGCGAAGTGAACTATACTCTCGCGCGCCTCACGAACACGGGTGGACGATCTGCTAGGACACAAGTCGCGCATGTCGCACGGTTGAAATCATGTACGCCACGACAAGCTAGTTGACTCGTCCAGGGGGCTTTGTCTGCGAGGGGAGGTATGTTACGTCCAAGCGCGTCAAAGGGACGCGGGGATCAAGAAGAGAAGGGAAGAGGAGAACGAAGACTGTGCAGCGGCCATTCCTGTTCTTCGTAGCCTGCCGTTCCTGCTCTCGCACGCCTCAATCAACCCCTGTTCCCCGGGCTTGTAACAATATATATATATATATATATATATATATTATATGTATATCAGTGAAGCATAGGATCATAGGAACCGCCATAGACATAGTTCAAAGATTTAGACTCACGTAGCGAAAATGCCACAACTTTTCTGACGTTTCGGCCGGGGTCTGGTCTTTATTAAGAGTGGATTGCAAGCACACATAGTTAAATCTTCACATTTTTCTCCGTAAAAACTAGAAAGAAGCGAAAAAGAAAAAAAAACATAAACATTAATACAAACTTTACAAGCATCCGCGTACGAACAGTGGCATTAATAAAAAGTAGTGTATGACCGCAGAAGATGCGTACAATTATTGAAGTCATGAATACCAACACGTTCATTGGCTCATGCCAAAGTAAACGAAAACAAGCGCTAATGCAAACTAGCGCGTACATACAGTAGCATTATGAAAAACAAAACAGAAGGAAAGCGAACCAGGTAGAGTTTGTGAAGAAGCCGCAAGTCCACACGTGCACATTCCACCATGTCCACCAGGGAAGAAAGGCGAAAGACGTAGCCAATGGAATCTAGGGGAGAGGGGTGACATGTTTACAAGAAACACGAGAGGAACGCGGCTGCCAGGACAAGAACAAACGAACACTTTCTTGGCAGCTGCGACCCCTCGCATGCTTCTTGTTAATATGTCATCCCTCTCCCCTACATTCCATTGGCTACGTCTTTCGCCTTCCTTCCCTGGTGGACATGGCTAAATGTGCACGTGTGGACGTTAGTTCAATGTCCTCCTTCTAGGTATCGGCAATGCAGAGTTCTCAAATGACACACTTCGGACAGATATGTACAGCGTCCCTGGAACACCACTGGCAAATAAGGTCCCTATTGGAAAATCCTATTTAAATTCAAACTGGGTTATACAGGTTTAAACTGGTTCTAACAGGGACCTGTTTAGCAACAAACAGGTATAAACAGGACCAGTTTACACATGAACAGGTTTGAACGGGGTCCCGTTTGGCATGCAAACAGGTATAAACTGGACCAGTTTACACACGAACAGGTCTGAACGGGGTCCCGTTTGGCATTCAAACAGGTATAAACTGGACCAGTTTACACACGAACAGGTCTGAATGGGGTCCCGTTTGGCATTCAAAGAGGTATAAACAGGACCAGTTCACACACGAACAGGTCTGAACGGGGTCCCGTTTGGCATGCAAGCAGGTATAGGCATGACCAGTTCACGCAGAAATGGGTCTTAACAGGAGCCCTGTTTGCAACTAAACTGGCTTATACTGGACGCAGTGGCACCATATAGGGTCGCCTGTTTGTCACAAAAGCTGGTTTAATCTGGAGCTTTGTGGCAACTATACTGGATGGCATCATGCATACCAGTTTAATGCTTGAATATAACTGGGGAGGAGCTTTTTTATTGTTCGACATCCTGACATTTTAACCCCTAGTGCTAAATTGGGCCATTATATCAAGCTCTACAGAAATTGCGTGAACACCTCGGAACATTCACAGACCAAACTGCGATATGATAGCTGCGAATTTCAAACCGATTCCCGGTCCTGCCCAGTTGAAAAAGACAACAGGAATTCCTGCTGCAAATACAGAAATTTCTGTTGTACGACAGAAGTTCCTAACGTTTCTGTAGCTGCGACAGACATTTCTGGCGTTACGACAGCAATTCTGACGTCGCAACAGAAACATTCGGTCGCGACGGCCAAGAGTTCTGAAGTCGCAACAGAAGCACTTTCCGTTGCGGCCCTTTAAAATGTCAGCTTCGCATCGGTGGTGTACACTGCACTTTTCTCTTGCGCGGTATTCAATCGTGCTTCTCTGAAGCCGGCAATACTGATAGCACCGACACCGGTATTAAAGTCGACGTGGCCAATTGTTATAATTGTGCCGTGACGACGCGGCACCAGCAACGCGCTACCGGCCTCCTCAAAATCGGCCGCTGATCAAAATCATACCATCTGCGGGAATGGCTGCGTATCCGCTTTGTTTTATTTGGTAAGATGGGGCACACAGTCCTGTGGACTTACATGTGCGGTTACACTGACACATTAGTCAATTTCCCAGAAATATTGCACAAGCTTATGCGAAGCGGAAAAGAAGTTTTGGATTGTTTCACAAAGTTGCGTGAAAAGCTTTCTCGCTCGGGTCTCATTAATCTGGTACAGCGCTGCCGTGAGAAGCCAGTATACTGTCCGGATCAAGACTCACCCACGAGTGTTTATGTAGCTATTTTGCATTGAACGCACGAATTATATGCGAGCTCAAAAGTGTAAAGAGCAAGAGACAACTGTCGAAATTAGCAGTAAAAACCTTCAGTGTCCCCGGTCACCGTTGTCTATTTCTGAATTTCTTATTAAATATGGATATCGTTACAGCAAAATTGATGTTCTAGCATTCCACGATGTACCTGTCGATGGTAACAACACTTTTGCGCATATAGAGATACGGCAGTTGACGCGACCGGTGAAGTGAAAGCGCATCTTGGCTTGTAAAATGTAAATGTAAACAGCAACCCAGAGAGAGATTTATATTGCTAACCTAGTCGAGGTGTGGGCGTGTTTGGCGTGGTGCGGTGGTAAGATGCTTGTCTCGGAATCATGAGGTCCGCAGTTCGAGTCCTGCGCGAAAGTTTTTTTTTTCTACTTTCTTTTTTTTGTATGAATAATTTTTCTTATCCTTAAAGCGGTCTCTGTCAATTTTTAATCAAATATATTGATCAGAAGCTACAGCATTTTTTCGAGTACAAGACGTCACACTACAGAGAACAGAACGACAGTCACAACGTCCCAAAATACGACAGACTGAAAATTTCCTGTTGTGTTATTCAAGTGGGTGAGACGTCTATACGGCGTATACGCACATTGCCGTCCTTTCTATTAAAAGCAACGTTGCTGAAACACGTCGTACAAGACGCTGTACGACTCGCATAACATCGAAATACAACGCCGTCACCATCCATGAGATCACCGAAAGCACGGTCGCTTTCGGTGGCGGCCTACAGATGGCAGCACAGGTAGCGCCGGTAAAGTTACAGGTGATATTATTTTGCCGTCTTCAGCCTTAGCTACATGTGAGTGCGCGCTGCATTGACGCCGTCCGATGCAGTTGTTTAATTGTGTGTACGCTGTGCCGAGAGTAATTGTGGTGCATTTTGTATTCATTGAGAATCACAAAACCCCTGGGACCGCGTAATATAGCCCGCAGTATCCTTCGTGTGGTGCGCCGATGTCGAAGGTATGAGCCTTCGCCACTTTCTTTGTTCCGGGCTCACGAAAAGGATCTCCTCCTCTGGCACTCTCGCATCGTATCACACTGTACGGAAGAATTTGGTGAAAATTGTGCTCTTACGTCCTGTAGTTGATCCGCAATTCAACAGTGTGTGCGCCGGAAGGACCGTTGGTGCAGTCGATGCCGCGGCACCTGTGACGCTAAAAGGAGCGTTTTCCGAGTACGCCTAGAAAGGTAAGTCCGGCGCTTGCGCGCATTCTTCCTGTCTATGGTTCGTGAAGTGTGCGTTCTTGTACGTATCGCAAGACCCGTACAACAACCGAATCCGAATGAGTAAAGCAGCAAGAATTATAAATGTGCTTTTCAAATGGTTGTTCTTCATGTCGCAGTGCACATTTAGCAAAAAGTTCCATGGAAATTGCCCTAAAACGTATTCATGTTACCAACAGCTCTATCTGTGGTTTATTTACTTTCACCTATGAAGCACGCTAGCGCGGGTGGTTCTTTGATCTAAATGGGCACAAAAATTCAAGCAAAGAAAGTTACTGTTTGTGTACATAATTTTTCATTGAGAAATGGTATAGGCATTTCCAGAAGTAGTACGTCGATGTGTCGTCTTCACAGCTAACAGCTGCGCGAGATAGCACCCGATTTCTTCGTCGACGCATGGCCAGATTTTCAGCTTGTATGGAAATTCTTCTGTTTATAGAGTGTCGTCAGATGACGTGTATTAGTGTCCTGTGTGTTTTCGTGTACTTGTAAAGGGTTCCGACCTTGCAGAGAAGCCGAAATTACAAAAGCAATGTTTCTTTTTAATCGAAAAATCTTTCTCTTTTCTGTATTGTCTCTCCAGAAACAGAGGTGGTCTGTTGTAATTTTGAGCGCATCGTCCTTTGGGAGCAGTGCTTTGTTGCGCCGCATAAACAAATTAGGTTTTGGAACGCTTTTCATGTCCTAAGGAATTTTTCGATAGTACAATTCACATTTCACGTTATACAGCTGTACGTTTGTGTGAACCTTTTCATAGTAGATTCATGTTTGCTACAGTTCGATTTACGTGTTATTTAACCGCCTGTGATGTTACGGTCAGATATTTGCACAACCAGTTGCAGCTTCATGTAACTGGTTGTATGAGACTTTTTTCAAAATATGACGTGATCTTTTTATATCACAAGTTTGCAGTTTCAGCAGGGATTACAATAAATTAAGCATTTATTATTGTTTAGGGATGGCAAGATTTTGTGAACCAGAGGCACCTCCACATATGCACCTGCGGCACTTCTGCAGCCTCAACAGCACGGCAAAGTACCTGATATGCATGCTGTGACAAGGTGTGTGCAAAGCAGTCGCTGTCACTTACACGAGCTACAGATTTTGTTCGTATCATCCATGTTTGGAAACTCTCCTGAATTTTTCGTGGGTTTACAAATGTGGGCTCATTTTACAATTTTTTCAATGTCACTTTAGAAAGACAATGAAGTTGTGTTGGTTAAGATGTTTTAAAGCTGTTGAGAGATTAAGGGCATGACATTGTTAAAATGCATGTAAAAAATTAATTGTAATGGTACTTGTACTGGTTTATTATTAGCGATGCAATATCTCTAACAAGAGCATCAGAGGGGCACTTGCTTTAGGGAAGTTTGGTCAGATAAATTCATGAAGCAGCGTAAAGCGGCAGCAGCAAGCACGCTGAGAAAGCTCTGTAATCTAAAAAAAAAACAAAGTTGTCAGTTACTGGTTTCAAGTTCGCTGCTGCTTTTTGTGCTGCACGACAAGTTAAATAATGGTTGATAATGTGTGCGTGATGTAATAGTTCTGCGCAAACACACGAGGTGGAGAGAAGTAATTATTCAAGGGAAAATCAGACATCCGCCCGCTCGTAGCATTTGCTACAAAGGAAACCCATATGTGTTCCTCAAAAGGAAAGCCGCACAGTTGAAGAAAAATTCGTCCTGGTCCGGGACTCGAACCCGGGACTACCACCTTTCCGAGGCAGCCACTCTACCATCTGAGATAACCAGGTGGCTAGCACATGGTAGGGCGAAGTCGAATTAGTTGACAACACGAAGCAAAGGCAAGGGTTTGACGTAATATTTTTTTCCCCTTAATTAATTACCTCTCTACACCTTGCGCATTTCCGCAGAACTATTACGTCAGACCCTTGCCTTTGCTTCATGTTGTCGACAAATTCGCCCGGCCATCTGCTAGCCGCCTGGTTATCTTAGATTGCAAAGCGGCTGTCCCGGAAAGACGGTGGTCCCGGGTTTGAGTCCCGGACCTGGACGGTTTCTTTTTTTCAGCTCTGAGGCTTTCCTTTGGAGGAATCCGTACGGGTTTCTTTTGTAGCAATTGCTACGAGTGGGTGGATGTGCGATTTTCCCTTTATTAATAATGTGTGTGTGTATGCAACAATGGGGGTGCTGAGAGCAAGCTTTAAAATAATGTGTGCTATGTCCCCAACAAAGAATTTAGTGTGTGCAGCATTTTTACAAAATATTATGTTCACAGGTTGGCAGGTATGACATAATGTACAACGATACTGTACAACACTTTTGCTGTAGATGCCATATTCATAACGTTCATTTTCTGTCTACTTGAATCGTATATTTAGAATTTGGCCCACCTTCAGTTTGATCAAGTTACATAGGTAGCCCCCTCTGAGGTAAATATAATTAGGGGCTATTGTAGATAAGCATGATATACCTACTCACTGTATTGTGACATATTTTTAGGGACTGTGTTGTGAGGCATGCATATCCTTTTACCTGTATGTCTTGCTGCCGGTTGCCCGACAAAAGCATAAATGCTCTGCCCACCTTTATTATTATGCTTTCATGTAGACTTCTAACATCTGTGCCCACATAGACTCCATGTTCTTAATTACATTTTTCTAAGTATTCACTGTTGTGCATTACATTATTGTGTTACATTACTGTGCATTACATGCTTTTCTTTGTTTTATTTGGGAGGGGTACTCATTTCTATAATATTACAGAGAATAGGACTTCAAAACAAAAAGCCACGAAAGGTGGCTTCAAAGTGTATGATGCTTGGAATTCTACATTCCATCCCCTAAAGCGCTACCAGTAGTAAAACATTCCTAATTGCCTTTTTTATAAGCTAGCTGCCAGATACATAGTCCCATTATGAGAGTATGTTATTTTTCTTTCTTTGGTCTGACTTGTTTTGTTGAACGTTCTCCTGGTTAGTTCAGAATTTGTTTTCTTGCCACCTCATGCAATACTCCAACTGGAGCCTATGAGCTATGTGTATAATAAATAACTAAATTCCTAAAGCATGCAACAAACCATGCAGCATAGCATTTAAATGTTGCCAGTTTATAATGCTTCTTGAGTGCAGCGCAGCATGGAGCTTGAGGCTGATCTCTTCAGATGTAAAAAAAAATTGCAGGTTATGAAAATGTGGTCCTACAAACTGCTGGTTACGCATGTCAGTCAGCCTGTTGCAGTGGTCACAAGTGAGAATGTAACCAAAAGCTGGGCGTGCTCGGCCATTTTGCATATGGCACAGGATAAAGCTTCACCTCTGCTATTGCTTCTCTTATAATAATGGCCTTCGAGTATACATGCCGAGTTATGCTTCTGGGGACACTTATTAGTTAACCTTATCAGGTAATACCATTAGCCTTATGGGTGCTGTAATGTTGCAGTGCCTGCAGGATGGCCAGCATTACAATACACATTAAAATTATTGTACAAGTCATGCAATGGTATCGGGATTGGCCCACCAAGTGACACCCTTTAATTACACTATACCTGGGATCAGCCCCGCTCACTCAGTCAGGGAGACATCCATGCATAAGGGGAGGGGTATAGCAAATAGAGGGCGTTCAATTAATCTTTCTCACATAGATAGCTCATACATATAATCTTTCTTAAATTGCATGCTTTGTTGCTCAAAGTGAAGTTACTTATGTGCATAATGTCAGCATTTCGATCCTATTTATGCCTAACGAAAGTTGCTTTGTTCAGTGTCACTTTTTGTATTGTTTCGCTTGTGATTCTAACCTCAGTTGTTTTATAACTGCTATAGGTATGGCTGGACCTGGAGAAGAAGTGTAAGCAGACCATGCTATGTTGCTGATCTGCGCTGATCTCCACATCCAAGTTGGTCCCGCGACAGTTGGGCGCCATTGTGCCTTGCTTCATTGACAAGGTGATATAATATGGTGAGCTTGTACTTCAATATCAGTATTGAAAATTATGTTAAGGAAAAAAGGCAAGGATTGGTCTTTATGATAGATACACTCATGTTCTTTCTTTAAGGTGTTCTTTTGACACTGTTCTGCATGGACATATTTTTAGAGAATTATAACAGTCCTTTATTGCAAAGTGCCATGGCGCTAGTTTATGCGTTAAAGTAGCACTCTTTCACCAAAAAAAGCCGTATTTAGCACACAGTTCACAAGGAAAGAAAGGAGGCAACAGGACAGAGTGCTACTAACAGTTCAGTATTATAGCTCGCACAGTAATATTGTGCAAAAGGTGAAAGGGGGAGAATAGATCTGAATACATATTGTTCGCACAGAAACGAAAAGGACGCATCACGTGGTGAGTGTGACACTTGTTTTACAATGATAAGAAGCAGTCTCACTGTCTAGTAATTCTCTGTATGGGGAGCTAGTGCTAGGTTCCTCGTTATACATATAAGAAAAGCCTCAGATATCTCTCCAGTGCTTTTGTCTTTATATTTTGTCACGATCAAGCAGCTTTCAAACATAGGTGCATGTGCACCGAGAGTAGTGCACTACCACTGCTAACTGACCCTCGCATCAAGTTTGCTTGGTCACGCTGCCAGTCATTTATACATTGGCCGGTTTATCCGATGTAGCCTCTACTGCATGAAATGGTATGTGATAGACACTGCACCTGTGTACTGGTACGTGCTTTCTTACATGATTTTTTTCAGAGATAGTGATGCAGGCCTTTTCATTATTTACATGCCTACACAACAAACCACGCATTATCTGTGCTTAGAAAGAATTGTAGGAAAATCTAGCATGAGGCAACTGTTCTCAGCACGAAACAAACTTGATTCGTTGGTTTTCGTTCATTATTGCGATCACACTAAGGCAGACAAGCTTGTAGGCTGTGCTTCTGCAATTTGTACAGCACACTGACAGCACTGGTGTGGGCCTAATCTGTGGGCTGACTGATGGCACCTTCTACGGCGCAGACCACTTGTGTTGGGCGAGGCACCAATGTTGACGTTTGTTCCCTTGTGCAGAACAGCAGTCCTAGGTTTAGAGTAGTTGTAGGAAGACAAGGTAAACATAACTTCCATGGCTTGAGTGGGCTCATTTCTCTTGGGGCATCTAGCTTTTTTTCTTGCAACTGTGCAGAGGTGCTTCCCTAGAGTCAGCGTGAAAATGGCATAGAGTTGTGCATTCGGGAACTCCTGAACAATGATCTGCCGTAGTTAGGGCCTTGCGAAAATGCACTGTCTACCAAGTGGTAGGAGGTGCATTATTCAGCCACTGATTTCCTGTTGGCATGATTGCACTCGTGCTGTCAGTAATTTCTTGGCTTGCCGAATTATCTTGAGGCCCCACGCTGATGATGCTACCGATGTCTTCATGTGCACATTTTCAGGATGAGGTTTTTTGCTTTGCAAATGTTGTTGAAAGGTAGGTGGTGCTTACAGGTAGCTATTCTAAATATTAGTGAAATGAATTGGCCCATCTTGCTTCGTCAAACATCGTCACGCCGACATCAGTTGCACAAACAAAAAACCTGGCCTACTTGCAGCGTCGTGCACGAAGAAACAAACAAATCAGTTGCTGGATTGTCTTGACATCGCATACTAAGCTGAGACCAGAACTGCTGTAGCTACAAACCAGGCAGAAACGATGATGATGAGCAGGGATTCGCAGTAGCGCCACTTCGTGGGGCACCAAGGAGGCTCCGTTCAAAACAAAAATGGCGTTCAGCAAGTAGAACCATGCAACGGTCAGAGTCGGTGCATGGTGCTCTCGATCAAGTTGGCTCAAGGAGTGTCTGAAAAATCAGACGAGAGGTTGCAAGGCGTCCGAATATTCGGAAGTTGTTATACATTATGGTCCATGGGGAGAATGGCAGTGCCGTGAAGCAGACCAAGTAATCATGTCCGGAAAATCAGTCGGCGACTGTACCTATACCTATGTGTCTATGTATACCTAGGTGCAACAGTGTTTGCTATGATCTGTGCCAGAATTGCTGTTGCCCGTAGATGCCCAACATGTAGGGTGTCAAATTGTAAAATACCTTGCAAAAGTGATCTACGGAAAAATACCGCTTCTGCTATATTTGGCTTTTGCAAGAAATTTAGCGGCTGCTGGCACTTACCTTAAAAGGCTTTATACGGTCTTCGCATGGCCAGGGCCTTGTACTTTTGTAAGTTTGCTTATCTCGAAATTTACCCCAGTTTTTATAACTTCAAGTTGGCAGGATACCTAGTCTCCTTTAACGTGTACCCAATAGACCTTACATAGGGGTTTTGGCATTTCCCTGCCATCTAAATGCCGCCATTGTGGCCGGGATTCAATCCCGTGCCCTCTGCCTGAGCAGCGCAATGTCAAAGCCAGTACACTACGGTATTTTGCTGGCAGAAGGGTTTAGTTTCTGAATAATTTATTATCTCAACCTGTCGGTGTTGTTTTTAAAGGTATTTCATGTTTGTATTCTGTTGCTTCAATACTAGTAATTATTGTTAATCAAACGATGTGTCCATCTTTTTCCTATAAGACTTGCTTCAATCGCCTGCTAATTATGACAGCTTATTCTCCCACAGTAATCCATGTTCCCTTGAAACATAGGCAGTGCATGAAACCACATATTTTTCAATAAGATTGATTCATTATCTTCTATGACCGGAATGCTGAACCTTTCTTATCTGTGAAAACATAGGCGAATTTGCCTATGTGCTAACCTGTTGCATGAGTCAAGATAAATTATTGGCTTTACTTTTTCAGGTGGCCTGCTCGCTCTCACCCAAGCAACCCACTCCAGCGGTCTTCTCTCGGCAGACTGGATGCATCGAAATACCGTTAGAAGGTCCAATAAACAGTGCTTGGGACATTTATGACATGCTTTTATTTAAGCCGGAGGACTTCAGGCTTAATGAAAGCTCAAGTGGGTGTACAGAAATACCTACGTAAAGTATACTTGTCTTTTTCACTTACAAGTACATGCCAATACTTTGCCTGACATTTTTCACCCCAAAATTACGCTATACTGTGGATTTGTGAACAAACCATTACAGCAAAAAGCACTGCATTAAGACGAGTACAAGTAATCAAACATATACTAAACTTGCAAGAATTACATTTGCATACTTGTAGTAAATATGAAAATGAGGGACAGTCTTCTTCAGGGTGCATTTTCTTGTAGGTCATACATAGAGAACGTACTCGTGGGTCATACAAAACTTGTTCATGATTTATCACATCGGTGTTGGTAGTGCTAATCAATTTATGCCGAAAATTGTGTTCATCTTCGTATCAAGCAATGTACCAGGCAAACCTACATATGAAAGTGGCGTTCTTGTTGCGAACCTAATGCAGATCTACTTTTCTTCAATGCTGATCGCAAATACACAAGTGTACAAAATAGGTGTAAAGAGTAAATTATATTAAGCAACATCAATCCATTCTGAAAGGACCTGGTATGAATGTAGCAAAAAATAGGTCTGAACAGGGGCAAACAGGTCTGGGTTAGATAGGACGGGATTAAACGGGTCAGGATTAAACGGGATTAAACGGGTCAGGATTAAACAGGATTTAAACGGGTCAGGATTAAACAGGATTTAAACGGGTCAGGTTTAAACAGGAACAAACGGGATTTAAACGGGTCAGGACTGAACAGGATCAAACGGGGTCCCGTTCCATAACCCTATTTGATGAAACCCGTTTGAAAACAAATAGGATTTTCTAGTAGGGGTGCTGCCCGGAATTTGTCGCCTTTGTTTCCTGCTTAGAGCTTGTATGATTTTGAGCCTTCAGTCGCCGTGGTTGCTCAGTGGCTATGGTGTTGGGCTACTGAGCACGACTTTGCGGGATCGAATCCAAGCCATGGCGGCCGCATTTCGATGGGAGCGAAATTTGAAACTTCAGCATGCAGCTGCCTACCACGTGTACAGCGTTGCGTTTATACTGAACTGCATGCGAAAAATTTACTGGACGATCAAGAATTTATCTGGAGGGTGAAGGTGGGCGTAAGTGAGTCGAGGGTGAGCAACCGCCTAGCAAGGGTCTCCGGACCACCCTTGGAGCAGCTCAACACTGAATGAATTTGCGTGCCATTAAGAGTGTTAAGAAACTGCCCATCGAGAATGTTTGCTGCTTTTCGCTACGACGTCGTTACAAGGACGAAGATGGAAGTTTCGCAAAATCGATCATTCATTGCCCGATCATGTCTGTTGTTAGATATGGAGCTGTTTCCTGCGCCTGCTTCGAGTTTCCCAAGACGACATCGAATCGCAGCACAACTAATTGAGAAGCGCAGAAACGTGGAAAGCACATTCCAGAGGAGCGCTCGGGCAAACAAGTTGAAGGCCACAAGTTCACGTGCAAACAAGTTCGTACGCCACCGGTAGCTATTCTCTGCTTGACTCTTCCAGAAGGCGAGGGGATAGCCCGGCACTGTAGGAAGGAAAGTGGGTTCCAAACCAAAACGGCGGTAAATTGCCGGGACGGCCTGATGGCGGTAATGCGCCTTGACAGCCGGACGGCTGTGATGTACCGGGAAGGCCCAAGCGTCCCCCTTCTTCGCCTTTGAAGAAGGCATTTGCCACCACAGCGGGGTCGTACCGCCGGGAGTAGGTGGGCCCTCGGACAATGGAGCCCAAGCGTCCCCCTTCTCCGCCTTTGAAGAGCGCATTGAAAGTCTGCAAGGCAAGACCGCAGAGAGCCGCCGGGTGTGACACTGCGACACGGGCGCCAACCATTGGCCGAAAATGGCGTCATCTGAGTGGACTCTCTCATTGGCCGAACATGACGCGACTTCCAGTCCTCGAAGGGTTTAAAAGAAGCATTCCAGAGAGACCAGAGCATTCCCTAATTCACCTCTCTCGATCTTCTTGCCGTGGGCCGCAGCGTCCGAGTTGCTGCCGGCTCGTAATGACTGTACGACTGTTACTTGACTCTCACCTCTCTGTATATAATGTAAAATAAACCCTCCCAAGTTTGTTTTCATCGCGAAGTCCGTCCTCAACCCCTACATCTGGTGGCAGTGGTGGGATCGCCTCCGAATGCAACAGCTGGTGGCAGCGCTACGGATAAACCTTCGTCGAGAGAGATCCTAAGGAACCGAGAAGAGCGAAGAAGAGAGATCCTTCTTCGAAAGAGGTCCGAAGAAACTGGGAGTGCCGAAGAAGAGCGAGCCTTCGACCCCGGGAGTCCGGAAGAACCGGGAACAGCGGACAAATGAACCGGATGGCAGGGTGCTGCAATCGTAAGTGAGCGCGTGGTTTTTTCCCTTTTGATTCGCCAGACTCAAATGTTTGTGTTCATTTTGATAGTTCTGGGAATCGGGAGTTTGTTGCATTGTGTGTTTGCACAAATTAAGGAAAACAGTTCTAACCACCTGTCGGGGCCGCTGCCATGGATCTTTGAAGGTTGACGAGGTTAGACTTGTGCGACGATTTGGGAGTTGAGGCGGATGAACGGATGAAAACGCCAGCTATCATAAAGACGATTAACGATAGTGGCAATGATGAAAAAAGCATTGAGCTTGCTTGGGAGGTGATACAGGAACCACAGGAGCGTGAGCGTCGTGAACGTGTGCGTGAGCATCGTGAACGTAAGAGTGAGCGTAAGCGTGAAGAACGCGAGAATGAACGGAACCGTCAGCTTCAAGAACTTACTCTTAATAATAATAATAATATATGGGGTTTTACGTGCCAAAACCACTTTCTGATTATGAGGCACGCCGTAGTGGGGGGCTCCGGAAATTTCGACCACCTGGGGTTCTTTAACGTGCACCTAAATCTAAGTACACGGGTGTTTTCGCATTTCGCCCCCATCGAAATGCGGCCGCCGTGGCCGGGATTCGATCCCGCGACCTCGTGCTCAGCAGCCTAACACCATAGCCACTGAGCAACCACGGCGGGTGAACTTACTCTTAGGTGTGAGCGTCACGAACGTGAGAATGAACGTGAACGTGAGTATAAGGAACGTAAGCTTGAGCGTGAGCAAAAGTATGAGAGAGAGAAGGCAGCGCTGATCAAAGAGATACAGTATTGGGATCAGTTATTGGCACAGAGACAACGGCTGTCTGAGAATTCTGCAGGTAGTACAGAGCGAAAGAAAAGGCAGCATCGAGCGGATTTTCGCCAAAAGCCGACGAGAAGAGTAGTGCCTGTGAGATTGGCTGCAGGTTCATAAGTGAAGGGAAAAGGCCAGCCGCTAACGATGCCTTAGTGGCAACAGAGACCGTTAAAGGCCGCAAGGAGAGCGACGAGGTGCTGTGCCAACAGATGACTGTAGAGACAGCTAGGCCAGCTGCGAACAAACTGGCACAGTTACCGCGCGTGTGCGTCGCTGGTAATGTTAGCGTGGTTGCTAGCGAAGCAAAGTGTAGAGCTGAACCGACAGACGCGAGCACCCATGTAGAGCCAGATCTGCGGGCAGAAGTGAAGTGCGAACTGGACGATGCAGTTGAGAGTAGTTCTCGGGATGGCGAGCTCCGTAGTTCACGAGAGAACAACTGCATTGTTCAGGGATCGGTGCGGCTCTCCGCCAGTCTAGATAGCCTAGATATGGATGGTTCAGTTATTAATCATTTGGACTGTGCGTGCGAGACAGCGATCGATACCGACGGGCTGTGTGTCGATGCACAGCGTGAGCTGGGCAATGTAGTAGAGGGCAGTTCCCAAGAGTGCGAGTTGTCTAACTCGAGTAAAGCCTGCTGCATTGTTCCAGAGTCGGTTGAGCTGTCCGCCAGTCGAGGCAGAGAGAGTGTTGATTTAAGTGAGAATCACTCAGTCTGTGTGGGCAAGAGACCGATCCGGGCCGACGAAAAGTGTACCGGCCAGCGCGACGCACGAGAAGGCGACATGAAAGCGAGTGCAAAGAGAAAGCGCCGTAAAAAGAAGCGCGGTAAAGACCGAAAGACGGTAACTAATGTAGCGCCCCCAAAGATGGCGAGAAACCCAAAAGGGTAGGCGCGAGGAAAATTGTGTGGTCGTCACGGACGATGTTGACGCATCCAAAACGTTCGAGCCTCCGGTCAAAGCGGGACCGCGAAGCATGTTCTGCACGGACGCGGACAAAGGGCACGGGGCAGTTAAACTCCTCGTCGTTCCGTAGTTCTTTTCAAAGCTCAGCGTGCAGTACGAAGAAGCGCAAGGTGGCAGGACAAAACCAGGTGGGGAGTAGCGACGCGGTCAATCAAGTTTGTGAGGAAAGCGGGGCGCCAGGAGGCAAATTGGCAGGAGACCGTAACGTCTTGGGGGAGCTGATAGTGAGTCAGCCCTTTTGTTGTTCCTCGGCAGCCAGAGTAGCTTTCAAACCGCGGCCACCTCGGGTGCGGCTCAAAGTATGAGTAAGACATAAGCGTTTGGAAAGGGAGGCCAAGAGCGCTTCCGTAGAAATAAAGTGTTTCGTTTTTTATTTTGAGCATCGGAAAGTTTTCGCGAATTAAGACTAGGATTTCTTTCATTGTGTAAGGTTTGAGCTTTGTTTGTGTTTTCGTTTGAGAAGCTCCGAGATTTGAAGGATGAGGTTTGTGTAAACATGTAGTCTCGCGAGTGTTAGTTAATAAGTAAATAGGTTTTCTTTTTTTATATGTGTGTAAGTAACCTGAGTCAAGGTTATCGGGAGAGGCCTATCGTAACACGCGTGTGTTTTAGTTAACCGTCTTTTTTTATAAGCGTTTTTTTTATTTTCTAAGGTTAACCGCGTGGTTTTCAGTGAGTGGATGATTTGCACTGAGAGGCGTCCTTAGTTCCATTAGCGCGTGTCCTGTGTGGACACAAGGAAGCAGATTTATGACTGGGTTGCTTGTGTGTTGAGGGCAGCCGTATTCTGACTTCTCTGATAAGTATGCGTGGAACGAGTTATTAGAAGACGCATTATTTTAAGGGTTCTGCGGAGTGTGTAGGTCCCGCAAGTTTAATTGTTCGTTTAGGTCGCGTGTCCTGTAGGACTTTCAGGGAAGAAACTTGAGTTAGCGTAAATGAAAAGTTTGCCTACAACGCAAGTACGCGTTCTGTTTCGTGACCACAAAGCTAGTGCGCTTGTGATTACGTACTTGTGAGGTTGACCAGATTGTTCAGTGGCACCAATACGTGCGATAAGTACGCCACTGCTATAGATTGGAAACATGCTGTTCGTGGAGTTAGGTCACTTTACTTATATTCGGCTGTTTTTATTTGTTGTTTGCAACGTCAACGACCCTTTGTTTTGCAACAACAATAGTACTCTGGTCTTGTCGGCATTCGAGGAGAAATGGATAGCTGTTTGGAAGGGTGGTTGGAACTGTTTTGTCAAAATTGAGGAAATAAAAGATCAGGGTAGATTTCGACTCAGTAACAGCCTGGCGAGTCAGGGGCGAAGAGCCTGCGCTTACGCGTGGTGCAGCGCTGTGTTGTTTTGTTTGGTTGACGTATGTTCTCCAGGGCCCAGGATCCCGAAGTTCGTCAAACGAGGCTCAACACCAATACCCTGCAGGTTCTTTCAGCGTTCCTCATGGCAGCGAATTGAGTTCACCGGCCATTCAGAACAACCGGGGCGAGGACGATCTTTTAGATATGGAGCTGTTTCCTGCGCCTACTTCGAGTTCCCCAGACCACATCGAATCGCAGCGCAACTAATTGAGAAGCGCAGAAACGCGGAAAGCACATTCCAGAGGAGCGCTCGGGCAAACAAGTTGAAGGCCACAAGTTCACGTGCAAACAAGTTCGTACGCCGGCGGTAGCTATTCTCTGCTTGACTCTTCCAGAAGGCGAGGGGATAGCCCGGCACTGTTGGAAGTAAAGTGGGTACCAAACCAAGACGGCGGTATTGTGCCGGGACGGCCTGACGGCGGTAATGCGCCGTGACAGCCGGACGGCTGTGATGTACCGGGAAGGCCCAAGCGTCCCCCTTCTTCGCCTTTGAAGAAGGCATTTGCCACCACAGCGGGGTCGTACCACCGGGAGTAGGTGGGCCCTCGGACAATGGAGCCCAAGCGTCCCCCTTCTCCGCCTTTGAAGAGCGCATTGAAAGTCTGCAAGGCAAGACCGCAGAGAGCCGCTGGTTGTGACACCGCGACACGGGCGCGAAGCAGAAAATGGCGTCATCTGAGTGGACTCTCCCATTGGCTGAACATGACGCGACTTCCAGTCCTCGAAGGGTTTAAAAGAAGCATTCCAGAGAGACCAGAGCAGTCCCTGATTCACCTCTCTCGAACTTCTTGCCGCGGGCCGCAGCGTCCGAGTTGCTGCCGGCCCGTAATGACTGTACGACTGTTACTTGACTCTCACCTCTCTGTATTTAATGTAAAATAAACCCTCCCAAGTTTGTTTTCATCCCGAAGTCCGTCCTCAACACCTACACTGTGGACAGCGTGTATTAGTTCTGCACAGTGTAATTAAGTGTCCAATTCGCACTGATGTGGAAAGGCGATCGAATGAAAATTTTTCTACCCGCAGCCGGCGATTGCCTTGTACTCGGTTGAAAATGCGGAACGCGATGTTCGGGCTTAAATCATTTATCGGCACTTCACTACCTGAAATGTGCAAATAGTAAGTTTTTAAGAAATAATAAATAATAAGATGAGTGCTCTGCTGCTGACGGTCGTCGCGACCGTCAGCAGCAGAGAAACCGAACGGCACACTATAAATTTATCAAGCGTGATGAGGCCAAACGCGAGGGTGAGGGCGAAGTCTGGCGTCACTCGGGGCACTCTCGCCGTCAGTGCGCGGAGCGAGATAGCAGCGCCCCGGTGTGGCCCCACAGCCACTGCGGCCACCTGTGCCATGGTCCGTTTACTTTTTTGGCCGACAGTACCTGTCCGAAGTGTGTGATTTGAGGGCCCTGCGTTGCCTACACCTGAAAAACTGCTGTGAAATAGAAGGGTGACTGTGAGCTGGCGTGAGTATTGCACTTCATTGTTGTAGCGCTGACTATTTTTTTTATTCTTCGTGGTTTTGCGACAGTGCCGAAGTGATCAGGCATCGCCTTGCAAGCGCATCGAGTGCATGAACCCCTGAGCTTCCATTATGTGCATTTGCCTTTGTCACAGATTGCCTCTACAAAGCTGGGCCGCTGGAAGGAAGCCCTGCGTTGGGAACCTTCTGTGTTGAAAAATGGCTGCTTCGTCTGGGTCGAGCTGGTATTCTACAGCAGAAAAAATTGATGTAGTGCTATCAATGGCGGAGATTAACGGCAATGCTTCATTAGCAATTAGTCTGTACGCGTCTCGCCATCCGGATGGGCGAGTTCCAACCAAAGCAACATTTTTTAGCATTTTCAGTCGTTTTCGCACAACAGGCTCAGTTCACCGAAAAATACAGCCAAAGAAGAGCATCATGGATGAGGACATTGAAATTGACGTCCATGCCTGCGTGCATGCAATGCCAAATGCACGCATCAGACAGGTGTCTAAAGAACTCGTGAAAAGCGTGGAAAGAGTGCGCAACGTTCTAAAAAAGCTGGAATTTCGTCCGTACCATATGAATTTTCATCAGTACCTAAGTGAGGGAGACTTTGAAAAACAGGCAGACTTTCGTAATTGCACCCTAATAAAAATTGACCAAGAAAAGGATTTCGTACAAAGAGTGATTTGGACTGATGAGGCTTGATTTTGCAGGAACGGCACAGTGAACGTTCACAATGCTCACTACTGGCCACAAGGAAATGCTTACTGGCTGCGGCAACACAACAACCAAATTTGCTGGGGTCTAAATGTATGGTGTGGCATACTTGGGGGCAGAATCATCGGCCCTCACTTCTTCGAAGGGATCCTCGATGGAAATAATCACAAGCACGAAATTCCTGCTGGTGTCGTCGATAAACTTGCCTTGAGTATCCCTCTCAACGAACTGAGGCAAGTTTGGTTCCAGCATGAAGGGGCCCCACCACATTTCTCCTCCACTGAAAAGAACTGGTTAACTGTACCTTTCCACGGCAGTGAATTGGACGCGAAGCAGAGATGTTTTGGCCGCCGAAATCCCCTGATCTCTCTCCAGTGGACTTCTTTTTGTGGGGCTACGTGAAAGATCGCGTTTACGCAGTTCAGCCCACCCATGTCAACTATATGAAGATAAGAATAGTCAGCGCTTGTATAAACATCGACCCGGAAATGCAGCGCAGAGTTGTGGACTCGACGCGAAAGCGGTTCGTGGGGTGGGTTGCGGCGGAAGGCAAGCATTTGGAACGTTTTTAAATCGTTGGTTTTTTGGCGATTGTCACAATTCTAAGTTGAGTAAGATTTCATATCACTCGAAACTAATATTGTGTAGGGAATGGTAAATTTGAAGCAAATTTCTGAGATGTTTGTATGTTTTGTTTGTATGTGTGCCATGGATTTACACTGTACTTGTTTGTTTTTTGTTGTTGTTATTCTTTTATTCCCTCTTCTTCCGAAGTAATGCCGGAATCGGAGCTGTGTCTAACTACATAAATATGAATTTGACTAAGTTGGCACAATTTTATGGTCTGTGATGGGGACAGGTAGATGCGTTCTAATTTTACAAAGCTGACATAGAGAATACGGTCCATTAACCCGCGTTTCCTAAGCGCTGACAATGCAGGGTCGTAAATTCTCTTTACGCATGTGCAAGGCGCCCTGGAAAGTTTAGTGGTTAATGATGTGCTGTATGGCAGCTGACGCTGTCGCTTTATGTTGTGAGATTGAATAAGCCCTTTACTGCACAATTTTTTGCTTCCTCATAATATTGTTACGGTTAAAGTTAAACAGGCTTTATTTAAGGACCGAGATTGATGGTGAAGTAAAGATGGCATCCCGAGGCTGCACACGCATGCACACGCTAACGTCTTCTTCTGCTTCTCCTCGCCCGGCTCATGCCGTAGCGATCCCCGGTTGCCAGACGAAGCCCGCTGGGCAAGTCCAAATCACTCGGAAAGCATAGGGTGAAGCCGCTTAAGACGGGCAACATGTACTAACTGGGTCCGGCTAGACCGACGACCAGCCGACGTCAAGCGTGCCACCACGTACGTCAAGTCACTCAACCGATCTAAAATGACGAATGGGCCCGTGTACTGGGGTAAAAACTTTTCGCATAAGCCACGTTTACGTTGCGGAGTCCACAACCACACAAAGTCTGCTTTGGCGTACGAGACAGACTGGTGTCGGCTGTCATAGCGCTCGTTCGATCGGTCTTCCGATGCCACAGTGCGAAGACAAGTGATACGCCTGGCTTAATCGGCAAGACAAAGCGTTTCGGCAACAGAGTACTCGCTGTGAAAGTCAAACGGTAGTGTAGTGTCAACGCAGCTTAGCGGTCAACGTGCGTAAAGGAGATAAAAATGACTGTAATCAGTCGTTTCATGCTTTGCAGTATTATAAGCATAGGTGATGAAGGGGAGTACGTCATCCCAGTCCTTGTGATCGGAAGATACGTACATGGCCAGCATGTTAGAGTTCTGTTCGTACGTTCCACGAGCCCATTTGTCTGAGGGTGATAAGGCGTTGAATGACGGAACTGCGAACTGCAGAGACGAAGCAGTTCTTCTACGGCGTCCGCAACGAAATGACGACCGCGATCGCTAATGAAGACACGGAGGGGACCATGTCGAAGAATAATGAATCGAAGCAAAAACGTCGCAACGGACGCAGCTGTTGAAGATGGTACGGCCGCCGTTTCCGCGTAACGGGTCAGATGGTCGACACATACGATCACCCATCGGTTGTCGTTAGATGATCGGGGAAATGGGCCAAGAAGATCGAGACCCACTTGTTCAAATGGCAGGCAAGGTGGCGGCAGAGGTTGGAGAAGACCTGGTGGAGCGGTGGTAGGGCGCTTGTAGCGTTGACATTGTTCGCAACTGGCGACGTAGTGCTTGACTGTGTCCCGCATTTTGGGCCAGTAAAAACGCTCCTGTGTCCGGTTCAAAGTTCTTACGAATCCTAGATGGCCAGAGGTTACATCGTTGTGCATGGCTCTCAGTATGTCCGTTCGCAGACTTTGCGGCACCACCAGAAGGAAGCGTGTTCCTTTAACTGCATAATTGGTCTTGTAAAGCAGGCCGTCACGGACACAAAATCGACCGGTGGCTCCAGGACGCGATGCGGCTACAAATAGAGGTTCCAAACAAATATAATTTTCCTGCTCTGCTTTGAAAGTCATCGAGTCTGGGAATGTAGAAGAAATGGGAACAAAACAGTCATCAAAATCGTCTTCGTCACACTCCGTCGTCGTCAGAGGAAAGCGGGAGAGACAGTCCGCATCTGCGTGGCGACGCGCGGACTTGTAGGAAATAATGAAGTCGTACTCCTGCAGTCGAAGAGCCCAACGTGCCAGTCGTCCACTCGGGTCACGGAGATTCACCAACCAGCACAACGCGTGGTGGTCAGTAATGATAGTGAACGGGCGTCCATAGATATAGGGTCGAAATTTGTGGACAGCGAAAACAGCTGCCAAGCATTCTTGCTCGGTCACAGTGTAATTGCGTTCCGCCTTAGTCAAAGAGCGACTAGCATAAGCCACAACGTGTTCAGCTACTTGATGACGTTGCACAAGTACGGCACCGATGCCGATGCCACTGGCATCAGCGTGCACTTCCGTAGGTGCGGATGCATCGAAGTGACGCAATATGGGCCCTGACGTTAGCAGAAATTTTAGCTGACGGAACGCGTCGTCGCAAGCCGATGTCCAATTGAAACGGACGGCTTTTTGGATAAGACATGTTAGGGGGTACACCACGTCGGCGAATCTTGGAACGAAGCGATGAAAGTACGAGCACAGGCCTAGGAAACTCCTCAACTCCCGCCCTGACTTCGGTGCTTCGAAGGAGCTGACTGCCTCAATCTTCCGTGGATCTGGCCTCACACCTTTTTGTCGACCAGATGCCCAAGTACTAACGTCTCGGTTTCTCCGAAATGACATTTATTGGAATTTAGGATCAAGCCGGCTTGTTTAACGCAATCCAGAACAAGATTGAGACGGCTGTTATGGTCACTCAATGTGCTGCCAAAAATCACCACATCATCGAGGTAGCACAAACAAATTTCCCATTTAAGTCCTCGGAGGATAGTATCCATGAATCGTTCGAATGTTGCTGGCGCGTTACAAAGACCGAACGGCATAACGTTAAATTCAAAAAGACCGTCTGGAGTCACGAAGGCCGTTTTCTCCTTATCGCCTGGGTGCATGGGTATCTGCCAATACCCTGATCGCAAATCCAGTGATGAAAAGTAGGCAGCGGAATGTAGACAATCGGTGATATCATCAATTCTAGGAAGCGGATACACATCTTTTTGGTGACCGCATTCAGTTTCCTGTAATCAACGCAAAACCTCCACGATCCATCCTTCTTCTTTACTAAGATTACTGGTGCTGCCCACGGACTAGAAGACTCTTGAACAACATTATTCCGCAGCATGTCTTTCACCTGTTCAGCAATAACTGTCCTCTCGGTTGAAGAAACGTGGTAAGGCTTTTGCCGAATGGGGTGCGCAGATCCGGTGTCAATTCTTTGACGAGCACGAGAACGCGGGAGTGAAGCCTGCTTGTCGCCTTGTGTGAAATCGAACACAGAAAGATGTGCCCACAATACTTGTGCGAGAGCGCGGCGCTCATGTGAGGGCAGTGCCTTGTTGATGATTCGTAGGATCTGCTCTTCAGAAATGTTTCGTTGGGGATCGCTAGTATGAGACTGCTCCTCCTCGCTTAGAACTGTAATGGAGCTATACGTAATCCCGTCAAATTCAGCAAGCTTCATATCACGCGGGAGAACGGCAGGGACACAAGAACAATTGAAAGCCCACAAATTTGAGGTGCCATCCACTACTCTCACGACAGAGCGTGGTACAAGTACATCTTTCTTTGCGCAGCTCGACGTTAGTGGCTGGACTTGCGCGTCAAACGATGAAAGGTCGGCAGCAGCGAAATTGACAGGGATACGGGAGAGCGACCAAGGCGATATCAGCAAATCGTTCGAAACAACACAATAGTTTTTCACTGGTAAGGATGTGTCGGCAAGGGTGGCGAGAAGTGCGCTATTCAAAGTAATTTCGCCTGTGCCACAGTTAACGGATGCACCACAATCCTGAAGAAAGTCAATCCCGAGAATCACATCATGAGTGCATCGCGGTAGTACGAGAAACTCTGTTTTAAGATCTTCTCCTCCGAATAAAACACTTGCAACACAAATACCAAGGGGAACTAGGCACTCTCCACTCACACCACGAAACGTCACACCATCATTCTACGGGAACATAACTGTCCGACCCAGCCTCTCCTTGAAAGTCACACTCATGACGGAAACGGTAGCACCAGTATCCACTAATGCTGTTGCAGGTATACTATCAATTAACACACGCACTTTGTTCTTCACCATCATAATAGGCAGAGGAGTATTTCGCAGAGACGCAGACTGTCCGGCGACCTTACCTCCATCGGCCGTGCCGGCTAGTTTCCCGACGGCTGTGGTGACGCAGCACGTCGCCGTGGTGACGCTGCACGGCGTTGGCGACTGGTTGGGGGCGTCAGGCTGCGGTCTGAAGCTGGCGAGCCACTCTTTCTACTATATTGATGGAAGGTATTCCGGGGTGGCGCGCCTGTGGCGTTTGCACTATCAGGGTCTGTCGGCCAACGGTCGTCATAACTGTCACGTTCAAAATTAGGCCAAGTTGGTGGTGGGCCATATCTTGTTGTCTGTCGGCGCCGGCGACAAAAACGAGCAATGTGTCCTGAGGCGCCACAGCTGTAACACACAGGCGATGCGCGACCAACGTTGTACACCTCGGGGTCAACCCTGGTACGCTGAGAATAATAAACGCGATCTTCCGAATTCCGATTCGTGGTGGTAGCTCGACGAGTTCGTTGATCGTGCGTCATGTCGTTGGGAAAGATACGTCGGTGCTGTCGCAGCTGATCGACTCGACAGTCTGCAACGCCTGGCATGGCAGACAATGCGGACAGAGCAGATGCATGTTCTTGAGGTTGGTTGGAAGCGCAGCCAAGCTGTTCGACATCCGCTGCTTTGGTGTGTCATTGAAGTTCTTTGCGGACAATTTGCCTTATAGTTGCCGCAAGGTCAAATTGAAAGCTGTAGTTGTCATTTTCGTCAACGCTTGCCACCGTTGTGACATTTGCTAACCTGCCGAACTTTGGCGTGATACGGCGCAGCTTCAAGGCCTCAAATGTGCGGCAATGCCTGATGAGGTCGGCGACCGAGGCGAGACTCTCCTTTCCTATTAAATAATTGTACACATCCTCGGCTATGCCTTTGAGGTGTCCAACCTTGTCCTCTTCGGACATTCGAGTATTGACCATTCTGCAAAGCTTCAGGATTGCCTCTATGTAAGTAGTGCAAGTCTCACCTGGGACTTGAGCGTGCTGAAGGAATGTCTGCTCCGCCCGCTTCCTTTTCGTGGTGGAATCGCCAAAGCACTGTGTGAGGTGAGTAACGAAGCTGTCCCACGCTGTAAAGGTATCTTCATGGTTCTCGAACCACACGAGCGCAGTGTCTGTGAGGAACAGAACCACATTGTCGAGCTGAGCCGTGGCGTTCCAGCCGTTGTACTTGCTCACACGCTTGTAGTGGGTGAGGCATTCCTCCACGTCCTCGCCGAATTTTTCTGAGAAAGCGCGGGGCTCCATCTGATGCATCCAGGCGCCGGTAGTTCGCACTGGAGCTGCTAGAGAAGGTTGTTGGTCACCGCTGTGGGACATCGGGATCTCAAGTGGTGTTGGGGGCAGTCGAGCGAGGCGTCGGCTCCGGCGTGGTATTGCTCCAGCAGCTCCGTCGTCTTGGTCGAAGTACCCCGCACCTCCACCACAAAACTGTTACGGTTAAAGTTAAACAGGTTTTATTTAAGGACCGAGATTGATGGTGAAGTAAAGATGGCGTCCCGAGGCTGCACACGCATGCACACGCTAACGTCTTCTTCTTCTTCTCCTCGCCCGGCTCATGCCGTAGCAATATTATTCATGGACTTGTTGGGAAGCATAACAGTAGCTGTACTCCCATGGCAACTAAATTAGCGAATTGCTGTGGTCTGAATCTGCAGAAAACGGGTATGTTGCGTATTTGCAACAACGTGCAAATAAATAAGAAGTTGAAGGTCAAAGATGGACTTAGTGCCATTCGTCCTCATATGTCTATTTGCACGTGACAAGCATTGGTGCACTTACGTTTTACTGCGGAACAAAAAGAAGCAATGGTCCTTGCTTGTGCACCACAGGAGCTTCCCGCACTTTGTCCAGTACGTCATGTCGATTCCCGTGCAGCCAGGAAGCAATGCAGTGTTTTGGTGTTATCGTCGAAATTTAACATAGAAGCACACACGTAAGGGTACGCCCGTGACAACGCGACATGGCAGCGGGCGGATACTCCGCATCCTCTTGAAAAAAAAAGGAAATTGGACCAGAAAACATCTTGCACACATATTGAACCGAAACGGACTTACACTCATGGTTGTCGTCACTCCCGGAAAGGTCGCTGCCTTCACTATCGGAAGGAATTGCTCGGCCATGGAAGCGTTTAGGAGCCATTTCACGTTTCAGCAGAAAATAAACCATATACACGTTTGGTTGCATTTGCGCAACATAACAGCGTTCCGTCGCCAGGAACGAACTATTCCTAGAGAACATTGTTTTTTATTATCTACAGAGTCGGGATCCCGTGGAGATTAGCGTAGGAATTTTTCTTGCGCTTTGTCTTATGGAGAACTACAATTAAAATTCTCAAAACTTACCTGTATCACTGCTCGCGGGCGCGCGCACCCTCGCCCACGTTTGTTTTGGTGGAAGATGAGAGGGATGAGCACAGATGGGCAGCACAAGGCGGCGCGTTTTTTTAAAGGAGTATTGCGTAAATGCAACAAGGTGCAGTAAAGGGTTATTTTCAATCATTCTGGAAAAAAAGCTTCCATTATTATAAAGGAACTCGGAACGGTATCACTGCACCTGAGTGCATAAGAAGTATTAAGCGGCACGGCGTATTGTCACCCACTCTACTAGCAATTGCACAAAGAAACGGGGCTCGTCTCAAGTCGTCTGCACAGTCATTCTTCGATTTCGCTGGCCAATAACGGGAACGTTGGCCGAGAACGAAAAGTAATCACCATCGCCTGTCACCTCACATTCTTGTGAGATGGAGCGCCATAAGCAACAGCTGCGTCACACTAGGGAGTGGCCTCGCATGCGTAATTAGACGGCTTGGGCTGAAATTTCAGACGTGAATATCTCGGGAAACAGGCGCGCTACTAATATTGTACAAAATGGAATAGTCACCAAATCGGACCACCTCTGAGTTTTCAGTATAAATCTACGTGCAAACTGCAGTAAATAACAAGTTAATTATCAAAATAATTAAATACTGACGTTACGACAATTATACTCACAGTTTGCAACGGCCTGGCTGCATAACCTAGGTAGAAAAATGGCTTCTGTGTACTCCTGTTCGCATTTTTTTAATATTGGCTCACATATTTAGGCTCCACTGTCTCCGGTATCGGCCCGCGTTAAGCAGCTAGAAATATATCCAACCCGGAACAGTGGCGGTGGTAGTAACTCGCAAAAATACAATTTGTCTGAAAAATTCCGCAGTCCGCTGCAAGCGTTTGTTTTCCACTAAGCCTTGCATATGAAAAATATGGTTGTCGAGTAGATTAACTATCAACAACCTGCGTTATCTTGTCCTATATTCGAAAGCTGCGATCTCGTATGAATTACCAATAACCTGGGTTATAATGCCCTAGATTCGAAAGTTGTGATCTCGTATGAATCGCTCGGCTTTGCTTTGATTGCGCTACATTACGTGAACTTCCCCGTTAAGTTGAGATTTTCCAAGACCACGCTCGTGAAAGGCACAAAACGGAGAAACATAATGGCCTGATTGACAACCCCATGATTCTATTGCTTCTTGCAGCGAAATTCACGAGTAAAAAAGGAGAGGTTTCTTTCTTTTTTTCTCTCTATTTTCTTTTTTTTTCTTTTTTAGCGGCTTTCTAGATGCCAAGGCAAGCGAAAAAATTATTTAAGTCCCTGAGTTTTACGTACCAAAACCACTGTCTGATTATAGGGCACGTCGTGGTGGACTGCGGATTAAATTTGACCTGTGGTTCCTTAGCCTGCAAGGTGCACGGGTGTTTTTTTTTTTTTTCATTTCGCCCCCATCGAAATTGGGCCGCTAAGGCCGGGAATTTGATTCCGCATGGACGGGCTTAGCAGTGGAACGGCTAAGCCACTACGCCACCACGGCGGGTAAGAAGAGGACAAACTCGCACGGCTGTCAGTAAGCGCAAAGTTGCGCTTCCCTCGTTGCTTTTTTCTTTCTTTTTTTTTCGTTGTCCGCTTATCCTACCGAATCTGAACTGTGCTGCACCAGTTGACTCAAGTGTATACTTTATTCCTCGTTCGTGTGACGCCACTGTGGCTCGCGTAGTTGCGTCGGGGTGAAGACGGTGATCGCGGTAATTCCTTCACTGTCGCTGTACTCTTTCACATGTGCCACGCACACTTATCAGGTCAAAATCCGACTCTCGCTGCCTTGTTCACATGTCGTACTCATCACTCTCCAGTAGCCCCGTAGGCTACAACGAGAAGCTAAAATCTTGTCGTTAGCTTGGCTTCGAACTATCAAACCTGCCACAGCTACACAAACGCATCGTATTGCCTGCACCAAAAAGTTGTCGTATAACTTTACTCATCTATAGGGCCGAATTCCTCAAGTTTTTCGTTAGTGAGTGCTGTTTCACATTAGTCTGCCGCCTTATAAAGTATGTTCTGCCATGCACTAAGATCGGCGCACCTGCTCTTTCGATAATTCCAGCGTAAGCCGTTGTTCTGAGTAGAAGGCCTAGAATTCCTTGTCGCACTTTGTAATACCAATGGCTGTTTTAGAAACTTTTCTGTCTTTTCATAAATTATGCACATGCGCTGGTAAGTAATGTATTTTCATTTCAGAAGAAACTTTATTACGTAGAATCTAAATAAGTCAACTAATAAATGTAAGAGTATGACATTTTCTCCCCGTTACACTACAGCTGAACTTCTAGCATGTTAAGTTAATGGCGCATTACTTCAGTACTTGAGGACGTAACTTTCTATAAGTACCTTGCTGTAGTACCTTCCTGTAGTAGACACAGGTTAACCTAAATGAATTTACTGAACATTAGAGGATTTGTTTCTTTCTTTTCTACCTGTTGTAATAATGTTGTTTACGGCATTGTCATTGAAGTGCTCAGTTATTTACCACCTCTCAGAATAGCCTGCACTGTGATCTATTTTTTTTAATATTCTGATTGATCTAATTACGTTGTGGCACTTGTAGTGTGATTTCTGTAAACACATGTACCCAGCCCCCATGTACCTCTCTAACGCCCTTTGGGCGCTATGGGTAACGCAATAAATAAAAATAGCGTCGTTTATAATATGACTTACCATTGTTCCCGTTTTTTTCTTACCGTTCTTTTATTCAACGCAAACACGAGTTTTGGAAAGGAAATTTGCGAACATAGTGATTGGTTTTGAATCCACTGTGGGAAAATTGCACGGCCTTTCCGCGATGTTCCTGTTCATTTCATTGGGCATTTTTCATTACTTTCTATAGCACAAAAGGAGTAAATGCGAAAGGGTTCCGGTTAGTCAGTGCACAAAAAAACTTGGAATAAAAAAGCAGGTGGACGAAGGAAGAAAGTACCGGACAAACACTGTTCATTCAATTGCTCTCGTCAGTGTTTTTTTTTTTCCTGTATTTAACTTTACGTCCCCGCTTATCAAGCGGACACGTTATAACATCGAATTTCCGTTTCATATCTCCGTTTTAAGCTGCGTAGCTTCCGGAGTTAGAAATTTAGTTAGTGAATCCGGTTATTGCAACTAATTAAGTGTGCAATGTCCCATTTTGCTATTTTTTTTTTGCTACTTTGGAAACTCCCACCATGGCCGTTCGATAAAAACGCACAACTTCCGGTGTGTTGCGTTGCGCCTGTGGGCACGAGCACGGGTGGGAGCGCAGTTCCACCTGTGTTGGCGCTCGTAGTCGGAACAGCGCTTCTGAAACGCTGCGCGCAGTGCCGGTATACAAAAATCAAAGCCCCTTTCTTCAATAATGATGGTTGAACGCAAAGCTCAACCCCTATGCAAACTGAATCAAAGTCAAAGCCAGTGACCACGCAACGAACGCCAGAAATGCCGTGCATATGTTGGTTGATTGCCTCTTTAGGATTGTATTTTTTGAACATTGAAGTTGAATGAAAACACATTTTGTTAAGTTGCATAGCCTTTATTTTTAATCATATAGCCGTTGATTACACGCGCACACTCACACTTTCACGGACGACTCTACATTTGCACAGTGTTGCCTTGTGATCGCTGTGGTAGACGGTCAGAGGCTCTGTCATCGTAACCTGACACAGCCTGCTTGAAAACGTCAGATCAATTCAGGAACGGTGTAGCGTCGTGGGAGTCTGTAGTGTCTTCAGTTTCAACAAGTAGCGATCTAGCATGAAACTCTCGATCCATTTGCCGTGCTCTTTCGCCACATGGATGTTAATGTCACCGTAGACCAAGGTTGGCGTACTATGTTGTTTGAAGGTCTTCATCGTTTCCGCGTCACAGTGAGACCTGCTTGGTCCGATATACACGCTGACGATCACAAGGCTAGTAGGCATCTCGACTGCACAGGAGTCTTCCACATGGCTTCTGCATGCCGTTGCCGAAACACGGGAACGGCCTTACGGGCTCGATGGCGCTCGCGCTTGCGTTCGTGCGCGGCATCTTGTTCTTCTGCCGTGCGCTGCACCCGCGGCCTATCCATGGTGACAGCCGGGAATGGATTGCGTGAAGCGCGCAATGCAGATATATACAGTTCCTTTGGGTAGCCTGGCGTTCAACGACATTTCCTTAAGAAAGGGGCTTAGATTTTTTTTTCCAGATCCTAAGACGAGTCTGTGTTAACGCGCACTTGCTGTCTCCGATGAGCAGGGAAGCTCAGGTAATCGCGACAGGGGTGGTGTCATGCCTAGCAGAGGCAACTTGTGCTTCCAATGAACTTTGTGCTCATGCGCTGCTCTTGTTGAGCTCCTCGTTTCGCGCCCTTATCACGCACTGACCGGCCAGCCAGTCGACGATTGCGCGGTAGTGCGAATGTAAACTAATGTTCCTCGCAGATGTGTAGGTTGGTTTTCCTGCAGCGCGTTTTCGGCGCTCACTGACAAATCAGTGAGACATAGAAAGCTTTGCTTTAAAACGTGCAGTGCAAAGTGCACGAGCTTTTTTAAAACTGCGGCATTCACGCTGAATCCTTCACTTTCTGCCATATGTGACTATTACATGAAACCGCTGTGTCCCGTGTCCGTCCAACGCAATAAAACATCCTGACTTGAGCTACTATGAGATTCCGTCCAAACCGAACGGCCGCAAGCGTGACTGGTCAACATTCGTAGACTGGGTTCAGGCGGGAAAAGAAGCCAGGTGGATTCCTCCCCTGTACTGTAAAATAATTTAAACCCTTAAGTGGGAAAACGGTGTAAATTATTTTCGTGTGGTTTCTTTGTTTGGCGCTTTTGAGGACACGAGCCCCGCAGACGTTTTCATTGAATCACCGCGCCGCGACAATAGCCTGTGGCTTGCCCTTTGTGCTGCAGAAACAAATATAATATTACTGTAACAAAGAAATCAAACCCTTGTAGTAGAAAGGGTGGAGTTTTGCTCAATAATGGCACCGTTCACTGAGCAACACAAGCATTCTCTTCATTGCGTGATGATAGCCTGCACGGATGCTGTGAACACCATGTGCAAAGATTAAATGTTATAGACAGGTGTCTATTTATTTCTTCTGTTTCAAATTTAGGCTCTTGGCAGTGTGCCCTTTCCTTTCTAGTATTCATTCATTAGAGCGAAGCTGTATATGGCTAGCCAATTCGTCCGTCCATCCGCCGCGTGTACGTCGAAAACTCCTCCGGCGCAACCCCATGCGCATGCGCGAAAGAAAAAAAAGAAAGAGGCATGCGATTGGCTGCGCCAGTAGTGACGTCGCTGCTCTCCGTCGCAGCCGAGTAGGTGCGCCGCACTTTCTCTCCGGCTCAGAAATGAGTTCGCCGTGCGTTATACGTACTCCTGAGGAGCAGGCAGCTTTCGATCAGCAACGCTGCGAGAAGAACAGGGAACGAGCTCGTCTACGCCTTTCCGATGCTGCAGCCCAGGCTCAAGAACAGGATCGTGAAGCAGAGCGCAAGCAGCAACTGCCTCCCGAGGATCCGATAGCTTATCAAGCCATCGTTTAATGAACCGAAGGGATTGACCTGGTGATAAACACCGGGGCCGCATGTTTAAGCTTCGCTGCTTAACAATCTGTACGGAGTGCCTGGACGCGGATTTTTTTTTTATTTCTCACATAACGCGGACCGAACACGGTCCAAGCAGGAGAGGCAGAATACAAAAAGGACAAAACTGTTCGACCTTGAAACAAGAACGCGTAATTGACAAAAAGATATTAAAAAGGGACAATGCGTACTTATATAACATTGAACGAGATATTTCACCCATAAGAAAAAAACCTAAAACAAAAGAATCGACGCTCAATGTTAACAACATAGCACATCGCAGACAGCATTCTGACAATCCACATCGCCTTTCAGGGCCAAGGAGAATAGCATCATGGGGCAATGCAGTCCACTGTGTGATTTTATTGAAGAAAAAATGATTATTTACAAACATTTGTGCAAGCAAAAGTAAGTTCAATAAAATATTGATACCTCTCAAGGGAGTTTTCAAATGATTATTTAGTTATGTATTCTTGGGGATCAATGCCTAGTTTTGAAAAATATAAGCGGCTAAGAAACTTAATTCTAGCAATTTTTCTGTGTGCTTTAAGCATTCCAGCTTTACTTCCTGCAACATAGCAGATGGAGAGTCCCGCCGTTTATAGTGCTTATATATAAAACGAGCCGCTAATCTTTGAAACGTTTTCTGTCTTTTCTATATACACCGTTGTATGAGGGTCCCACACAATACTTGCGTACTCGAGAGAAGGTCTTATGACGGCTTTGTACGCCTCGTTTCTTAGTTCGTTTGATGATCTTCCAAAATTGTGTTTTAGCAGGCCAAATTTTTTAGGAGCTCAAGAACATACGTTATCAATGTGCGTGGCCCGTTTAAGCCTGGATATAATCGTAATCTGTAAATACCCTTATTCCTCTACTGGTTTGGTCATGTTACGGTTCACGTTATACGAAAACACCAATTTGTTTCTTTCATAAGGAAGACATATCAGTAAAGTTTTTTATACAAAATTAATAATCATATTCCGCTTAGCCCACCATTCTGCTAGTAATTTTAGATTCACGTTTAACTCAAGTTCGTCTGAAACAGAATTTAAGGTTTTAGAAATGAAGCAGTCGTCGACAAAAAAATTAGCTGAAACAGATGCTTTGGCAGAGTCTGCCATATCACTGATATATATGTTAAACAAGACTGGTCCTATTACATATCCTTGGCTGCTGAGCACGAGGTCGCGGGACCGAATCCCGGCCACGGCGGCCGCATTTCGATGGGGGCGAAATGCGAAAACACCCGTATACTTAGATTTAGGTGTACGTTAAAGAACCCCAGGTTGTCAAAATTTCCGGAGTCCTCCACCACGGCGTGCCTCATAATTAGAAAGTGGTTTTCGCACGTAAAACCCCATAATTAATTATTGCATATCCTTGGGGTACTTCCAAGCAGACATCTAAATTTCCAGAGCACGATCCGTCTATACCTACATATTATGTTTTACTAGTCAAGTGAGATATAACCCAGTTGATTATTTCGGAAGGTTTGGCAGTTTTTGTTATCTTCAGGAATTGTTTATTGTGAGACACCCTTTTAAAATCTTTGGAGAAGTCAGGAAATATTATGTACGCCACCTGACCATTCATTTTTAGAACTTTTGCAAATTCATTGATGGTTGCTTTAACTACGTGTTAGTAGAAAAGCCTCGTCGGAACCCATGCTGCGCATTATGTATGAGATTGTGCTCATCAAAAAAGTTATTTGTCTATTTCACCAAAATATACTCTAACACCTTGCAAGAAATACAGGTAAGTGAAATTGGTAGATAATTTGTCATTTCTACCGGACTGCCCTTCTTAAAAAACAGGACATGAGGCAGAAGCCAATCTTTTTGTACTTTACCAGTTTTGAAGAACTTAATAAATATTATGAGAAGATATTTGTCTACCAGCTGTACGTATCTCTTAATAAAAATAACCGGAATTTCATCTGGACCTGTTGACTTCTTTGCGTCTAACCGTAAGCGTAGTTGAACTACACCCTCCAAGGTTATGGACAGACCGTTTTTTTTTTATTGAAATGAATATTAGGAGAGGTTGGTGCCTTTATGGTGGCACCGGCTACTCCTTGTCACTTGCTAAAGGAAACAAATTTGCGTAAAAAGGGAGAATTGCGACACAAGATATGACACTCAGTAGAACACTGGATGAATAAAAAACATACAGTCCAACGGTACATGAGTCGCAAAGTTTTGTGCACTAATTCAGTACACGTACGCATATATCAAGTCAGATATTTTGCGCAGCCAAAACACACAACACATGTAATGCACTGCAAGTACGGAACATAATTATAGATATTGCGTAAGATTGACAATCACCACATAAACCAATTATGAACCACGAACAACACTTATATTAATCATTTAGCGTATTCGGATCATCTGAAACTTAATATTTTCCCAAAATGTTGGTGTCCTCTAAAAACTTGTTCAGAGCAAGAAGTGCTCTTTTTTGAAGGCTCGCAGTTGGCCATGGGCCAAGTATCTTTTTTAAAGTGAATGGACTTCCGTCTAATATCAACAAATTTGCTTGCAGTACCCATTCTTTGTGTATCGTATTTCGTGCACTCGAAGAGATGATGATGCACATCTTCGTCTGGATGGCCACAAGAACGCTGCGGGCTAGAAACGTTTTATCCTGTACAAGAAGTGTTTCGTAAATGCAAGACCAAGACGCAGGCGGTGTGCCAATATTTCAAATTTTCTGTAGTCTCTTAGATTTTCCGGCATTGATAAGTTTATACATGTCTCTATAAAGTATAACTGCGAGTTTTTATTTTGCTGATCAAACCAGGCAGTTTTGTTGAGGCGACAACAAATCTGTTTCAGAATCAGACGGACTTCACTACGCAATAGGGGAGATTGGTTGTCTCTGTGTTATTGTGTGCCCGATTCGCAGCTGCGTCCGCTGCAGTAGTACCAGGAATATTGCTGTGCCCAGGTATCCATTGAAATGCAATGACATGGTTCATTGCGCTTGCTTTTGTAAGTTCGTTGAGCGTCTCATACAATAGCAAAGGTTTCAAAGAATTTTTCTTATTGTTCCGTAGTAATGTGAGAGCGGCTTGCGAATCGCTAAAGGTAACCCATTTTTGCGAATGTTTTTCTGATGTTATGAAACGCAAAGCACACAGGATTGCAAACAGTTCTGCAACGGTGGAAGATGTCTCAAGGGATAATTGAGACATTGGATAATTGAGATGGACATTGTAAGTATATGTCCAGAAGTAAAATTCGTCATTTATGCAGACGATACTAGTATATTTTTGTCAGCAAAAGAAACCAACCAAATAGTTCGCAACGCCAACGAAATCCTGGGTAAGCTTGAAAAGTGGACAGAAGAAAATGCCTTAAAAATAAATGTACAGAAAACAAAGGCAGTGTTGTTTCACGCTAGAAACAAGAAGATATCATTAAATCAAAAGGTTCTGCTTAACTCAACTCCAATTGATATAGTGCCTTCTATTAAAACACTGGGTGTTGTCTTTCACAATACCTTGTCTTGGGACGAGCACATAGATCAGTTAACAACAAAACTCTCCCAAGTAATCGGCCTCATATATCGGAACGCAAGCATACTACCACGCAGTGTAATGATGCTAATCTACAATACTTTATTTTGTTCCAGACTTAATTATTGTAACCTAGTTTGGGCCTCTACGACGCAAACCAATCTGCAAAAAATCCATGTTTTGCAAAAAAAGTTTCTGCGAGTTATTGCGGATGTACCCAGGTACTATCCATCTGAGCCCTTATTTCGCAGCTACAACATAATGCCAGTAACAAATATTTATGATTATTGCCTGTACAAGCGATATAAACAAGAGATAAAAAATAATACTTGTTTCTTGCGTCAGTTAGCGAAGTTGAAATGTCACTCTACTACATATAATACGCGAAATTTTGAAACATGGGCAATAGATACTTGTAGGACAACATATGGCTTACAAATGTTAAGAAACCGGCTGCCAAGGTTATTGAATACCCTACAGACACAAAATATAGAGCCTGAAAAAATTACTTTTGCGGACCTTCGAAAATACTTTAGTGCGTAGAAGAAGAAAACAAGAAAAGGAAAAAAAGAATGGTATAGTTAGTGTATAATTTTGTTGCACTTTTACCGCGGAGTTATCTGCGCTTTCTGCGGTTCATTTTGTGTGCGCTGGTCTCTGGTGGCGTTCTTGCATGGATAAACAGAGTCTTGAAAGCTGAATGTTTGCACTTCATAATTGTATAACTTCAAATTGTATTGTATTACTTGTATGAATTGTATCGCTACTGTAATTGTATTAATTGTATAACTTCAAATTGTATAACATAATTTGTATAACAATGTCTGAATATGGATTGAGTTTTATCTTTTGTATGTATGGATTTGAGTGAGTGCTGATTGTAACTCGCATATATTTTTATAATTTGCTGACTGCTACGTGAAGTTGCCAGTGCGGGGGCCTGCGGCCTTGTCAAGCTGCAATGCGACAGCTTTTTCTGCAGGCCTCCGGCATCGTGTATTTCGGATGCAAATAAAGTTATTATTATTATTATTATTATTATTATTATTATTATTATTATTATTAATTTAAATGTTTGCTCTAGCGCTAAATGCTGAACGACGAAGGCTGAAGTCAAGGAATTTTTGACACGAACCATCTGCATATACGTAGATTTACTGCGGATATAATGAGTAAATTTGGAAGAGTGCCAGTTGTTGTGCGTCTACTATGAACGTGTCTCTGTTAGATATAATCCTGTCAACCAATAATTCTGTTTTAGGACATGTTACCATCCAGGGAGGGTAACTAACATCCACATTGCATAATTCAAATCTTGGTAATAATACTATATGTTCTCGAACAACATCCTGAATATTGCTTTTGGTTCTTTCGGTAAGCGCGAGGTTTAAGGATACTTCGCGTGTTCGGTTAAGATGCGATAACTATGTCGACATGTTTCAACCGTTCGTATGACTCAAAATGGTGAGTGACGAGCTTCAGAAATTACTAAAGAACTCGAGGTAGCCTGTGAAACCCCAAGACACACTCGCAGCCCTCTTTCCAGTAAACGTTGAAGATGTTCCTCAGAAGTTTGCGATAAACCATGGTGAACAGGTAAGCAATAAGTAAGCACTTTTTAGTTTTATGAGTGCGTTATGAACTTGTAGTACTGAAGAGACTGACCCCCCAACGTTGTGCCTGCGAGACGCCGAAGTACGTTTACTACTGCATTGTCGGCTTTTCAATTGCACGGATGTGTGATGCCTCTGTTAGCTGGCGGTCAAGAATAACTCCAAGAAATTTATGCTCTTTCACAAACATCAAAGTTTACCCATTTAGCGTAAGTTGGAAATTATTCAGCTGTCGTCTAGTGAAAGAAAGTACGGCTGTCCTTGCGTATAAAAGACTCATGCCTCTTTCTTTTATAAAGGTGTCGATACTATCAATACCATCTTGTAGCATTGTTGAAATGTCTTGTATATGATATCCATAGGCCCATATGCAGATGTCATCTGCGTACAGAGAATACTGTAGGCCAGACGGGAGTTTTTGTGGCAAGACTGCCATGACACAGTTGAATAAAATCGGACTGAGAACACTGCCCTGCGGAACGCCCTGCGTGATGCTGTGACAATTACTCGCTCCTTCGGTTGTTTCAATAAATATTTTTCTATCTTTCAAGAAATTTGATGCCCATCGCTGTGTTCGACCGTGTAGGCCAAGCTCTAGCATACCAGCAAGGACGTGTATGTGGCTTACAGTGTCGAATGCTCTTTGAATGTCTAAGAATACTACTACTGTCACATTTCCGCAAATTTGTTCATGTTCTACGCATGTGGAAATGTCTAATATTGCATCAATTCTACATCGATTTTGTCGAAAACCGCTCATGTAGTTGAAAAACACATTTGTGTGTTCACACCTGCAGTAGACGGCCTATCATCTAAATTAGTTTGGAAAAACAGCTTGTGAGACTGACGAGTCCATAGGAGTCAAGGAAAGAGTATTTTTTGGTTTTAGTACTGGAATTACCCGAGCTAATTTCCATGAATCTGGAAGGGTCTCTCTTATCCAGATATCATTAAGTAGCTCCGAAAGAGCGATTCTTTGTGCTGGACCTAGGTTCTTTAACATCACATGCGTAACACCATCTGGGCCTGCGCTTGTCCTTGTACGGCATGACGAAAGAGCGCATTTCAACTGATTTAAATTAAACTCGCAGTCAAGTTGAGAATGTTGTGACATAAAGCACGCACGAACCTTGTGTTCTGCTTGTGTTGTCGAAATTGTAAATTGTAGGCAAGTAAACGAAATTCCTGATCTCGATATAAGTTGACAGAATTCGTCAGCAACAGATGTTTCCGGAGTGCTTCGAGTTACGCTAAGGGCTCCGAAGGGATGGCTCTGGGTAACTGGACCACTAAAAGATCGGACAACTTACCATATTCTGGGAACTGGAGTAAACGGAGACAATGACGCGCAGTATTCTCGCCATGTTCTCGTAACTAATTTTTGTAAGTGCCTGCGCGAAGTTGACTGAACTTTCTGTGTCATATTGTAGTCATCCAGCTTTCCACTGCGGCGGTAGGACCGTTCTGCGCGTCCTCTAATTGCTCTTAGACATTCACATTCCACGTCGACTGCGGCGTATTCATTTGGAACAATGACTTGCTTCGTGCAGATCTTGTAAGACTCACACAATATATTTGCAAAACTTTCAAAGTTCGGATTTTCTCCCAGTGAGTTACTTAAATGGTGCCGGAAACTTTGTCAATTAGTATATTTTGAGTAGCGTCGGGTCCCCTCACTCCGTATGAGGCGATATTTTACTAGGATCGGAAAATGATCACTACCGTGCGTTTCTATGTCCGTTGACCATTCAACGCCATCAAGAAGGTCTTGTGAGCAGAGCGTAACATCTATGCAGCTTGAGTAACGAAACCCCCGCAAGAACTCTGGAGAGCTGTCATTTATCACAGTCAGATTACTTTTTTCTGCGGCAGACTCTATAACGCTTCTACGGGAATCATTATATTCACTGCCCCAGATGACGTTATGTGCGTTGAAGTCCCCGCAAACCAGCACATGTCAGTTTGCGACACCAAACACATTCACGAAGCTGTCTACTGATATTTTGCTAGAACGTTGCAGATAAAGACTGATCGCTGTGACATTTGTATTTCTATAAGATGTCTTGCATGCTATGAACTCCGGTATATTTAAATCACTCGACTGTATTAAATAGGACGGCAGGTATTTTCTCATGCATAACATCGCTCTGCTACTTCCAGCAATGCGCGATGATTTATATATAACATAGTTTGAAACACGAAAGCCATCTCGTACGCCTGCCTCCTGTATACATAAAACAGGAAAGTTATGTTGAGCTAGTAGCTTGCGAAAATCAGCTGACTTATTTCGAAGGCTATTAGCATTCCACTGAAATATGAAAACATTGTTGTAACGATTATTCATTCTGAACCTGCCGTGGAGCTGTTGGTGATTGTGGAAGCACCAACGACTCCATAGAAAGCAGTGCTTTTACCTCTGGTAGGTTGTTTGCGTGTGGAATGGTACTGAGAATGGCACGCAGAGCTGTGAATAGCATGGGCAGGATTATCTGTGCCACGGGTAAAGACGCATAATCACCAAACGACGCTGAAGCTCCATGCTTGCTGGAAGCAGGTCACTGAAGAGCTGACTGAGATGGTCGCTGGGATGACTAGTTTGGTTGAGGCGATTGCTGAGGTAGTCGCTCAGATGTTAGATGAGGATTCTGTGTCAATTACAGAACGCGTTGCTTAGAAGGTCGGCGAATTTCACTCGAAGCCTGGGCAAAATGAGTAGTATTCTCTGAAGGTGGATCGTATCGCTCGCTGTCAGAACGTTGTCGACCTGAGTGCTTTAGGGCTGCAGAGTAGCTCATATTGACCCCTTGCTCCTTTTCTTTGTTGGAAGTTGGAGGCGCGCACCTTACAGCACCAAGGTTTGGTGGTAGCGCATTACGAGGAGGCAGCCGTCCATATTTCAACTCATGTCTGCGTAACCTTGAGGCAGCTCTGCTGTATGGTTTCCGCTACAGTTGGCACACTTTGACTGACACATAGACTTGCACTCTGAATGGTTGTGGTCTTCTGAGCATGTCTTGCACCTACGTGCACTGCGGCAGTTCTTCGATATATGTCGAAATTTCTGGCAGTTGTAGCAGCTCAGAGCAGGGCCAAGATATTCTTCTGAGGGATGACTCGTGAAACCTAAATGCGCTCGTTGCGGCATTGGTTTGTCTTCTCTAAAATGGAGGATGACGGTTCTCTGATGGCGTGATTCGCCCACTCCGCCTTCTTGGTGGTTGTAGTGCACCTGACGACTGGCTGATGTCACGCCAAAATCCTTCAGGAAGTCAACCAGTTGTTCTTCCGTATACTCAACTGGCACATGGTGTATCTTGCCAACATTCTTGGTATAAAATGCTGGAATCAATGGCTTAACTCCCAAACCAGCCACTTCTCATCTGGAAGACATCTACTGTCGTTGAGCGACTGAAGTAACGTTGACAGAGAAACTTCCATCTCTATTCACGCGGAATGACTGTACCCTTTCCTTTGCCGCGGAGACAATTTCCGACGCAGCGCGGTTTGGATTCACTTGCCAGAAGTTTCGTCCTTCCTTTGAGGATTGAAAAACAACTGGAATTCCCTCAGGCCGCTTCTTTTTATACGTTGCCGCGGAGAACGACGTTTCATCGCAGTCTATGTCTTCATCTTCACTTAGCTCATAGGTAGATGTCCTGTCGTCGTCAACCCGTGGTTTCTTGGCTTCACTTTCGCTAGTCTCAGCCATGTTCGCTGAAGGCGCGCTGGAAGGTAGGTCAGCGTTGAAAATTAGCGTCGCCGGCTTGATGACATTAGGCGCATGTTGTGGCACTTCCGAGTGCGGTGCCGATTCTGCAGCACTCATGCGCCTAGGAACGCGCTGTCGGCCATATGGCTCGTGCCGGTGTTCTTTGCTGCTTACCGCCGTGGGCCCGTGGTAGGTGCAGATGCGCTGTGGAGCGCAGCGAAACCACGCGATATTGTGCGTGATCTTTAGCACATTCGTATCCCACGGGATGTCTGTTCTCTCTAAACAATAGTGAAGTCTCATCACAGCACTGATTCTTCGAAGAAAACAGAAAATAATATCTCACCGAAGAAGCAGCGGCCGCTCGGACGGACTTCTCGACCGACCGCTTAATCCATTTATTGTGGAAGCGACATCACAATCGTTGTGCGGCATTGAAAACACACTTTCAAAGTGGTAATTAAATGTTTGCGCAATTTGCCAGCTGTCTGTAGCGAAAGTCGTGCCCAACGCCACCTGCTCGATTCGTCGATGGCCCTTGTGCGCCAAGCAGGCTTTCTGATGCAAAACGCCCAAGTGTTTCAGCGAAATACCGTTCTCGGGACTCATGGCATTTTACACTCAAAGTTACTTTTGAGTATTTTAAGCACATTGTCGTCAGTGCACTTTGAGTTCCTGCAACACTTTAGCCGGCGTTTTATCTGGAACAGTTCTCTGGGGAACCAAGGTCTCTCTCTTGTTTACTCGGTCTGGAATCAAGTTTTCTATACAGTGGTCACAGATGTATACATTGGGATGTTTTTAAATTAAATGTAAATAGCTATCCTGCCAGCTCACAAAAGCGCTACATTGTGGAGGCAAATTCGAACACAACAGCGACGAGAAAATATGCTTACACACTGTGAAGAGCCTTTAAATCATTCTATCAAAGGGCTTCCATGGCATTTTATTTGGAATATTAGGCTCACCCGCTATAAGCACACATACTAGGCAAGGTTTTATTATAATTGATTTCCCCACGCTGCCGGTCACAAATAGTATGTGTCCACGGCTGCTAAATGAAAATTTTGGGGTAGGAAAAGGACTTCTCTAAGGCAGTCCCGTCAAGTTCTAGCATATCTCTATTGATTGCGAGCTTAGCGAGCTCTATTTATCGGCTGTTTGGACGTTGCACACTGGCAAAACCTGCCCCAGACCGTGTTCGCGTCGTGACGTCGCTGCCACTCTGCCGCCTCCTGCCCCGACTGGTGGCGTCGCGGTGGCGATTGGAGGAACTAGGCTCCCTGCCGCGAATTCCGGCGCACGCGACAGACGTCACTTTGTGCGTTTTCATCGAGCGGCTGTACCCCTGCTTACACTTCGTACAAGCTCCAAGGCAATGAATGAATGACTGCCCTTACACTTCAAAGATTAGTGAACGCCTTGCCTGTCTACACGGGGCTTTCCATAAATTTTTTCATCTTGGGTACGTCAACTTCCTACTTGTTTGCGTCAGCTTGAGTGTTGTGAAATATTCCCTAGAAAGGCACATTTTTTGGTGGACTGAAACTGAGGAGGTTTTCCAACATAGTTTATCTTGATGGCAGAACCATTAACTAACTTTTTATCCTGTGTTCGCCCGCAGGTTATCTAGCAATGCCTTTTTTTCTTGTCGTCCGGAATAAGGACGTGCATATGCCCAATACGGTTCTTTATGCTCCATTGGTCTGCATCGAGGTCTGAAAGAAGCACATTTCGTGGTGTTTCCTTCATCCTTCAATGTACCTGTAGGCCGCGGAAGGTTTGTAGGAATCGCGTGCTATAAAAGCTGTACGTGGCATGCCTGCAATTATGGCGGCTTGGTCTGCTTGATAGTTTTCAGTTTTCGCCAGAAGTGTGCTAAAGAAGAGTGAACAGAAGATTTGAATCACCCCGAATGTGGAGACGAATCCACTAATAGATCATTGCTATGCACACATCTAACAATAAATTTGCCCACTACACTTATCGCAAAACCAGGCTCCCTAACTGCTCCTTCACCTTTGGTAGCAGTCTTTGGTATAATTATCAGGCTACATTTTTTTGTGGGCACTGCTCGTAGATAAAAATTTCGGCGCGCTGTGAATCACGCGCATTCAGGCTGCCATCCAGTACCCCGGGCTCTGAAGAACGTGGGATGCACCAGCGAATCGTGTTTACTGGAACATCATTCAGACGCGCACGATATTCGCGTTACTAATACTCACTGCAGGCTCATGCACGCACGCTCTCGAATTTCGTGGCACACAAGTGCAGCCAGCCTTGCGGTTCCGGGTGATTCTCAGATAGCCATTGTGCGGTGGCTGCGACATTCTGCTGATTAACACGAGATCGCGTGTTCGATGCGCAGCCACAGCAGGCTCCATTGTATCCAGAATGCAAAGACTCGCTTGTGCCATGCTTCGGCTGCCTAATTGTTAAAAAAGAATTTTCACTTCCCCAAACTGAATTCGAAGCCGCGAACGCACCGCGACGTCTCCAACGCGTTTGCGGTTTCCGGACGATAAAACGCAAAATTTAAATCCGAGTGAGTAGATAGCATGCAAGCTTGCCGACCAAAGCGTTGTATTCGTTGCCATCACTCCCTCCCACTCTGGATTGCACTTCATTCACTTTGTTAGCACTGGTTCGAGAAGCCTCTTGATTGAAACATCTCGTCATTTGTAAGAATACAAAAATTCTGGCTTAAACTTATGGGGTTTTGCGTGCCAAAACCACTTTCTGATTATGAGGCACGACGTAGTGCAGAACTCCGGAAATTTTGACCACCTGGGGTTCTTTAACATGCACCTAAATCTAAGTACATGGGCGTTTTCGCCTCCATATAAATGCGGTCGCTGTGGCCGGGATTCGATCCCACAACCGCGTGCTCAGCAGCCCAACACCACAGCCACCTAGCAATCACGGTGGGTAAGTCTGGCCTGCGATGAGAAGTGCAAATTTGTGGTTGCAGCGATTTGTGCTGTCTTATGTGAAGCCTCTTTTCTGTTATATGTCTAACGATGGAAAAAAGTAAGATGGTGAGCAAAACAGATAATAATTTGCACCTGAACCTCGAATGCAACAGCCGTTATTAGTCGAGTGCATACTAGACGGCGTCGCGATGCTTCTCCGCAGCACGCATGGAGGTTTCACCACAACGCACAGTTTCTGAGCCTTCCCGACGCAAGTGTGCCAATGTCTAACTGGCTAAGTGACCGATGTGAAATATCACGCACACCAGTGCCAGCTTGCGCAAGAGGGACGTGGATTCGCTTCCTGAAGTGCTCTCAAATGCAGTTTAATGTGAGAAAGCCCCTTTTCTTGCGCTGAAAGATGTTCCGCGAAGAAGTGAAGTGTAGCAAGCCTTGCTTCTAAGCTAAGCTTCTGAGTCTTCCGATTTATGATGCATGACGCGTCTCGGCGACCCGCGAATCAGTAGTCCTTTGTAGAGCGCAGGAGCTAAAGAACAAGAGCGCTGTGGTGGACAGTGCATTTGTACAAAACACTGCTTCGCCTTGTGACTTACATTCTTAAAAAAAAGGTAGGCATGACCACTAACCAAGTACTAACAATTTACTTTTTCCCAAAACACTACCAAGTTAGTAAATGCTGGTAGTAAAAGTGGTGGTAGTGAAAGTCACTACCTCCTGAAGGTAGTATTAAACACTAACCTAACCTCCTCAACCTAGTAAGCAATACTAATATCAATGCGAACTCGTTAATTAAAAGCACTACCTTTTAGGGTGGTTGAAAGTACTAACTATCAGGTAAATGACAATAACTGGATCGTTGGGACCACTACCCTTTAAGGTAGTTGAAAGTACTAACTAGCTACTAAGTAACACTAACTGGCTAGTTAGAATCACTAACATTTAAGGTAGTTGAAGGTACTAAGTAGCTAGTAAAAAATACCGACTGGCTAGTTAAAGGCACTACGATTTTTTAGTAGCTGAAAGCATTAATTAGCTAAGTAATGTCACTACCACATTAGGCTAGTAAATATCACTAGTTCCAAGCATGTTATGAGGATCTCATGCACACGCAAAAAGCAGGAATGGTGCATTGACGTAGACATATCAGGTATCTCGTTGCAATGTAGTAGAGGAAGGAAACAGACATTTCGGGAACTGTAGAATTGAATGTTATTGTTTCGAAACACTCGTGCACCTTCTTAATGGCAGAAATTGCCTGTACGGTAACAAGTGTTGCCAGTCTTGATGATGCCAAACCACAGAACTGCTCAACGAACGTGAAAACATTTGTTCTTTTCAGTGTACTTGACATTTAAAATCCAGTAACGTTCCACGAGGAGAACAAATACTCCTATCAAATTAAGGACTTTAATTGAAGCCCTTCAAATGTTGAATACAAGATGCTTCCTTCTTCTGAATCCTTGCTTATAAGTGCGGGTAAACATCCTGTAGTAACATTCAAAATATGTGAGCACACCAGAGTAAAATATAAAATCAAAAGCATTTCTTACTGGCAGTTCTAAAAAGTGTGGTTTTTCCTTCTCCAGGAAGGCGTAGATACCTGACGTAGACATATCAGGTATCTCGTTGCAATGTAGTAGAGGAAGGAAACAGACATTTCGGGAACTGTAGAATTGAATGTTATTGTTTCGAAACACTCGTGCACCTTCTTAATGGCAGAAATTGCCTGTACGGTAACAAGTGTTGCCAGTCTTGATGATGCCAAACCACAGAACTGCTCAACGAACGTGAAAACATTTGTTCTTTTCAGTGTACTTGACATTTAAAATCCAGTAACGTTCCACGAGGAGAACAAATACTCCTATCAAATTAAGGACTTTAATTGAAGCCCTTCAAATGTTGAATACAAGATGCTTCCTTCTTCTGAATCCTTGCTTATAAGTGCGGGTAAACATCCTGTAGTAACATTCAAAATATGTGAGCACACCAGAGTAAAATATAAAATCAAAAGCATTTCTTACTGGCAGTTCTAAAAAGTGTGGTTTTTCCTTCTCCAGGAAGGCCAACATCTCCACCACTTCAACAGCAAAGCGGTCTGTGAGCAATGAAAAAAAAATAACAACGCAACTTGATGCTGTGAAAACAAGTGATGACTGGAGCGACAACTCAAATAAAAGACAGCTTAGTGGGCAGTGAGAAGTATAAACAACAGATTAATGCAGCGAAAACATGGCAATCAGGTTCGTTGCAACAGCAATTTGCGATTAATCTTGACAAAATATACTTGCTTGAACAAAATCGAAACACGCATAGGATAATGAGGAGAAAAAATGGGCAGTGCATGCAAGTGGATAATTTCAAAGATGTGGTGGTCGAACATCATTATCATCATCATCAGCCTGGTTACGCTCACTGCAGGGCAAAGGCCTCTCCCATACTTCTCCGATTACCCCGGACATGGTCGAACATAATGTGCTCAAATAATTTTTAATGAACAACCATGGGTATTTAACGCAATGAAGGTAGTCGATGTCCGTCTGTCTTCAGATGTTGCACTGAGGGGCTAAGCCGCCTGTTATAGAAATAATTATAAACCAATTGTTAAATTTATGACAGCAAATATTCCAGGTCCATAACGTTCAGACACTGCTAAAGATAAATAAGTTCCATAAAAGTGTTAGCTTAATTTTTTTCCTTCCATAAAACAGAAGAACAACATCTCTGTTTCTAAGGCGCATCGTTAGAAAAAAATTGCTCTATAGGAAATATTGGCATGCAGCAGTTTGTCAGGGCACGCAGTCCACACTAAAATATATATATAGCGAGAAAAATTTACTTTGAAATAACACAAGTTTCATAAAAATTGTAGTTTCCTTCAAACTAAGGCAGAAATTATGCACTGAAGCAGTCTTAATAGACATAGAGCAGGTGACTCACTAGCTAAACTGCATTTTATATTGTCAATAATTTTCTCAGTCCTTATATAATGATAAGGTGAAGTTTGTGTTCTGTGCATACCACACAATGTTACTATACTGTTCTTAGAATTATATATGTTCTAACCTTGAATATTTAAAATTGTCTGCCTTTTTTGAAACATTTCACAAATACAATTTATCTACAGTAGCAATACTCACTACTGGAGAATAGTATTCGCAACCGTAGACATCAACAATAATTTAAATTTTTGGCACAGGTAGTTTTGTCACTGACGATAGATATTAAAAAAACAGTGCACCTAAAAGTATTCCGGCAAATATATTTAGGAACAAGAAACCATTACCGTTACATTAAACAGGAGTGAGTTATTTTGGAAGAGCTTGAGTGGCAAAAGGCGATATCTACACATGTAACTTCTGACATGTATAGTAGACATGTACAGCTATCTATTGATGTACCATATATATTTTTATGCCAAATGCCAAATCTACTTTCTTGACTTTGAACACAAAGCTTCTTGCAAAAAAAAAACACAGCTTCCGAGTTTTTTCTTTCAGGTGATCGGCTTAACCTTCAAAGCTTCATTTTTCGGCTATACTTTGTAAACTAGGCTATCATTCATTTTGTCAATTTTTTCTGGATTTTCATGCGTTCCAAGAAAAAAAAAATTGAACTTTACAATTTTAGTCGACTTTGCTGGTACCAAAAGCACTCGATGTAGTCGAACATTTGAAAAATGGGCTATTTCATTGGGCTATGTCACACCAATAAATTGTGTTGCCATAAACACCGTTTGAAGGACTTGATCATATAATGTGCCTTCGAAAGAAATCTTCATTAAGCCTTTATTGCTCAGCTGCGGAACAAAATAAGTTGTCGCCAAAATGGCAGAATAATTTTGGCAAAAAATGTAAGTGCGGAGAAAGTGGTTTGGACTTCAACAAACATGTGGAATTTTTATCAGCTACAACTGTGATGTACGAAAGAAAACTGGTTTATTTGACTTGGAATGACCCAACATTATGAACCTCTATCGCGTTACGGTAATCTATAAGTGCAGTGAAAACTTCCCAAATTCCTCATCGCAGGCGTCCAGGCCACTGTTGCAAAGGCGTCCCCCAGCTGCCCGGAGTCCATAGAGTGCAGCTGCGGGAACTTCGTGGTGGAGGAAGGCGGGTGCAAAGTCTGCGACTGCACAAACGCTGCTTCCGAAAATCGTAAGTGCAGGAACCTGTTCCTTTCTCTTAAAATTGTAGAGAAAGTTCTGCTCTTACCGCTGCTCTGCTCTTGAAATCTTGTAGGAAGGGCTCATTTTATGATTTCAATTCTTCATTAAAGCATATGGCGCTGTTCCTTGCCTGCTTGGTCAAGAAAAAAATAGCAAATTGGCGCCTTCATCCGCGCTTCTCGCAGTGAGCAACGATTAAGAAATGGCAGCTTCCTGTGTCCTCGAATTTTGTCCCTAGTTAGCCCTAAGAGGACGAGCACTGAAAGCTAGCTTTAAAAATTCACACAGAAACTCCTCTGGGAATTGTCTAAGTATACATAAGCATTCTGCCATTTGCTCATCTACACCTAGCCGGGTGTGATTAGTGATCATCAATGTTATGAAACTTGGTCCGGACAATATAAACCCTCATCAACCCTTATCGCTCGTTATCAACCTTATAGGACAAGATCCGACCCTTGTCAACCCTTAACAGTTATCAACCTTATCGAACTCAATCCGAGCTTTATCAAGGCTTTGCCCTTATCAACCTTATTCGACGGGATTCGGTTCTTATCATCTCTTGTCAGTCCTTAATTATCAACCTTATTGGACTTGAGCTGACCCTTATTGGTGTTTATAACCTTACCGATCAAAAATTACACAAAAAACAATGGACCAGAAAGAAACACCATAGGAGCGCAAACTATAAACTGAAGTTCATTGTTAGAATTATTGCCCTATCTGAATGGCTCCGATCATTATAAGCACTTATCGCTTTTTAGCACCGTATTCAGCTGCTTCGAAACGTTATCAACCGATATGAAACCCATTTAGCCATTCAACATGCCTTATCAACTCCTTGATTTTTTTGTCTGAGTTGCGCGACCTGAAGCGCATCAGCCTTCAGGTATCCGTGACAGTTCCGTTGGTGAAGAAATTCCCCAACGGAAGGCGGATCCCGCAACCACTGAAACGCATCGAGGATGTTGCGGGTGTGACATAAGATTTCCGCAAAATCAGAATTTTCCTGATGAATACAATACCAAGTTGACTGTACATGTGGTCCTAGAGATGTGTTTTATTCCTCCATTGCCAAATCTTTCAACAAAGCCTTCTTAGAAAGTGTTCTATGACATTTGTTTTGTACCGCCGGTACATCACATTCACATACTTCATATATATTCACCTTCTCCAAGCGTAGGTGTTTAGCCCAGTGGGTATGACACACGGCTGATCGTAATTTCTAGACTCACCACCGCCAACGTTTTTCGTTTCGTATTAACTTCGTTATGTAGGTTAATTTATTAATAGCGATTCGTCTTACCTGACGGGCGGACGGACGGACGGGTGTCCTACTTGGCTTGGCATAAAATACTAACGCATTCAATACTTGCAGGGCACATTTCAATCGCTTCAGGGCTTTAAATATTGGATGCTGAAGTATTGTAACGTTTCCACAGCGTTATTGTCGCTCTCGATCACTTTTAGCGGTCTGTTTTCAGTTTTGTTCGAGCGCTCTGGCTGCATTGGATGCTCATTTGCGATGTACTTGTCAAGGTATAGAGCGAACACTCGTCGGTCATCTAAGACAATAAGTTACATTTGCAATGTTAACTTTTGCACGGTATTATTTTGCTTGAACGCATTGTTTATCGCGTGGACGTAAAAACGCCTTTTACCAGTGTGCCTGCACCCGCCTCTTTAAGCATTTCAAGAGTTTGATACCGCTATACGTGCTTGACGTTCTTGCCTTTGTTCTTCCTTGATATGAGTGAGTTCATATTTCCGGCTTGTAATCTACAAGACTATCTTAACGCAATATGGGTCATGTCACGTTAATACAAGGGTTTATGTTCAGTCAACAACTCCACAAAGCTTGTGTCGGCGATGTTTGTGCAGCTTAAAGAACAGGAAATATTTGTTTTTAAAGAAATATTATTGTAATTAAAGCTTATTTATCTGAAGGGAACGGCGCTGTGTAGAGTTTGACTTTGACAGAACCTTCTAGAGTTGCAAATACTTTATGGTTTTGTTGATTCTTGGTTGCATTTAAAGAAAAGCGTCGCAGTAGTATTGGAATGCCCGTGGCACTCATGCGCTTACCGTGTATAAAGATATAATGGCAGGTTTCACGCTCATTGATTATATCCTCAGAGATAGAGCTTTTGTTGCCTTTCAAAAAGTAATGGCATCTACACGCGGCGCGCTGATTTGTTACAAAGCTGAAATCGTACCATTGTATGATACGGCTTACTCTGGTGATGCGGTTCGTTACTTTGCTTTCCGGAGCAGTCACCGCGGCATCTATTGGGTTAAAGATAGGAACTCTTCTAAAAGAGAAAATCCAGAACTGATTACTGAATACGAACACATTACTTTCAACACGCGTGGCTCAAGGACTATGTTTGAGCGCATCAATGGGCCTGTACGCGCAAAAACAGCACCGAAATTTCTTCGAAATAATCCGTTTCCAAGCACCGATTTGGTTGCCTAGCTGCAGGGGCAAGCCTGCTTTGGCCAGATATACCTTCTTTTTGTAAGTTAGGAAGAGTAAAGCAGTGAACGGGGCTATTTGGGTGGGCGTTCATGATTAGGAAGAGTGTTCTTCATCGTCGTGAAAGTAGTTTTCCTTTAAAATTACCGGATTCACGATGCTTCGTTCTCTTGTAGTTCGCCATCCACTAAGCTTCCACTGGTCTGTTCATCACCTGCACCGCGCTATTTAGGCTGCCTCGATGTTGAAATACTTGAACCTTCTTGTGATCGAAGATTATACCGCCACATTTTTGCAATGGCTGGAGATGCTCTTTGTGGAGTGCACCGGAAACGAAGCCTTCAACTACATGATTTTCATACTGACGCGACAGAATATTTCAGCGCTTTTTTTTCCTACACAGTTTTTCTTTCTCGTTTTTGTGTTTCATTGTGTGAAAAGCCAAAATGAACGTTAAAGAGTCGTAAGGCGATTGGAGTACTTGGTCCTCACGAAAGTCTGCGGTAATTCCACTTGTACGTTAAATACCAGAGTTCATAATGAGCCATGGCTCCATTTCGTTAGAGTCCTCTCAAACGTTCTTCTGTGTCAATTGTGGCCTCCCGATGCAGCCACCAGCCCCTCAGAAATAAACTGAGAAGCCTGTCACACCTTCACACTTCAGTCGAATAGCAGACGCATAGAGCCTCCATTTCAGGCGGGCCTTCGGTTAACACCCATGTGTTTGCATCGCTTCACACGTTCTTTGACAATCGAAGCGCGTCCCCAGTTACTTGGGATGACCGACGCCAAGTGTTGTCACTTGGGCTTTTCTTTCGCAGAGCGTGTTGTAATTGGACACCCAGCTTACTAGCTTGAGCTAGATGCCTCAAGCGCCCCGGAAGTGCGTCACCAATAAGAGACGGCTAATCTTTCTGTTTACGACATGGCGCTTTTCTCTCTTGCAGGTGCTTGCGTTCTGGCCGCCGCATTGGCAATCAGCGCGTTAATAACAACAACGCTGTTCAGCCCTTGAAAAATCGTGGCGGATGCCGACTGCTGATCACGCGAAACCCACTTGCTCAGACGCTGGAAGGTCACAGCGAACGAACCTAGTCACCTGGGAAGACGCTTTCTGCTCGTAATGCTTATCGACCCGCATGCTGCGTCGTCGGTGGCTGTAATTAGCTTTGTGTCTCGTTTTAGTGTGAACGCTAAATAAACAATTGCGTTGTTATAACGTACGTGTCGTTGTGGTGAATTTTTTGATCCCTGCAAAAAATCCATCAAACTCTGGTCTGGGGACATGTGATATGTATTTACATTAAGACTTCGTTCACTGTCATATCAGTTACTGCATAAGCTGCGCGCGGAATAATTACAACACCCACTGCACTTCGTACGCTACGAAATTAGGCCATTAGAACACTAGCTCTATGTCTTTGCGATTTCAGAAGAATTCCATTGCGGCACTTTAATGACACGCGTTCCGTTAATCTTTTGATTAAATTTAACCTTCTGTTTTATATTACGTTGTAACAGCCCATACCACCTTTGCTGCCATTTCTGCGTCCCCATCTCTAGAGAATGAAAATATTACTGAGTTTGCTTACACCCATAACTATATATTTCCACAAGTCCAAACCGATTACGGTAAGCAAGAGGCTCATTTTTGGGCTATATCATTATACGATATCTTTTTCTGTATGTCATATGGTGAATTTCATGCACGGGAAAAATTGTCATCTACGCGTACGTAGCATGAGGCTATAAAGGAAACCCATACGGTTTTTTTTAAATAACGTTTCGCAGTTGAGGAAGCATTCGTCCTGGTCAGAGATACGAACCCGGGACCAAAGCGTACTCGGGGCAGTCGCTCTTCTATAAGAGCTAACCAGGAGGCTAGCAGGTCGCATCCCGAGGCCCAGTTAATTGACAACTCCAAGCACAGGGACACTGGCTATGGCAACTCAATTCTCCTGAATCCCACAAGCTGGACGAAGTATAGGAATATACATTTGGACAAGTTTGTACTGGTTGAATATCTTGACGGGAGAGCGCAAGACGACGAAGACAAAAGGCAGGAAACACAGAGGACAGCGCTGAGCTCAGAACTAATTTTACTTGAAACCACACACAAATTTACGTACTACGAGCTATATCCACGTGCTCTCCTATCAATGGCGTCATTATCAGTGCATGCCCAGGCGAAACAGCAAAAGCCTCTAATCTAATTCTACACTATGAAGTAGTTTAAAAATGCAAATTCACTGTCGCGCAAATGTAATGAAGCCATGCTTACACAACGCGATGCTTTTTTCCTGATATGGCAGGCCTCCAGTAATATCCCAGGTAGTCTGATCGCTATGTGCGCAAAGCGTTTTTAAACCGCTTCATAGTGTATCATTTGATTACATGGTTTTGCTGTTTTGCCTGTGCACTGATAATAAGGCCGTCGATGGGAGAGCACATGGGTATCGGTCGTAGTACTTAAGTTTGTGTGTGCCTTCTAATAAGGTTACTTGCGAATTCAGCGCTGTCCAGAGTGTTTCCTACTTTCTGTCGTCTCGCGCTGCCTTTTCAAGATGGAAGAAGTGTCTTGAGAGGGAACAATTGTCCTCCACCCGAATGTGGCACGAAAGTACGAAGCAAACCCGTGTGGAAAAATTCTCATCCACCCAAATGTGGCACAAACCTACAAAGGAAACCCTTATGGGTTTTCTTTGTAGTTTCGTGCCACGTTCGGGCGGACGACAATTTTTCCCTTTCAAGATACTTCCTCCGACTTGAGGGATTCGGCAGAACTGATTAGCCGTGCTAAAGTTCGGTAATTCATCGATCATAAAATTCCGATTCTGATTCACAATGGATCCAACATCGCACAAAACTTGACTGTCATATACGATGTCTAATATGATTTATGCTAGCATATACCTTTCTATGGGAACCTTTATATAGTTTGCGGAAGAGGAAGACGGAGTGATTCTCGTGGAGACCACTTTTCCTTCGCGCTGCAGTATTTTCGGCTCTTTCCCGTGTTTTACTGGGAGACGCCGCTCTCATTGCCACGGCAATAGAAGTGGAGTCGGCAGAATGCCGACGCGACGTGACTGCTTCGCCAGGTACCGGCCCGAAGAAGAGAAACTGCCCACCGAGTCAAGCTGCCAGTGAGGACACTGTGTTGTACTCCTGCTCAAACGATGACGCCTCAGATGACGAAGGCTTCGAAAGAGTGGTACACCGGAAGGCCAAGAGAAGAAACATCAGCGGACGGTCTTCGTCAAGTAAGTCTACCGTCGTTCCACAGCGCAGGCCATCGGCGCACACAATTCTTTTTGTGCCGAACGCACCTGCCGACAACCTCAACCGCCTCAATCGACAAGCGATTTCCGTTTCTCTGGAGGCTCTTGTCCCAGGAGAAATCAAAGCTATCAGAATTGATACTCGAAAGAACGTCCTGGCTATTGACGTCCACAACCGAAGCGCAATCAATGCTTTGATGGTAGTAAAGCTCCTGGGCAACATCAATGTCCGCTAGCTCATTCCTCAAGACAACGAAACAACGGCCGGTATTGTTTATGACATTGACACATCCATTAACGACAGCGACCTGCCAATTTTAACCAAACCTGCGACAGATGGTGTTATCTTACTACAAGCTCGGCGCCTTGGCAAGTCGACCTGTGTAAGGCTCGTGTTTAAAGGTGACTGCCTACCATCACATGTAAACGTCGGCCACTTTCGTCATGTGGTACGACCTTTCGTACCCAAACCACTTCAGTGCAGAAGGTGTCAAGGAACTGGACATGTGAGTGCTGTCTGCCGAAATACAATGATATGCCCACGATGTTCCGAACACCACGACACCGACACTTGCCGTGCAACAGAGCTCAAGTGCCCAAATTATGAAGGATCGCACGCTGCGTCCTCAAAAGACTGTCCACGCCTAAAGAAAGAGCAGGAAATCTTGAGAAAAATGGCCAGAGACGGATCGTCACACAGAGATGCTTCTGAAGCGATAAGGCGACATCGCTCCCGGAAACGAAAGTCTATGAAACCCTCTTCCGGTTCAAGGGAAATGTCTCGTCCGGCAACGCCACCTCCTGTTCCATCTGTCTCCAGTAAGAGCACGAATGTCAACGAAAGAAGTGGCCATGCTTCATCAAGTGATGCGTGGCCGGTACTGCCGAGGACATGCCACGCGCCAGAGCCACAGCAAATGACTCGCCATTTACAGTCAAATGTCACTACAGTTGCCCAAATGCAAGACATGGACTCACAAGTGATTGCCATGCTCAAATCGCTTACGAATGTCATGCGTCTGCTACTGACGAACATGGACACTCCAGCTGCTCGTAGCGCACTGCAAGTATTGGACGCGCTGACTCCAGTACTTGAAAGCATCGCATAGCACCATGGCCCGCCCCTCGCTGCCCTTCCACAAGGACGTCAAGAAAGCATCTTTACTGCAGTGGAATGCCCGTGGTCTCAAATCAAGAATTTCAGATTTTCGATATTTTGTCTTCGAAAACCGTTTTCCCATCCTCGTAATTTGCGAACCGAACGTGCAGAATGTTATACGTATTTCTGGCTATGAGGCATTCCTGTCCTCTACCTGTGGTGATGTAAGCAAGGTAATTGTATATATTAGATGTGATCTGACTTACGCATTGCACCCAGTTTCGCCTCACGACGACAACCAGTACGTTTGTTTAATCGTGAAAATGAATAAGCTTACGATCACACTCGTCGCTGTGTACATTGATCCTTCAAGTGGCTTCGACTATAAACGACTGCACGACGTGCTATCAGCGACACCCGGACCTACGATTCTCACAGGAGATTTTGATGCTCACCATTCGCTTTGGGGGAGCCTGAAGATGGTCTCCAGGGGAAGGCGAATAGCATCCTTTGCCACACAGCACGACCTTTACTGCCTCAACGATGGTAGTCCGACATATTTACGTGGGCCTACCTACAGCAGCTGCCTAGACTTGACCCTGGTTTCTCGGCTTCTTGAAAGAAACGTGCAATGGTTTACAGACATCGAAACACATGGAAGTGACCATATTCCGACGTACCTGAAGATCAAGGGACTATCGAAATGCTCCTCCATGACGCTCTGGCGAATTGACTGGCCGGCGTTTCGGTCGCACATGGAGGGAATATGTCAGCAAGGGAACCATTCAAGTCCGGAACACGAAATTCAAAAAGCCATGCAAGAGGCTACGCATAGTTTCCAGCCTTTCCCGAAATATGCAGAACTTGAAGCAAAACTGCAGCGACTACGAGCAATTCGCCGGCGGGCTGAAAGAAGATACAGGAGAACTAAATCCATTCATGATCTCCGAGAGGCAAGGTGGATGCAAAAGAAGATTCAACGTCGCATTGATGCACTACAATCTCAAAGATGGAAACGTTTCTGTGAGTCGTTGGATCCACGTCAGCGATTATCTCAGATATGGAGAACCGTGCGTGGGCTTCGCGTATCACCACAACAGCGTGTCCCTTTCAAAGCCCTCGCTTTGCACCACGGTCGCAGCGAAATTCACATTGCTGAAGAATTTTGCTCAAGACTTTCCAGCTTGCAGTTGCAACGCGCAATTACACCATGTGCTATTCCTGTGCCACGGGATTCCCGCATGGATGTAATTTTTTCGCTGGAGGAGCTTGAAGCGGCACTGGCGACTTGCAGGCGCTCTTCGTCACCTGGCCCGGACGGGGTTACCTATGCGGCGCTCACCAATCTTGGGCAGAAAGCACGACTCATGCTGGTAAACCATTACAACGAGTCTTGGCGCAACGGTTTGGTTCCACGTGACTGGAAATGCAGCCGCTTGGTTCCACTTCTCAAACCTGGTAAATCACCGTTAAACTTGTCATCGTATCGCCCCATCGCTCTGGCCAGCTGCATGGGGAAAATAATGGAACGAATGATTTTGATGCGCCAGGAATGGTACCTTGAAAATTACAACGTGTACCCAGATGCTATGTCTGGTTTCCGGTGAGGGCGCTCATCCATAGATAATGTCATCGATTTGGTTACATTTGTTCAGCATCAAAAACGCCGGAAACCACTCACTGCTGCATTATTCCTAGGCATAAAAGGCGCCTATGATAATATAGCACATTATGCCATTATAAATGCTCTTATTGAAGCCGGAATCGGTGGCCGCACTCTTCAGTGGCTGTGCAGTTATTTGACCGACAGGCATTTCTTCGTGATGACCGAGGATGGCGCCACGACTCAACACCAAACGTGCCGTGGAGTACCGCAAGGCGGAGTGTTGAGCCCGACGCTATTCAACTTAGTGCTCGTTGGCCTAGTCCGATGCTTGCCCAACACAGTTCAGGTATCAATATATGCCGACGATATCTGCATTTGGGCGTCTGCCGTAACACGACTGCAGGTACGAGCACGGCTACAAAAGGCAGCTACGATAACATCTCTGTACTTGCGAAAACAGAACTTAGAGCTGTTTTCAGAGAAATGCTGCCTTGTTACATTCACTCGGAAGGAAATGCAGCGTTATAGTGTAAAGGTCAATGGGCAAGCAGTAGCAAATGCACGGAAACACCGCTTTTTAGGGGTAATTATTGACCGAGACCTATCATGGAGCCCGCATGTTTCATACCTGAAGAAGAGATAATTGACAATAATACATCTCCTCAAATTTCTCGGCGGAAAGTCATGGGGCACTTCGGTGCGGTCAATGCTGCAGCTGTATAACGCCTTGTTCCTCGGTTTCGCAAGATACAGCCTCCCTGTGATTGGGAACACCTGCAAAACAAACCAGCGTGTACTCCAGGCACTACAAGCTCAAGCCCTAAGGATGTGTCTCGGTCTTCCGAGGTGTGCGTCTACAGCGGCAACGATTGTCATAGCTCGAGATCACCCAATATCAACGTACTTGGCAACCGACGCTCTCAGGGCGCATATTCGGCACGTTGCCCGATTACCTTCTCACCATCTTGCCACTCTACCCACAGAGAGACCGCACACAACTTTCAGTCGTTTAATTGATGCCAATCGTACCTCATTGCCATCGAACTACATGCCTGCAGCAAGACCATCCTTACCTTTATGGTGCCTGCACAGACCTGACATACGCCTCACCATCCCAGGAATCATGAAGAAAGCCAACATGCCATCGTTTGCCCTTAAGCAGGCCACGTTAGAACTCTTACATGAGGTGCACAGTGGCCGCGTACACGTTTACATCGACGGTTCAGTCACATCTGCAAGGGCAGCTGCCGCTGTGGTGATACCAAGAAGATCCGTCAAGATACAGCTAAAGACGTCACATGTATCATCAACGACAGCTGCTGAACTGGTAGCCCTGCGTGCGGATCTTCATTTTATTAAGGAGGAACCATCCACGCATGGTCAATCTTCTGTGATTCCAAGGCAGCCCTACAGAGTGTACTCTCAGCACTGCGCCATGGATCATATGAGCAGCTCGCCGCAGAGATCAGAGAAGTCCACCATCGACTAGTTGACGAAGTACACGATATAATATATCAGTGGTTGCCTACTCACTGTGGCATACATGGCAATGATCGAGGAGACGCAGCTGCCCGATCTGCCCATGACGGCGTCAACTGCGTTGCCATTCCTCTTTCGAGAGTCGACGCAGCGAAAAAACTTGCCGCACTTGCGCGTGACCTGACGTTAGCCCAGTGGAATTCACCCGATTTCACAAGTGCATGCCTCCATACTCTGGACCCTAATTTACAGCTCCATATTCCGCCTGCGCTTCCACGACGTGACTGCACCCTTCTTATCCGTCTTTGGCTTGGAGTACCATTTTCAAATGCCTACTCTTTGCTTATCGGAATGGCCAACAGCCCACTGTGTGACTTCTGCGGGTGCAACGAAACGATTGAGCATCTTCTTTGTCAGTGCTCTTGTTTTAACCCACAAAGAACTGTCCTCTCAGCCTCCTTAGACAAACTGGACAAGCGCCCAATGACAGTAAACAAGATTCTTGGAACCTGGCCTACACGAACATCAGCGCGATCCGCTATGAAGGCGCTGCTGTGATACTTGAAAGACACGGAACTTTCTGACAAATTGCGACAGTACACTGTGTGGCGCGGAACTGTACGGTGACACTGCGTAAGACTAGGAATGCCTTTGCGGGTTGCGTGACAGTGCCCACAGAAATAGTTCGTGTGTACGTACGTGTGTGTGCTTAGGTTTTTTTTCTGTTTTTTTATCCTTCTTTCTTTCTCACCTATTGCATACCCTTTCCCCTCCCCCAGAACAGGGTAGCCAACCGGAGATAATCTCTGGTTAACCTCCCTGTCTTTCCTTTGCCTTTCTCTCTCTCTCTTATATAGTTTGTATGGTATTACTCAATATTGTGCTTAAAAATAGGGTAAAATTCACAAAATAGTGTAAAATAATGTATCCTTTACTCCATTCATGCCCTGTGGAGGGATTCGGAGAATGACATGTCCTTTTTTTTAAAGCCTCAAATATTTTTAGCTCCCGTTGTCGACAACCTTCAAGTGACCTTGAGCCAAAAGTCAGAGCCGTTATCCAGGAACTTAAACGACAACAGCTGGCCAACTTGCAATAACAAAACGAGGTCATCCGGACAACCAGTAAAAAGTGGTTGTCACCACACTTTTTAGAGGACCGCATTACATACGTTAGTTGCTGCCCAAAGAAGCTACAAAAAAATATTGCTTCCGAGTTCTTCCTAACGTTTGTTCACAATATCATTCAAGCTGTAACATCTAGTACGCTGAAGTTTCGTCATTTCCAATAGCGACGTTCAAGAGACAGATACAGGGCACCACCCAGCTGAAGAAGACAACAGAAATTGCTATTTCTGTCGCGACTACCGAAATTTCTGTCGTACGACAGAAGTTCCTCACATTTCTGTAGTTGCGACGGACATTTCTGACGCTACGACAGAAATTCTGTCGTCGCAACAGAAGCATGCATTCTGTGGCGATGACCAAGAGTTCTGAAGTCGCATTTTAAACGTTCTGTCGCGATAAGAGTTATCAAGTCGCAACAACTTTCTGTCGCCACAGTGATTTTGACGTCGCGACAGGGATTCGCTATCGCGACGACAGGCACTTTCTGTTGTGGGGTTGGAAATGCGCCACTTTCTATCGCAGCGACATAGGTTGTGAAGCGACGACAGAAGTACTTTCCGCCATGAGGCTTTAAAATTGTAGGCCACGTTTCCATCGGTGGTATACACTCTACTTTTCTTTTGGGCGGTATTCAGTGGTGCGTTGTCTGAACCCGGCAATGAAGATAGCACCGACACCGGTACTAAAGTCAACGGGACCAATTGTCGTAATTGTTCACTGACGACGAAGCGCCAGCAATCGCCCTACCGGCCTCCTCAAAACCGGCCGCTCATCAAAATCATGGCGTCTGCGGAAATGGCGGCGTATCCATTTTGTTTTATTTCGTAAGATGTGGCACACAGGCCTGTGGACGTACAGGTTCTGTGACGCTGACACATTAGTTAATTTCACAGAAATATTGCATCAGCATTTGCAAAGCGCAAAAGAAGTTTCACCCTGTTCCACAAAGATGCGTAAAAATTTGTCTCTTTCGGGTGTCAGTTGAGTTCCGAGTGCAGGGACAAACGAACCATTATCCCCGATAACAACAAACGCGCTGCGCAAGAGATCCTCCGAGCCTGTCTGCTTTCGCTGGTCTCCATAGGTCATACGTAGAAAGGAGCCGTTAAACCTAGCTCATCATTACCTAAGCCTAAAGGAAAAGTTCGATACGAGGGAGTAAGGGACGCCCTAGTAAGCACCGGACCTGTGATTATGGAAGGGGACTAATAGGGGCCCAAAACGAGAGTATGCGCCACTCGTGCGTTAACTACATACGCACGCGTAACCGTCCCCCCTCCGGCGCCTATAACTGTATTGGTGCGTTGGTTAGTGGGGGCGAGCTCCACCACTGGAAAACTTTGCGGCGCCGTCAGTGCCGTCGGCGTGACCTGTTATGAGTGATCACGTGCGCACAGCAGCCGCACCAGCTTCCGAAGCGAGCTGAAAACGAAAGTTTAGAATCCCACCTGCGCTGCGGTTCTGATTAAGTGGGGACGTTTTCCCGCTTCGGGTGCGCTACAAGCAAAGTCTTTGAAGGAGTCCAATACGGTAGGTTACTTCTGGGTGCCGCAATGCTGGACACACGCAACGCAGCCCGGTGAAGCCTTCACACGTATCCGCAGGAAAAGACGCTGCGTGAAGCTTGGGTCGCGAAACTTACAACCGGAAAACTGCCATCGGCTACGACTCGGGTGGTCAAGAAGCACTGCCGCGGGGAAGATTTGTGCCACGGCGTCGGGGCTGCGATGTTCGATGAGTTGCAAAAAGCACGCACTGAGACGCTCTTCCGCAGGCGTCCCGGCTAATGTCATGAAGCTCATATCTAGCATCAGGCATCAACAAGTTCATAGTGAACTTGTTGATGCTAGATACCGGCATGTTCCCTGGAACAAAAAGGGAATGATAAGAAGCAGATTAAAAAAATTATGACATGTGCTCACGTTTGTGTTGGTACCAAACAATGAATTTACTGGAATAAAAAAAAGAAACTAGAAATTATTCGCCCAGAAGACCGATAAAGATACAGTGTGACGCAACTTCGGAAATAATGATATTGAAATGTCCACAACCTTACAAGGAAAAGAAAAGATGAAATCGTCTCGACGCCACGTCACAAGTCGCCGTAGACCTCGAAGTCCCTAGTTATAACGAAATGTTTGGAACAGTTCCCATAGCGTCCACGCAACAATGATTGCTTGAGCACTGTCAAATGCTCATATGCTAGGGCCTAAAGCTCACGGCACGGTGCGAAAACATGCTCCTAGTGAAAGCGAAACATTGTGTGCGGACATACATGCAGACGCGCAGTCGTTCGCTGACAACCCGTGCAATCCCTGCATTGAGGCACCATTCTTTTATGCTAATTTGGTTATACAGACTGCCATATCATAATTCAAATAGTTTTCTCTCAGCAACTGCCTACCTTTCCCGCAGGAAGCGGATTCGGGGGACCATCGCGGCGAGCACGCGCAGTGGGCGTCCAATGTACGTATTCGGTAAAGACATAGCTTCTGTAAGCCATTATGTGCATTCTGTTTGCCCAAGATTATTATTTTTACAGTAAAAACTTCCATGATGTCGAGAGCGCTTACATATATGTCCAGGAGTGTTCCCGCGTGGTGTTTTTATTGAGCGCCGACAGTGAAGCGTATGAGGAGTGCGGCGCGTAATCCTTCATACACTGCAAACGCAAATGAGCCGAAAAGGGCATATTAAGGGATGTCACCTCCCTTGAGACTACGTGCCTGAAAACCGTGCTCCCTTACAGTGGTGCAGAAATGTTCAGCGTCCTCCATTTCGCTCCCTCGCAAAATGGGGATGAAAGAAGGAGAAAGAACCTCAATTCTACATCCTTATTAAGAGGGAGTTTCGAAGATAGAGGCCTCCCTTTAGCGTAAACGGAGTTCTCTGTTTCTTATTTTATGCGTTATTTTATTTTAGTATACACATCTGTGAGAAGGAGACGAGAAAGGAGAGATATATTGTCCATGTGTATGCTTTTCTTTCTTTTAATTCTGCAAATTCATACATTTCCAGAGTGCAAGCCAGCTTATTTAGGGCGATATAAAAGACGATTTGTTCGTCTCATTGATCACAATGTCCTGTCGCGCTGCCAGAACCGCCGGTCGGCACCTGGCGACCTGACTTCGGAAGCGCGACCATGCAAAACTTCGACGGCTTCGGCGGAGGAATGTCCTCGCTTCTGTTTGTTTTCCCATCAACTAAAAGTGAAACTGAAGGCAAAGCCCTCGAAGCGCCACTGTCGTCGGCGCCGGTGACAGCACCTGTTTTGCTCTTCGTAGTTCTGCGCGTGTGTCTATGTGCGTTCTTACGAGAGAATTACGGCGGCCGTCGGAGAGTGTTGCGTGTAATATGTGGAACCTCACAAGAATACCTGCCTCCTGTGCAGCACGGCGGTGATCGGCCACCGCGTAGCCATCGCCTTGTGATCTGTGTACTACAATACACTTTTGTGGTTCGCGCGGCCGTGCTCGGGCATTCCCTACTGCGCCATGATATGAAAGCGGCTAGTTAAACCTCGCCCACAGTCCTCACAAAATCGGAGCGCGTACGGTGTGGACTGCTTTGGAAACGGCGCGTTTCGGATTACCGCTTGCCCAGTTGCCTCATGTTTCACGCGGCCTTATATACATTCAGCTGCGGTGGTGAGTACGGCGTGGACCCATTGCGTAATGCACATAATGCTCACACCTTTTATGTTGCGGTGTTGAGACCGTCGGTCCGCTGAAGAAAACTCAAGGAGCTAGTGCCGCACGAAAAAGAGACATTGTTTTGTTTCTTTCAATTTCTCCTCTTTTACGTGCCGGAACCACGATCTGATTACGAGGCACGCCGCATGCAGTTGGGGACGTCTGATTAATATTGATCTCCTGGGGTTCTTTACCGTGCACAGCCACGGCACGCCAGCGTTCTTGCACGCCACCGCATCGAAGTGCGGCCGCCGTGGCCAGGATTTGATCCTGCGACCTCGTGCTTAATACTAAGCACAACGCCAAGGACACATAGCAACCACGGCGGGTCAAAGAGTGTTGTATTTTCGTCATGAGGTGTACGTGCTTGATAACCATTCCCTAAGTGTCGATATAGGTTGTGACAGCGATTTGTGTCACAGCAACATTATTTCTAAGGCGGCAAATTACTGTTATGCAGCATGAACAATGCAAACAGCCAGCCTGTTTCTGTGTTAAATGGAGGCATGCAGTGTGTGCACACAATTATGTTCATTTTATCAGTTTTGTGAAATAAGCTTAAAACTGCATGCATGCATTTTCACTGGGAAATCTGTACCAGCACTTTCTTGTGCCAAATTGTCTAGGCACAGAAGTTTGTGCATTAGAAAGAAATTTCAGGCAGTTACAGCATACAATTTCTTTTTCTTAATTAATAAAGGGAAAATCAGACATCCACCCGTTCATAGCAATTGCTACAAAGGAAGCCCATAGGGGTTCCTCGAAAGAAAAGCCTCAGAGTTGAAGAAAAATTCGTCCTGGTCCGGGACTCGAACCCTGGACCACCGCCTTTCCGGGGCAGCCGCTCTACCATCTGAGCTAACCAGGTGGCTAGCAGATGGCAGGGCGAAGTCGAATTTGTCGACAACACACGAAGCAAAGACAAGTGTTTGACGTAGTAGTTCAGCAGAACTAAAGTCTGCAGAACATGTCTAAAGTGAGCTCCATCATCAGGGCAGTTCGGGCTCCCAAAAACACAAGTGCCAAAAATCTGGAGGCTCTTGGTATTCACAACACGTATGAAGAACATGCCACAGCAGTGGTCACGCCTCAGACAGAACGTCTGAATTCGACAAAACAAGGAAAGGCCCTATTGCAAAAGGTGGGATATCCCCTGAGAGCGCAGTATGGCTGGGAAAAAACAGTTTCGCTACCCAGACAAACAAGAGAGAAAATTCTAGTTTCACCAATCCCAAAGAATATGAGCACGGAACACCACCAAAGCAGGAAAGCGCAATCAAAGGCTTTACTAAAGAAGTATGAAAGAAATCCAGACATATACTACACAAATGCGTGTAGAGTGGCAGCAGACAAATTCACAATAGTGGCCTTCAATCGGTTCACAGTGATAACAATCTCCATTCGTAACCCTTCAACCTGTACCATGGATGCAGCAGCCATAGCACTGGCCTTTCGAGGTGCAGACAGACAGACAGACAAAGAACTTTAATGACAAGGTCCTGAGAAGCTTTGCCCTAGGGCAGAGCTGCGGGCTGCTCCCACGTGGGGACTGTTACGCCGAGCCTAACTGCCGCATCGTGGGCTCTCTGGACAGCCTAAGTTTGACGTGCATATTCTGAACGTTAAGAGACAGGAAGATAGCGGTATGGATTATAGAGAAAACGAGGACAGCCGGTATTCTAATTGTCATTAAGTAAAATAAGTGGAGCTGGGCAGGCCATGTAGTGGGTAGCCTAAGTTTGACGTGCATATTCTGAGCTCCGGATGGCAGAGCTCCCAAAAGAAACAATCTGCATTGGCTATGGTGTACCTCTAAGGCAGCATGCTGTTCGTTAATGACGGGTGCCGTCCCACGCAAAACTCACAGAATTGCACCAGGTGGTAATTTGGTGCCCGGCGCATTCTGGACTCGAGAGAAATGAGAGGGCAGACCGACTGCTCGGGCAATAAGCATCCAAGCACTAGTCGGTCCTTTCAAGGAACCCCCCATTGACCCACGTGACACGTTCGAAAACCAGGAAAGAGAGAGACAAAAATACAGGCGTCCGCACCCCAACCTTATGGGAGAACAGGCCAGGGATTAGTGCTGTGTACAGACTAACACATATCTACGCCTACAAATACTCAGTAAGATACACTCTGCATTCTATGAAAGTATGTGTTCTTGGTGCGGGGAGCTGCCAACTCTTGCCCACGTAACATGAATGTATAAACTACAGTCTCCAAATTCCAATTCGCCCCTTACGACGCAAGTGCCAAGTAACAGACAATGGAATGTTTGGCTTGCTAGTGAAGATGCAGAGAGCCAGAGAGCTCTTCTTGATCAAGCCCAGCAAACCGCAGAGACCAGTGGAGCCCTGAACTGAGGGACGCACCGCCCGCCCAAACCACTAAGAGAAATAAAGTTTATACTACTACTACTTGCCCTTAGTGCTATCAGCCATCAAGCTTACGTGCAATTACATATGAGCCACATGTCACTTGATTCACTCAGTTTCCGTCCAGAAAATGCACTCTTTGTTGGAGGGCATGCATGATTGATTGTTTATGTGCAACATTTTTTTGCCACAGAAGGGCATGTAATATGGAAACCGACGTAAACATTAATACACTCTGCAGCAACTTGTTCTGAATTGAACTTTCAAATTTTTTATCTCGCTGAGTAGTGTGCTACCATCTGGGTTTTTTTTATTTCACGTGGTAGAGGTGTGTGGCTGTCATTGTATTGCTTTTAAGCTTCTGCAATAAGTGTGCTTCTGGCACCTGGGACAAATTGTCAAAGCAAATATGTTTCAGGTAATTGTGAATTCTATTCAAACATGACACATATATTGCTGTATTTGTCTTGGAAAATTTATTCAGGCAAGCAGCTTTTATAGCTTCAGTAAATTATTCATTCTGGCAAATTCAGCTGACCCTTTTCAAGACTAACCATTAATTTTACAGCTGTGGCTTTCTATAATTCTAGTATTCAGTGTGTATACTGCTTCTTTTCAGGTACGTTAACATCATACAAGTCTGCATTCCTAAGAACTTCAACAGCCAGAGGCCACATTGCAAAGACAGGGATCTGAGTACCAAGAAAAAAAATCGATAATGAAGGTAGCAAGAAGTACTCACAAGCAAATGTTTATTGTCAGAGGGATGCAAGAATAATACAGCCCATGCAGGGGGTGCATGAAAGCCAGATAATAGCCACAAAAAACAAAGCCTACTCATATGTCACAGCCATTTTAATCAAAAATACATTTAACTCCAGTGCACGCATAATGAAGCCTTGCTACTTATGTCAATTTACTAGCATTACCACCCAGTACTGCTATGCTCCTGAATGGTGGCTCACGTTTGCAGGCAGCAATAGGTGCAGCGACATCCATCATTCGTGCATCACTCATTTTGGACAATACACACCTTGTTGGAAGGAAATGGAGCGACAGTATAGCTTTCTAACAATTCTTGGCAATTAGTTTGGGAGAGGCATTTCCAACCACACCAGACGAGACCGGCATTGCCTTGCAGCATGCTCGACACCGGGAACGTAACTTCTTGCCCCCAAACCCAAAATTTCTGTTTACCTGGCATAAGATGATGTTCAGACAATCCTCACCTGCCCCCTGCCTTCCTCGCCCCCCCCCCTCCCCCCCAACACATGTACAAAAATATTCCTGGCTACGGCACTGGTCCTTGTTACAAGAAATAGAAGTACAGATCCTTGCTCTCGATGTTCGCCAATCTGGAACACGATAAAATTGGCTAGGCAAAGTAAAGAAGACACCAATGTCAACCTTCCAGCTGATATGAAGGATTGCTTCAAAATATGGAGGGGCATGTACCGAAGTAGCCAGTAATGCTGTTTGGTCTGCACTCCAGCCACGTATTATTTATCAGGCTCTGTTTTACTGGCTCTCACCGAAGCAGAAGGACCAGATTGAGATCATTATTCAGAATGGGATGAGGGCAATAGCTGCTCTCCTTCTGTTCACTCAAGAACATGCCCAGGTGAACATCATGGCAGCGTTGCTGATTCAATGGGAATGAGCATGTGAATTAAAGAGGTTGCATGTTCTAGTCACTTCTGATTGCTTGGGTGCAAGAACAGACTTAAGGCTATGGCACGGCTGTACACTGATGTTCCTTTGGACTAATGTATTTTGTACAGACGATGCTATTACAGGAGATGGAAGCATAGTATGAGTACTGCCGTCTTTATAAAAATAAGGAATATACAATGGATGTCTGCAACTCTACTTGAGCTTCATACCATACATGATAAGAGTCTGCAGAGCAGGGCTGGTACGCGATAGTCACACATGACACCAATGAGGCAGCCTCATTTTTATCAAACATCGCCCAAATACAGACACACACCAATTCCTTGAGTGTCATTTAACAGCTGAAGCAAGACAGTAAAGCCACATAGCTTTGTCAGAGGATACACAAGCTTCACAACTACTCACTTTTAATGCTTGCTTACACTAGGTACAGGGACACATCTCTGGCCTTTTCAATGCCATGGCAGATAACAAAGCACACAACAACATCAACGACATGTATCTACCTGCACCTCTTGTGCCAGGCTCACTTACCGTCTTTCTACCCCGGAAAGTTTGCTCTGATGCGACACATGCTTTTACACTCAAATTCGACAGCCTTTGCTGCATCAATTTTGCCAGCACTGTCAAGGACACAGTATTCTTAACTGCAATTTATCATCAGGAAATACGTAATTTTATTAATGTGAGAGCAGGCATTTAGACTCACTATTTATGAATGGAAAGAAATGTCACTGCTGCCTGAATGAAGAGAGTAATCTTCTGCAGTTGTAGAGAGTCAGTGTAGCTTCATGCAATACTGTTTCACAGCAAGTTTGTACAAAGGATCATTACAGGCAGGGAATTATAGGCCTAATTGTGCTTTTCACTTGCTCTGAATGTGACCTTAAACAAAGCATTGTGTGTAAAAAGGGCAAATGTTCTTTGAAATGGAGCATCTATCAGCAAGTAGAATTTTGCCTTTTGAGACTTTTTAGCATCCATGGTGGAGAGATTAAATTGCCAGTGTATCTCTATAAGTCATGCCTCTAAAGATGCACTTGGCGTTTAGGCAGGTACATTTTTTTGACTAGGGAGGGACATACGGAAAAAACTTAAGTGAGAGAAGCATCTGCAAGGTTGCCAGCCTGGACTCGGGTCACCCGGGCATTATGTGCGGTGAGGCATAGCCTTTCCACCGCTGCCCGGGCCCACTGGATAGCCCACAGTTGGTTGTGTAGTTCCGAGCTAGTCAGAGCGCTTAGCCATCGCTCCTCGAGAAGGCCTGGTTCTATCTTGTCCTCTACATATACTGATCTGATCTGTGTGCACTTCCATAAGATGTGTGCCATGTCTGCGTGTTCGTGCTTGCAGAGCCTGCAGCTCATGTCTGAGTATTGTGTTGAATTTAATCTGTTTAAATGTACTGGGTTTTGGAACGTTCTGATTTGCAACCTTCTCCAATCTGTTTCTTGAGACCTGTCGAGTTGTTTGCAGTGTTGTGGGTATGTTTCTCTTTGTTTCGTATAGTGTGTCAGTATGTCGTGGTACCTGACCAGTCTGTCCCTGTTGTCTCGTATCGTTACTTTGTTGTTGTCGCCTCCCCGCAGTCCTTCCTCTTTCCCTGGGGGCTGCGGGGTGTCGGGCTGTCACTGTCCGAGCCGCATTGAGTTAGTTCTCGCGCGGCTCGATGGGCCTTCTCGTGAGAATGGGAGGGCTATTCATGGTTACTTCTCCCTTATGTGCTGGGATCCATTTGAGGTATTTGGGTCATGTCAGAGAAACACAAATGTATTGTTCCAAAATGGTACAGTGTTACTCTGCTGTTAGAAAGGTGATTCAGAAGAGCTCTCTAACTCCATTGACTAAACTTTCAGAGGTGATAGCAGTGGGTGATTTCCCTGTTACTCTGGTATTGCTAGTCTGGTGCTTACGGTCGGTGATATACAGAGCATACCAGTCTTGGAGCTCAACTTTCAAGAGCCAAGAGGCATGTCATGGGTGATTAAATCATGCATTCTCTCAGTCAGATGGAATTCTCACATTAAAACTGTGTACAAGCATTTCATCATCAGTACAGCTGTGAAAAGGTGGTAGTTTTGTGTAGTATAGCCTCCAAAATGCCTGACCTGTGGCGTTCTTTGTTGAGCCGACCATTCAGGCCTCCCCACTAGCTAAATTGTGGACACCACAGGTAGTATCTCCTCCATGCTGGGTTACCAGTTTATTAAGCTTTTTTTTAACAAACAATTAATTTATTCTTTATTTTTGCTGTCATTTTGATGGCCTGTCTATGCGTCTTGTTTTCAAAGGCTATATTATTTTCATTATTGCGGCCTTCAATGTTTAAAACTAATATCCCATATAATCCACCGCGATTACTCGTAAGAGAGAAATCAATATAGAACAAACAGTAGATGTGGGCAAATGTATGTGCATTAATTGACTTGAACATTCACCTGCGAAGGCCTAAAGTCAGGTTGCTCAATGGATCGAATAATCTCAGTTGGAGAGCAGCACTGAGTGTGTTGATATGCCTCTCACTCATCCAGTATACGTAAATGCATGCCTAACCAAGACACTTTCAGACTTTAGTAAAAAGGTAATATGTTGTGTAACGCTGTTCAGTTGAGACTGTGAATGGAACTGTTATTAAAATGAGCAAGCTAGAGACAACTATTGCAGAGTTTAATGCAGTGTTTATAATTCGTGGTACGTGCAGCATGATATTGCAAAAGACATAAATAATGCTCATCTCAATGTTTCTATCTATGCCTTCCATTTATCTCTTTGTCTCTTTGAAATTAAGCAGCAGGACATAACACAAGCACTGCTGCTTACGTTTATAATGGAGACATCAGCGGGTTTCAGACAGAGCCAACTCCTGTCCCTTATGCACATATGTTTTGCACATATGCAATATGTACGGTACTGTACATATATGCCGCGCTCATCATTCGTCTACACGCTAATAGGAGTTCGTTTATAATTGTGAGCGAGAAAAATACTAAACATCATTTCATCGGCATGTCGTCGGCGAGCAATGTATATATATTCTCAACTCTCAACTGTACGTGCCAATTCGACCGAGTCATACATACATACGGCGCGATTCGGCATACACGAACCTATATTCAGGGCCAGTATATCACATGGATCCATTTCTCGGGGTTACCATTGTTGTTATTACATACCGTCCATATAAACGACCTATCAGTGATAGCGTACGCGCAGCACAAGGACGGCACCTCGATCCGGCCTGCCTGCTCTATCGCCGACGACGTCGCAGGAAAATATATATATATATATATTGGCTTTGAGCATAACCGTCGGAATAAAGTGATCGCAATCGCACCTACTGTGTAGCACAATAAGAAAAACAAAGCGAATGCCAATTAACAGAGCTGCGATACGGAAGCGGCCGACGTTTCACGTACCGTCAACACGCTAACTTAATTGTTGACAAAACATGATTTTACGACTAGCGCTGGCCACACAGGAAGCGTTGTCGGCCGCATATGCCAAACTCGGTCCGAAGACGCTCGGAACGGGCAAGCAATTACTCGGCCCCGGGCCGGGCTTGGACCTAGGAGCGTCTAGCCGGGAAACATTCACTGGCGACAGCCGGGAAGTCAGCGAGTCGCTGAAAGTTCTTGCGCGAGCGGAACGCAAGCGAAATTCAAATATGTTCATTTCGACTACGTATTTACAATATCCACCGTCTACAATCGGGCAGCGCTTAGCATTGGGCTTCGCAACAGCTACGCAGTTAATCTAAGAACCCTCGGGCTAATCACAGGCCATATATCGAACCCCGCGTCGTAATAATGGGCTATTTTCCCATGCCCTTCACCTGCGGGCTTCCCTCACGCAGCGAGCGCACCATCCATAAGTCAATCTATTATTGCCCGGCCGGCATCGCGCACGGCGGACGTGAGGCGGCACACAACGATGGAAGCTTTGCCCAAGCCGGATTAGCAAACGGCGAGAAACTGCCGTATTGTAATAAGTCGTGGTTATCAGCGCGTGAAATGACAAGGAATAGCTCGATCATAACCTACGCTTATCCATACCGGCCTAGTCGCTGCGGTCGCGGATATGACACATAGCGTTACAGAAAGGTGTTCACAAAGCATTAACAGCCCTGCTCGTGTATTTAATAACATTTTCTACTCATCGGACCTTTGCGCTAGCTGTTACCAAAACTATCGTATTCACATGTGCATATGTTGATTGTTTACTTCAGCATGAAAAACAAAAGGATGCTCCATCTGTATAATTTCACATAATTACATTTTCCTTCCTTTCTTTCCTTTTCTTTTACTGATGTGGTGGGTTGAGTACAATGTACAAATAAAATATTTATGTCACTTTTGCACTACTCCATCACTTAGGAATAGCAAATCAGCAATCAGGACAGATATACTAATTTTCATATTATTTTTTAAATTTGTATTCAGTATGAGACAGATCACACTTAGCTTGCTTGCTTTTTAACAAGCTCTTGGTGAACGACGACACGTATGTTTGGGACTCTGAAGTAAACTGTGCAGTGCATCTGTCTCGGCATTCTTTGGAATGACAAGCCAAACCTTCATCTTCTGCGATTGTGGAAACTGACAGTTTATGCAACCACACACCCATAACACTTCTACAAACCTGTCATTCTTATACACAAATGGTTGAAGTGTGATGTCAAAATATATGTCACTTTCATCACTCATTGATTCATGTGCGACATCTCTTGTACTAATCAAGACTTGGCTAAACGATACCATCTCCAATAAAATTTTTCTTTCCACATCTGCATACAATACTTTTTGTTGTGAATGACGCACCTGCATAGAAGGTGGCATGCTCATAGCTTTAAAAAAATAATTTTTTGCAGTTCCAACTGGCGTTCGTTCATTCGTAGCGCACATTTTCATTTCACTTCAATGCTCAAGCAGAATGTTATCATAAGCACATACTACTGCCCTCCAGATGTAAATTAAGCATTTTCAAGCGAGTTTCAAAACATTCTAAATGAACTGCATATGCTATTTTGGCATTCTACTCTGATCATTTATGGCAATTTTAATTTCTCCGTTATTAACTGGACAACTGAATCTGTCGCAGCTGCTCATGCTCAATAGCACGTTTTCCATCATTCCTGTCTACACTTCCTATTACCTCACCTCATTACTCTCCCAACCTGTTCATCGTGTACATTGGCCAATATTCTATATCTCATCAGAGGCAGACAAATTAACATTCAAATATGCAAAGCCATCAAAATCGCCCTGGGCCTACCATCTACGGCTTCGACTACGAGACTTCTCAAGATGGGCGTACACAACCCTTGGCAAGAATTAGCAAGCTCATAAAGCCAGTCAGTTAGAATGACTTAACCTCACGCCCACCGGGAGATCAGTGCTGCAACAGCCGAGCTGCGGTGAAACCTTTATAAGCCACCATGGACCGAAAAGGAAGAATTCCTCCAAACATCCGCAAATCCCTGTGCAAAGCACCAATCACACGCAACATGCAGCTCACGTACAACAAGACAAGAAGACAAATCCGAGTGGATGCCCTACGGTGAAGACACAAGCAAGATCCGGACGCCAGATACATCGATGCAGCCAAATACCCGCAATGAAATGCTTACGCCCTGAACGTCGTAGATTCTCAGGGTAGAGAGCTAGCGTCTGCCGCAGTCCATGCACAAAACCCTGAGACTGCAGAAGAGACTGCAATCACCCTAGCAACTACCACGTGCAAGGACGCACCTATCGTTTTTTCTCATTCTGAAGCAGCTGTCAGGAACTACGCTAAGGGTCACGTGTCGACAGAAGCACTAAAGATATTGAAGCACAACAGCACTCTGATCCCCTACACCTGCGTGACCTGGGTTCCTGGGCATGACGGGCTGGAGGGGAACGAAGCAGCACATGCCGCGGCCCGAGGCCACACCTGCTGGCCCAACCCTTCCTACTCTCAAGATGCCCGGTCTGCGTCAGCAGGAGCAGAGACCGTACCCGTCACCTACTCAGCTATCCTTCAACATCACAGGGTGGAATGCAGGGTATAGCCACCACGTCACCCAAACCTCACCAAAGAAGAAAGTACCACACTCGGAAGACTACAGAGTAACACTTACACCCACGGAATACTCATGCACAGACTATACCCAAAGCTACAAGGATACCACTGCCCAATGTGCGACTTACCAGACACCTTGGCGCACCTGATTCTCGAGTGTCCATGGCATCTAAATACAGATGCATCGCCTTCCCCGAAAGAATATAACGCCAGACAAGAAAGTGAAGACCTCATTGAAACGTGGGAGGCCAAGCTCGTCTCCGAGGGCCTGGAACAACAATGACACCTCGTCACCAGGGCCAAGGAGGCAGCAAAGGCCAGAGGGTTCCTGGAATGAGGAGACCTCCCACCGAGAGTAGAACTGGGATTTAACCCGGATACTGTTTCAAAAATAAATGTTTATTCCTCCTCCTCATCTCGACGAGCGATCCTCTAATCTGTTCCGGCATTACTCACCTGGACAGGCTGTCTGATCATGCAGTTATAGTAGGTCTGCTTAACTTATCTTTAACAAAAAAGAAAACATGGCATGGCAAAGATGCATATTATGTGACAAAGAATGCCAGATGTTACTAAAATCCACACGTCAGCAAGTTTACAGCTATGATTTATTATGAATAACAGTGATTATGACACGTAATAAACCTCTATTCACAGCCTGACATAATCCTAATTCTGGTGGTGACGTAGTTGCCGAGTTATAGTGTGTGCAGTCATTAAATGACATGTTTTGTTGAGTGTCCACCTGCGAAGAGATCACTGCATGCCCTGACTTCCCCATGCAGTCTGACATGTCTGAAATTGTTATTAATGAGTCGGGCATTTTTACCTTACTAAACAGATTAAAAAATTCATCTACATCAGGTCACAGCAAATTTAATAACAAGCTACTCAAGAATGTGTCACAGTGTTTCGCCATACGCCCCTGGGTCCATTCCTAAAACTAGTGAGGGGCTAAAGTCATCCAATTCTATAAATCCGGCGAGTGTTTCTCACCCCTAAACTACCAATGAAGATCAACCAGCACAATTTGCAAACTTATGGAACACATTATTATTTCACAAGTCATCGACTATTTCGAAGCTCCCAGTTGAACATTGAATTACCAGCACAGGTTTTCATTTACATTACGACTTAATATCAAACCACCACATTTATTCCATCTTTGCAGCAGTTGGTCACTCTCTTGGCATCATCAAATGAAACCTAAAGCATGCTCTTGTCAACATACATAAACTTGCGCACACTACACATATCCACACAAAGCTCGAATACGCATCACTAATATAGTACTCTGGCAGGTATACATTGTTGACGAGATTGCATTTTTTCGAAACTGGGCTGCTCACCTTCATATTTAAGAACTATTCATCTTACACTTGCGTGTCATCATTAAAAGCACGTACCGATTTACAAGCACTATCCCTTCGCCACAATTCAGTGCGTCTTTGCCTCCTTGACAAACTTTATAATCATACTTCCCTTCACAAACATTTCTTTCGGTCACCACCTGTCGTCTTTTCATGCCGGGATCACCACCTCAAATTCAAGTGCACACCATGTCACACGTTACAATATGCATGCTCTTTTACACCCTGAATCATTACTGAATGAAACTGCTTTCCCTCTGATATTGCCACAGAATCTGACACTAAAATTTTACGACGTGCTACGCACAGCTAATTAGTTGCCTTTTTATTACATTCTTGGTTAGTTATTTTTGTGAGTTACTAATAAATACCTGTATTAAAACCGTAGTTCATGTGGGCATGCATATTTTCAACATTTGATTGTGCTGTGTGCATAACTTTTGTTTTGCAATTCTTATGATTTCTTACACTCTGTTTCTTAATAGCTAAGCAATGTTAGCATACTTTTGTTCTGTACTTTGTCCTATTATTTATTGTAACTATTACTTTGTAATCTCATTTATGATTGTACTCCTCCGTCCCTTGTTATGTAATGCGCTCAACTGAATGCCTTTAAGGGCACCATTGAGCACTGCAGCACTGCTACTTTGATGTAGCAGTGTTGTGAGGCATTTTGCCACCCCAGGTAAAGTTAACTACTGCACTCCTCTCCACTCTAGTACCAAATTCAGGCGCATCATACAAATAATTTTAAGTCACATTGTAAGGCATTGGTAACTAGTATGGGAAGAAAGTTGGTGCATGGGTTTCCAGGCATCACGTCATTGTTATTTCAAAAGTCAGTCATCCATAGTGCATTTGAAATTGGATATTTTACGGAATCCAACATTGTCCTTTGCCCATTGGTGAAATGTAGATGTTAAAGTGGGGTGAGAAACGACTAGGTGCGATGTGCCCATCTAGAGCTGCCAAACCTAAGTGGCCACCTGTTTGGCCTACAATACAAAATACCTCTGCTTGGTTGTGTTGCTGGTCAGATATATACATACAAAATAACAGAAGGTGCTGCTGTGCCAATATATTCACAAAAGTCTTACATGATTTTACAGGTGCCATCCATTAGCATTAAAAAATGGCCTGCACAACAAGCACAGTATCTTCAGTGGAAATTGTAGTGTTATATCTTGCATACAGAAATGTAGAAATGTGTAAACAAGGCACCGTGCTAAAATTTGTCTTGTGAATTCCTACTGTGCCAACTGTGCAGACTGATGACATATAGCTCGATGTGGGAGCTGGCCCAATCCACATGTACACAAAGGAAAATGATTCACCTCTTAAATATGTGAAATGACGTCTAGGTAGGCACAATAAATTTTCAGCTCTGTATGCTTCAGTGTTATGCTAGAAGAAAACATTTTTTTTAGTGTGTTGCTGATTCACAATTATATACCAACTATGCATATAGAAGAATAATCTGCAATCTTTTGGGCTGTGTGTTAAAATACCATGTATACAAACCCAGGGAAAACATTGGGAAGGCGGGAGATGGAAATTGAAGAGGATGAGCAAAACGAGAACATGGTGAAAGCAGGAGCCAACATTTCAACAAGTGGGCTTGTCTTCTTCAAGACGTCATATGCTTTCCTCATCACAGTTACAGATATTAAGAATTAGTTCAGTTGATGCCCAGCCAGATACTGCGTGATTTTACTGACACACATGCATACAATTGTTTGTCCTTTTTCTGTGGATTGCATTTTACCTACTAACAACTGAAAGATATCAGTCAACGCGAGATGAAAATAGTGTTGTTCTTTGCGGAAGGTATATATATATATATATATATATATATATATATATATATATATATATATATATATATATATATATATATATATATATATATATATATATATATATATATAAATATATATAGCACCAGTGATTGTGTTACGACCTTTGACAAGTCATGTGACGCGCTTGACACACCATGCTCACCGCTAGGTTGCTGTGCTTTAAGTGGCACATGTTTTTTTGGGCACAGGTTTGACCAATAAAGAGTTAATGCTTTGAAATGATGTTGCCAGTGTGTTATTCTACACTGTCGCGACAACGCGACAATGCTCTGAAGTATATTTATTGATTTGACAGCAAGAATTCCATAGACATTCTCTGTGGCATGAAGGAAGGAGATGCAGATCTGAATCATTATCATAATTAAATATACATATTATTACTGTATTAACCATTAATATACGTCGTTGTACTGTGCGGTAGTACAATATATAGTATACCGATCAACACAGTCAGTGCTCAAAGTTACCCGGGTCTGGAGAGAGTCCGTCCTCTCTTCCATTTTCTGAGCAACGGCTCGGCCCCGCCTTTGCAGGTCTACCTTAACACTACGGCAACCATTCGACAAGCACTAAAAGGGATTTTATTTCCAGTAGTGCCTTGTGAGGGGAAATTCCAACTCTCCAATTTTTGGAATAATGACTTAAATAAATAACAACTCGGTTTACAACCTCTGTCTGAGCAGCGTGATCTTGAATGCCTTAAATTGTTGCATAATCTAATTAACACCCCACGCTACTCATTAAAGAACAACTATCTGTGTCCTGATAAATTGAAACCTACTAGGAATAGCCACAGACAGCCTTTCACCATTTCAACCGCATATTAACCTATTTAAGTATAGGTTCTTTCCTCATACAATTGAAAAATGGAACTTAATTACTCCCAGGTGAAACATGGTCACTGCCTTTAGAGAAATTTTTGTTAAGTTAACTTGATTCATGCTGTGTTTTTTATATTGATTGTATCTTTTATTTTGAAGGTATCATGTTTCTTAAGTTGCTGAAGTTGATTTGTGCAATATTTTGTTATATGCAGTGTACAAACCCACTCCTGTGATAGCCCAATCGGGCTGCAGTATGTGAAAATAAAAATAAATAAATGAATAAGTGATTAATCAGCTGATAGGGAATGAGCAAAAACAGGGCAACAGCTATATTGTCCTACTTCTGCATGCATTTGCTCAAGGCATTGCACATCACCACCCTTAATTGCTTGACTAATTAAGATTCTTGACACAGCTAGCATACTGTTTCATGAGTCAGTTGAGTGTGAACCTACCTGTTCATGAATTATTGAAGGTTCACCTTCGTTTCTCAGTTTACAAATTAATTTTAATTCGTTTATTTTTGCATTACGAGAACAGTGCTCTACCATGCATGTATTTTCTACACTTTTGCAGTAAGCAGGTGTGAAACCATGAAATATATTCTTGTAGTGCCCGGTGGTTCTGGGTCCTTTCGGCTCCTCTTACCACCGGTACCACTAGCCGTTACCACCAGTGGTGCGGCCGTTATGTCGATACCACCGAAGTGCTTTATTGAGCGATATGTGTGAACGTGACACGCGCGGCTTGCCCGTAAATGCGTGCGCGTGCCGCGTCAACAGAAACACGCCGCTTTTCTTTTTCTAGTGAAAATGGGGCACAACATCGAATAAACGAAGCTTTTCACAACACGTTTACAAACGGACAAACACGAAAGAATCACCAATCTGACTCATCATTGACATGTCTAATTGACCAACGATTTGGCGGCTGACCATTGTATTTGTTAGGTTGTTAATTATGCTGTTTCTCACTGGTCACCCAAGCGACACTGTACTAGTAATCATGCAAGCCGTTCGTTTTCTTGCATTTCGTGACTCGTCCGGCTCCTTTTACCGACGAGAAGCAGCCTAACACTCGCTCCATCCCAGCAGCAATACTCTAGAGAACGAAATATTGTCCCTCTATTTAAACTCCATTCAATCAGGTTCAGTGCCCTCAATATTGAGCCTCAATGTGTAAGTAATATCGTTTAAAGGCTGCAGGCCAGCTGACAATGGACATAAATCAGAGGGACCAAAGAAACGAGACTAAAACATTGTTTGCCGTGAGAATTTTCTAAACAGCATGTGCCTTATATCTTAAATAAATAAATAAATAAATATAAAGAAATCTAGACTGAAATAAATAAATATAAAGAAATCTAGACGGACATATGTTAGAACTTTGTTTCGTTCCGTCCATATTTATGCTCTTCTAGGTGGCGCCACAACAGCTCATCGAAATGCACCCGGCGCGAATTCGAATCCACGGCGAGATTTGAGCGCGGGAAGCTGCTGTGTGCCGGTATGCCGGGGTAGGCTAGACAGCTCAAAATTTTCTGTTTGTACTTACGAGGTAGCAGTATTTGGCAGAAAATAATAATACTTTGATGCTCTTCTCACGCCTACAAGCGAAGGCGGCGTGATTAACAACACAGCGTAATGCGCAACGGTGAACGCCAACGAACTCCACCACCAACCTGGACGAAGCATTTTGGTAAGCTTATATTTTATTTCTTGTTTGCAAAGTTTGTCGTAGGCAAACAATTTTTTTCTTTATTTCTAAAAGGATCGTATTTGACTTCGCTATCGTGAGTCTCGCGTCGTGAACAAAGCCTTCTGCGATATCCAGAACGTATTCATGTGCTCAGTGCGCATGCATGATGTAAGACGGGACTACTGATATGGAATAAGCAGAACTGTGTAACCTCTATATCGTACAGGGGGGAAAAGGCACGAAGATAATATTTGAGTTAAATAAAAACGACACGTGTCGTTTTTACTCGTCCTTTTGTTTTAGTTACTGTATATTTTGTTAATGTATCGTCATATGGTTTACCAGCCATGGCCGGACTTGGTGCTCTCGTTCTCGCGTGCAAATGTCCCGGTTTGCTGAGGGTGCACGGTGAGCAGCGCCAGACCTTACGCCAGACAGGGCGCGATTCCCCCGGTTATTGAGTCCCTGGCCAAAAACTTATTTCTGGTATAGGAAAAATTTTCACAGCTCTTCACTATACCCACCGTGGTTGCTTATAGTGGCTGTGGTGCTGGGCTGCTAAGCGCGAGGTCGTAAGATCGAATCCCGGCCACGGCGGCGGCATTTTGATGGGGGCGGAATGCGGAAACACCCGTGTACTTTGATTTAGGTGCACGTTAAAGAACCCGAGGTGGTCAAAATTATTTCGGAGTCCCCCCACTATGGCGTGCCTCATAATCAGATCGTGGTTTTAAAAGGTAAAACTCCACGATTTATTTTTTTTTACATCCGCACTATGTGTCTTGATATGTTCTCCCTTGTTTAAGCGTGTTGGTACAAGCCTTTACCTTAGTTTTAGCTTTAAGATTTGATCATATTCTCTCGGTACGTAATTCATTTATATACAACTGCGGATAGAAGCTGCGAGTGTTTGAGATCGTAGCGCCTTTCCTCTAAGTTGTAGTGATTAGATGTCATTGGAAATGTCTAAGGTTGGGAATGCTTTTTTTCATCCTTCACATTCTAGGAGGAGGAATAAACTTTATTAGTAGAAATGAGCCGACTGCTCGACGGTTGGTCCGGTGATGGGCGGTGTCGATGGGTTTTGCTGACATTCCCATACCATGTGGTAGAGGGTATTGGGCCTAGAGCAGAAAGCGCATTTGTGGGTATAGCTCGTAGGGTACATCGCGTGTAGCAGGGTGCCGTGCGGGAATGTGCCGGTCTGTAGTTTTCGGAACATCACCGCCTCTTCTCTTGTCAGCTGGGGATGCGGGGGCGGATAGATCCTCCTACTCAGCCTGTAGTGGCTCAGGATATCGGCGTATCTTTTCGGGACGCTATCTTGTTGGTCTACCGGCGCTCGTGAACCTGGTGGGATAGCCCGGAGAATGTGATCTCGGGCAGCGGCATTAGCCGCTACATTACCCGCCAGGGACTCGTGTCCCGGGGCCCAGACAATGTACAGTTCAGGAAAATTGTCTCGTTTTTCGAGGATGCTCAGGGCTTGTTTGGAAATGCGGCCTTTTTGGTAATTTCTACATGCTGTTTGCGAGTCGGTGATGATTGTGAGTAGATCTTCCTCTCGCTGGCCCGTAGTGGCCGCCAGGGCTATCGCCGTTTCTTCCGCGCAGTCGATGTCTGTAGTGTTTACCGAGGCCGCAGCTACCTCTTGTCCTTGGCCGTTGATCACGCTGATAGCGTGGGCCGCTCTGTTCTTGTACTTTGCCGCGTCGGTGTATCGGACTTCTCCTTGTTTTGGTCCTTCGTAGGCCTTACGTAGAGCTTTCACTCTCGCTCGCCTCCTTTCTCTGTGGTATTCAGGGTGCATGTTTCTCGGGATGCTGGCCACCGTGATCTTCTCCCTCAGGGGTAGAAGAACCCGCTGTTTTGTAGACTCATATTCGACTGGGTAGCCCAGTCTTATTAGCATGTCCCTACCCGTGCTGGTGAGCTTGAGTCGCTCTATCTGGCTGGTCTTGTGGGCCTCTACAAGTTCCTCCCAAGTATTGTGTATGCCCAGGCTGAGCAGCTTCTCCGTCGACGTCGTCGGTGGAAGCCCCAGTGCCAGCTTGTAGGTTTTTCGTATTAGGGTGTTCAATTTGTCTCTCTCGCTGTTCTTGAGACCCAGGTACGGGGTGCCGTAAGTGACTCTGCTGATTATCAGGGCTTGTATTAATCTGATTGTGTCCTGCTCTTTCAGGCCGTGCTTTTTGTTTGTCACTCTTCGCACCAAGTGCGCGACTTGGATAACTGTCGCTTGCAGTTTTTTAATGGCGGCGAGACCGGCACCGTCCTTCTGGAAAGTGAGGTCACATTCTAGAATACAAATTTATACTAGGGTAATTAAAACTTGCAAAATGCAGTGTGAAACTTAATACTAAACTTTATTTATTCAAAGAAAATAAACGATGTTTTCAATATCCCTCTATAATAGCATCATCATGCACTGTGGACACTGAACCGGTTCGAAGGCACAAATTGACTGATTGGATTTTTGTCTTGCTTTAGCATAACTCAGTTTGAGCATGAAAGAAAATGTACAGGTGACAGGAGGATGAGCGCTAACTTTCAACTGGTGTTATTCCATGACCCTACTGCACATTATATGCGCCACTCATAGCACACATGAGAAAAAAATTGAAACAACACCCTTACTAGAAGCATATGGCTGCAGTTCAGTGAAAATGTGCCGACCAACTTAGAAAGTAAAGTTCCTTGTCTGATAAAGATAGGAGGGTGTACTCACGCACATCCTAATGTATTTGGCAATGGCATTAGCCTAAATAATCTCGCGCACCACTTGAGTGCGACTGCATCCTATGATGACACATTCTTTAAAAAAACTAGTTTGCATCCACAAGTCTTGCAATGCATGGCAAGGGACCTACTTCGTCAACTTTTATGAAGGTTGTAACTATGCTTGCCCAAGCAATCATTGATACCCCTTCCCGTCTGTCTAATGTAGATGCCTTGCACGGCAAGGGAAACTTGTATACCACAGCTCAAGTGCAATCAGTGTGCCCGTTCATGTCTTTTTTCCAACCAGTGTGTCAAAACTTGTGTAAAATACTGGCAAACATGCAATGACCAGTACGTCACTTGACATTTATTCTGCGATACTCTGCTATCTCAACTGCAGGTTGCCAAGAATTAAAAATTACCAGAGGACACTACTCGAATGGTGTTCACTGTACCTTGATGAGTGTTGTTCATGGCAGCCACTGCAAATATTTCTCGTTCAGTGTGCACGAACATGTTTCATTAGCTAATTTTTTAAATTTACCTAATCGATGAGAAGCGAAAAAGTTTTGTATGGTGGTTACAAATGGCCGGTAACAGCATTTAAAACAGCCTAGGATTTGTGAAGACTTCCTTTAACGAGAAAAAGCCCGTGAAATAACTAAAAGGTGAAAATAAACTGTCCTGACCATGACAACGCTTCAGCGCACCAAATATTGCATCAAGCTCTCCGCAAACTTTGCCAAATAGGGGCACTGGGAATGAGCAGCTGCAGTTTTTTCTCGACATGTCTGTAGTTTTTGGCGTGCAAGTACAGTCCCTACCAAACACGAAGTAGCGTAATCGTGCTAACCGTTCACTTTGTGAACCTTTACAAGACTGTGCCCCAGGTTTGCACATTGGTAATATATGCAGTATGCCGATGGCAATGTTTCCGTCTGAGACCACTTACATTACTGATGCGGGGCGCATTGTCACGTGAATTACTAAAAAAAATTGCGTGTTTTGTATTTTTTTTGTCGGAAAAAAGAAAGACCACACTTGACCTAGGTCGTTGTAACACTGTTATCGGTCATTTCTCGGCGTATTCGACAATATTTGCATTGGCACCATGTTGGATAAGTAAGAAAATAAACATTCGTTACAATTACATATTAACTGCTTGTTCACCACGGAAAAAAAAGAAACTTCAGTAGCACTAACATAGGCCTATCAAAATAGAGGGGGCGATGTTCATGGAAAGCACTCATTTATTTGTTTCTTGGCCACAGTTAGTTGTCACATCCAGTATGTAATTTAATGGTGGTTTTCGAGAAACATGTACAGGTTTCCTTCTTAGCTTCATGCTAAAGTAGGGTGGGTGAAAATTTTTCCTGTCATGAATTTTACTTTCCTTGCAGGCTTCCGCAGAACTGATCTGCCATAATCAAATAGTGCTCTGTAAAGTAAACTAAGCAACACCTTTTCTTCATATGCCTGTATTTCACTCATTGACCTTTACCAAGCTACTCATGTAAACATGTATTTACTGCTCCAAAACGGGCAATTCATGCTCCAGTGTGTCAAATTTGCTGCTCTCAGAGCTGCTCCAAAACTTCTTTGACTGCTTCCATTCCTGCATGAGTGGCCCATATAATGTTTGACGAAATTATGACTGGCATCCCAGAAACTTCAACATGTTAGCATCCGTCTGCCAAAGTGCCTGCATCTCAACATTTTGGTTAGAACTGATCACTTTATTTGCTGCAGGACTGAAGCTGCCTTGATATCTACAATACATTGGTTACTACGTGCAGGATAAGGAATGGCTACCTGAACGCTGCTTGAAGCGGCAAGCTCTACAGTATCACTTATGCTCCTTTCCATGGGTTGGCAAGAGAAACCGTGGCACGCAGCTCCGCAGGCACCTGTGCTCTCCACTACCTTCGGAGAAGATGCATTGGTATGCTGTACATATATTTGACTGTGGGTTCCAGCTGCATCTCTTGCACTGTCATTTGATGTGCAGGCAGAGGAGTTGTCTATTGGGCGCAAGTGTTGGTTAAAGATACGAAAAGGAAGGTGCTTGTTTGAACACTGATGACCCTGTTATCCACTTATTTCTTTTCATTTTCTTGTTACCTTATTTTTGCTGGTTATATAAAGGTCACAGGCAATTAAACCAAGAAAAGCATTGGTGAAATTAGCTGTGGTTAAAATCGAAATGTAGAAAATATTGAAAGAAAGTAATGAAAGCAGACGAAAAGACCTTGTCTCTGGTGGTGACTGAACCCAGAACCTTTGCAGTACACACGTGATGCGCTACCAATTGTGCTAACTTGGGTATTTATGTGTGGTATACGTGGCCCTGGGAGTGTTAGCCAGCACCATTTAGAGCCGTGGTGGGCAGATGTGGAACATCCTTTTTTGCATGATGGTGTCGTGTAACACCTGAACTGAAGTGAGCAGGCATGTGGTTAATAAACCCAAGCATGCTACCTTGAGGCATCAAGTCTATGAGGTTTCAGACCCCCGCAAGAATGAATGAGAAGGAAAATGGGTTTCATTTTTTAAAAATCGCATCCATATAAAGCCAACAGGCTTTTCTTTGATAAAGGTGATTATTCTGCCATTTCACAGGAATCATTCGCTCATTTATCTGTTTTTGATTATCTTTGTGAGAATTCTGATGTTGTACAAATGTAGTCTCTTTTTAAAACAAGTTACAGAACTGACGGAAAAGTATGTACCGAGGGTCCATTCAGTTGGGCTGAAAAACTAAGAAACATGGGTGAAGCCTAGTATCCTGAGGTTAATAAGGAAAAGAAGAGTATATAACGCATTCAAAAGAACACAAAGCAGTTATCAGTTTAAGAAGCAGGTCAAAGTAACTAATGAATATAAAACTAAAGTTCACATTGGAAAGGGTCAGTATTCAATCGACTTAATGATAATATGAAAACAAATCCAAAGCTTTTTTTGGAAATACGTAAAAGGATGCGGATCTGACTCAACGGGAGTAAATGAAATTGTTCACCATCATAAGGTCCTATCCGATGATACAGCTAAGGTAGCTTGCTTTATTGATTTTTTTATTCTGCATTGCTGGCCCAAAACAACCTTTGGAAAATTTCATGTGAGAGCTGAGCCATTAATGCAACCAGTCGAATTCAGTGTTGGTGGTATCGAATCATTGTTACAAAGTATAGATGAGACTAATGCCCCCAGCCCAGATGGTATTTCTCCCCGCATATTGAAGTGCTGTACCTGGCCAATAGCATCTTACCTATACCAAATCTACACTAGATCTCTTTCTACTGGAGTGCTGCCGGATGATTGGAAAATGGCACCGTAGTTACGGTTCATAAGGGTGGTCCAAAAAAAATGTGCAAACAATTATAGGCCTATCTCTTTAACATCCATTTCCTGTAAAATATTAGAGCATATTTTGTACAAAGAAATAATGTTACATTTATTACAACATAGATTATTAATTGATAATCAACATGGTTTTCGCAAGGGACTGTCCTGTACAACACAGCTAATTGAATTCTATCACGACTCAGTGGCTCAGGTGGATGAGAACGGGCAAAGTCATTGTGTCTTCTTAGATTTTCGAAAGGCGATTGTCATGGTTTGTCACTCATTGCTCCTTCAAAAACTTCATGAGGCAAATGTTAAGGAGTGTGTAACTGGATTGCCAATTACTTGTCGCAGCATCGGCAATGCATAATACTGAACGGTGCTACTTCTACTTGTGTGGAGGTCACATCGAGAGTTCCTCAAGGGTCTTTTTATAGGGCCGCTTTTGTTCTTAGTTTATATTAACAATATTCCTGCCGGGATATCTTGGCGTTTACGCTGGTTTGCCGACGACTGTATAGTGCATAGAAAAATAAAAAATAAACAGGACTTCATCGATGTGCAGGTTGATCTTACTAACATTCTCTTATGGTGTGAGAAGTGGAAAATCCAACTTAATAAAAAAAATTTGTTCATCTGTTTTTCATGGAAAAAGGAAAATTATAGAAACGCGTTATTTCTTGAACATTGATATTATTGACCAGCAATATATGTATAAATATTTGGGTGTGATGTTTTCAAGCGATTGTTCTTGGAACGCACATGTGAGTAATGTAGTTGCAAATGCTTCCAGAGCACTAAATTTTATTCAGCGAAATTTGAAATCTTCAACTTTTGCCCTAAAGAATACTGCTTATATTTCATTCGTTCGTCCGATCTTGGAGTATGAGTGTTGTGTTTGGGACCCTCATCAGAAAACCTTGATTGACCAAATCGAGAGAATACAAAACAGAGCGGGAAGGTTCGTTCATGGGCGATACAAGCGGGAGGAGAGCTGCACTGCAATGAAAAGTGAGCTCGGATGGGAAGCGCTCTCGTCTCGCCGATGGAAACTGCGACTAAAATTGCTATTTAGCATATATAATAACAAAACCGGAAATAATAGAGACACTTATTTTAAACCACCGCACCATGTATCTAAGAGAACAGATCATGACTTTAAAATTCGAGAATACCAAACTAGAGCAGACCTTTATGCTATCATTTTTTTGCCCAAACTGCAACAGAGTGGAATCGATTATCTTGTGACCAAGTGTGCTGTGCGAATGAAGATGTGTTTTTTTTCGCAGTTGTAACCCCCCTGCTTGCACGCCCCCGGGCAGTGCGGGATAAATAATAAAGGCACTGAAGCCAAGAAAAGCATAGGGGTAACTAGCTGTGGTTGAAACTGAATAGTTGAATTCGCTCTGCGGCCATCTATCAAATTTCACCGCAATGCATTATCGTAACTCAATGGGCAGCCCGTTTAAAAATTATAATTCCGATGACTGCCAGAATTTCAACAAATGATCAGTTAGCAAGAATGAGAGTGCACGCCTTTCTAATATTCTGCATATTTATGGCTCTTATTCGTAACTTTTCAGCTGTGTTATATCAGTGTTTTAATTCGGTCCAAGGCTGTGCTATAATGTAGCAAAGAGGTTATGGTCTAGTGGCATAAATGTGCATGTTAATGAGAGGGCAAATCGTCTTGACATTGTTAACTGAGAGTTATTTAAACTTGAGCAGCCTTCCGAAGTATACTTCTTTTGAAGTTGCTGCTCATTGGGTTACCCTGGTACACTGTGTCGTGTGAGCTACTGCAATGAGATGGTGCTTCGTACACGGTCATGTAAGATGCAGAACAATGCCTCGGGGAGAGTGGACCAGACTGTGTAAGCAGAGCCGGCATGTAGCCGTACGTGTTTTGCATATGCGACCTAGTAAACAGTCCCCAGTTAGCACTTAAGTTTTGTCAATTATGTATGCTCGTCATCCGGCCACGACATAGAGGCAGCGGTGGGATACTCAACAACGCTGTGAGAAGTTCACCACGCAAGTAGAAGTCTACACATGCAGCGCAGTGCAGTGAATACGAAACTTTGCTACCCATGGCTTCGCCTACAGTTTCCACAGCCCAGCACGCAGCTCCGCTCAACTCGTTCATCATCGAACTGCCGGAAAAACTTGATTTTTGGCGACCCGAGGAGTGGAAACAGTAGTTCATGAGATGGGAGTGCTATAGAGCCATCTCCAGACTAAAGAAGCAATGTGGCGAGATGCAGGTGAACACACTCATTATGCCATGGGTCGTGAAGCAGAAGACGTCCTAGCCTTGCTCAGGCGCTGTGATGCTGAGAAACTACTACAACACAGTAATGCAAGTGTTCATAAAAAATTTACTGCCACGGATGAACGTGTTATACGAGTGTGCAAAGTTCAACAGCCGGAAGCAAGACGCGCATGAGACGGCCGATATGTTCATCACTGAACTCTTCAGAATAGCTGAAGCCTCTGAGTACAGTGCCCTGAAAGAGGAACTGATCTGTGATAGACTCGTGGTCGGTCCTACAGACACAGGTAAGTGAGAAGCTGCAACATAACGCCGAGCTTACTCTGGAAGCCGCTGTCAATGCTGCTCACAACATGGTGACAATCAAACAGCAGCAAAAGGACCTACGGCCACAGCTACAGTAGCTTGAAGCTGTCGACACCATGCACAGCTTCTCAAAGAGCAAAGGAAAGTCAAATAATTATCGAAAAAACCAGCGTGACCAAACTGCACAGACATGCAAGTGGTACGGTTCAACAGAACACCTATGGTTCACCGTCACACACCATGTGCCCAGCGAATGGCAAAACATGCAGTGCCTGCAATAAAAAGGAACACTGCTGCCGTATGCTTTTCTGCTTCCAAAAAGCAGAACAAAAAGCACATACCAAGCTGTTTTGGAAGAGGTTTACTTGGACAATTAACTGACCAACAGGATCCTGGGCCATGGAAAATCAATGTGATGGTCAATGGCTTGCCAGTGAAGTTCAAGGTAAACACTGGTGCAAATGTAATTGCCATGTCAACAAGCCACTACGACGAACAAGTCATGGGCAACATGAAGCAAGCAAATGAACAGCTGCTCGGACCAGGCTGGACCAAAATAGCAACGGTTAGACTTCACTGCGACCCTGTGCTGAAATGGCTGGTTGTGTCAAGAAGAAATTTATGTTATAGACTAGCTGCATGACGCACTTTTTGACGTCCCGCAATCAAGTCCTTCAATGTCCTCCAAGTCTCCTAAAAGTAGCAGAGTCAGCAGGCAAGGTCAGTGAAGCAGCCAACATTTTATGCCGCTACCTCTACCTGGCTACAGATTGATTACAAAATATCGCTACTCCTTGATGCCAAGCAGTGTGCTATTATGTACTCGAGGCGAGTACCTCTGCCCATGTTGCCGAGTGTCCAATGTGAGTTGGAGAGAATGGAAAGTCTGGGTATCATCATAAAGGTCAAAGAGACCACAGAGTGGCGTGCACCTATGGTAGTTGCGAAAAATAAAGGAGGCAAGCCTCAAATCTGCAGTGACTTTGGAAGGTTGAAATAGAACGTTCTGTGAGAACGAGTCTTAGTGCCCACCGTCGATGATTGCCTGGCCAAACTCGCCGGAGCTGCCTGGTTTAGCAAAATTGACGCAAGGGCCGGTTACTGGTTACTGGTTACCTGTGTCCTAGAGGTACAACACTTTCCTGACGCCAATTGGCCATTTAGGTTCCTCCGATCGCCCTTCGGAATTTCCACAGCAACTGAATTTTTCTACAGGGAAATGCTAAGACCGCTGGAAGGCCTGCACGGCCAAGCATGTCTGCAAGACTACATAATAGTGTTTGGCCGCACGAAGGCAGAACATGATGCATGACTGCACAAAGTACTTCAGCGCCTGCAAGAAGCTGGCATCACCCTAAACACAGGAGAGTGTGTACTACACCAGCAGTAAAAAAATCGGGCCCCTTCGTTAACCCCCTTCTTCATTACATAATGAGGTTCTCGAATCTGGCAACATTGGTACCTTCAGGTAGCATGTGTGGGTTTATTGACCAGTTGCCTTCCCCCCAAAAGATCACATACTCGTGATGCCTGCGGCAGAAAGGATGCTCTACATTCCCCGCCAAGGTTTGTGAGTTGTGGCACTGGCTAACAATCCCAGGGTTAGTTCTAGTAGTAACATAAATATCCCAGAAAATGGATGGGAAGACGGTGCCATGGTAGCTCAATCGGTAGAACATCACACGCGTAATATGAAGATGTGGAATCGTTCCCGAACTGCGGGAAGTTGTTTCTTCATCCACTTTCAATTTCAATTATTTATAATTTCTTTATTTCAATTAGTAAGTACAAGTAATTTCCTCTGTGTTGTCCTTGGTATCTTTGTTTGTTGGTGTCTTATGATATTATTAATAAAAATCGGGCCCCTCGGTTAACCTGCTTTCTTCTCGTTCATTACATAACAAGGGTCTCGAATCCGGCAACATTGAAACCTTCAGTTGGCATGTGGGGCTTTACTGACCACTTGCCTTCACCCAAAAAAGATCACGTACTTGTGACGCCTGCAGCAGAAAGGATGTTCCACATCCATCGCCAAGGTTTGTGAGCAGTGGTGCTGGCTAACACTCCTAGGGTTAGTTGTAGTAGTAACACATAAATACCCCAGGAAGTGGATGAGAAGACGGCGCTGCTGTAGCCCAATTGGTAGAGCACCGCACGCAAAATGCGAATGTTGTGGAATCGTTCCCCACCTGGGACAAGCTGTTTTTTCGTCCACTTTCAATTCCATTCATTTATAATTTATTTCATTTAGTAAGTATAAGTGATTACCCCTGTGCTGTCCTTGGTGTCTTCGTCGGCTTCTTATGATATGATTACTAAACATCGGGCCCCTTGGTTGACCCCCTTTCTTCTCATTCGCCAGCAGTCTGTGGAATTCCTTGGACACATTGTATTGGCAAACGGTATCACTGCTGACCCTGAAAAGATCAATGTGCTGTCAGGTAGCAGAACCAACATACGAAGGATGTAGAAGTGAGGTCCTTCTTGGGATGGCCCGCCACCTGGTCTGTTTTTCCCAAGGCTCTCACAGCTCACAAAACCATTACTGCTTCACACTGATGCTTTATCCATCAAAAGCCATTGACGATGATACCGGTGCTCACCCAGTACAACCGTTAGTCTTCTCACTGTGTCTGCATATGCATCATCCTACACTCTTGGGGCAGTCCTACAAGAGACAGAAGATCGTAGGCTTGTAGTTCACTGTGCCTCAAGGTCCCTCTCTGACATAGAGACATAATATGCTTGTATAGAGAAAGAAGCACTGGCAGTAACATGGGCCTGCAAGCATTTCCGCTGCTGCCTGGTAAGTCTGCAGTTTCATATAGAAAGAGACCATAAGCCGCTAGTGCTGCTGCTGTCATCAAACTGCCTGGGTGAACCGAGTCCACATCTGCAGCGGGTCCGAATGAGACTGCTGGATTACCCCATTTCCCACATCTTTAGCAAGGAAATGTGCCCTGCTGACGTGCTCTCAAGGAAACTGCAGAAAGAAACAGGCAATAGCAGCCCAGGGACCATCAGCGAGGCCATCATAGAACACGAAATTCTTACAATGGAACTGCCGCCTGCCTCCCAAGACTTGCTAGAGAGGATAAAGGCCATGCAAATGAATGATCCCGTTTTAGCAAGAGTCAGGGACTGCAGTACGTCATGGCCCAAACAAGTCGCTGCCCCCAGAAGTGCAGAGGTATGCAGAAATTACCCATGAACTGACACTGGTGGATGGAATTTTATTCAAAGGCAGTTACGTTATCATCCCACTGAATATGCAAAGTGATGTGCTTTAGCGCTTGCATACTGGTCGTCATGTTGTTGGAAGATGTAAGGCTTGAGCCACTCAGTCAGTCCGGTGGCCAGATATTAACCAACACATCCAGAGTTGTGTCAAAATGTCCTGTCTGTCAATAGCACTGTAAACCAGACACAGCCTGTGATACACACTCCACTTTCAGAACACCTATGGGAAGTGATTGGAATTCATCTCTTTGAGAATGGAGAGATTACCTCGTAGTGGTGGACTATTACTCGCGCTTCTTTGAACACATGAAGTTGCGGCATACTACCAGACAGAACATAACTCAAGCACTGAGCCAGATCTTCGCTCACTTTGAGACACCAGCTATTATATGACAGGACAACGGTCCTTAGTTCGCTTTGGCACAATTCAGCATGTTCGTCAAGCAATGGGAATTATGTGATGTAACCAGTAGCACCTACTTACACCAGAGCAACGGTGCTGCAGAAAGAACTGTACAGATGGCTAAGCAGTTGCTCAAGAAGTCATCCAACCTTCAAAAGGCTCTGCTTGCTCATCATGACCTCCAGGCAAAGAACGGCTCACACTTGCTGAACTCATAGGAAAATGCCTCAGAACCGATGTGCCAGTGGCACCAAGAATGCTGAAGCCACTGGGGAACACTAGGACATTCAAGGAAAGAAATGAAGCATATACGGTCAAGCAGTGCAAGTAATACGACTGCCAACACAGGACTTTGGAAAAAGACCCTATTCAACCACAGACTGCCGTCCATATCCTGTCCGGTGCTGCAACAGGGACAGTAGTTGGGCCAGCTCACACTTAACGTTCATATGTGGTGAGCACAGCTAGTGGTCTCACTCGATGCACAAGTAAGCATTCGCAGCCATTGCAACCTGGAGCATTCACAAGAAGTGGACGTAAGAGTTCGAAGAGCACGGGAGAAGTAAGAGCTCCAAGTCAGCTCAACTTATGACTGGGGCCACTCTAAAGCAAGGGAGATGTGTGCGCCACCGCAACAAGATGGCGCTACGTACACCTTCATGTGAGATGTGGAATGATGCCTCTGGGAGAGCGGCCCAGACCATGCGAGCAAAGCCGGCATGTAGCCTTGCATGCGTTGCATATGTAACCTATTATACAGTTGTCACTTAAAAAAAAGTGTTGTATGCTCGTCACTTGATCACGACACATAGCAGTGAAGATAGACAAATAGCGGAAGGTGCATTGCCCAAATTTCTAGACATGCTTGTGCCACTTCATCCTTCAATACATATGAGAACAGAAATTTTTTTAAATAAAAATCGATGCGACATAAAATGAGCAAAAATCCGTATAAGCCAGTTTGTTGTGTAGAGTAGTGGATGTCAAATAAGGAAAAAAAAGGCAGACTGTAAATGGAAGGGATTGAGAAGGCGAGGTTTTGAGTTGTGGTAGAAGGGGAGAGGAAAGGGGCTACTAATGTTGGGTTCTTTCAGGAGTTGAGATAAAAACCAGAAACACAAGAATTTACATGCAGTGGTAGGCACTGCCAATCCAGTGTGCCATGTTTCCTAAGAAAGCAGGACCTATTCATATAATCTCTCTGGAAGTTCATAAAAGAGGGGGAGGGATGAAAGATTGCAAAGAAGGGAACAGGGTCAAACAAATTGAAGTGTAGCAACCTGTGTAAAACGAAAGCAAAAAAACATTCATACACATACTTGTGAGAAATAGAAAAAAAATAAGAAAATGAATAATTACACAGTCACTCCCACTCTTTGATATTAAGAGCTTATGATATCAGTTGTGCATTCGTGTTTCTACTCCCAAGAATATATTTCAAGTGAGGGATGACAAGTGCATGTGTTACAATGCTCACCTACATTGGTCTTCCTTTGTTTTTATATTCTGCAAATGTTCTCTTGCCCTTTCATCAGTGCAGCGTCCAATTTTGCTTGTGTAGAGCTTACCAGAAGTAAGAGGTTATTTGGTAAACCATTCAAGTGGCACAATTCATGAACGGTGTTGCATGCCTTTTGTTAAAAACAGCTGTATTTTTAAACTCAAGCATGGGAACAAAGCTTAGATGGCTTCTTCGGAACCAGCGACACAAATGGGGCCCCATGTTTGTCATCAAACTTCTTCAGTCAGTGCAACTGCTGTGCTCATGAGGCAGTGCCTCTGGCTGCTTCAATCTGTGCGCTTTTGTCTTTTGCTGCTTTCAACTCCTGAAGTTTTTGCAGTAGGGATTCTGAGATTCCGATGATGAGTGAGGGAGGCCAGCTGCTATGAACCTGCCAACCTGAGCACAAAAGCTATTGCGCATTGTGTGAATACACATTTTTAGAGCCTATTCAAGGCACATTGGGGCAATAGTTGGTTTAACATGGGCGTAGGCTGGTTCATACAGTAGCTAACCATTCTTTGCTCTTGGTTGGTAACTTCGGGAAACATGCTTTAGAGTGACCATCAAATGTTTACCTAAGATATGCAGTGCATTGTCAATGGTTTAATGAAGGTGAGTCTGACGAAGTCTTGTCCGGTTAGGAAGAGGTAAGGGAAAAAACAGAACTGACACCGACCAAGGTGAAAAATTATCTAAAACACGTGGGAGCCTTGCTAACAATGCTTTCGCCATGCGTGTCTCATGTGTAAAGGTTAGTCCTTTTCCATGTCCGTTAAAAAGATTTCAAATGTAATCTACTGTATTTTCATGTGTCATATTGGAGTTGGGTTGTAAAAGAGTTAAGATATCGATGTATCTAAAAACACTTAGAACCATGGCCTTGTCAAATATGTAGTGATGTAATGTCACAAAGCACAGGAGCATTGTGATCATCACACCTCAATACCCCTACTGCAAAAGCTTAAATTCCAAATGCAAAGAAATTTCACTTTTGCTAAATTGGTATTAAATGAGTAGTAAATACTACTGTAGTGATCTTGGCAAAGCTGCAGGGCTGGTAACTTTCTAATTTTCTTTTTGGTATTCTTTTAATAGTGTATTAGCACATGACGCATGAACTGGTGGTTAGTGGCTATGACGAGAGTCCACATCGCCTCCAGGTTTTTTATCACACTGCAGGCAGCTGCAGGTGGTCCCTTATCTCGTAGGCCGCACTAAGAAGCCCTGCAATCTGAGTCATGCTTCACTGCCAGTTACTGGTAATTGTGGCATTCATTTCAGTCTCGCTATCAAGAATGCTAGAAGGCTGTTTTGTATTTACACTGTTTGAATCATTTTTTACGCAGCCCTAACTTTTCTTGTAGTTGGGCTTTAAGGGCTTTAAAACAGCAAAAGCCAGCAGTGCACACACTTAAAAGCAGCTGAAGCAGCTGGAAGTACTGCCTCATGAGCACCAAGTGACGCACTCACTGCAGCAGGTTGCCTGCAAGCATGGGCTCTGAGTTGTGCTCTTTGATGTTGCGCTGCCAAGCCTGAGGGTGAATGATCAAATTGTAGGTGTGTCAGCTGCATTTTGATAGGTGTTAAATGCAAAAATGCATGTGTGCTGTGCATTCATTGTATGCACAGTAGAGTAACCAAGGGGGTCAAAATTATCCAGATTCCCTCGTACTTCATGCCTCATAATCATATTGTGGTTTTGGCACATAAAACTACAGAATTCGGTTCAATTTATTAGTTGGTGCTCTTTGATTTTCCAGTTCTCTAATTGTCTTGCTTAGAAAAGCTCTGTTCTTGCTACAAATGATTAATTTATTATTATGAAAGGCTAACCTTCAATCTAACTTAACTCATTATTTTCCTTTAGTGTCTTTTTACCGTGCATTAAAAGCATGGAACACTAATACTTTTGCATTAATTTTTCACTCGTGCTCAACAGGTAGATGGCATAGAAGCTGAACTACTACTGAGGGCTTCAAGTTGATAGGTTGCCATATAAAAGCTTGTCTTCTTTTAGATATAAAAACACCTGAGCCTAGTTTTCTGTCTTTAGATAGACTGCTGAGAAAGGCAAACATCGCTTGCATGATAGATAAGTGATTAGTTAGTTGTGCTCAGTTTTTGCCCCCGCCCCAAAAAAGGAAAGTGAACATAATTGTATATTTTAGTTGCAGAACTTGAAACTAGGAAGCGAAATGCACTTAACCATTTCCCTACTGAGGATGAGCAAGGCTTGTCATTTAAATTTGTGCCTGTGCAACTAAGGCTGCGCTGGGTCTATCAGAAGTAAAACCATAAAGTTCTGCTTTACCGTTCATAGGGTTGGCTCCACTACGCACTTCTTTTTAATGCATGATGATACCACAAGGCAGTATGTTTCTATACTGGCAGCCAACTTTTCAGAATGATGTCATCATCTTGTAGAAGCTCTGATTGAGAACTCCCGGAGTCAACTTCACAAAACAAAAAATGCAAATCCCTAGCTACTCACGTCATGGCTTAGAAATAAAAATTAAATTCAAGGGTTTTGTATGCCATAACTACAATTTGATCTTAAGACATGCTGTAGTGTGGGACTTCAGATTAATTTTGACCATCTGGGGTTCCTTAACATGTACCCAATGCACGGTACACAGGTATTTTTGCATTTCACCCCCATTAAAATGTGGCGGCGCTGTGCCTGGGATTGAAGCCCTTGGGCTTAGTAGCGCCGCACCATAGCCACTATGCCCCCACAGCGGGTGTGTTATGGCTGGTCACTTGCCAGTTCTCTATGTGCATTCTGCTAACTGCTAAAAGTCAAAAGCCAACAAGGAGACACTTTGTGTGCTAAAAACATTCCTCAGGTGATCGGAAGAGATGATCTTGAAGGGAAATCAAGACATGGTGTAAATACTGCTGCATGGCACTGTGCAATATTCATTGCTTTGGTCTTCAGAACAGTCAAAGCCAACTTACACGGGCATTCATCAGTTATAGTATTGCTGTTTTGGAGCAAAGAACACGTCTTTTCAGCTAAGCTATTTCCTTCGCTTATAGTAACCCACCTGAACCAGCAGAAGTGTGCTATATGCGACAAAGATAAAATATATAAAAGATACAAAGAACTTTTATGTCCCTGTTATATAGCTCACATTGTATTACCAGCATCGTTTGGGCTAATAACATTACAGTGGACAACTTATATTATGGCAGAGCTTCTGCTTAAGCTACTAAGTCAGACATACTAGTAGACATATAGCGCGCGGAAATGGGCACAAAGAAACACATTGAAAGTGCTCGCACCAAGTACCACCCAATTTTATTGTTGGAGAGCGTGCAATTATAACCACATTCACTCTTTTTGGGATAGTGATGAGTCTGACTGGTCCAGTGATTTCATTTTACCTACTCAGTGCCATGTACAAGCGGCAATGGTTTCATCAGCTTGGTGTGAGTGATGTCAATTTCTGAGCAAAATGATATCTCAGGGTGCAGTGAGCAGAAATTGGGCAGAAGTTGGTTTCCATGGGTTTTAAAAATGACCATGCAAAGTGAGGTGGCTGCAGTGACAAAGGTTGTCTGTCCAGTGCAAGAATCCCATATCATATCAAAATATGTCATGTATTTGTTCATCTGAAGTAAAGAATAGAAGCTGGAAAGCTAACAACTCATGTTTGAAGCTTCAACTTAATACTAATGATTGGGAGGAATATTTGGGCCCCTAGCGACCTGTTTAGAAAAAAACACTTTTTTTGCTTACTACTCTGCGGTTTACTTATCGTGCCGCACCTGCAATAACATATAAGAAGCCAACAAACACTTCCACCAAGAACAACATAGGGGAGCTTACTTCAGGTTAATTGAAATAATGAAACAATAAATTAATAGAAATGAAAGTGGATGAAAAGACAACTTGCCGCAGGTGGGGAACGATTCCACAACCTTCGCATTTCGCGTGCGATTCTCTAACAATAGAGCTACCGTGGCGCCGTTTCCCGTCCACTTTCTTGGGTATTTATGTTTCCTTGCAGAACCCTGGGAGTGTTATCCAGCGCCACGACTCACAGACCTTGGCGGTGGACAAGAAACACACTTTCTGCCGCAGGCGTCACGAGAACGTGATCTTTTTTGGGTGAAGGCAACCGGTCAAGAAACCCACACATACTACCTGATGGCATCAATGTTGCCGGATTGGAGACCCTCGTTATGTAATAAATGAGGAGAAAGGGGGTTAACCGTGGGGCCCAATCTTTATTAGTCCTATCATAAGAAGCCAACAAACACTGACAGCAAGGACAACATATGGGGAATTACTTGAGCGTAATAAATGAAATAACGAAAGGCTAAATTAATGGAAATGAAAGTGGATGACAAAACAACTTGCCGCAACTTATGGGATCGCTCCCCACCTGCGGCAAGTTGTTTTTTCATCCACTTTCATTTCGATTGATTTATCGTTTCGTTATTTCATTTATTAAGCTCAAGTAATGTCCCCTATGTTGTCCTTGGTGTCAGTGTTTGTTGGCTTATGATATGACTAAACTAAATTGGGCCCCGCAATTAACCCCCTTTCTTCTCATTTAATACATAATGAGGGTCCCAAATCAGGCAACATTGATGCCTTCAGGTAGCATGTGTGGGTTTATTGACTAGTTGCCTTCACCCAAAAAAGATCACATTCTTGTGACACCTGCGGCAGAAAGGGTGTTTCACGTCCGGCGCCTAGGTCTGTGAGTGGTGGCGCTGAATAACACTCCCAGGGTTCTACAAGGAAACATAGATACCCAAGAAAGTGGACGGAAAACGGCGCCGCGGTAGCTCTATTGGTAGAGAATCGCACGCGAAATGCGAAGGTTGTCGGATCGTTCCCCACGTTCGGCAAGTTGTTTTTTATCCACTTTCATTTCCATTATTTCATCATTTCGTTATTTCATTTATTAAGCTCAAGTAATTTCTCCTATGTTGTCCTTGGTGTTAGTGCTTGTTGCCTTTTTATGATATGACTAATAAAAATCGGGGCCCTCGGTTAACCCCCTATCTTCCTGGAAGAACATGTTTCATGGAGGATAAAAAAAAGTACGCTTGACTTTCTTCCAAAATATATGCTTCATGTAGACTGTTTCTGCATCCTTGTCTGTTTGCAACCTAAAAACATGAAAGTCAGCTAATAAAAGACAGCAGAAAGTTGTAAAAAACTGCGAATATTGCAGTAAGGAAACTCTTCACAAAGAATAGCTCATAAAAATAGTTTGGAAATTTCGCTGGTTTTCTGAAAATGAAATTGGCATGGAAAAGGTTAATCTTGTATGGGGCACTAAGAAAAGTAGCAAAACAAATTACCGTATTTATTCGAATCTAGGCCGATGGTTTTTTTTTTCAAATAATCATATTCCTAACTCTAGGGTCGGCTTAGATTCAAGGATTTAAAGAGAAAAAAAACACGCCAGTTTTTCATTGAAACTGCTAAATATGGTACATAGCTAGCGCCATCTAGAAAAGTCAGTATCGCAGCCGCTACTAGCCATGCCAGTAGCCAGCCGTACACAAGCGAGGTTGCCATTTTGACCTGTGTTGTGTCGGCCGTATCAGTGTGCGGCGTGGTGTTATTGCTATAGCACCAAGCAGGTGACACTACAGTGCCGCTTTCAAGCGAAAAGTTGGGATAGCTGCAGAGGCATCATCAAACCTTCAAGTCGAGCGGGACTTCGGCGTCCACGAGAAAAACGTCCGTCATTGGAGGGGACGACAGCAGCCCTTTGTGTGCGCCGGAACGAGGATGGCTTTTAGCGGACCAAAGAAAGGCTATTACCACGAAGTGAAGACAGTTTTGGCCAACTTTGTCTGGACGCAGAGGCAGCTGCCCTTCCAGTGACAACAGAAGTGCTCCATGCGAAAGCTAGGGAGCTTTCGAGGGAGCGAGGCGTAATGCCAAAGGATTTCAAAGCCAGCCGGAACTGGCTTCAGAAATTCATGAAGCGCTTTGGCTTCAGCCTCCGACGTCGCACTTCAATCACCCAGAAGCTGCCAAGCGATTTCGAAGAAAAGCTGATAGCTTTCCAGTGCTACGTGCTGTGAAAGAGAGAAGTGGCAGGCCACAACCTTGGGCAAATCGGCAACGCCCACCAGGCGGCTGTGTATTTTGATATGCCAGTGGCATACACAGTGAATGAAAAGGGTGCCAAGGAGGTGAAGGTGTGCTCTGTGGGCTACGTCAAGCAGTGCACAACTGTGATGCTGTTCTGCGCAGCTGATGGACATAAACTCCCTCCTTATATGATATTTAAAAGGAAGACCATGCCTGCTCAAGAAACTTTCCCAAGAAATGTCATTGTGCAGGTAAATGAGAATGGATGACCGGCGCGATTGTGGAAGAGTGGGTTAAGATTGTGTGGCGATGGCGTCCAGGAGCCCTTTTAACAAAGAACTCGCTCCTTGTTGTCGACTATTACCGTGGGCACTTGACCGACAATGTGAAGGCTGCACTCGCACACGCGAACACGGACCTCGCTGTCATACCGGGCAGCATGATGGGCCAGTTGCAGCCACTTGATGTCTGCATCAACAAACGTTTCAAGGATCGTCTGCTGAAATATTACACGGACTGGTGGACTGACGAAGATCACATGCTAATGGTAACGGCCGCATCAAACGTGCATCGCTATCGCAGCTGGTGGGCTGGGTAGCTCCGCCTGGAACGACATCCCAGGCACATTGATCGTGCACGCCTTGAAAAAGTGCAGCATATCTAATGCACTTGACGGTACCGAAGATAGTGCACTGTTTGAAGGTGACAGGGACAAGGGACACAGCGAAAAGTCTAGCAGTGACGACAACGTTCAATGAGCTCTGCACGTTCAGATTCAATTAATGCTGTTTGCATTTTGTGAATGCTGTCCTCGCTTTTTTTGTTCAGCCTACATTCGAGGTAGTATATATTTTTGTTGGCTTCGAACTTTAGGGGGTCGGCTAGAATTGGGGTCGGCCTAGATTCGAGTAAATATGGTAGTCACCTAACGCAATGTGTGTAATGAATCTAGGGTAAATGCTCTATAAAAAATTACATGTTTTTGATGAGAGAGAGAGAGAGAGTAAAACATCTTTATTGATAATATTTGAATGGCGAGAGCAGTGTGGGAGGACTGCTCTCGCCATTCAAATATTATTAATAAAGATGTTTTACTCTCTCTCTCTCTCGTCAAAAACATGTAATTTTTTATAGAGCATTTACCCTCGATTCATTACACATTGCGTTAGGTGACTACCGTATTTACTCGAATCTGACAAGAGATGGTGATTATTTTTTGACACATGTCGATCTTTGTTTGCTAATGTGGAAAACCCCAATCACGTCCTTCTCAGCTCTGTCAGGGCTCTTTGCAACTAACCTTATGTGCTGGCTGGAAGATAGGGAAACACCCATGGCTCATATGTGCAGCCAGATGGCTACTGTAGTTATTCTTCATGCAAGTTCTGGGTTCACCCACTCCCTCATTGAAACACTGATAATGCTTATGGTTACTAATACTAGTTTCCATCCAAGAGCGAAATCAGCTTGTAGTTGCTGCTGGTCCGGTTGATAGGTCTTTCTCCTTGTTTTTTCATGCTATCATACTTCTAAGAATAAATAATCTTGCATACTATTGCTGAAAGCTGGGAGAGTTGGTTATTGGCATTACGAAACAGTTACTAGACTATAAGATGAAGCACATGAAATGCACAAGATGAGCATTGCACATGAACTTGTTTTAGTATATGAGTGCGATTGTATGCATGCATGAAAGGCTCACATTTGCAGCAAAAGTTGACTATACGCGACATATAAGATACATCACTCATTCTATTTTGCGTGTACCATACATCTTTTTCAAGTTATCAATTTTTCTATTCGGGATTTCAATAGATGGTGTGCTGTTGCATTTATCGGTTTGTCTGGGAAGGCCCTTATATATCAGTGTACACTTTTAGCCTTATATCTTCTGAGTATTTTATGCTGTTGTATTTTGCCATGTATTGACATCTTTTACAATGTCCTGCAAGTTTTTCAGACCTTGCTAACCTGCGCAGAATGCTCAACCTGTCTTTGGGACACCTTTGAGTGCTTTTAATGCCTTCAGCGGAAAGTGTTACGTTGGATAAACCAGTATTTGTGTTAATGGCAGGCTGCAGGAGCATCGTGCACAGATGTAGGTGGTAACAGCATGTGGATATCTCGCAAAACATTGCAAAAGATGCCAAACAGTGCCAAAATTTGACTGTACACATGCACTTTGCAAATATAAGGCAGGGAAGTGCAGATTTGCATTCTAGGCCTTTTCCATCCAAGAAACCAATAACTGCATTAACAAACCTTCTACAGGGGTCTTGAATAAAGAAGTTGGTTACTTGAACAATATGATGTATGACATGGGTGCATCATGAATCACAGTTTATATGTCGTGTATTGTGAAATTTTCTGCAAATGTGTCGTTTTTATTTATGTAGTCATTGTTTAGTGAGGTCATTTCATTTCCCGCACCCATTCTCTGCATATCATGTTGGTATTTTGCTTTGTCTTAGAACTGTAATTATGTTTCATAAAACCTTACATTGCTAAAATTTGACTTTGGGGCAGTTTGGTCTTTTCATCCACGTTCTTGTTTTTGTCATTTCCCTTACCATGTAAGCATTTTTCTGGACCACTTGCAGTATTTCGTCATGCTCCTGCGTTTAGAAGCCAGATGTCTGTCTCTGAGTAGCCGAAACCACTTGAAGCATGCAAATCTGATGCATCCTCAATAGAACTCTATAGTGAACGTACTGCTAAAATATTTTTCAGGGGATGAAGCACTTCTGTAACTGCCGAGTTTTGCAGCAATAAAGAAGCAGAATGCTTGCGTCTGTGTAATCTGTATTTAACTTTCTTTGTATCATCTTTTATCTGACTGTCTGTCAGCATGGTAACATTGCATATTGTCTTCTTTCTTAGCATTCAGAGGTTCCAAATTGCTCCTATGTTTTTGTCCTCACATTTTCTGCAATATCCTTCACCAGAAGGACAACTACCAGTTCACCTGATTTACCACTTTTACAGGCAACCAATTAACCATAATAGTAGTGTAATGCCCATTGCTTAAAAGCTCCTAAACAATTTTGCACATCTGAAAGTTTCTTGAATTCATGCAAGCAGGTGCTGTTTATAATATGGCTGAATGCTCATGTGATTAGTTTTTCAGGCCAATGTGAAAGAAAAACCCCAGTACCTGTGTCGCTTTATGATGTTGATGTGTATTTATTATTACGTTGGTAAACTGTGTGCACTCTGAAGATATGCGCATTACTGCTAGTGTTTTGTATAATCTGTGTATAATAAGACAACACATTGTATTATGAAGAACACATTCATTTTATTAGTTTTTAATGTGCTGTCAGGAGTGCAGCGGTGGCGTAGAGGTAGAACACCCGCCTCGCGTGCAAGAGGTCCGTGGTTCGAATCCCGGTGCCGGCAATTTTCCACCGGATTCGGCCTTTTGGCTAAGATCAAAGTGTAGTAAAAAAAATCCGCGTGTTGATAAAATTGCATAAACAGGCCTGGAGTGTGGCCTGATACCGGCGACCAGAACCGGTAACGCACTCCCTCACCAGAGCAGGATTGGCCACCCTGGTGCAGTACTTCGCCACAACCTCCTATATGAACAACACAATCAAACCCCGGCCCTCAGTCCCCAGCAGCTGCGAAGCAACTGACCACGGCGGCGGTCAGACCTGCGACGCTGCAGAGGGTGCTAAGAATCACTGGCTCCGGACAGGCCGCCATTGGAATATGAACCTGGCAACGTTTAACGCTAGAACGTTATCTAGTGAGGCGAGTCTAGCAGTGCTATTGGAGGAATTAGAGGGCAGTAAATGGGATATAATAGGGCTCAGTGAAGTTAGGAGGCCAAAAGAAGCATATACAGTGCTAAACAGCGGGCATGTCCTGTGCTACCGGGGCTTGGCAGAGACAAGGGAACTAGGCGTCGGATTCCTGATTAATAAGAATATAGCTGGTAACATACAGGAATTCTATAGCATTAACGAGAGGGTGGCAGGTCTTGTTGTGAAACTTAATAAGAGGTACAAAATGAAGATTCTACAGGTCTACGCCCCTACATCCAGTCATGATGACCAGGAAGTCGAAAGCTTCTATGAAGACGTGGAATCGGCGATGGGTAGAGTGAAAACTAAACACACTATATTAATGGGTGACTTTAATGCCAAGGTAGGCAAAAAGCAGGCTGGAGACAAGGCAGTGGGGGAATATGGCATAGGCACTAGGAATATCAGGGGGGAGTTATTAGAAGAGTTTGCGCAACAGACTGATATGAGGATAATGAATACCATCTTCCGCAAGCGGGATAGCCGAAAGTGGACGTGGAGGGGCCCGAACGGCGAGACTAGAAATCAAATAGACTTCATACTCTACGCTAACCATGGCATCATAAAAGATGTGGACGTGCTCGGCAAGGTGCGATGCAGTGACCACAGGATGGTAAGAACTCGAATTAGCCTAGACCTGAGAAGGGAACAGAAGAAACTGGTACATAAGAAGCTGATCAATGAGTTAGCGGTAAGAGGGAAAATAGAGGAATTCCAGATCAAGCTTCAGAACAGGTATTCGGCTTTAACTCAGGAAGAGGACCGTAGTGTTGAAGCAATGAACGACAATCTTGTGGACATCATTAAGGAGAGTGCAATGGAAGTCGATGGTAACTCCGTTAGGCAGGATACCACTAAACTATCGCAGGAGACGAAAGATCTGATCAAGAAACGCCAATGTATGAAAACCTCTAACCCTACAGCTAGAATAGAACTGGTAGAACTTTCGAAGTTAATCAACAAGCGTAAGACAGCTTACATAAGGAAGTATAATATGGATAGAATTGAACATGCTCTCAGGAACGGAGGAAGCCTAAAAACAGTGAAGAAGAAACTAGGAATTGGCAAGAATCAGATGTATGCGTTAAGAGACAAAGCCGGCAATATCATTACTCATATGGATGAGATAGTACAAGTGGCTGAGGAGTTTTATAGAGATTTATACAGTACCAGTGCCACCCACGATGATAATGAAAGAGAAAATAGTCTAGAGGAATTCGAAATGCCACAGGTAACGCCGGAAGAAGTAAAGAAAGCCTTGGGAGATATGCAAAGGGGGAAGGCAGCTGGAGAGGATCAGATGACAGCAGATTTATTGAAGAATGGTGGGCAGATTGTTCTAGAGAAACTGGCCACCCTGTATACGCAATGCCTCATAACATCGAGCGTACCGGAATCTTGGAAAAACGCTAACATAATCCTAATCCATAAGAAAGGGGACGCCAAAGACTTGAAAAATTATAGACCGATCAGCTTACTGTCCGTTGCCTACAAACTATTTACTAAGGTAATCGCAAATAGAATCAGGAACACCTTAGACTTCTGTCAAGCAAAGGACCAGGCAGGATTCCGTAAAGGCTACTCAACAATAGATCATATTCACACTATCAATCAGGTGATAGAGAAATGTGCGGAATATAACCAACCCTTATATATAGCTTTCATTGATTACGAGAAAGCATTTGATTCTGTCGAAACCTCAGCAGTCATGGAGGCATTACGGAATCAGGGTGTAGACGAGCCATATGTAAAAATACTGAAAAATATCTATAGCGGTTCCACAGCCACCGTAGTCCTCCATAAAGAAAGCAACAAAATCCCAATAAAGAAAGGCGTCAGGCAGGGAGATACGATCTCTCCAATGCTATTCACAGCGTGTTTACAGGAGGTATTCAGAGACCTGGATTGGGAAGAAATGGGGATAAAAGTTAATGGAGAAAACCTTAGTAACATGCGATTCGCTGATGATATTGCCTTGCTTAGTAACTCAGGGGTCCAACTGCAATGCATGCTCACTGACCTGGAGAGGCAAAGCAGAAGAGTGGGTCTAAAAATTAATCTGCAGAAAACTAAAGTAATGTTTAACAGTCTCGGAAGACAACAGCAGTTTACAATAGGCAGCGAGGCACTGGAAGTCGTAAGGGAATACATCTACTTAGGGCAGGTAGTGACTCCGGATCCGGATCATGAGACAGAAATAATCAGAAGAATAAGAATGGGCTGGGGTGCGTTTGGCAGGCATTCTCAGATCATGAACAGCAGGCTGCCATTATCCCTCAAGAGAAAAGTCTATAATAGCTGTGTCTTACCAGTACTCACCTACGGGGCAGAAACCTGGAGGCTTACGAAAAGGGTTCTACTCAAATTGAGGACGACGCAACGAGCTATGGAAAGAAGAATGATAGGTGTAACGTTAAGGGATAAGAAAAGAGCAGATTGGGTGAGGGAAGAAACGCGAGTTAATGACATCTTAGTTGAAATCAAGAAAAAGAAATGGGCATGGGCAGGACATGTAATGAGGAGGGAAGATAACCGATGGTCATTAAGGGTTGCGGACTGGATTCCAATGGAAGGGAAGCGTAGCAGGGGACGGCAGAAAGTTAGGTGGGCGGATGAGATTAGGAAATTTGCAGGGACGGCATGGCCACAATTAGTACATGACCGGAGTTGTTGGAGAAATATGGGAGAGGCCTTTGCCCTGCAGTGGGCGTAACCAGGCTGATGATGAATGTGTTGTCATTTACTTTCATTGTCAGTACTGCTAGGCATCCTAATACCTAATTAAAGAGCTTCTGCAGATTTAGAGTTGATTCAAAATTTCAGAAACTTTTAATCATGCAGCTATAGGTTCTTTTAATGATAAGCTCTTTCTTCAATACAAAATAGTGGTTCCTAAATTGGTTATTCGTACCTACAAACCACCCTAGCTGGATGAAAATATTTTCAGAAACTGCTCGAAGGTCTATTATATTTAATCAAGTCAGATAAGAAGATACTCTTTGCAGATACATAACATTAATGGTCCATCTCAATTAATGAAACATTCTGGAAAGCCTTGTGGTCATTCATAGAAGCACTTGTTTGTAGCTTTTTCAGTGCCGTAATGTTTCAGCCTTAGTATACAAAATAACGATGCTCACACGATGTGAAATTTTCACGAAGTATTCTGTGTGTGCGTTCTGCAACATAAAAGGAAGAGGTCTGAACACTGGCCAAAATAGTTTAAAATAGTTATTTGCATTTTGGCTCCCCCTGGGAGTCTTGTTCACAAGGCTCCCGTGATGGAGCCAAAACGTAAATAACTATTTTAAGCCATATTGGTCGGTGTCTGGACCTCTTCCTTTTAGTATGCATCATCCCGACCAGACGGGCTTTTGTAATACTCGACTTCATCCAGTCTGCAACTGTACAATGCGTTCATGTTGTCCACTTCTCTGTTCTTGTGTCCTGTCTGCACACCTCACCTTTTTTTTTGCATAATGAATCCTTAGCAACTAGATCAGCTTTCTGTCCTAAGGTACAATGGGCTGTAATTTTTCCTAAAATCTGAGGTGGCCAAGATACGCTTGGCGTGGTAGCATTGAATGGCCCAGCACTGTTGAATAATTCGTGATGCTGTGTTTAAATATTCATGTGGTGTCAGTTTGCAATACAATAGTACATAATCTATTTACGTTTGGTTTTTCAGGATGCTCCCTATCAAGCACTGCCATCTCAACAGTACCATGGCTTTTTGTGTGGATTCCTTCCATTTTGAATGCCACCACTGCTTGCACAGCATCACAGCCTGCCTGCCTTGATCTTGCGGAAGAAGAAAATACAAAATGCCTATTTTTTGAAATGTGTGCATGGCTCCACGCAAGACACCACCTGCCGTCGGGGTGTTAGTGCTTTTTGCAGAGAAAATGTTTGTAATAATGCCTTGTGTGTGCCCTAGTGGCTCAATGTTGGCCTCTTTGCCTGCGTAAAAATTTCACACTTATGGATACTGTTAAGTGTTCCTGTATTATTGTTGTAACTTACAGGTTCCTGTTAAGGATTCCTGTATTGGAAATTTTTGTTTCATTATAAAACTAAAAATTATAGTTGAATTGCTGCTTTGTGTGATATGCAATATTCAGCCGAAGGTGGTCAGCAGAGGTCAAACAAGCGTTATATCAGGAGGAGAAATTTTTTTGAGCAGGGGACTTCTTTGTTAGGGTAACAACTGTTTTCCTTGGCATTATTTATATAGTTCACTTTTCTCCACTTCATGGATATCCAGCAAAATGACTGAGTGCATAGGGAGGGTGAGGCAAGTTTAAATGCTCAACATGGGGATTTAGTTAGGATAGCAAGGTGTGTAGAAGTAGGGGAGTTTGGCAGGTTGCTGACACCGATTTCTATGAGTGATCTTGTTGTTTGTGTCCATGTCGGTTATATAATGCGAAGCGTCTTCTGAGGCAAGAAACTTTGAAAAAGCTCCTTATAGTTGTGGAAATTAAGTACGTGCCCCCTGGGGCTACCATGGGTGTGTCACTGTGGCCATTGGTTATCACTTGGGGCCACTGGGTAGATGCAGCTCTTCAATGAACTTTTTTGACACAAGCTTGTGTATGTACACTGCGTGTGTGCCACTGCATGTGTGCCACTCTTTAATGGACCTCTTTGATGCTGACTTAGGTCATGGGGCATCACAACAAGAACCTGCGTAGTGGCATCTGTGTATGCATGCAAGTGAGCTGAAATTGTTTGCCTGGATTTTCTTTCCCTGACGACTAGTCTCCTTGTTGAGTTTACTTCAGCCTGAAATATCACCTGTTTGACTACTGTTATCACATTATGCCCCAGTTTGCTGTGAACTTGTCATGTTCTCTAGCTGGCAAGCTTGAATTTCAGTACTGCACAGTGCTAAGGAAATTGATTCAGAGTGGGTGGTACTACCTCGGCTTTTCTTTGCAGCTGCGTGTTACATGCGAGAATAAGTTGTATGTAGATGTCTATTAGAAATAGCATAGGTATTCAAAAGTACTTTCATTATGTTCTAGGTCATTGGTGCTGTCTGGCCTCCTTTGCATAATTTTTTGTAGCATGCTCGTTTACGTGCAAAAACAAATGTGGCCTGTTCTAATGCCTGCAAGGACTGCCCAATAGCTCATGATGTTTTGAGCCACTCAATTTCAGTCTTGGCTGCACTTGTGGATTTCCGACTGCACTGAAGCTTGCAATATGCTTGAATTTCCTGCCAAACTGGTTTGCTTGTTTCTATCCAATTTATTGAATTATTTCACTTTCAATATGCTAATAGTCATCGATTGTAATATCATGCTGGCACATTTGATTCTGGAACTGTAATAAATTTCCAGACATTTTATTGCTTTGTCATAATTTTTGCACCTCTTTAGACACAATCTACTAAACACACAAAAAACTCCCTTCAACCTCGTAAAATTCCCAAAAGGCGCATAATAAACTTCCAGACCTACCTGTAAAAGCTCTAATAAAGAGCTAAAATGCACTCCCAAAACATCTGTTTAAAACTCCCTTAATAAAACAGCTCCCTAAAGCTGTAAAAATTAACTCCCAAACATTCTCTTATATGTTCCCATAAAAAGCAAAAATTCAACTCTCAAAATTAACCATAATTGCTCCCTTAAGCAAAGCTCCCAAAATATGGGAACAGTTGCTCCCATGTTTACACCTAAGCACTCCTACAAGGAGGCAAATTAATTTCCCAAAGGTCTCCTTCAACACTCCCTTAAGAAGCCAAACGTTTCCGAAAATGTACGTAAGGACTCCCATCGCTTCTCCTATAAATTCCCATAAGCAGCAAAATAAAATACCCATGTCAACTTGTAAAAGCTCCCAAAGCTCCTCATAAAAACTTCCATAGTGCTGGTGTCCAAAAGAGGAATGAAAAACTCCCAGCGTTCCCCATAAAGACTCCTGCAACCGTTCAGGGGTTGGTGTTTAAAGGAGAATTGAAAAACTCCCATAATTCCCCATAAAACCACCAAACACAAGGGTGTGAAAAAAAACTCCGTTCGAAGGGAGGATATCGTCCTCCCTTAAGGGCTTGAGTTATGCAACGAGGCCAAAACTCCCTAAAAGGGTCAAACCTGTTTACAGTGTACTGCGCAATCCAGGCGCTTCCGACAGATGGCGACTCCGTAAGTCCTCGCCCGGACGAGGTTGTACTTGAAGAAAAAAAGAGCATGAAGAGAACCAGATGGAAAAGGAGCTGGTGCTGACAAATTTCAAATTGAAGAACGCCAAAGAGAAGATTCCTAGGCACACAGCCACAGGGCTAGACGAGGTTCCCGTGAGGCTGACTAATGAACTAGGACCAAAAAGTAGGGAAGCTCTGGTGAAAACAGTGGAAAAAAACTTTAATATAGACGAATATCAGACAGTTGGCGACAAGTAAAATGAATTTAATTTATAAAGGTAAGGAAAGATAGAATTTACTAGTATAGACCGTTGACCACTACATCGGTAATATACAGGCTAGCAATACAGGCAATCAAACTAAAGCTACAAGCACGGGTAGACAATAATGGCATTTCGGGAGAACTTCAGAATACTGTCAGAATTGGTAGACGTTTGGATGATAACATATTTGTTCTTACTCAGTGTATTGGAGTATCAAAACTAGAAAGCAGACCATTCTATTGTCGCAGCCTATTAGGAGACGGGAAAGCCGGAGTAGAGGACGTGTAAAAGCACTTTTATGAGAGCAGTCAACGCGACGTCGTTGTCGTCTCTGTTTTTCCCCTCGCGCGCCACTTCAGCATCGTTCTCATCGCCTGGCACATACCCGCGGAGACCATATAGGATGTGGCATTTGCCCCCCCCCCCCCTTTTGAAAAAAAAAAACCATCGTCCCGATGCACCAACCGCTGAAGGCTGTGCACAGACGGTGCAAAGTTGAGGTCACGAGGAAACGTAGGGATTCATACGAAGCACGTGCACAACCTCGGGCAGATGCCGCCGGCGTTTGGAGCAGTTATGGCTGTCGGGGACAACTTCATATTTCACATCGCTGATGCGGCGCAGGACTGTGTACTGGCCGAAGTATCTTCGCAGCAGCTTGTCAGACAGCCCCCGCCGACGAGTCGGAGTCCAGATCCACACCTGGTCACCGACGTTGTATGTGACGGGTCTGTGCCGAAGATTGTAGTGTCGGGCATCGTATTCCTGTCGTTCTTGGATTCGCAAACGCGCAAGCTGCCTGGCTTCCTCTGCGCATTGCGTAAACTCCTGGGCACCAGTCTCGTCGTCACCGCACTCGTGTGGCAGCATTGCGTCCAACATTTTTGTCACTTCGCGTCCGTAAACGAGGCTGAAAGGCGTCACGCGTGTTGTCTCTTGGCGAGCCGTGTTATACGCAAATGTAACGTATGGTAAAATCTCGTCCCAGTTCTTGTGGTCGACGTCGATGTACATACTCATCATGTCTGCCAGTGTCTTATTCATATGTGCTGTCAGCCCATTGGTTTAGGGATGATAAGCCTGGTCTTTCGGTGAGTGGTACCACTTAGTCGCAACACGGTATCCAGAAGCGCAGCCGTGAACGCAGATCCTCCGTCTGTTATGACCACTGCGGGAGCGCCATGCCTTAGGACGACAGCTTCGACGAAAAATCGCGCTGCTTCGGCTGCTGTTCCACGTTGGATAGCACCTGTTTCGGCGTATCGAGTACGATAATCAGTGGCGACGATTATCCATCTATTTCCGGCAGTAGACAGTGGAAATGGACCTAAAAGGACCATGCCAATTTGTTCGAACGGCGCTTGCGGTATCTGAACAGGATGCAGCAGTCCAGCTGGCTTGCCGGGTAGGGCTTTGCGGCGCTGGCAATCTAGGCATGTCTCTGTGTAACGTTTCACGATCGCCGCAAGTCTTGGCCAATAGTACTTTAGCCTAATTCTTGCCAATGCGCGGGTGTATCCCAAGTGACCAGCGGTCGGCTGGTTGTGACAGGCATATAGGACTTCGTCGAGAAGAGATGCGGGAATGACGAGTAGGTAGCTGCTGCCATTAGATGAAAAGTTCTTTTTATAGAGAACGTCGTGGCGTAAGCAAAACGAAAGCAGCCCTCTCGCGAATAACCTCGTCACGCTGCTTGTTTTTCGCTCTAAGTAATTGAAAAGAGGAACCAGTTCTGCGTCCTCGCGTTGGTGGCATGAAACGTCGACAGTATCTAGCACACATAGAAAACCCGCGTTATCATCGTCGTGGGCTGCAGTCTCAACAGGAGACCGAGAGAGGCAGTCGGCGTCGGTGTGTCGTTTCCCCGATTTGTACACAACCGTGAAGTCGAACTCTTGGAGCCGAAGACTCTAGCGCACAAGCTGACCAGCTCGATCTTTTAAATTAGTCAGCCAGCAAAGTGTATGATAATCATTGACAACGGTGAAACTCCGACCATACAAATATGGCTGAAATTTCAGGACGGCCCACACCAGAGCGAGACATTCTTTTTCTGTAGTGGAGTAGTTAGCCTCCGTCCTGGATAGCGTCCTGCTGGCGTAAGCAATCACTATTTCGGTGCCGCCCTGCCGCTGTACAATCACTGCGCCGAGGCCGACATTACTAGCGTCGATATGAAGAATCCTAGGAGCGTCTTCATCAAAGTGTGCGAGGACGGGAGGCGCCTGCAGCCGTTTCCGTAGGTCATCAAAAGCCCGTTGCTGGTCTTCACCCCACACTAAGGGGACATCTTCTCTGGTAAGATGGGTCAATGGCCATGCGATGCGCGAAAATTCCGCAATAAACCGTCGGTAGTAGGCGCAAAGGCCCAGAAAACGTCGCACAGCCTTTTTATCTCATGGCGTTGGGAAATTAGCAACGGCAGATATTTTATGAGGGGCAGGTCGGACACCTTCACGACTAACAACATGACCGAGAAATTGAAGTTCTTCAAAGCCAAATAGGCACTTTTCAGGTTTTAAAGTTAGACCAGCTGAGCGTATTGCTTCGAAGACCATCTTTAGTCTCCGTAAGTGTACCTCGAACGTTACGGAGAAAACAATCACGTCGTCGAGGTAGACCAGACAGGTTTGCCATTTGAGGCCTGAGAGTACAGTGTCCATTAGTCGTTTAAACGTTGCCGGCGCAGAACACAAACTGAAGGGGAGCACCTGAAATTCATAAAGTCTGTCGGGCGTAACAAAAGCGGTCTTCTCACGGTCTATCTCATCAACTTCTATTTGCCAGTAGCCGCTTTTCAAATCCGTCGACGAAAAGTAACGTGCTTTTCGTAGCCTGTCCAGTGAATCGTCGATACGCGGTAGCGGATAAACGTCTTTCTTTGTGATCAGGTTGAGTTTTCCGTAGTCGACGCAAAAGCGCAGGCTACCATCCTTCTTTTTCACCAATACGACAGGCGATGCCCAAGGACTCTTAGATGGCCGAATAATGCCGTCGTCAAGCATCGTCTTCACTTGTGTCTGGATTGCCTCGCGCTCTTTCGGTGCTACACGATAAGGATTCTGCCGAATTTGTCTGGCGTCGGCTTCGGTGACAATACGGTGCTTAGTGAGCGGCGTCTGGCTAACTCGTGACGTGGATGAGAAGCAGCTCTTAAACTCGTCCATGGGCTCAAGAAGGCTGCTGCGTTCGACGGGCGATAAGGTGGGACTGATATCGACCACAGGGGCAGGCATAGCCCCAGTGAACGTCGCGTGCTCCACTGATAGGCAGTCCTGTATTGATGTAAATTCGTCGAAGTAAGCAACAGCCGTGCCTTTAACAATGTGTCGACGTTCCCTGGTAAAATTTGTCAGCAGGAGTTCAGCACGTCCGTCGTGAACGTTCATTACGGCCCTGGCAATGGAAACGCCTTGACTCAGTACCAGTGCGTCAATGTGTTCAGCGACGCCAGTGCCAGTGTTGAAGTTGTCGCAGATTACAGGCACGAGGGAACAGCTTCGCGGCGGAAGCATGACGCCGTCGTCGGCGATACGTAAGCGGGGTCGCTGGTGCTCCGCGGAGTCGACGTCGTCTGAACTCATAGAAAATGTGACGACGAGGTCACGGACATTAATCACTGCACCATACTCTCTCAAAAAATCCATCCCCAATATAAGTTCTTTACAACACTCAAAGAGAATGACGAGGGTGGCGACAAAGGCTGCACCGGCGATTACTAGTCTGGCTGTGCATTTTCCAATCGGCGTCATCAACTGGCCACCGGCAGTTCTGATGATGGGCCCGATCCACGGGGTCTTCACTTTTCGCAGCCTGTCGGCCAGCTTTTGACTGATTATGGAAAAATACGAACCAGTATCGACGAGAGCGGCCACTTGGTGGCCGTCAATGCAAACGACAAGATCGGCGCTAACGGCGTCGGTTGCAGGAGGTGTGGTTGGAGTCGTCGGAGTTGTAGAGTCGTCGATCGTAGGACATGGGGGCTCTTGGGTAGCTAGCCGGTTTGCAACCTCACCCCCGGTGGTCGCTGCTTCTAGTTTCCCCGGCGCGGGCTAGGGGACCTGCCCCTAGAGGCGTCAGAAAAATCGCGACGAGTTGGTGGGGTGTAACGAGCCGGAGAGGGGGAACGCGATCGAGGCGTCGTTGAACCTCCTGGCCGAAAGTTTGTAGGATTTCCGTCGCGGCTACGTGCAGCATCAGACACAGGGTAACTGCAGCTGGAAAAGTTTGGATACCCAGCCGCGCGGTAGTGGCACGCGCGGTAAACATGTCCTGCTTCGCCGCAATGAAAGCATAGCGGCCGGCGGTCAGCGGTGCGCCACAAATCTGTCTTTCGAAGCGGGTAGCCGGCAGAGTATTCACTGTAGAAACGAGGCGCAGCGATCGACTGGCGGCGATACGGCATAGTTGGCGGCGGATGTCACTGTCGAAAATATGGCGTCGGGGGTAGCGGTGATGGCTGCGTCGTAGTGGTCGACGGTGTCAGCAGCATCGAAGGGGCAGGAGGTGGACGGCAGACAGCTTCCGCCTAGGTCAATCGTCGTGGCACCGCCTGCCAGTCGGGCGACGAAAAGGCCTCTCGAACTTCCTCCCGAACGATATCAGCGACAGAAGCCACCGCTGGTGCCATGGGAGAGATCCCGAGCTGCCGGATCTCCTCTCGCACAACCTCTCGGATGACTTCACGTAGAGACGTGCTGCAGCTCTCAGGTAGAATGGAAGCATTCACCGGCGAGCTCTTGCGATCATATTGGCGGTACCGTTGCTTTAGTGCCCATTCTATAGCGGTAGCCTCCTTGGTGAATTCGAACACTGTCGCCGGTGGGTTCCTCACGAGTCCGGCAAACAGTTCCTCCTTCACTCCGCGCAAGAGATAGCGTAACTTCTTCGGCCATCTCAGGGTCTGCTCTGCGGAAAAGGTGGGCCATATCTTCTGCAAACATGGCAACGCTCTCGTTTGGTTTTTGAATACAGGACTCGAGTAGGCACTGCGCGTTGTCTCTTCTGTCGCTACTAGTGAACGTGTCTAGCAGCTGGGTGCGGAAGGCATCCCACATGGTCAAATTACTCTCCCGGTTCACAAACCACGTCCGCGCACTGTCTTGAAGCGCAGAATACACATCAGACAGCTTTTGCTGGGAGCCCCAGTCATTATAACTGGTGACACGCTCAAATTCGTCAAGCCAATGTTGGACATCCTCAAAAGCGTCGCCGTGGAAACTTTCTGGTATCTTAGGATTCTGCAGCGTCACCTGCGATGGAGTTGCAGTAGCCATGGCGGAAGTAGGTTGACACGTTCCAGCAGGGTCCCGCAAAGGGTTGAACTCGGGCGTCAGGCCTAGCAGGCGGCGACTGTACCGGTGAACAGGAGTTTCAATGAACAAAGGTGATTCCGCTTTCGAGGTATGGCTCCGCGAAGGGGTGCCGAGCATGAGGCAATCCTACCCCTCACCTCCACCAGTGTCGCAGCCTATTAGGAGACGGGAAAGCCGGCGTAGAGGACATGTAAAAGCACTTTTATGAGAGCAGTCAACGCGACGTCGTTGTCGTCTCTGTTTTTCCCCTCGTGCGCCACTTCAGCGTCGTTCTCATCGCTTGGCACGTACCCGCCGGCGACCATATAGGATGTGGCAATATGTCGCCTTTTTAGACATTACAGGAGCGCGTGACAACGTAGACCGCAACATTTCGTAGGATATTCTGGAAGGGGAAGGCTTAGGTGACGACTGCCTACAGATTTTGAGATAGATTTACCTAGAAAATACGGCTTGCGTTGAATGGGAAGGCTTTAGGAGCGAGGAGAAAGTTCATGTCAACAAGGCAATGAGGCAGGGGTGCCCTTTATCCCCACTGCTATTTATGATGTACATGAGGATGGAGAGGGAGCTAGAAGGAAGTAATATTGGGTTTAATCTCTTATATAGATGGGCGAGTACAGTAGTCGAGCAGCAGCTTCCAGGTTTATTTTATGCGGACAACATTGTGTTGCCAGCGAACAAGCAGAGTGATTTGCAACGTCTGGCTAATATCTGTGAACAGGAAGGCAAGAATTTATGTTTGAAATTTAGTGTTAGAAAATCAGGTGTTATGGTATTCAATGAAAGCAGTCACCAGACAGTGGCAATACTGGGCCAGGAAATACCCGGGTAAGAGAATATAAACACCTCGGTATGTGGATAAACGAAGGCAGTGGATATATAGAAATACAGTAAGAAAGAATACTAGAGAAGGGAAAGAGAAATGCAGCCATAATGAAGCACAGAGCGCTATGGGGATACAATAGGTACGAGGGGCTTAGGGGTATGTGGGAAGGTGTAATGGGTCCAGGATTTACTTTTGGAACTGCGGTTATTTGCTTAAACTCAGGAGTACAATCAAAACTTGGTGTGAACCAAAGGTCAGTTGGTCACCTTGCATTTGGGCGCTCACGGGAAGACTACAAATGAAGCTGTGCAGGGGTGATATGTGCTGGACTAGTTTTGAAGTGACGGAAGCTCACAGTAAAGTTGATTATGAAGAACGACTGAGGAATATGGAAGAAGGTAAACGTGCTGGGAGAGTGTTGAGGTAACTATACAGGAAAAACATTGATTCACAGTGGAGGAAAAGAACTAGGAAGCTTACCACCAAATATGCGGCCTGTAGGGTGGGCAACACAGCAACAAAGAACGTGAAGCGGAAAGTCAGAGATGCTGAAATATTTTCGTGGGTGGCGGCAATGAAAAAAAAAACCTGCCGTGAATAACTACTTAAGAGGAAAAAACGAAATCAGGAAAGAAACGATTTATGATAACTCAGAGGGAAGCTCATTACTTTTCGAAGCGTGATGAGGATGCCTTAGAACACGCACCTTTAAAACCAGATATAAGAAGGAAGAAGAAGCATGTGCTTGCTGCGGTAAAGCTAGGGAAACGACGGAGCATGTTTTATTATAATGTGAAGACGTCTACCCAGCGGTTGATTTAGGCACCACTGGCCTTCTGAAGCCCTTGGGTTCAGCGAGAGCAGTGGAAAAGTAAACATGTTCGCAATACGCATTAGTAAGAGGCGATTGGAGGATTAGGGGACGAAAAGTAGGGAAACGACAAAATAAGAAGACGTACAAAAGCTAAGTTCGCTATAGGGGGTCAGAAAATTTGGTTTTGGGAATTCGTAGTGTTTTTTTTTTTCTCTTTTTTAACTTAGGTAGGACATTAGGCAGTATAAAAACAAGAGCTTTGTGGCGCAACCTACCACTCTGTTCCAAAGGGGACGCTCATAACATCAATCCATCCATTCATTCATCCATCCATCCGTCCGTCCGTCCGTCCATCCATCCATCCATCCATCCATCCATCCATCCATCCATCCATCCATCCATCCATCCATCCATCCATCCATCCATCCATCCATCCATCCATCGATCGATCCATCCATCCATCCATCCATCCATCCATCCATCCATCCATCCATCCATCCATCCATCCATCCATCCATCCATCCATCCATCCATCCATCCATCCATCCATCCATCCATCCAGCCAGCCAGCCAGCCAGCCAGCCAGCCAGCCCCCAATATCAGGCCAGGCAAAGGGCAAACAAATTAAGCAAAACTCCCTTACCAGGAATAGTCGAATATAAACTCAGCATTATGTGGTGATCAGATTGATGCGGAGTATATATATATTCGGCTAAGTAATTATTTTCATCTGTATGCTCGCAATCTTCACGCATATATACACAAATAACGCATACTACAACAGCATAGCCCCCACACAAACGGTTACTACGCATAACACATTCCGCACCACGCCGACCGCCACCTAATGCTACGTATATCTAGGAGAGTTCCCTTTAAGAGTCGGACCGCTTATTTAGGATTTTAATAAGGGGGTGCTTTTATCAACGGGGCAGCAGTGCCGCCTGGCCGACCTTGTCGAGTCTGCCCTTCAGTATGCCAACACCAAATCTGGGCCGCGTATCACGAACTACAAGCTGGAAAAGATACTCTATGCGCTGCTGTCGATGCAGTCGCATTACCAATCTCGCATTACCTGTTTTGCAGTGTTCTCCATTCCAACAGTTCGGCTCTCAGTGAGCGTATGGGCTCCGCAACGGGTGCGCACGATTAGATTACGCAAGCACAAAACAACGCGGTAACAGGAAGCAGTTTCCCAAAGAAAGGTAACGCCCTGCTTCACTTTTATTTAGCGGAAAGCTGGATATTTGCCCTGCCCGCAGAATTATCACTTGCAAAGAATACCAGTGTCGATACGCGTGTGTAATGAAAACGTCAGAAGTAACAAATAGCGGCACCCTCCTGACTGGCGACGCTAGCCACGATGGCACACACATGTACTGTGCTTAACTAACGCCGCAGAAAACAGTTTCCTGAATAGTTATGCGCTCTACGAGCAATGCACAACAAATCTATTTTGATGGCTTCTACTTCTGGACGTTTAATAAAATGCGTGCTCTGTGATTAGAGGCGCCGTTAAACACCAAATAGCTCGATTTAACCTCCGAGGTAAGTGCTATCTCAGCGGCAAAGTCCGCGTCTAATGAGTAAAAACCCTTAGCACAGAACTGCCGAACGTGGTTTTAATTCTTTTTTCAAGTGTAGACATGTGGAAGGTCTGTGAGATGAGAATAAGAGAAAAAACACCTTAGGGAGCTCGTCGTCTCCATGCCTGGAATAGCTGTAGTCTTGGCATTTCTGGCGGTGGACGCTCACAAACTCACCGCGAGAGGAACTGCTTGAGTGGGGAACGGCTGACCCTCTACGACAGGCACCGGAAGGTTGAAAGTTTTATTGCCTAGGCAACCGCGCATTGGCTATTCCTTCCTTGATGCAATTCGTGAGGTGCTGGCTTGTGCTCGTGGGCTGCATTTCACACAGAAAGCAGCTCAAAGAAGAGCGAGTTAGCAAACATAAGGAGACACCGGCAGCAAGTTATGTTTATTCTGCACGCGGCATCACTCAAACTGCCGTCCACGTTAAACTTTCACTGTTGTTTCGCTGTCGTCAAGCAACAGAATAATAGTAAGGAAAGCATGTTCTAGGAGTAGTATTGCACGTAATAAGTGCAGCAGTGCTGCCATTAGGGCCTCTAATTTTCTTCCCACGTGGCGTAAACATTGTTCGTACAGATGTTGTTTGCTCCCTGGAAGGTATATATGATGCATTGGAAAATACGGCTAGTAAATGCCTAATGTATGGAAACAGATTTTTCAAATTAATTTGTTTTCTTTTATCCTTAAAATTCATATTTACATTCTAAACTTCAAGGCAGCCGAATTCTACTTGTATAAGGGAAATTCTTTTTTTTTGTCAAGGATAGTGTTCAGAAAAGGTTATCAAGAAATTTGTGATGCATCGCCGTTAATTTTCCATTCTGAGGCAGTAATTTCATAACGCAGGTACGGCCCGCAATGACTTAGCTTGTCGGCACAATCGTTTTATTCTTCTTGCCACGCGTGAGTGGCAATGTGTCTGTTATATCATAAGAAGCCAACAACCTCTGACACCAAGGACAACATAGGGGAAATTACTTTTGCTTAACAAATGAAATAAAGAAACGATTTCGGGTAGCATGTGTGGGTTTATTGACCAGTTGCCTCTAGCCAAAAACATCACGTTCTCGTGACGCATGCGGCAAAAAGGACGTTCCACGTCCGCCGCCAAGGTCTGTGAGTGGTGGCACTGGCTAACACTCCTGGGGTTCTACTAGGACACATACATACTCAAAAAAGTGGATGGGGAAACGGCGCCGCGGTAGCTCAATTGGTAGAGCATCGCAGGCGAAATGCGAAGGTTGTGGGTTCGGTTGCCACCTGCGGCAAGTTGTTTTTTCATCCACTTTATTTTCCATTACCTCTTCGTTTCTTTATTTCATTTATTAAGCACAAGTAATTTCCCCTAGGTTTTCCTTGGTGTCAGAGTTTGTTGGCTTCTTATGATATGACTAATAAAAATCTGACCTCTCGGTTAACCACCTTTGTTAATGTGCCTGTTAGTGGCTTGACAGTGCTTTCAGAGTGGCGCGTAATTTGCGACGAGCCGTGAGAAGCTGGCAATATTACAGCCAAATTTCCCGCATCATAATGTGAAATTAGTCACACAGAGCGGCAGGTTAGGGGACGAATATGCTTAAAGAAAGTGAGCCTTGTAAAATATAGGGGGAAAAGGAAGCAGTCTTAGAGTACGACTGTCTTCAACGTATATGCCAGCGTAAATGTACGCAGTAAACGCAAGAATTAAACAAGCTAGTTAAAATGCCAAAGCTATATAGAGTCTCTTGCTATTATTTCCAGCGATCAGGGCGTCCACCAAGAAGCCGACATTATCGCTGTGAGTTACACTTCCACAGCTGACATTAGCACGTTCAATAAAACTGGCGAATGTGTAACATTAAATTAACACCAACGAGAAAATTACTTGGAGCTCTATTAGTACATTGCAATTCTACAGGAAACACACACCCAAAAAATCCAGAAAACCGAAGCACCTTGAACCTGTGCGCCGTGCCGTTATGCATTTTTACGGCGTCTCCTCGGGCAATTTTTTTACTGGCAGACATGCTGTCTAATTTATTCAGAATGAGCCAAAAACTCAACTCGGTAAGTTTCCCAAACATTTTGAGAGCCGAAATGCCGGTAGTGCAAAAAAAGAAGAAAATAATACTTCGAAACTCTTGGCGACACCCTGGCATGCTGCCACTGGGGCTTTCGCGTGTAAATCTATTATTTCAACTGTCGCCTTCATTGTCCTGTGCTAATAATTTACCTATTACAGGAAATTCACGAAAATGAAGTCTTTATGTATTGTTGGGTAAGTCAGAACTCATTTAGGTGTTTCTTTTTAGCACACCTTTAAGAACACGGTATCATCGTCATCATCATCATCAGCCTAGTTACGCCCACTGCAGGGCAAAGGCCTCTCCCATACTTCTCCAACTACCCCGGTCATGTACTAATTGTGGCCATGTTGTCCCTGCAAACGTCTTAATGTCATCCGCCCACCTAACTTTCTGCCGCCCCCTGCTACGCTTCCCTTCCCTGGAGCCGCTATAGATATCTTCCAGTATTTTTACATATGGCTCATCTACACCCTGATTCCGTAATGCCTCCATGACTGCTGAGGTTTCGACTGAATCAAACGCTTTCTCGTAATCAATGAAAGCTATATATAAGGGTTGGTTATATTCTGCACATTTCTCTATCACTTGATTGATAGTGTGAATATGGTCTATTGTTGAGTAGCCTTTACGGAATCCTGCCTGGTCCTTTGGTTGACAGAAGTCTAAGGTGTTCCTGATTCTATTTGCGATTACCTTAGTAAATACTTTGTAGGCAACGCACAGTAAGCTGATCGGTCTATAATTTTTCAAGTCTTTGGCGTCCCCTTTCTTATGGATAAGGATTATGTTAGCGTTCTTCCAAGATTCCGGTACGCTCGAGGTTATGAGGCATTGCGTATACAGGGTGGCCAGTTTCTCTAGAACAATCTGACCACTATCCTTCAACAAATCTGCTGTTACCTAATCCTCCCCAGCTGCCTTCCCCCTTTGCATAGTTCCTAAGGCTTTCTTTACTTCTTCTGGCGTTACCTGTGGGATTTCGAATTCCTCTAGGCTATTCTCTCTTCCACTATCGTAATGGGTGCCACTGGTACTGTAAAAATCTCTATAGAACTCCTCAGCCACTTGAACTATCTCATCCATATTAGTAACGATATTGCCGGCTTTGTCTCTTAACGCACACATCTGATTCTTGCCTATTCCTAGTTTCTTCTTCACTGTTTTTAGGCTTCCTCCGCTCCTGAGAGCCTGTTCAATTCTATCCATATTATAGTTCCTGATGTCCGCTGTCTTACGCTTGTTGATTAACTTAGAAAGTTTTGCCAGTTCTATTCTAGCTGTAGGGTTAGAGGCTTTCATACATTGGCGTTTCTTGATCAGATCTTTCGTCTCTTGCGATAGCTTACTCGTTTCCTGTATAACGGCGCTACCACCGACTTCTATTGCGCACTCCTTAATGATGCCCATGAGATTGTCGTTCATTGCTTCAACACTAAGGTCCTCTTCCTGAGTTAAAGCCGAATACCTGTTCTGTAGCTTGATCCGGAATTCCTCTAGTTTCCCTCTTACCGCTAACTCATTGATTGGCTTCTTGTGCACCAGTTTCTTCCGTTCCCTCCTCAAGTCAAGGCTAATTCGAGTTCTTACCATCCTATGGTCACTGCAGCGTACCTTGCCGAGCACGTCTACATCTTGTATGATGCCAGGGTTCGCGCAGAGTATGAAGTCGATTTCATTTCTAGTCTCACCATTCGGGCTCCTCCACGTCCACTTTCGGCTATCCCGCTTGCGGAAAAAGGTATTCATTATCCGCATATTATTCGGTTCTGCAAACTCTACTAATAACTCTCCTCTGCTATTCCTAGAGTCTATGCCATATTCCCCCACTGACTTGTCTCCAGCCTGCTTCTTGCCTGCCCTGGCATTGAAGTCGCCCATCAGTATAGTGTATTTTGTTTTGACTTTACCCATCGCCGATTCTACATCTTCATAAAAGCTTTCGACTTCCTGGTCATCATGACTGCATGTAGGGGCATAGACTTGTACCAACTTCAATTTGTACCTCTTATTAAGTTTCACAACAAGACCTGCCACCCTCTCGTTAATGCTATAGAATTCCTGTATGTTACCAGCTATTTCCTTATTAATCAGGAATCCGACTCCTAGTTCTCGTCTCTCCGCGAAGCCCCGGTAACATAGTACATGCCCGCTTTTTAGCACTGTATATGCTTCTTTTGTCCTCCTAACCTCACTGAGCCCTATTATATGCCATTTACTACCCTCTAATTCCTCCAATAACACTGCTAGGCTCGCCTCACTAGATAGCGTTTTAACGTTAAACGTTGCCAGGTTCAGATTCCAATGGCGGCCTGTCCGGTATAGTAGGATATAAATCGTAAGCACCCGGAAGCATCTACAGAGGAGATCCAGTATCGTTGCCGACATCCGCCAAACGGGGTAGCGCAAGAAAGCCAGAAGTGGCGGCGTGGCGAGACGTGTGAATTCGAGGGCAAGGGCCGTATGTTGTAACGATCAGCCACACAGCTTGACGCATGATAAAAAAATTGGCAGCATGTCACACTCCTGTAACACGTGAAGTCAAAAGCCTGCTACACAGCTGGTAATGCATTAAGTTGTTCAATCGGACGGGTTGCGCGACATAATTAGGTGCAGTATGAAGTAAACGTATGGCACTGTAGGTCATCTGCTCAATGACACATGCGAGCACCTAATGGACTATCTAAAGGGTCTTTCACTTTTTTTTATTCTCTCTTTTTTCCGTATTTTCTCTCTCTTTGTTTTATTCTTTCTTTCCTTGTTCTCTGTTTTTTGTTCTTTGGTTCGTTCTCTCTTTCGTTTCTTCATTCATGTTCAGCCATTGTATCTTTGCTTGCTTACAGGGGTATGAGCCATTCCAGATTATGCATTTTTTTCGGCTATGAACCACTGCTCCTGATGATACTTTTGTACCAATCATCACGTTTCTTTTTTCTGTCACAGGGCCAGGCGCATATTTTTTCATGTATGAGCCATTGCAACGAGCCAATTAAGGCTTTCGCCTTAAAAGGGAAACGTAAAATTAAATGGAATATTAAATATATTAGGAAGGGCCCGATGTTACGACAGCGTGTGCAGCAATGATCAGAAGGCCAATGGAAAGTGCAGCCGAAAATCCAATGATGGGTCACATGCTCGATCACATCACTAGTGAAAGTCCTGATCTGCGCAAGACTGAAGACACATTTCTAACCACGCTATAACAACTTCTACGTTCTTCATACCGGTGGACTTCGATACTTATTGCGCAAATATATCTGTTCTTTTCTTGACAAATTAAGTGACGCGGTGCTAATGCGACCTTCTAATTTTTTATAAAAGATGCCTCAAACATTTCCCTCTCTTTTTGAGCCTTGAAACTTCCGAGTATACAAGTGTCTATGTACGCAGGAGTATGCGGGAACCTGTCGCAATGGTCAGCCAAGTGAGCCCCCGCTACAAAAGCCTGCACATTTGCTCGATGCTCCCTCAAACGGGCATTCACACATCGACCAGTATGGCGGACGAAACAATTCCCACAGTAGTGCGGAATGCAGTACACCACCTCCTTTTAAGATTACAGAGCCAGACTGGTCGGCCATTTTGTTCTGAATTTAAGCACTAACAAAACAACCCATAAATAAACCAATTATGTTGCTTTCTGACTTACTAATCCTTCAGATATCCCAGCGCATTGACCGGGTTCATATGCAAGAATACGTCGAGTCATGCGGTCACACTTCAAGAACGATGCCAGCGTTGCGCACAATCATGTTGCCTTTTTTTTTACTGCAGACCCGAATGAAATTCTTGTAATTCGTCGTCTAAAGGCAACCAATGCAGGTGTTCATGAAATTCATTGCGCTAATGTAAAAGGTATGTCGCATCTTATATCTGTCCCTCTTTCACATATCATAAATGTCATATTGATGGCAGCAACATTTCCAGAGGCAATAAAGAAAGGCAACAGTAATCCCGATACATAGGGACGACCGAACCTGCACGTCTAATTACCGACCGATTTCTACATTGCCCCTTTTCAGTAAGGTAATAGAAAGAAAGAAACGTATTAAAAGCGATTAAATTGGTATTTATCTGAATACAATATATCGTCACCTAATGGACTCAGGGTCAGAACCAGCTACTCCACTGACCTTGCACTACACTCTAAAGAATTCCACGCTTATCGAAGCGTGCGTTTTAATTTTTTTTACAAGCTTAATCTAATCCGGATATTTCTCCACGCTTACCTATCACGCCTGCTAGGAGTGATCAGCAACCCCTCCTCAAGCTTTGCAGACATGATGAGGACCCCTGTTGCCACGCTTATTATGGCCTGACGAATATCCACGCTTAGAGAGAGTTCTCGAGGGGGCAAGGGGATGGAGTGAGGAGCTATCCCCCCTCGCCCCTTGTATGCATGCGCTGGAAGCAACGAAGAAGCACCGGCCCTTGCAGGCTTGGGCGCTTGGGTCGCTTCTCTGAAGCGACCTCTGCTCACCAAGCCTTTCGCAGTCCCCTTTAACTTCTGCTTCGACGGCGCAGACTGTAACGAACCAAGACGCTATGACAAAGGCCGCAAGCCGGCGAAGTAGAAGCTGAGTATGCTGCAGACAGATTCCACAAGATGCTCCCGCCGGTGACACTGAAACTAATCCACTAAGAAGGGGCTTTGCAAAGCCTTGGCACATTGAAACAACGCCAAGGAATGTAAAGCGTGAAGAAGCCCCTCGATATTTTCTTGCGCAAAAGGACGAATGCCCTCTCAACCGTGCTCCGCGGCGCCGCACGTTCGAATACAGCAAGCCTTGTGTGGGATAGAAACGTCAGGACAGGATTTCCTGCATTAAAATCATTATGCTATTGCACTCTCTCTCCGATTGTTGGCGCAAAATACTTGATCACAGAATTTTTTTTTTCACTGACCTCTTTCTCTAAGAAAGACGAATATTCTAGGCAGCTAAAAAAGCATGACACAGACATTTCTTCCTGAGGTAAATCTTTTATTCATAATATTCATTCCCAGAAAATATGAAACAGTGAAACGTACAGGCTTAAAACCAAAACGTATGGAGTTAAAGCGTTTTCACATCACTGTGAAAGCGTAAGTGCTTATATGAGTTTGATTTAAATGCGCAACGCACTGAAGAAATCCTCCTAATCTTGTTTGCGCCCAGGATATTTCTTTGTTTGTTCTTGGCTTTGAGTTGGTTGCAAAAAAATTGGCTATATGCCGCCAGATATGTTACATATCACCTACAATAAAGGTATACGCACATCACTAGTGCCTTTTATAGGGAATTGTCATCACTGATCTCAGTGTATTCCTGCTCACAGCCGCAGATAAGGAGCCTTGTTTCCCCTAGACAAAGCATGGTCTTATAAGGTCAATTCGCTATCTAAAAAAAATGCCTTAATACCCAACGTATAACACTTTAGAGGTCAAAGCATGTTTCCTTTAGACTAAATGTGGTAACCAAGGCGGCTTGCTTTTTCACTGCTTTAAGACTGATCTCACTTCTGACATTTCTCCTACTGACTGCTCTTAAAATGTTGCCGTTTGGAAGTTCTTAGAAGTAGGCGATATGGGAAAGATGGTCAAATTACTGCCGTAATGAGAGCATTCATTGCAAGCCTGGGTAGCAAGTACGCTTCTAAAGCGACGTCTTAGAAAATTGCACTATTTTTGATGATGAAGCGCTTTCAATTATTGCTCATTTTCATTAGTCCTACTTCCAAGCCTTTATTCGCTTTGAAATGTGACGCGAAAAACAAAACAATGCGCAAGACGCATTTATGTAAGACACATAGCTGCAACTCATTTTATTCCATCATGCTCTTGATAAAAATAAAGTTTAAAAATTCCAACACAACTGGCAACGCTTTCAATAAACCTTTTAATACCTAAGCAAGAATGAGCCAGAAAAATGTAGTTACGCTTAATTCCCAACCCAATGGGGATGGAAATTTTGACAATAATGTCATTGTACATGAAGTTATCACACGTGAATTTTCTCTGCGGACATATACGGGTTTGCAGCTGGAAATCAAGGGCTGCAACGGGCAGAGTGTATTCATATTCATTGAACAATCACACTTTCTCTCCTTCAAGGAACAAGATATTAAATATGCGGAGCTACACTACATAGGTATCCTAATTCAGAGTGCAATTGAGGTTGCAAATTAAGTAACACGTGTGGTTGCAACCTCGCATGCAGCGCTTCGGAGATGCAGGTTACTTACTGTCAGTCGACAAATAGCTAACAAAATTATGAATTTTCACTTTACAGGCAGTGGTATATTATGGGCGCCATGCGTGGCAACTACACGGCATACACGGCATACCACATTGATGCGCATCTAACAGAGTTCTAAATCATGAGAAGAAGCATGGTGCAAAATGCAGAGTGGCCACTCCCAGCACAACACACTTGCCCGAGGCGAAATAGCAGCGGGCACAGAGAGAACGGTGAGCTGGCGTGTATAAAATTAAAAAAAAAAACAGAAATAGTGGGAACTTTGTGCTTCAGCACAATAAACTGAACAATTTAGAGGAATTCAACAGCCCGGTGTTAAAACTTGTTAAGAAAGCACGAAGATGACTGCTCTCTGTTTCTATCAGCGCTGCTGGTCGCGTAAAGGTTATCGTTTTCCAATAAATGTACCATTACAGCAAATTTGACACCGCACATCACACAAGCACATGCCCGAAATCATGACAAATTGGCAGTTAGCCGCGTTTTAAAAAAACCGGACCATAACTAATGTTCGTACCTCTGTATTTCAATCGTCCATGAATAGAAGGCGAGGGACCGCGACATATTCATTATGCATATAGTAATGCTGCTCTGCAGCCGTCAGACCGTGGTGGAGTCTCTCTCGTGAACTCGGCACATTGCATAATGCATGCGTACACCACTCGTCTTGTACGCCATGAATGTCTGTAGAAGTGAACATGGCGATACACACCAACTTTGACAATTAGACCGGAAGCTCTGTGCTGCAACGAACGAACGTCGACGTGGCCGTCCGCCAGAAAATCCACACCAAAAATGGCCGAATGCAGTCTTCAAAACACCACGGTCTCCCACAGCCTCCCCAAGAAATGTTTCGCATTCCCCGCAGGGCAGTGAGAAGACGCAGAGCGTTGTTCTCCCTTGTCCAAGCACCGCGCAGATCAGGTGATATATCATTGATCCCGTATTCTGATATTTATAAGCGCGATGGAAAGTTCCCGCGAGAGCTCTCCGCGGGACATTAAACGTGTGATTTGCGTTTTTCACGCGTACGCGGCTCGCTCAGGCTCGCACAAGACAGAACCATGGCAGCAGTCTTGCCCTCATGCTTACATGAAGGAATGTCACGCTTATTTTCGGTCACGTAGTGCTTGTAAGGTCATCCGCACCTCATTTACATGCACATCACGCTTCAACTTGAAGTTTAGCGTGAGATTAAGCGTTAAATTTTTTCGAGTGTATCGTCCCCAGTGATGCCAGCGCTGCCCCAATTGCGCCGAAATGCGCTGTGAAGGAAATGCTGCTACAAACTGCGCCTAATTGTCGTTTATCGCAGGTATTGTGCCCCACCTACGCCGACGCGCACTTGCGCCGAATAATCGAGCAGACAAACAAAAAAGAAGGAAACCTTTGCGGTAAAAATAAATTTCGTCGTGTTTTACAACGCCAGAGATACGAAGAAAACGCCGATACTGCGAAGAAACGTCTCTAGTTTAAATAACGCGATGGTAGCGCACACAGGGGGCGTAAGTTCGTTGTGAATGTTCGTCTTGGTTAAGCTCATGTGTACATTCTTTTTGTTTGGTTGAAGTGCGTTCTTGGTTGACTTCTGTGTGGTCCACTCTGTGTTTGTGTATCTGTTGCATTGCAGTGTTCTGTTGTTGGCTCGCACCCGGGCCGCTTCCAGAGAATGCCTGCTTTGGGAAGGCGATGGCCGGACACTGTTCGGCGAAAAAGGGATCGGCAGGGGTTCTCGCGCGCTGGTTCTGGCGAGCGCCATAAATCGTGCAGCGAGCCGTGTAGCGGCACCTGGAGAAGGGAGTCTTTGGGGAGTGTTTGGGTTGGGCCGAGGGGGCGCGGGTGGTCCGATCGGCGGCCCCCGCCGGTGCGAGTTACGCAGGCCGGGCACACGGTCCCGCGGCTGGGGGTTAGAATGTGCGCGGCTGAGCGGGCAGTGTGGTGTGAGACTTGAGAGACAGATGACCGATCTCGTCAAGTGCCCGATTGGAGCGACGGACTGCTCCGAGGCCTTTGTTCAGCCGCACTCGTTAGTATGCACTCATTCACCTTGTTTAGTATATACTGAGAGCTTCCAGTGTGTAGACTTGAGAGACAACGGACCGATCTTGTCAGATGCCCGATCGGAGCGAAGGACTGCCCCGAGGCTTTCATCAGCCGCATTCGTTAGTATGCACTCGTTCACCTTGTTTAGTATATACTGAGAGCTTCCAGTGTGGTCGTGGACTTGAGAGACAACGGACCGATCTCGTCAGATGCCCGATCGGAGCGACGGACTGCCCCGAGGCCTTTCATCAGCCGCATTCGCTAGTATGCACTCGTTCACCTTGTTTAGTATATACTGAGAGCTTCCAGTATGGTCGTAGACTTGAGAGACAACGGACCGATCTCGTCAGATGCCTGGTCGGAGTGACGGACTGCTCCGAGGACTTTGTTCAGCCGAATTCTTTAATATGAACTCGTTTTCCTTGTTTAGTACTTACTGAGAGGTTCTAGTGTGGTCTGAGACATGAGAGACAACGGACCGATCTCGTCAAGTGCCCGATCGGAGCGACGGGCTGCCCCGATGCCTTTGATCAGCCGCATTCGTTAATGTGAACCTTCTTTCCTTGTTTGCTATATACCCAGTGTAGCCCCGCTAAAGTTTGTCCGTAAATAAGTTCAGTTCAAATTATTGACATCCAGCATCTTTAGTCCCGGAACACCGAAGCAGAGAACAGTGCGCCGGCTTAAGAGGAGCCGAGAACGAACGAAAAACCAAGAAAGAAGAACCCGGCGGAGGAAGAGAGAAGAGAAAACCTTACTGTGGGCATCTCACATTCGCCCGTCCCTAGCCCGTCGCGAAGCCTGATGTACGTCCCGTGTCATCACGGTCTGTGCAGTGCGTGCTGGCAACTTCGTTAGTTTTGGTCTTTGTGCCTACACCATTACGTACACTAAGTGCAAAACCATGTAGTAGATGCATAGAGTAATATAGTAAACGTAAATAGTCGACACTCCCTTAGGAGTCTGCGGCCGATTTTGGCTCTCAGTGCACATAGCGGAATCGGCGAAACGCATCAACCTCCAAGATAGTCACCGCACGCCGCCGAATCTCGGACGCCATGATTTCAGTTTCGTTTATTTTTTTTATTGTTTCTTGTGACTCTTAGCGTTACTTTAATCAAGTGGTTTCATGCAGGCGCTTGAGCCGCTGTTTATATGGGGCGCGATCACGAGCGCACAAAGGTGTTTCAGTTTATGTTAGTTTCATTTAAATTTATATTTGTGCTTCAAGCTGTAACTTAATGCACCAATCATGCCAACTGTTGAGGAAGTAGAATTTTGTCGCTTGTGGTTTTGTACGTCTACTAACTCACGCCAAAAGGAGTACCGTAATTAAATGTGCTATGTTCCTTAAATACAAATCAACTTGCTGCACAACCAAGAACACGAAAATAGCAGGCAACAATTTATTGCGGCAAGATTGTAAGAGGCAGATACATGAAAACTGGAAGAAACTGCGAAATGCAAGTAATACGGGTGTCACATGGCGCACTTTTAATCGCGATCAAGCCTGATCCGATTTGAATTTCTCGGTCGCGATTGGTTCCTTTGCGCAAGCGGGGCGAGGAAGCCAATAGCAGTCGAGAATTTAGATCTGGATCGGGCTTGATCGCGATCGAAAGTGGTCGTGTGACACCGGTATAACAGAGAATAGTCGGAAAGTAATGGCGTGGTGGCAATATCTTTACACAAGCAAAACACATACAAGACGTGTTGCAACTATCCTTATAATGAAAAAACAAACAAACAAAAAGTGCACAGACACGCCAGCAATTAATTTGCTCAAAATGGGATTGTTTTAGAAGACAAAAATTATTACGCTTTTTCTTGTACTTTTGCGAAGGAAGGTGAATTAAGGAGCAAAATTATGTAAATAGTTGCGTGCCAAAATAGAATGGCTACAAAAATAATTGGGCACGCACGGACGTACTCATCTCGGATGCGTAAGCCAGTGCGTGCGTCAATAAACAGCTGCAATTAAGCACTTTGTGTTAGGAGTCTTCACCTGCAGTCTTCGAAACCTCGCAATCGTCTTCCAATACTTCGAAATTTGCCCTTGAATATGCATAATATCCTTTGACTGTAGAATGTATTTTGAGGAAGTAGTGGAGATTCCTGCAATACGTAGAATGACAGGCAGAGGGTAAACAATACAGGAGGCTTCAAAGCAATTGAATGTAGACGCTACGTTATTTCGTATAAGCAATACTGATGGAGCTTTCCAAGCTTTAGAGTGGGTATACTGCGTTCCTTCGTGGAATAAATATTTTTCTGATTTAAGGTCAAGCAAGCGCTGTTATAAATGCTAAGAAAAATGTTCTGAAATTAGGGACTCGATACACAATTAAAACATGAAAACACGTATTTCAGCCCAATGCAAAAGAACTAACAATGCCCGAGCGCACATATAGCCCGCTACAGCGGTTAACGGAGTGCGCATTATTGCCATACTGCACATATTGCATGAGTGTACCGCTTTAGAAATAGCTACATTTCTTTTGCAAAAGTGGAGCGCTCTACTTTTTCTGACGCTGCTGCGCGTAACATGAAGCTCTCTGCACTGATCGGCATGCGTTCATAGGCCGCATTTCTTAACGGACCATTTTATTTTCGAACTTCGTCATTGTATCGAACGTGCCTCGCAGCTCGGACGCTGCCGCGTCGCTGTTATCACTAGCATCACCGTTCATTGCTGCGCATTAAAAACAATGAGTGCGAAATCAAAGTGAGCGTAGCAAATGGACAGCAGCTGTTTTATGGCTTCAAGGCCGCCGCCACTCGTTAATGCCGGTAACAGTGACATAATGAAATACGATTAGGTCTTTACCAAGGTGCAAAAGAACTTCCTGTGGCCTTACCGTCAAACGGCGACCAAGCATTAATGCCAGACGCTGGTAGAGGAACGCAACAACGATCCTCGGGCCCATCTTACAGAAAGAGCCTGGCGACGGGTCCTGACTAGGCTTCGCACGTGTTGGGTCGTGCCGCCTGTCAAGCTGCTAGCCGCAACCGCAGCCACAGCCACATTTTTCTTTATGTGCTCTGCCTCCTAGCGGAATCAGCGAAACTCCACAGCTGGGCCGCGAAACGGCTAGAGTGTCCACTCTTGTCGTTTACGATGTTACTCTATGGTATAGGCGAATTCGCGGTATAGTTCCGGGCGGTCCGTCCGCGTACCCAATCTCCGCCACTTTGGCCGCCAGTTCGGACTGTGACGCGTGATCCAGGTCGGGTTGCCGAAGAGGTCTCTGGTATACACAGGCGGCGAGCATTGCGTGACAGCTTGCCGCCCGCCACCACGGGGTCCGGTAGGCGGCGACTTTTCACGTCTACGTGCCTCTAGACCTAAACAGTGCCGCTTCGTCAGGATCCTGCGGTGAAAGTTGCGGTTTGGCGTGGAGTCGGCGAAAATGCCTCACCAGCAGCCATGCGCCATTCTGAAAGTGACGAATTCGCTTAAATTACAGTGAATGTTGGGGTATTGTTTGGTAATGTTGGGGTATGTCGCAACCGCCGTATTTGCGACATCGCGTGCGCGGAACATGTCCGCGCCGTTGTTATCTATTTCTTCTACGGGCAGGTGGGGTTCCAGAGTAGCCGCAAGGAGGAGTCGCGGCGAGGGGAACGGAATTGCACGTTCGACGTTGTCGACACTGAAGTATATGAGCATCTTTCAGGCAGGACCTGAGACCTCCCTCCCTTTCTGGTTCCGCCACTGTGTATGGACAACACGGCAACACCGTAGGAAAGTCCGGATAATCGGAGCAGGTACGCAAAATACATTCGCGATGTACGTTTTGCAACAGAGCCAATACATGGCCTTTGCGGGACAAAAAGAAGTGCAATAAATGCACTTCTTTTTTTTTACATTTATTGACTCCCACTTGTTACTGTGTGTACTTCTGTGGCACATGACGTTTCGTTTCTATAGTGCTAGATATTTGAAGTCTCATCGCAACACACGCGTTTGATTAGTGGCTGACATGTGCTGCGTGTAGTTTAGGAATCATTTTATGCAATTATGGTGACGCACGATTGTGAGTTCCCAGTTGCTCGATACGCTTTTTTGGCGATCGCTAAGCGGTTTCCACATGTGCGTACGGCGCGTTTTATTACGACTGAGCAGCCGAGGCATGAAAAAAAAACGCTAAAATGAGACAGGTTAGTCGACACGGACGCACAAACTACACAACAGAGCTGCAGTTCTATCTATGCCTGCGAAAACGACAACAAATGTATTGCGTCCTTGTTTCTATTCCATCTCCATTTGAGCTAATTATTCGTGCTTCTGAACCCTTACTAACACGCTTAGGTAGTAATATGAATCGTAGTAATATATAGTGTTGACGTACTCCAGCCGCCCAATGGCTTAATAATATCGCAGGAGCACTGACCAGGAAGTGCGTCAGCGCCTTGAAGCAGGGCAGATGTGTTGTTGTGAATACCATACACAGATTATATGTCATAAGGATTCGGTGGCTGCAGGTATTCAGCTTCTGGACATGAGTTAAGTAGACTGAATGCTTTAATAGGTGAAACGTTTAGTACATGAAAGAGATAACGAAGAAAAGGACAGCTCGGGGGGAATGAACTCTATTGAAATGCAGAATTAACTCTGAATTCAGGTTAAATATTGCTTTATCTTCATTTAAAAATAGAACACCAAGTGTGAGTAAAAATTGTCCATCTTAGCATATACGTCTTATTTCGTGCAGGTTTATACTTATATAGCATATATTTCGGTAACTGTATGCATAGCTTTCACTTTGCACCAGAACTGTACACGTAACTGTTGCAAACCATTCGACAGTTGTAGAATATCGTTTGTCACCTTACGTACATTAAACGTAATCACCTTTGCGGGACGTTGTGGTGCGTGTCCTTTCAATACATTTAGTTTGCCGTACGGGAACGCAAACGTTAGGAATATGTTATAAATCAGGGCGCCATCTGGTGCCTTGTTCTAAACGTATTCAAGCCAAGACAATCCATTAGCAATCATCCTGGTGTTGCTTTGCTGACGCGTCTCCTTAGGCTTACGGGCGCCAGAATCGCCGAACGATCTCAGAAGTTGGACGCGCTATGCGCTCATAACTAACCGTTCAGGTGAGTTTAGAGAAAGCGAAAGCTCATTTCAATAGATACTGGCCATCAATGCGAGTCAGAGCGCAGCCATCACCAGAATTCAAGCTGACGCAGGAGCCATGGGTGCCGCCATGTTCGACAACGCTGTTTCTTAGCGTACGTAAACACTCGAACATTAAAGTCTCCGAATAACGTACATTATCATAGCGCACGTAGACCGCAGAAACCCAGTAACTTTCAGAGCATGCGCAGCGACGACAACACTATTTCTTTATGTATGTAATGCGTGGCGTTTGGTTGCAAACGCTAAACTAAAAATGTGAATTGTTTTCTTGCTCCAAACAACAATGGACAGTTTTAGTTACACGTACGTGGAGGCTTCACGTACGCAGACGTGAAAAGTCTACGTACCTTATGTGCACGCCACCTGAAACGCTTTTAGCTACACGTACGCGACGCACGCCAAGAGGCACCCCGTAGCTCCATCTATCGGGAAATGTGAACACGGCGGTAGCCAATTCAATCCTGTCGTCGTATTTCGGTGCGAGCCGTCTGCGCGAGCGCGCGGCCCGCTATCGCTTGTTCGTGATCTTGTGGAACTCCCGCGCGAAGCGGTCTACGTGCGCAAGCAACGCACGCAAAGAATTGAATCTCACGTACAGTCAACAGCAAAAGTTTGCGGGATCTGCGAGCGCGTGACAAAGCGACCCGCCTCCCCTTCTAGCGGTGAACCCCTGGTGTCGAAACCGACGCCTGCACGCATGCGCGTCCCTCCGATACTGCAAGCGTGCATGTTTCCGCGCTTCCTCTTTGCGCGCCGGCGATATCCGAATGTAGCCGCGAGGTAGCCCACTTTTAGCCAACTAAAACTAGACAGTTTTAGTTACACGTGCGTAGAGGCTTTGCGTACGTAGAGCTTCTACGTGTGAGCAGTGCGCATGCGTAGAACGTAGCGGGCACGCGCGCGTCTCACGGACGTACGTGAGATTCAATTTGCGTGCGTTTCTTACGCACGTTGACAGCTTCGCACGGGAGTTCCGCAAAATCAGGAACACGCGATAGCGCGCCGCGCGTACGCAGACGGCTTGCATCGAAACAAGGTAACGGGATTGAATTGGTTACCGCCGTTTTCACATTTCCCGATAGATGTAGCTACGGGGTCCCTCTTGGCGTGCGTCGCGTACGTGTAGCTAAAAGCGTTTCAGATGGCGTGCACGTAAGGTACGTAGGCTTTTCACGTTTGCGTACGTGAAGCCTCTACGTACGTGTGACTAAAACTGTCTAATTTTTGCTATTCCAAAAGCATATTGACACGTGCACTTCGTTATCTTTTTCGGGTGACCACTTTTCACCGTCTAACAAATGTTATCGCTGAGCGCGGGATGCGCCTGCTTGTATCGGAAGTTTATCGAATGTTATCGATGGTTATATCTGTTGTATGTTGTCGCTGCACCTTGTGTAATCTGATTGTATGCGCGACGCAAATTCTGTAGCATTTTGGTACTTTCTGGAAGATCCCCGGACACCAGCGATTACTCTGGAACGTTCGACGACTGATGTCAGAGTTTCGTTCGATGACCCGCAGATCAGAGTTTCGACGATTGAAGACTGCGCTACCTGCTATCCTTGTACTTTGAGTGGAGCCTGTTTCTGTGGGCACAGGTTCGCCCTATAAAAACTTAGTTTCGTCAATTCAGTGTTTTGCTACTGCGTTCTTTACCGTCATTACTACGTGACAATATAGTTCTGCTCCAAACTGCGATTTTTTTCTGCTCCGAAAGCTGCTCCAGAAGACTAAGTGCCGCTTAAATCACTGAGTCTCCCTAACTGAAGAAAATAGAACATGCCACCAATAAAGGCGACTAACATTATCTTGGATTGTAGCACGAAGTGATACGGACACAGACTGGAAGCAGACAGGACGAGCGGGAACTCTCAACTCCAACGATTAGGCTAAAGCATTTTACACCGCAGATGTAAACTAAAACTGTAACTAAAACTTTCGCATCAAAACCATAAGATGGTTTTGATGCGAAAGTATCAAATGGCCCATTCACCGAAAAAAAACCAGCGTTTGTCATCTGGACAAGCGAAAAACGGCACTTAAATTCCCATTGGCTGCGACGTCCCTTTACGAGCAGGCCAGGGCTGAGCAGAGCGGCGGAGAGGGCACAGCAGCTGCGGCAGTATCGCGCAGGGTGTTGCGTGTGGAGAGAGGGCATCGCCGCTGCTGCACGTCGCCCTCGCTTTCACTCTCGGAAGCGTCTGTTATTGGCGCGTTCCTTGTCAGCGCAAGCTCACGCCTGCGTTCTAATTGCGCCTAGGTAAGGCCAAACGGAAACGCGCCAAGCGAACGCCCCCTAGACAGCAGACCAGTGCACTCTGCTTTATGACGTCATGCTACTTGGACAGAAATATCCGTTGCCAAGCACGGCCTGACTAAAGCGGTGACGTCGAAATCACCGCGACTTACTCGGGCTTGTCCCATTATACTCTATGCCAGTCGGACAAGGTAACATGACGTCACGGATCGAAGTGCGCCGGCCTTGTGCTATGTAGGTGGCGTTGGCCAAGCGTCTCAACGCGCTTGCTTGCCCGCGAGTTTGTAACTCGAAGGGCAGTTCAGCGGCGCTCAATTAGACATTAATGCTTTCGCATTAGCAACTCATAAGAATTGCTTAGCTGTCCTGGCATATTTGATAAACTTATTTCTATCGCTATTGTTGAGACCGCAATAAATGTAATTAAATGACAAACTCATTATGAACCATTCCTTTACGCTAATTACACTACTATACTTGCTGCCGATCGGTCACCCACTTCTCTTGCAACAGGACTAAACGCCGATCTAAATAATATATTAGCATGGTGCTGGTGTAACATCCCTTTAATTTAGCCGCTCCAAACTACATTCATGATTTCTTATTCTGCCGATAAACATATTTCGTATACCCGGGCAATTAACCTTAAATCACTCTCCATTCCCGAAGTTAAGCAGGATTCCTTTCTCGGCCTCATACTCGATCTGCATTTAGCGTACACTACTGACATCGCCAACTTGCGGAGTAAAGCAGCTCGTGGAATAAAAGTACTGGTCAAAACTTGAAGTTATTTGAGCACTTCGACATTGCTCACCCTTTATTTTGTAGGTATTCGCAGTTGTTTTCGTTGCTGGATGGGGGCAGTACCTATCTTACCCACATAGCCAAGTTTAAGCACATACAAAGTCAGGAAATTCGGATTATTACCTTTACTACATTTCGTTCACGTGCTTCTCAGCTGCATCACGATTACCGAATATTACGAACTGTTCTACTGTGTTAACTTAATATTGTCATCATCTTGTATAAACATCACGTAACACTTCAAGTTGAGTTGAGTTTGTTTGTTCACAATAACTCAGTATTTGCTCAATCGTAATTTTCTTTTAACCTAATACGAAATAATTATGGCAAACAGACAGCCTCCTTTTCTAGCATATCATTTTGTTATTATCTCCCGACCTAAATTATACAATCCTCGTGAGTACCTATTTTTAAAACGCAAGTATGCTCTTCCTATTGATAGTTATTGTTTTAGATATACCCCATTCTTTTTCTTTCTCTCGCCAAAAATATATCTGCTTGATTCTTAACTGAGCTACGTACATCCTAGTGGTAGTTACTCATATTCTGTTATCTTGTTTGTTCCGTTCTCCTATCTTCCTGTGCACAATAATACTCGTATATACTGTTTTGTGTTGTCCTTTTTTAACTAGCATCACTTTGCAACATTTTTCCTTGTTATCGAAGTTATGTTGCACAATTCAATATGGATGTGTTACTGTTTCCTTTCCTTATGTTTGCTTATTTCTACTCTGTTGCGTAATACTGTTATTGGTTTTTCAATTACTTAAGAGGAAATCCCCTCAGAGTGTTATGATCTGATACCTCATTCTGTAATTATATTGATGTACTACACTTAACGAGAAAAAAGATGATCATTGTTACGATTGTGCACCCATACTTTTCATGCGCCGCCTCTCGCGTGAAACCAGTTTTCCATATACGCGTAGAATAGAGCTTGTGCAAAGGGTTTTAACATCAGTTGAACTGAACACGATGCACACAATGGTAATTCGGTGGACACTTGAATAAATAAAGGCAGCCCGAAAAGCGACTGCAGTAGAATAAATATGTTATTAGTGCTTCGTGGTGATAATGCGTTAGTTTCAAAACAGTGATTCCCTAATTACCATACTGGGTTGGTACAAAACTTTGGAGAAGTTTTCAGCACTAAAATGAAAGATTCACGTATGCGAGAGGCTTGTGAATATGCCTACTACGTTGCAAAAAGCTGGATCGAGTTGGAAATTGGGTTTACTTCAGGATAAACATTCCGATGGGGGCCCGCCATTCACTTGGCGCCACCCTGATTCATCTTGCTTCTTGCCCGTCCTCGAGCTGCATGTCTGGTTGAAGTGAGCTTCAGCGCGGCATACACAGACGATGTTTTCGTATGTCTTTCTTACATTCATACGTTCCTATGCTTAATATAGCGCGCAGTATACGCTCCTCCCGAGGTGACACGCGCAGGTGGCTTGCACGTCAAACATTTGCGGAGCTGGTCTAGTTTGCGTTTAGCTTTCGTAACTCGACTCGGGGGATGGCGCTGCTTGGTTAGGTTTGGATTATCGCGCTTAGCTGGGGCTTTCCTTTTGCGGTGCCATCGTTTCGAAAGCGGGCTCGTTTGCCTTTTGTCAGATAGTTGTATGATAGTTCTTGTACAATAGTTGTTGCTTCGCCATTTTTGTGCGTGCGAACTTTGTGTTTCCTTTCCTTCTGAATCCTTATGGCTTCAACCACTCTCATAGTGGACCTGTTCTATGTCCCGTTTCCACATGCTCCCGCCTTGCCGACATCCATTATCGATTCAGAACGTAACAGCGATTCTTGTGACGACCCAGTTGAAAATGACAACAGAGGTTGTGTTCAGTACTACAGAAATTTCTGTTGTACAACAGGATTTTTCTGTAGTAACTACAGATTCCTGATGGAGCGACAGACTTTTCTGATGTACAACAGACATTTGTTGTTGCTACTACAGAAGTACAGTCTGTCGTATGTCTGTTGTTACAACAGAAAGCTGAAGCTCTACAACAGATTTTTGTAGTACTACAGAAAAATTTGTCATCACTACAGGCACCCTGTTGTCCCAACAGAAATGCTCCTGAAGTAACCCGAAAAACTTCTGTAGTGCTACAGAGAGCTGTTGAAATACTACAGAAACCTATTGTGGCAACAGGCCCCCAATTGTCACAACAGAAGTGTTCCTGATGTAATGCGACCAACTTCTGTTGTACTACAGAAAAATGTTGTTGTACGACAGAAACCTATCATTGCAACAGGCCCCCAGTTGTCATAACATAAGTGTTCCTGAAGTAATGGACAAACTTCTGTTGTACTACAGAGAACTGTTCCACAACGGAAACCTATCGCCGCAACATATACCTAATGATGACAACAGAAGTGCACTGAAATTGTGTGATGCGACAAGCTTCTGTAGTGCCCGGTTGAAAAAGACAAAAGGAATTCCTGTCGCAACTACAGAAATTCTGTTGTACGACAGAAGTTGTTGACATTTCTTAATTGGGAGACATTTCTGACGTTACGACAGAAATTCTGATTTCGCAACAGAAGCATTCTGTCGCGACAACAAGAGTTATTAAGTCGGAACAACAGCTTTATATCCTGACAGCGACTCCGACGTTACGACACCAATTCTGACGTCGCAGCAGAAACATTCGGTCGCGACGGCCAAGAGTTCCGAAGTCGCAACAGAAGCGCTTCCCGTCGCGGTCCTTTAAAATTGTATGTTTTTGCATCGGTAGTGTACACTGTACTTTTCTCCTGCGCGGTATTCAATCGCGCTTCTCTGAAGCCGGCAATGCTGACACCGATGGCACCGACACCGGTATTAAAGTCGACGTGGCGAATAGTTATAATTGTGCCGTGACGACGCGGCACCAGCAACGCCCTACCGGCCTCCTCAAAATCGGCCGCTGATCAAAATCATACCATCTGCGGGAATGGCTGCGTATCCGTTTTTTTTTTGTAAGATGTGGCGCACAGGCCTGTGGACTTACATGTGCTGTTACACTGACACATTAGTTAATTTCCCAGGAATATTTCACAAGCTTATGCGAAGCGGAAAAGAAGATTTGGGTTGTTCCACAAAGTTTCGTGAAAAGCTGTCTCGCTCGGGTCTCATTAATCTGATACAGTGCTGCCGTGAGAAGCCAGTATGCTGTCAGAAAGAACTCTCATCCACGAATGTTTATGTAGCTATTTTGCATTGAACACACGAATTATATGCGCGCTCAAAAGTGTAAAGAACGAGAGACAACTGTCGAAACTAGCAGTAATAACCCTAAAAGTCAACGTTTTCTATTTCTGAATTTCTTATTTAATATGGATATCGTACATCAAAATCGATGTTCTAGCACTGCACGATGTACTTGTCGATGGTACGAACACTCTTGCTCTTCTAGAGATGCGGCACTTGACGCGGTGGAGTGATAGCGGATCTTGGCTCTCAAAATGCAAATGTAAACATCAGCGCATCAGCACGTCGTACTATTCACATGGCCAAAACGTACACTCGAAAAGCATGTCAGATCGGCCAAAAGCAAAAAAGGAAACTTGAATGGGAAAGGTGGAAATTGAACGCCAAGCTTATCAAGGATGACGTGTTCATAGATAAAACAAAAAAAGAAATAGAGCTGTTTTTTAATGACACACTACGCAGTGCCGCAGAGAAATGGGAGTTATTTAAACAAAGGGTAAAATTGAACGCTATAGAAAGAGGTGGGCATATAAAATATCAAGCTCAAAAACAGGAACAAGGTCTGCGGCAGGAGCTAGAGGACTTAGTGCGAATCGAAACAGCTAATCCGGGTTTGCTGACGCAAGAACTGCAAGACATTAAAAGAAAACTAGAAAGCTTAGAGGAGGATAAATACAGAGGTGCAGTTATACGTGCACGTGCTGAAAAATATCTCGCGGGGGAAGTACCAACAAAGCGAGCTTTATCAGATGAAAAGGCGTACGCTCGAGGAAATGAAATATTGGAAATAGAATATAATGATAATATATCCAAAGAACAGAAAGTTATCATGACGGCATTTGAAAGTTACTATAGAGAATTGTTCGCTTGTCGTGAGCCAAAGGTGCCGGGCTACGAGGATGACTTCTTGGCAGAAATGCCGAAGCTAGGCAAAGAGGAAACGAATTTATTAGAAATGAATATTAGTATAGAAGAGATTGAGAGGGCTATTGAGGAACTAGGCTCGGGCAAATCTCCCGGTCCGGATGGGATTAGTGCGACATTTTACAAGGCGTTCAAGACGGATATGGCAATAGCATTGCATGAAGTATTTTCAGAGGCACTCGAGCGGGGGTCTTTACCTCCATCGTTCAATCGTGCGCACACGGTACTAATCCCAAAAGGCAAAGATAGAAATACGTTACTGAAAATAACAGGATACAGGCCAATCACGTTGACAAATGTAGACTACAAGGTTTTCATGAAAGTTCTTGCAGCAAGGCTGCAGGGAGTTATACGGAAGTTAGTTGGACCGCATCAGACATGCGGCATCAGGGGCAGGAAAATATTTACAAATATTCATACAGCCAGAAGCATTTTAGAATATTGCGATAGCGCTCTCCTCAAGGTAGCAATGCTGCAAATAGATCTAGCTAAGGCTTTTGACATGGTACCGCATAGTGTTCTCTTTTTATTAATTAATTATGTAGGACTTGGTTCCGTCATATGTAAAGGCATCAAAATGGCATATCAAAGTTCATGTACCAATTTAATTGTTAATGGTGAACTCTCACAACGCATACAAGTACTCTCTTCTGTTCGACAGGGTTGTCCGTTAAGTCCTTTACTTTTTGCTTTATTTTTGGAGCCGCTCTGTAGAAAAATAGTTAATAGTACAGAAATCAGAGGTTTTAAGATACAGTCCTGTGAAGTACGTGTTCTTGCGTATGCGGATGACGTTGCCCTATTTGCTGTAGATAGGGAGAGTGTTAGCGCATTATTAAGAATTACTGAAAGGTTTTGCGAGAAAAGCGGTAGTGAAATCAATAAGCAAAAGTGCATTGGTCTCTGGCATGGCCACTGGAGTGCCACGCCCGGTGTTTTTGAAAATATCCGGTGGCTCGCGACACCTAGCTCTTACCTGGGGGTGCCTTTGGATGGGTATCGTGAAAGCGAGTCACTCTGGCTCGAAAAAACGGATGAAATGCGTGCGATGGCCGATGCATGGGGTGGCCGCGAATTGTCGATTTTTGCACGTGCCACTATTTGTAATGTTTTTCTCGCTGCGAAAATTATGTATCTTCTGCAGGCACTGTATTGTACACGTAAGCACATTCAAAAATTTCACCGAATCTTTGCCACGTTTATCTGGTGTTCTACGTGGGAGCGAACATCAAGGACAAATTTGTTTCGTCGAGTAAAGAAAGGTGGTCTGTCGGTGTGCCACTTGTTTCTTCAGCAAGTTGTATCACGTTTCATATTGATAAGGGACGAAAGAGACCCGTTTTTGTGCAGTTTTTTTCAAACTATGTTAGCAGTTTCTATGCCTGATTTTTTTGTTTCTTCAGCCATTGGCCCTCATTACACAATTTCAAGGTTCTTGCGTGAAGTTGTAACGTCCTATCGTTTCCTTAGGGCGCGATTCTCTCTTGAGTACCTCTCTAATGTAAAAAGAAAGCGTCTTATGAAGGATCTCTCTGAAAGTGTGTTCCCTGTTCCAATGTATCGGCTAATGTTTCAAGAAGGGCCTGGGCAAGACGTACTTAAAAGGGTTAAAAATATGTGGATACCGGCAAACGTTAAAACATTCTTCTTCAAGCTTCACACGGGAACCTTGCCTGTTAAAACGTGGTTGGAGGAAAGAGGAATTTATGTGCCATGGGGAAGCAGATGCTTTCTGTGCAACAAAGCTGAAACGATCGAACATGTTTTCATTGATTGTAATAATGCCATATTCTTTTGGGATATATTACAGAGAACGTTAAAGATAGACCTACCCCTCAATCCACATGGCATTCGTTTTTTACCACCTGAACACGATTTTGATCAGATGGATGTCATCTTTTTACTTGGAATGCACGCAGTCTGGCGTAGTCTGTTGGCATATAGACATTGTGATGTTAAAGGCCGATCTGTGTATGAATATTTTGTGGAAATGGTTGTGAAGGTACGTGACGTGTACAAGACGAAGGACTGTGATGAAGCTGTGGTGTCAATGCTTGACACTTTGACACATATAAAACGAGTGTGATCTAGGATCACAATCTCTTTTGAAGCTTGTAGCCAAGCTGGAAATAAAGAAAAAAAAAAAAATCAGGGGTGGTGCAGTGGTAAGATGCCGGGCTAGGAATCGAGAGGTCGCATGTTCGAATCCTAGGCAAGGACGTTTTTTTTAAAATTTTTTTTTTACTTTTATGTTTTTCTTTTTTGTGCTAACAAATTTACATAATCTTACGGACGTCTCTGTCAATTATTAATTAAATATTGATCAAGAACTACAGAACTTTCTACTACAGGACGTCACACTACAGACAACAGAACTACAGGCAACAGAACTACAGGCAACAGAACTACAGGCAACAGAACTACAGACAACAGAACTACAGAAACAACGTCCCAAAATACAACAGAATGTTAAAATTTCCTGTTGTGTTTTTCAACTGGGGAGCGTAAGAATAAAGCTGAGAGCAGACCGGGACGTCTGATTTTGGTCCTCGTCCGAAGTAACGCTGTTACATTTTGAATCGTTCAGTTCAAGTGCTAAGTTGGTACTAGCGCTAGGCTACTATGTACTTAGTAGATATTGTTTCTAATTATGCGCTGCTCTCGTGCCTTATAACTGTACCCTTTTTGTTGGTTCTGTAGCCCCTTACGCAGACTGTCATCTTTGTTAACACGACATTCATTAGAGGCCGTAGCGGGTCCTCTTCTTCACTGCGTCTGTCACTGACTGCAGCAGAAGGTCGTAGCTCGTGCGTAATTCCCCTGCAGTCATAAGTTTAGCTGGAGTGCAGCCGCCTTTAAGATGAGGTATCGTTCTACAAGCGGGCAAATGATTTGTTATACGCATCCTCTGCGGCCGTTTCTGCTCTCAGGCTTGCATTGACTTATCCCTTGAGCTTGCCTAAAAAGCTCTCATCTGCGCCATTTGTCTCAGGATAACTTGGCGATGTAAAATATTTTTCAACCCCATTACAATGCGCGCAGTTGTTAAATTAGCTAGTAGCGTACTGGCTGCTGTTGTCCACGACGACTCACTCCAGAAGCCCGCATCTTGTAAATAATATGTGAAACACTTTGGTGGTGGTTGTTAATCCTGCTGATTGCATGTGGATTACTTCCGGTCATTTTCAGTACGCATCGATCAAAGACAGAAATGGTATTCTATGAAATTATACCCCGAAATCAACATGAAGGCGTTGCCACCTATCTTTAGGATGATCTTGCTGGTGAATCGGAATTAGGAGCTTCATGAAGTTAGTGATGTAACTTCGTAAATTATTTTGAACGAATTTCTGGTAATATATACGACTCTTAAAGAGCAAGGTGTTTGGATGGATGTGTGTTGTTTAGTGGCGCAAGGGCCAGGTGTGGCAAAAGAGCGCCATGACTGATAATGTTGTGTTAAGCGCTGATTTGTGAGTGGCGATGGTGGGATGTAACATGGCTGTAAAGTGGCCTAAAATCAATCAGTGTGATGGAAGTGTAAAATAGTATATAGCATAAAATTATGATAGTGATACATGTAGTGGTCTCTGGATATAGTACGCGTGATAAGTGGACATGGAGCTAAAACGCAAGAATATGTAAATAGCACTTATGCCTCCGAGGGGCCTTCGAGCCCAAAGGCTGGGAGGCAGGTGCTTTCTTTATTGCACCTACCGCAGCAGAAACCTCTGTTAGAGGCTGTGCTACGGATTTCCTCGGGCTATAATATGAAAACTACGTACACCTTTTCAAAATCGAAACAGGGATTCATGTTTAAAGAGAGGTTCTATGCCTATAATCATTTGAGGATGAAGTGGAATTTGCTGCCGATGTGGTAATGGAAAATGCTTTTTCCTATTAGCGTCTAATTGAGTGCATTGCAGCAGGATGTGAAGCACGGTAACTGGCTCACCACATTTATCACACGTGGGTGGATCGCCACCAGACAAGAGGTATGCGTGTGTGCTGTATGTGTGTCCTATCCTGAGTGTGCAAAGTGTTACTTCTGTGTGGCGATTGTTTGATACCGGCGGCCAGTTGCCAAGATGCGGCTTGATAACATGTAATTTATTATCTGTCTCGTTATCCCACAAGCGCTGCCAGAAAGCCCTTAGCTTTTTTCTTATTGAGGGCTTGAGGTCCATTACAGGGACAGTCGTGCAAGTGTTGGAAGCGTTCGCGTGGACGGATGTGGCTAGCTGGTCAGCCAACACGTTTCCCTGTATCTCTCGGTGCCCCGGCACCCAGCATACGACGATATGCTGCTTGGACTCATAGGTTGTGCATAATGCTGAGTAAAGAGATAGAATTACAGGGTTTATGATATTTCCTGACAGTTTTCAAAGTATTTACGACACTCAAAGAGTCTGTGTATATAAGTGCCTTTGGGATATTAGATTCATTAATGTGTTTAACGGCAGCCGATATCGCGTAGGCCTCTGCTGTGAAAATACTTGTGTTAGGGTGCAGAACACCGGCATCTGAAAAGGATGGACCGACCGCTGCGTAAGATACGCCAGAATTACACTTCGATGCGTCTGTAAAGAATTCAGGACAGGAGTATTTGTGTTGTAATTCCAGGAAGTACATTCGTATATGCGCGACAGGCGCGTGCTTTGTAACAGCTACGAAAGATGTATCACAGTCTATTGGTTGCCACTGCCACGGCGGGGGCAGTATAGCAGGGGACATAAGGTGGTATTCAAGCAGTGGAACCCTTGTTTCTTCAGCCATGTCTCTAACACGCATGGAGAAAGGCTGTGCCGCTGTGGGCCGGTTGCGGAAAAGTTGACAACTGGACAAATCCTTTATGGCGTAATACGCGGGATGCTGACTGTTTCCGTTCACTCCAAGAAGATACATGAAAGATGAATACGTTCTCTGCAGATGCAGTGACCACTCATCCGATTCAACGTAAAGGCTTTTCACTGGGCTGGTTCTGAAGGCGCCTGTGGACAGGCGAATTCGTAAGTGGTGGACAGGGTCTAGCATCTTTAGAGCAGTTGGAGTAGCCGACTGGTAAACTATGGCTCCATAGTCTAGTCATGTGCGTATGAGGCTTTTGTACAAGTTCATGAGACATTTTCTATCACTGCCCCAGGCTGTGCGTGAGAGAACCTTTAAGATATTCATTGCTTTCATGCATTTGTTTTTAAGATACTTTATGTGCTGTATAAAAGTTAATTTCGCGTCTAAAATTATGCCTAGAAATTTATGTTCCCTGTTTACAGGCAGACGCTCATCATGCAACACAATTTCAGGATGAGGATGCAGGCCTCTTTTTCTAGAGAAAACAACACAGGTGCTTTTTTGTGGGTTCAGTCTGAACCCGTTCTCATCAGCCCATTTGGAGACCTTGTTAAGACCAAGCTGGACCTGTCGCTCACAGATTGCGAGAGAACTTGATTGAAATCCTATCTGCACATCGTCAACATATGTTGAATAAAAGATGTTATGTGGTATGTGTAGACGGAGAGAATTCATTTTTACTATAAAAAGCGTGCAGCTGAGCACCCCGCCCTGCGGCACTCCAGTCTCCTGTACAAATTTCCGTGACAAAACATTGCCCACTCGAACACGGAATGTCCGATTTGATAGATAACTTTCGATAACATTGAACATATTTCCGTGTATACCTAAGTGTGAGAGGTCTCTCAATATGCCGAACCGCCACGTAGTATCATAAGCTTTCTCCATATCAAGGAATACAGATAAAAAAAACTGCTTATGGACAAAAGCGTCCCGGATACGCGCCTCTATGCGTATAAGATGGTCACTAGTAGATCGACCCTCCATAAACCCGCACTGGTATGGATCGAGCAAATTGTTTGATTCGAGGAAGTGTAGTAGGCGACAGTTAATCATATTTTCGAAAACTTTGCAGAGGCAACTTGTTAGTGCTGTGGGTCTATAGCTTGATACAGAGGAAAGATCCTTTCCTTGCTTTAGAATTCGGATTACAATAGCCTCCTTCCAAACAGAGGGGATCTCGCCTGAAAACCATATAATGTTGTAAAGGCAAAGGAGGTTTTTTTGTGTTTCGGGGTGTAGTTGCTTCAACATCTCATATATTATGCGGTCTGAAAATGGGGCGGATGTATTACAACAGTTCAGTGCTGCCTGCAGTTCTGCTATGGAGAATGGTTCGTTGTATGCCACACTTTTAGCACATTTTCTTTGCAACTTTTGCTGTTCTATTCACGTTTTGTTCTTTAAGAAGGTTTCGGAGTAGTGCGAGGAGCTCGATATGTATTCAAAATGTGCATCAAGAGAGTTGGCTTGATCTTCCAGGCTTTCTCCGTGGCTATTTACTAAAGGTAAGGAATACGTTTGTTGCCCGTTAACTTTCTTCACTCTATTCCAAACTTTTGTCTCATCTGTGTACGAGTTGATGCTTGATATGAACTTCGCCCAACTCTCTCGTCTTGCTTGTCGGCGCGTTCTCCTTGCCTGGGATTTGACATGCTTAAAGTTTTCCAGGTTTTCAGCAGTTGGAGAATCGCCAAATATCGCCCACGCTTTGTTCTGGTTCCTCCGTGCTTGCCTGCATGCATCGTTCCACCAGGGAACACGCCGTTTGGAACCCATGCCGCTCGCTTGAGTAATACATTTACATGCGGCATCAAGTATAAAAGCTGTAGAATATCTAACAGCCTCATCTATGGTTATACCGGACATCTCAGTCCAAGTCATATGTCTAAGAGTTCGGTATTGTTCCCAATCGGCTGAGTCAACCTTCCACCGAGGGACCTGCGGGGGAAGTTGATCTTGTTTCGGGGTAGTTAGGATTATTGGGAAGTGGTCACTCCCATACGGGTTCTTAAGCACATTCCATTTAAAATAGGGTAAAAGCGTCGGCGATAAAATGCTATGATCTATGGCAGAGTATGACTTGTTGGTCAGGTTAAAATATGTGGGCTCCTTCGTGTTCAAGAGACATGTTCCAGAGGAAAAAAGCACCTGTTCAATGACGCGACCTCGCGCATCACAGCGTGAATCGCCCCACAAAGTACTGTGCGCATTAAAATCACCAAGAATAAAATAGGGGTCCGGGAGCTCATCTACTAATGACTCTAAGTCGCGTCTGTGAAAGTGATAATGTGGTGGTATATACAGAGAACAGATTGTAATGAGTTTATTTAAAATTACGGCTCGAACGGCCACGGCCTCAAGGGCCGCTTAGAGCTTTAGATGCTGACACGCTACACTTCTGCCAGCAATAATAGCTACACCGCCAGATGCTGCGACAGCATCCTCGCGGTCTTTGCGAAACGTAACGTGCTTTCGGAGAAAGTTTGTTTATGTAGATTTTAAGTGTGTCTCCTGTAAACACAGCACTTTTGGATTGTGTTTATGGATGAACCCGCCGTGGTTGCTCAGTGGCTATGGTGTTGGGCTGCTGAGCACGAGGTCGCGGGATCGAATCCCGGCCACGGCGGCCGCATTTCGATGGGGGCGAAATGCGAAAACACCCGTGTGCTTAGATTTAGGTGCACGTTAAAGAACCCCAGGTGGTCAAAATTTCCGGAGTCCTCCACTACGGCGTGCCTCATAATCAGAAAGTGGTTTTCGCACGTAAAACCCCAAATATTATTATGTGTTTATGGATGAGTTCTTGATCATCAAGATTCCTAAGTAGACCTCTGACATTCCATTGAATGATTTGTGTATCCATATTTTAAATTAAATTGGTGCTGTGTTTACCGAAACGGAAGGGATGTCTTAGATTACAGAGCCCTTTCGAGGCCCTGTAACCGGGGTTTTGCTCTTTTTGAAGCGTTCGAGGGAACCTCGCCTCTCCTTAGGCGCCTGATGCGCCTTGAGGATAGGTGTAGTGTCCATTGCCTCTTGTCAGGCGTCGGACACCTGCTCTTGCGAGCGAGAAGTTTCCCGAGAGGGTCCCGCCTTGGAGGGCAAGACCCCTGCGCCCACCAGCCCGGAGGTCGATGGGGCTCCCTGGGGGATTTGGCTGTGCCGGCCGTTGCCAGCGCTGGAAGGGACCTGGGAGGTTAAGGCAGCCTCGGCTGCGCCCACTTTCGGGGTCGACGGTCCCTTCTCCTCGGTTGACGGAGCAGCGCTAGCTGCAAACGCCGCGGGGGCAGATGGCGTAACTGCCGACTCACTGCTCGTGGGTCGGACAGCCGCCGGAGGCCGTTGCGACGCTGCCCCCTGACGCGCCACATCGGCAAAGGTTTTCTTTGGCAGGTATACTATCCGCCTTCGTTCCTCTTTGAGCGATACATTCTCTTTTACTTTTATAGTTACTATTTCTTTTTCCTTCTTCTAGGAGGGGCACGACCGCGAGTACGCGGCGTGATCCCCGTCACAGTTTACACAGTGGAGATAGTTATTACATGCTTCAGTGGCGTGTTCAAGGGCACTACATTTCGCACATGTTTGGCGGCCTCGGCAGCTCTGCGAGCTGTGGCCGAAACGCTGGCATTTGAAACATCTCAAGGGATTTGGCACGTACGGTCTTACACGAAGCTTGATGTACCCGGCCTCGATTGACTCGGGCAGGACACTTGAATTGAATGTGAGTATTATGTGTTTGGTCCCAATTTTTTTACCGTCTCGCCTCATCTTGATTCTTTTGACGTTTATGACATTTTGTTCACTGAAGCCCTCCAACAGTTCAGCCTCAGTGAGCTCTAGCAGATCATCGTCGGAGACAACGCCGCGGGAGGTATTCATCGCGCGGTGTGGGGTTACTACTACTTGGGTCTCCCCAAATGATACTAGTTTAGGCAGTTTCAAAAATTGTTTCAGGTCGCGGAGCTCCAAGAGGAGGTCACCGCTAGCCATCCTCGACACCTTATATCCTGGGCCAAAAACTTCGGTAAGAGACTTAGACACAAGGAACGGGGACATTGTTAGTACTTGTTTAGCTGGTTTTTCTGCGTGGATGACATGAAAACGAGGAAAATTGTGGACTTGGCGTCCGAAAAACTGAAAGACCTCTTCGGTGTGCCCTCGTTTCTGAGGACCATCAGGGATTTTAGGAAAAGCGTTTTCCATAAGTACAGTTGGGTTTTCGGCCGCGATGCCGACCACCCACCCAACAGGGGGACGTGACAGGAGCTCCTGCTACAGAAACCCTGCCAACGCCAGCCGTACATCGCTGCTATAACCAAATACAGCACAACCAAGGCTGGCCAGCTACACAAGGTTAACCCTTGTCGCCCGGAAACTAGGAAGTGAGGAGAAGTGACGAGAAGACAGGAAAGATGAAAAAGACGAGAGAGAAAGACGAAGATTGGAGAGGAGGACAGGAAAAGGCGACAGCCGATTTCCCCCGGATGGGTCAGTCCGGGGGTGCCGTTTATGTGAAGCAGAGGCCAAAGGGGTGTGTCGCCTCCGCCGGGGGGCCTTAAAGGTCCAAACACCCAGCATCGGCTCAACCCCCAGGATCCCCTTTTCCCCAGACACGGCTAAGCCGCGCACGGCTACACGCGGGAGGGTCCAACCCTCATGTGCTCGGGGCCGTGGTGTCGCAACACACCAAAGGCCTGCTCAAGCATACGCCCCTGCGGCGAGAGCAAGGTCTTTGTATTTGCTAACATCAAGCTAGTAATTCTGATTGTTATGAACTAACCTTAGGATATGAACTAGAAGAAAGGAAGCCAAGGGGCCCGATTGTTATTTGTCATATCATAAGACGCCATCAAACAAAACCACCAAGGACAGCGTAGGGGAAATTACTTGTACATAATAATCGACTTAAAGGCGTGAGAAATTTATGGAAATGAAAGTGCATAAAAAAAACTGCCGCAGGTGGGATGCGAATCCACATCTTCGCATTACGTGTGCGATGCTCTTACCAATTCAGCTACCGCGGCGCCTTTCTCCCATCCTCTCTGGGGTATTTTATGCTGGTCTACTAGAAGTAACTCTGGGAGTGTTAGCCAGCTTCACCACTCAGAGGCTTTGGCGGCGGATACGGAGCATCCTTTCTGAAGGCAACATTGATGCATTCAGGTAGCTTGTGTGGGTTTATTGACCAGTTCTTAGGACCAGTTATTTGGAGGAAAACGAAGTGCTTCTCTTGTGGAACACATCTCGCCCGTCTCTGTGCTTTTCTGGACTTCTCACTGCACTTGTGGGGTCTACCACCCCCTACATCACGGTGATGGATGTACAGCACCCCGAGGACCCTCACGGTGCCCGTTCACCTGCGGACATCGGTTCGAGGAAGCGAGGAAATACATCGAGTGATAGCGAAGGCACAGACCGGTACTCCGCATCAGGTGACGAGTCCTCTGAAGAAAGTTTTCGACTTGTCCAGTACCGCAAGACCAAACGGAGAATTCTCAACGGATCTTCAGCATGCAGCTCGAACAATGTGAAAACCGCCCCTCAACGACGGCCTCACTCCATCCTGTTTGCGCCACAGAACGCCACTGACAACCTACGCGTCCTCAACAGGCAAGCACTCTCCGCATCTCTAGAGAACACCGTGCAGAGCGAGACCAAGGATGTCAGGATAAACGCTGGGCGAAACATCCTGGCAATCAATGCGATGAACCGGAGCGTGCTGAACATAATACAACATGCAACGCAGCTGGGTAACATCAAAGTCCGCTCCATCGTGCCAGCGAATGGAGCCACAATAACAGGAGTCATCTATGACATTGATTAATACAAATACAAATACAAATACCTTTATTTCAACATCAGGGATGTTAGGGGTGCACCCAAAAAGCCTATGACTGACTTGACAGAGGGGCGCACCCCCGTACATAAAACCCGGCAGCAACAGAACACGGACAGAACAATAGTAATAAAAAAAGACTACAGTGCATAGGTAAACATCATATTCAATAAATATTAGTGAACTTCTTCTTGAAATAACAAATAAATGAAGGCGGCAGAACTAACACGATACGCTCAGGAACACTAAGAATGCAAAATGAAGAATAACAATAAGAGAATAAAAAAAGAGGAAGGAGGTGCGCAGTAAAAAACACCCGTATCGTAAGGTTTTCAGTGCTCATTGCGCCGATTAAGAAGAATTGGTATTATATGTCGGAGCATTTGATGACCGTAATTAGTACGAAAGGATGGCACATGCCAGACGTCGTTGTTACGTGTTGTGTAGTAATTAGCTTTGGGCCGTAAGTTAGCTGTGTCATCAAAGAATGTGTCATGATTTTTCCGTTTTCTTTCATATCGTTTACTTAGCAATAAATTATATAAGTCAATAATTGGTGTTACTTTTAATGATGCGAAAAGAGGTTGAGTGTGAGCAGTAAACGGGGCATTCGCAATGATACGAATGACCTTTTTTTTGTATTTTCTGTAACCTATATGTATTTGACCATGTTGTTGTACCCCACACCAGATGACAATATGAAAGGTTAGATAAAAATAGTGCATTATAAACTAAAAGTCTAAAACTCAGAGGTAGTAGAGAGCGGACTCTGTATAACATGCCTGTGCATTTTTCAAGTTTTTTAACCAGATTGTCGATGTGTATGTCCCATGAAAATTGCACTGCAGTGTCACACCCAGACACTTTACTGACTCCGCTATTTCAATGCTTTGAAAACTAAGCGTTAGTGTAGGTAAGTGTTCGAGTGGTTTGTTCTTAGGTCTAAAAAGTACAGCTTTAGTTTTGGTAGCGTTAATTTTCAATAAAGATTTAGTACTCCATTCGACCAATTTGCGCAGAGTTTCATTAGCGTTTAATGTCAAGTCATTAAGTGTTTTAGTCCTCAAAAATATGCTGACATCATCTGCATACATTATACATTTAGCGCTGTTGTCAATATTCACAATGTCGTTGATATAGATGTTAAAGAGTGTAGGTCCGAGAATACTGCCTTGCGGCACCCCAGAATGAATGGATCTAAAGTGCGATGAAGAATTGTTAATTACAACCCGTTGCTGGCAGCGCTCTAAATATGTTATTAAAAGCTGAAGGAATGTGCCGCGAAATCCATAGTGTTCAAGTTTAAGGAATAATAGGTTGTGATTTATGGAGTCGAATGCTTTGGAAAAATCCACGAAAACCCCGAGAGTTAGTTCTTTTCCTTCAAATGACTCTAATATAATTTCCTTCATGGTTAATAATGCTGTTTCTGTTGATTTGCCTGTGACAAAACCAATCTGGGAAGCTGATATGACTTTGTGCTTGTTAATAAAGCTTGTAATGCGCACTAGTAAAAGCTTTTTAAAACTTTTCGAAAAAACTGGTAAGATCGATATAGGTCGGTAGTTGGAGAAATTATTTTCGTCTCCTCCTTTAAAAATTATGGTAACCTTGGCTACCTGAAGCTTTTTCGGGAATGTTGCTGAGGAAAATGCCAAGTTTATTATGTATTCTAATATCGGTGCAAGTATGTGCGATGTGTACTTCGCTGGCAATATTTGTAGGTCGTCAATATCTTTACTTTTACTGTTTTTCAGTGATTGTAGGACCGACAGAACTTCGTTAGTTGTAACAGGGGTTAAAAACGCGGTTTCGCTAACCTTTTGACTCATGCTGCTTAGGTATTGGTTGGGCTGCGTGCCGTCTGCGATGGACACGGAGAAATCATTGAAAGCATCTGCTAGTTGAGAACCGGATAAGTGAGTGCCATGTGTGACTATTCCATCTACTACAGTCTTCTTTTTTAAGTTGAGTAAATTATTGAGCCTCCCCCAAACAATATCGGAGTGCTTTATTACTTCGTCGTTAAATTGGTTACTCATATAGTTCCTTTTGGCTTGCCGATTAATACTGTTAGCTTTATTTCTTGCAGCCTTAAACTTCTTGAAATCGTCAATATCTTTTGTTTTTAGAAAGCGCTTAAAAAGTATGTTTTTAATTCGTACTGTCTTTAGGCATTCCTTGGTTATCCACGGCTTACGCGCCTTCAAAGCTCGCACTCGTGTTTTGTATAGAAAAGTTTCACAATACAGCTGCTTGTAGGTGGAAATAAAAGTACCATAAGCTTCATCAACATTGGTTTCCTCATAGACGTTGCTCCAGTTTACTTGCGACAGTTTATCATAGAACGTTTGTAAAGTAGTCTGGTTTATGCCTTGAACACGCATAGCAAACCTTGTAGGTTTGTTAAGGGGAACTGTGTGATTTGTAATTAAATAAATTGGTAAGTGATCACTAAGATCAGCTGCCAGTGCACCGGATATTGGCAATTCATCACATGCATTAGTAATGAAGGTGTCTAGTAACGTTGATATTTCGGGCGTAATGCGTGTTGGTTGATTTATGATATTGAAAAATGCGTTGGTCTCTAGTATAGTATAGAACTCTTGTTGAAGTGTTGACTTTTCAAGCAAGATTATGTTCAAGTCGCCACCTAATATGAGTGTGTATTTATTATCATTTACCCAGCTGAAGTACTCGTCCAAAAAACGAAGAAATTTGTTACTGCTTCCCCTGGGTGGGCGGTAGGTGACAGTAAAAAGCAAGGAATTAGATTTTAGGGTAAGTACCTCGTAGTCGTCGGTTACAACACAGAAATCGTCAAGTAATTCGCATTTTAAAAAACTTTTTCGACAGCATTGAAATACCTAACGCAGACCTCCCAGTTCTAATAAAACCAGCAAGTGCACACAACGTCATTGTGCAGGTTGGTCGCCTCGGTAACACACGTTGTGTGAGGATAACGTTCACAGGTGACTGCCTTCCAACCTACGTGAAGGTTGGCCACATTCACCATCAGGTTCAACCATTTATTCCAAGACCAATGCATTGCTTCAATTGTCAGAAGATTGGCCATGTGAAGGGTGTTCGCAGAAATTCCACCGTGTGCCCTCGAAGCGCCCAACCTCACTCAGAAGACAACTGCAGCGCAACCACGTTGAAGTGTCCTAACTGTCAGGGTGATCACGGCGCCTCTTCCAAAGACTGTCCCCAGATCAAGAAAGAGATCACCATTCTTAAACAAATGGTGAGAGACAACTCTACCCACAAAGAGGCTGCGGTGAAAGTGCGGCGAAGAAGACGTCACCGTCGAAGGACTTCACGACGGAGAATATCAACTTTTCCAGAAAAGTCAACTCGCCAAGCAGCACCATCAGCGGAAGTTTCCAGCGCCCCAAACACCGATGTTGGAAGGCAGAAAACTGCCAGACAAAGGAATGGCCGCCATTTCCGCGTTCACGACCGGCAGAAGAGTCGCAGAAGAAGCCGCCCCCAGTACAGCAAGGTGCTGTATCCGAGGAGTCGCGGAAAACAGATGAGCGAGTGATAGCGCTTATTAGGCCTTTAATGAATGCCATTCATGTGTTACTAAGCAACATGCACACACCGTCTGCCAGAAGTGCACTTCAAGTACTGGACGCTCTCAGTCCGGTGCTGGCAACCCTTGAGTAGATCATGGCTCCCCAGCCACTGTATTTCAGGGATGAGGTCCGACAAGCAGCTATATTTAAGTGGAATTCCCGCGGACTCAGAGCGCGCATTTCGGATTTCCGTCGCTTCGTGTATGCCAATATGTTTCCCATTACCATCATTTGCGAGCCGAACTTATCCAAGCCGATCAAACTTTCTGGATATCAATCGTTTATGTCGTCAACTGTTGATGAAAACAGTAAGCTTTTGGTGTTTATTCTCCGTGACCTCCCTTACATTCATAATCCTGTGCCACCTAACGACGATAATCAATATATATGCCTAACAGTAAGGAAAAAGAATTTTGCGCTTACTTTTGTGGGCGCCTACCTATCTCCGTCAAGTCGATTTGGTCACAAAAGACTGCGAGACATTGTATCCTATACTCCCGGTCTCTGGGTCATTATTTCAGATTTCAATGCCCATCATACACTCTGGGGAAGTTCGAAGGTCAACGCGAGAAGCAGAGCAGTGGTGTCTTTCGCCTCCAGTAATGAACTTTGGCTGCTGAATGATGGAAGCCCTACGTTCCTACGTGGCTCCACATACAGCAGCTGTCTTGATTTGGCTTGTGTCTCGCGAAGCCGTGTCAGACGTGTTGGGTGGTTTGCGGACATAGAGACGCATAGGAGCGACCATATCCCCACGTACGTCAAGATCAGAGGATTGCCCCCTTCCAAAATACGAGATACAATCCAAAGAGTGGACTGTTCTCAATTTCAGTCTGTGATGGAAGAACAATGCGACGCCAATCCATCTTTCGACTTGGAGAGGCAATCAAGAGCGCGGAACAAGACACTATGCGCACTCTCACATGCTCTTCGAAACTCACGGAATTTGATGTGGAACTACAACGACTTCGGGCAATCTGACGACGTGCTGAACGAAGATACCGACGTACGAAGACAATGGACGATCTACGGACCGCCAGCCGCACGCAAAAGAAGATCCAGCGCCGCTTGAACAAGCTTGAATCGCAACGTTGGACTGCCTTCTTTGAGTCGCTAGATCCGCGCAAGCCTTTGTCCCAACTATGGAGAACGGTGCGCGGTCTGCGGACACTCCTCGTACAGCGGTTCCCATTCAAGGCTCTTGCCCTTTCTCAAAAGATACCGGATATTGACATGGCAGTGGACTTCTGCACCAGATTATCTGGCCAACTGACACCTCCCAACATTCCAGCGCCTTCGGGTCCGCATGGATCTACCATTCTGAATCCATGAAATCAAGGCAGCATTAGCTTGGTGTGGCCGTGCATCAGCGCCAGGACCTGATGGAATTTCCTATCAAGCTCTGTGTCATCTGGGTGAGCGAGCGATAGGTGCTCTCGTTGAGCTGTGCAATGAATCTTGGAGAGATGGTGCGCTACCAACAAGCTGGAAGACAAGTCGCCTTGTTCCACTGTTGAAGCCTGGCGAGTCGCCGTTGGAACTCTCGTCATATCGCCCGATCGCTTTGGCAAGCTGTGTGAGCAAAGTAATGGAGAGGATGGTCCTAGGACGCCTGGAGTGGTACGTGGTACTTGGAGTACCCCAACACCTGCCCGGATGCCATGGCGGGCTTTCGACGTGGTCAATCATCGATCGATAACGTCATCGACCTGGTCATCTACATTCAGGATGAGGAATGAAGTGTCTCTGCGCTTCTTTGTTCATCGACGTCAAAGGGGCTTATGACAACGTTACGCATGAAACCATCCTCTCTGCTCTCACGGACGTAGGAGTAGGTGGTCGGATGTTTCAGTGGATACGGAGCTCTCTCTCCATGCGATCATTTTTAGTAAGCACCGAGGAAGGCCACACTTCTCTACATTATAGCTGCCGCAGGGTCTCCCAAGGTGGTGTACTTAGCCCTGTGTAATTTAATCTAAATCTAATTGCTCTCCTTGAGCACGTACCTAGTACAGTCAGGTTATCAATGCACGCGGATGACATCTGCATATGGACGTCTGCAGTAACACGCCTACAGTTGCGAGCGAAAATTCCGAGAGCCGCCATCCAAACTGCTATCTACTTCCGTAATCGAGGCCTGGAAATTTCCTCCGAGAAATGCGCACTAGTGCCATTTATGCTTGAACCCATGACAAACTACGGCGTAATGATAAATGGCCAAATAATACCACATGTTCAATCGCACAAGTTTCTAGGCGTCATAATGGACAGGAACTTATCATGGAGCCCTCACGTATCATATGTGAAAAAATGGTTGACAGGCATCTGCCACCTGTTCACGTTTTTCATCGGCAAGACTTGGGAAATGTCCACAAGTGCCATTTTACAACTGTACAGGGTGCTTTTTTTAGGCTTTCTGCGATACAGTTTGCCAGCAATAACCAATACAGGTAAAACGAATCTGCGTATAATACAAAGTGTTCAAGATCAAGCGCTCCGGATCTGTCTAGGCCTGCCTCAGAGTGCATCAACAGCGGCTACGATAGCAATGTCTAGAGACCTCTTTGTGAAGACCCACATTGAAATCGAAGTGCCCAGGACCCATATAAGGCATCTAACCCGGACTCCTCGTCACCACTTAGCCTTTGTACCAGCGGACAGACCTCGCACATCTTTCAGCCAAACAATTACCGCACATGATGAATCATTGCCAACTTGTTTCACTCCGGCTGCGAGACCTTCGGTTCCTGCATGGTGCCTCCCTCAGCCAAAAATCAATTTCACAATACCTGGCATCACAAAAAAAGCTGACCTATCATCACCAGCCCTTAAACAGCTCACGCTACTATTTCTGTACGAGAACTACCGTGATTCTACACATATCTACACTGATGAATCTGTCTTACCAAACAGCTCCGCGGCGGCAATCGTGATACCACCGACAGTCCCAACAGTCAAATTTAAGACGACTCACGCGACAACGTCGACAGCAGCAGAGCTCGCAGCGATCTTTAGTGCCCTTCAATACATTGGTAATGAACTGCCACACAAGTGGGCGATATTCTGTGATTCTAAGGCGGCACTGCAGCCGCTACTACCACCTTTATGACGCGGACCACCCGAACAGCTAATATTTCACATTACAGAGACGTTACATCATATAAGTGATGCAGGCCATAAAATAACTTTCCGATGGCTTCCAAGTCACTGCGGGATTATCGGCAATGAACGGGCCGATAAAGCTGCCCGTTCAGCCCATACTGAGGAGCACCACGTACCAATTCCACTTTCCAGAACTGAGGCAGCACGGAAACTCCGCCTGCTTGCTTGGCAGTACACCATGTCCCAATGGAATGATCCCATTTTAAGAAATACGCGACTGTACTCACTTGAACCAACATTAAGTCTTCGAGAACCATCACAGCTTCGCCGTGGAGACGCCATGCTTTTGCATCGACTGTGGTGGGGTGTTGCCTTTACCAAAGCCTACGCGTTACGCATAGGGATGACCGACACCCCAACCTGTGACCACTGCGGACATGAAGAATCAATTGGCCATATTTCGTGCACTTGCTCGTAGTACGGGCCACAGAGGGAATGCCTTCGCCATGAACGTGACCTGGCTTTCCGCGATCTACCGGCCTTTGCGAACGCCTTTAACTGGAACGCCTTTTGTGTGTGTGTCTCCATGTGTGCGTGGTTCTTTTTTCCTTTTTTTTAGCGTTTTCCTCTCTGTCATCTTTCTAACCCCCATACCCATCCCCAGTGTAGGGTAGCAAACCGGAGACTCATATCTGGTAAAGCTCCCTGCCTTTCCGCTTCATTCTCTCTCTCTCTCTTGACCAGTTTCCATCACCCAAAAAGTTCACATACACGTGACGCCTGTGGCAGAAATAATGCAGGATACTAGATTCAAGTGTTTTTTTTTAAATCTTAATTACGACATACAGCTAAGTGTGATGCCAATCTTTTCGGTTGTGCGGCTGTACCGCCGAGTAAGAATTGTCGCTGGGGCCCCGCTGTCCTTGTGGCTTCTTCTCAACTGTTCTCCTCGTCACAGGTATTCGATGTGCGTGCCGGGTCAACGTGCGCTCCGGAACGCGGTGCAAGGACGGAGTTTGAGGCATTGCACGCGGCCACTGGCGTAGCCAGAAATTTTTTTCGGGGTTGCACGCACTGGACCGGTCACAGGGAGGGGTGCGGAGAGGGAGGAGGGCTGGGCAGGCGGCACACTAACACATAAATTATTTTTTTAGGGTGAGGGGGAGCATGTTCTCGGTGTTCTACCCTCCGACACGCGGTACCCGCCGACGTGTATGCACGCAGCTGCAGCAGAAATCGCGATAGAGAGCCTTCTAAGAAAGCGAGCGCTTTCTTTCCGGGAGGAAAAACAGAAACAATGAAATCAAAACCATGCGTGTCACGTGACGCCGGTACTTCAACAGGAAGGAGGAGGCGGCCAGCTCGAAGTGCGGTGAGGGTAGAGGTGTGCGCCGAGAGGTCGTGCGCGCCGCAGCCGCCGACGCACATCGACGCATACTGCTCGGCGCCTTGCCACCGATGTTTCTTGTCGTCGAGATCGGCGCGGTATTTAAATAGGTGTAAAGATGGCTTTTTTTTAATAGTGATTTTCAGTGGACGATCTGAAACGGTCGCCAAAATCCTGGAGCGAGTGCTCGCGTTTCGCCAATCCGAATTTGCCAGCGGAGAGCGAAGTGCTCCCCGTAGGGTCGTACAGGAACTCTGTCCGCACACGTCACACAAACTGACTTCTGATTTGTGCGTTTCCATGACCACCAAAATTGCCGTCCCGCAGCGAGCGGAAGGGACGTACTCTTCTCGTCCTATTTCCACCCGAATCAGCGCGTCGGTAGCGCAGCAAGTGAGGGCGATCCGGCATGGAGCGGGTTCATCCTAAACGACCAGTGGAAAGCGCGAACGCGCTCCAGGTAGACCAGTAAAATTGGATTCGCCACCGAGGAGACAAAAATCGTGCTCCAGATCGACCAGTGAAAATGTCATAGGTCAATTCAGCTTCGGTTGAGATTTTGCATTGTTTTGCTTAATTCGTTTGCCTGTCTCAAGCATAGATTCATGTCAAGCAGAAGAGTAATGAATAGCACAATTCAAACAAGTAACCCTGCTCTGCCCGCGTCTGCGCATGCGTGTCGTCACAACTCAGCGCAACGAGGGTTTGCGAAACTTCTCTAAAAGCGTGATATGGCGCAACGAGAGGAAACGGCAGCCTCGGAACGTCTGAATCACGGCTTGAGGGTTGCGGGCACTGTAGTTGCCGGTAGAATCGGTGATATGTCTGATAGCGGCATCAACGCGAGAGATGCAACATATAGCAAGATATAAACTTCTGGCACCGATGTGTTGAAGATTCCGATTGTAAGTTATCGCATTATTCCGACTGCTCCATTCGAAAGAGTTTTTCTGCATGTCTACATGCAATATATATATATATATATATATATATATATATATATATATATATGTATATATATATATATATATATATATATATATATATATTCAATTTCTGCTCTGTGGTGCTGTTTCTCTGTAGCATTCCTATAAAAAATGAATGCAGCTGACACCGATAGCTGCGGTGAACTATAAAACAGTTTCATCGTGCAGGTTAGGAAATAACGTTTTTTTCGGAAATAATTCTGCATCCAATCAATGCCTGCATTTCTACTCATCCACACTTCGTTCATTGAACTTGGTGAGGACGAGTTAACAAATTGAGCAAATTTGTTTTATACCGCATCATAACATGTCACCGCTGAAAAAAGAATGTTCAGCTGCTGCACAAAAAAAGAAAGTATTTTGATTATTTTTTTCTCAGGGAAAAGGACGTTGTAAGAAAAGTTACATAAGCAAAGGGTGACTAATATTCAGAAGAAATGATTTCACTGATTGTGCAGTCTGCAAGGTACGTTATAACATCTGGTGAGTGGTTGACAGCTTGAGGGCTGAACCCAGCAAACGTTGCTCATAGAAGAGGTCGTTTTCTTTTAAACATAAAGCAGATCGTATAAACGCAATCTCATTGAGAACAAGTGGAAGCAAGGTTAAAATATCTAGAAAGTGTCGCGGGCGTCGGTGCTGGCCTAGCAATTCTAGACGAATTCACTGACTATTTGCTCAGTCCAAAAATATCTCGTATAAACCGTTGCATAGCAAAAAACAACAACAATTCCGGCTACAACGCAACAGCAAGGCTCTGCATATTCGTGGAGAAAGGAATATAAAAACACAATCAACACAGACGCTTTTAGATATGTGCCCAATTTTTTTAAAGATATGTGGGCTGAAGAGCAGAAGTCTTGCAAATCGTTTTCTACGTATTTCACTTTGAGCACCTTTGTATTCGGTCCTCTCAGAGCGTAGTATGAAAAGGCCAGAATTTCAACCAGTTTAGCAAAGAATGATGTAGCGAAATGGCTTTTTAAATTTGTGGTTTCGGTTTCCACGCCACCGGCGCCGCCACCCCCAACGAAAAATGTCCGTGTGCCGCCGCCGACTAGAAACGACCATCACGCCACCGCCCGTCGAAACCGACACCGCAGAACACCTGTATAAACTTAGAGAAGGTGGACTGTACCTACCACAGTGCAACGGAAGTAAGAGTAGTGGTGGCGTTGTGAACTATAGTATGCGACCGAGAGATGGCGCCGGCAAAATAAAAACTACTATCATCATCATTACGTAGTTAGCAATATGGCCGCTACAATAGCGGTTGGTGGGGCTCGTTGCGCTGCTCGCTCGCTGGTTTTGGGCGTTTTGTTAACGCTTTCGGGGCGGTGCTCGTGTGTACGGTACTCTAAAATTACTACAGATATTTTTATCGCCAGGCGACTGAGAGGCGTCAACTGGTAAAAAACACATCAGACAAGTAAGCTTCGATTCTTTATTGTCAGTCGTGTATGAAGCAGTACACGCCCACAATTTTCGTACAGGTTAGGTGGAGCTAATGCTGTCAGCAACTGATTTTACAACATACAGAAACAGAGATAATAATCTGTGTAATGGAATTCAAAGTTGAAATCGAGCGAAGTTTTCTCATCGTGTTTGCCGTGCCGCTAAAGCAAGAAGACCGAAGCTTCAGAGAACGATATTTGTGCTCGGCTGCAGTCGTACGTCTATTACGTACAGTGCTGTTTGACGTGTTGCATGCTATATGTATCTTGTGTGCCTTCGACGATTTCAGCTAAATTAAAGGAAGAAACATAAGACGTGCTCGGAAAAGATGTACTGTCAGCAAAATAAGTTCGAGTTGCAATGTTGCGTTGTTTTCATAACACATTGGCTATAGGCGCGAAGTGGAGAGGGAAAAAGAAAACTTATACTAAATTTGGCATCACATAATCTATTCTTGATATTTCTGCTGCGCATTTAGTGTTCAGGTGCAGCAGTAAATGTTTTGACACAAGTGGAGTACTCGTAGGAAAGCGAGGAACGTTGTCGAGACAATAGTGCTTGAAAGGACCTCTGCAAATATTGTGTATAAACAAGGACACTAAATAAACATATACATATGCCCAATGAATGCTCACGAATCCTTGGAAAATGCAATTTACGGTTTGTGTGTTCAACATTACAAAAAATATCTCGGTTTGTGTGTTCAAACAATGCAAAAAGGTTACAAGGAGGTGAGGACTGCAGTTGAGTAACATAGGTGAGCAAGTGAAGCCTCAGTCTGTAGTCGACATTTCAACAATCAAACATATTTGTGAGTGCCGTGACGAAGACATGTTCCAACGCTGAGGCTTCCTTTGCTCGTCCACTGTTCATTGGCTGAATGTTCAGCCAAAATTCGAGTATATTTCAAAACCATTTTGTGCACACACGTTCCTCAGCAATGGCATCTGCTGTTTGAAGAGAAAGAAAAATTGGTTTTATGAGTTTGTCATGTTTGAGAAGTGTGGAGTAGGCGGGTTGTGGGAAGTTGCGTTTTCTAGCCATCTCTTACGGTGCAGGGCTAGCCTAGTTACTGATTTCATGCCAACTCTACATGAGCTTTTTGTAGTTAACTAATGAAAAATAATGCATATATCAAGATCTAATTCTAATCCTCTCTCTCTCCACTTTAACAGCATTCCCTTAGGTTTCTTGATGTCCTATAAATACATTGCTATACACATTGCAAATAACTTAAAGTGGACCAATATAGAGTACGTAATTAACAATGCTATTTACATGATCGGGTACTCACGGCGCAACTTTTCCAAAGCATTGTTTACTTTAAAACTACATCTTAACAAGACTCTAATACACTCAAAACTTGAATACAGATCCGCAAAATGGCATCCGAGTCGCGTTAATCTTATCGCTTCACTTTGATTAGTACAAGATAACCCTGCTCGTTTCATTCTTTCTAATTATACCCGTACCGCGAGTATAACCTCAATGGAATCAAACAGCGCTTATTCCCAAAGCTAACCGCCGCAGTCGACCGCGTTTCGCAATTTCATTAAATTTGCCATCATACCACACCTTCACGGCGATTTCATCCCGCGGCCTCAAGTACATGTCAAACAGCATCGATCATTGCAGTAAGGTAGGAATTAGGTCTTGTTACAGGAGATCTTTCAATCTTTCATCTTCCGTATATCTCCGAAATGGAACTACCTTCCCTCAAGAATCGTAGCCATCACCCACAAAAAACTGTTCTTGCAAAACATTAGCTAACAATGTATAATCAGGAGAATCACTGCGTTGCCACAACTCGCTGCTCTTGTTCGCCTGTTTTACCCTATTGCTTTGTAACCACTGCCCTCTTTTATGGCATATGGCCCTTAGGGTGCCTTAAATAAAAAATAGAAAAAATAAAGTGAACATTGACTGCCATAGTTCCAGTCAACGTGAAGCGTCATTTCCTGAAAATTTCACTGAGCGGTTTTGAAGGTTTTAAAATTCTTTGCAGTTTCGTGTAAGAAATTAAAGCTATGAGGGAGCATGTGATAATTTGTGGTAATGCCCGTGAACCTGATTTGCAAATAGCAGATGACAGAGTTTGTGCATTAGCAAGTAGGAGCTTGCACATTCTTTCTATTCTCGTCGTCATGGCTATAACGACGAGAAAAGAAACAAGTTCGCACTGAACATGTTACTTGTCCGATTGTCATAAAACGCCCTTAAAAGCAAGTACGGCTGTATATCAAATTTTAGCATTCCCCTTTGGTACGATACAAAACTGTAGACTGCTGCTTTCCTGATAGGGCTCACAGCCCTCTATATGGTAAAATTGCAAAGATTTCATGGTGACACACGTAGTTCAAGAGGACCTGTTGTGATTACGGGGGCCATTGAGCTCTTTATGGCTTGGCGTGGGCAGCTTGAAAACCAATAATCTCTCTTTAGTCCTTCTTCCTGAAAAGAGAAATCGTGAAGTCATGACAAACCTGCAAGGAAACAATGGTGGAACAAAAGTTAGTCGAATTAACGAACAAATCACGATTCTAGTTGAAGTGTTAAGAAACATATCTTGCAACGATTTTGGCTCCGTGGTGACACATTCACTGTTTACTTGTACGTCGAGACAATAGAGTCCAAAGGGGTGAACAAATATGAGTAGCGTCTTCGACGCTGGACGCAAAGAAGAAAGAGCCTCAATTACTATGGTGGAAGCGTGGGTGAGTTTGTGATTCATGTATGACTAACAGTGCACAAACGCTGTATGACAGAAAAGCACACAAACACTTGATTGATTTGGGTGTGCATTTGTTTCAATGGTGTTCTTGTGCGGGCTGTATTAGTAAAGCCTGGATTAGATGAATTTTTTTTGCCACATACTAGATAATAAACACAGTAATTTTGTTATATATCAAATCCTATTAATCCAGCTGTATCACCGGAAGTATATTTGCCCTAAAGTTCAGCGAATTTATCGCAGTGTACTATTCATGCAGACAGAGCCAAAACTATATATTTTTCATACTGTACTCCGTGTTAGGAAGTTTAGCAACGTGGCAAAATAAAAAGAGCCTTGTTTGAATTGCCTTTGAAGAGCAATAAATGCGTCATTAGTTTCTACTTTGAAGAAAAAATAACACTAATCTATTTTATCCGCCTCGCACGCGAAAAAATTCGAAGTTGAAAATGCGAAGCAGTGCTTTTTCACTCACCGGTGCACACACCCAGAGGCTGCAAGGTTAATCCTCTTTCTTGGGTAGTTTGCAAACAGAGTACCGAGTACGAGCGACGAGTTTTCACGCTAGCTAGCACATTTTTTTCAAGCAACACGTCATTACGCTTAGATAAAGTAGCTTAGATATTGCTATCTAACTAAAACTAACCCGCGTGATGCTGCTCAAAGGAAACGACCACCCCGTTCTCAAATATAACCGCTGTACAATTTGAATCCATAAACGGCACGGATTGCAATCGATACTAGTGGGCTGCTGCTCATCACACGTCAGTGACGTCTCAAAAACCTTTATTCAAGTGATAAAGCACAGGCTTTAATAACGTATGTACAATAAAAACCATTGTCTGCTTATTTTGTAAAAAATGACACGTTAATTATCTTTGTCGGTTATTATATGAGCATTTTCAGATAAGATATTTAGCTGCGTTGAGCGCCCCTAGCCGAAAAAATAAAAAATTAAGGTATTTACCAAATTATAGCAGCTCCACTCGCGAGCTTCCTGCTGGAATGCGCCGCAGTTGATTTTTCGCCCTCTGTTGCGATCCCTTGAACTTGAGAGTGTGCGGGGCCTGCCGACACGGCGCACACCTCTAGGTGAGGGAGAACGACCGACAGCATTTGGCGCAGAGCCGGCACCAGGGCGACAGAGTTCAAAGGGTGGCGCTATTGTTGTTCACTGAGTGATCCTATTAGGAACTGTGCTTCCGGTGCCATCTGGAGTCAATCACTGAAGGCTGAGAATAAGTTGCTCTCATTGTGCGCCAGGTGGGGCTGAGGCGGGGCTACAGAGGCCAAGTTTATTATTGATATTTTTTTAATGCGTGAGGGAGGTTTACCAGGAAGGGCAGCAGGATTTTTGGTCAAAGGGATTCAGCGGTAACTTTCAGAACGACATTTATAAACATGTATATGAGATGGATAATGTGCAGTTACGAAGGTTAGGAGTATGAAGTCGAGTTGCCTTAGCGGGGATGGTTAGTGCTGTCTTCTTGGCATTCCTCTGTTTTGCCACAACGTATCCCACAGTGCGAACAGGCCTTTTTTTTTACCTGTACGTGAAATGCTAAAACCAGGACAATCCTATATAAAAGCCGCTTCCTATGTCATTTGTCGATAGAGTACAAAAGAATTCAAAACGTTTGGCCGTCGAACACGGCTTAGCAGAATCACACAACCGAAGTTGTCAGATTTTTCTGCTAGCAGGATCATCACTCCCCAGCGGGTGCCTGAAGCCACCTCTATTCTTGCTCTGGCGCCAAACAAGTCAACACACAGTACTGTTCACAATTTTTCTCGTACTGTCGAAAGTTCCATTGTCGCCCTGCTTGCATCATAATATGAGGAGTTTGTTTTTGGGTGATTCCTCAAGTTTTAACACGTTAGTTAAAATGTTTCACAACATTGTCAATGAGTGTATGTCTAAGTTCAATCCCAAAAAGAAAGCATGTAAAGCAACATCTGAAGCACCCGTTGTACATACAGTTAGCCTCGCGCTCGCAGAAAGCCGGACAAAGCTCTCTGCTGCCATCCTTTAGAAATATTCTTCAGAGGAAGCTTCAACTCTCGCCCAACTCCGGCGCGGCCTATTGAAAATTATATTTCTGAGGTAACTCCTAGACCGATTTTAAAGAAATTGGTTGTATTTGAGAAAGAAAGCAAAATTCTAGTGACCATTGGAAGTGGAATTTCGGTTTATGGCCTCAATTTCGTTACAAGAATTTTCAAAAATTCGAAAGTTTGAAAAATATAGCAGTAACGAATTTACAAATTATGAGCTCTGCATCAAGAACAGATATCGTGGTTCTGTAAACGGCACCAATTAGATCAGTGAAAGCGGACGAGTTCGATATGTGATGTTATAGCTTGCGTGAATTTGTTGCGTTGTTTACGAGGGTTCTGCAAAAGCTGTATTTCCATGTTACAATTTTTTTTAGATTCTTGCGTAACACATCAATCTTGTGTGCTTTTTATGTACTATTAGTTGCAGCTCAAAGAATTGTGGTAACATTTTTCGTTGCTGAATTAGAGTTGTAAATTTGATAAAATCCTTCTCTGAAAATTTTCGTCTTTTTGCCAATTTTTTACAGATATTGACGACCTAAATAAAAATTCCGAACAAACAGCCACTAGATTCGAAATGTTTCTTTTAAATGCAACAAACCTCACCAAATTTCATGAAGTTGTTGCCGAGAAAAACGAATTCTACTACAACAATATTCTGATGGCATTCCTAAAAGAAAACCCCTGCAAGATGAGGAGAACAATCGTTCCCCCTCTGTCCTCAACTCAACTTCTATGGTTGTTAATGGACAGTCTTGCTCTAAATGCTTTCATGATCGGTAGTGTTCAATGCTTATTTTAAATCTGTTCTTATTGAATACAACAATATTATTCCTACTTTTGAAATATTGACCCTAGAAAATGTTCAGGTCCATCAATAGCATTAAAAAATGTTCCTGAATAGTTATTCGGAATACTGGTGCTGTATCTGACTATCATCTTTCAGAAATTTGTTCGTAAAATGTTCCCCGTGTCTGGAAAGTTGTTCACGTTGTTCCAGTGCACAAATCTGTCAACACGTAAACAATTTGCAATTATAAACCAATTTTGTTATTATCTTGTTGTAGACTACTAGAACATATAATTCATAAGCATATTATTCCATATCCGGATGATAACAGCCTTTCACACCACCAGCATGGTTTTAGATCAGGTTTCTGCACCCTTGCGCAACTAATCGAATTCACTCACGATGTTGCACGTGCACTTGATATTCGTGAGCAGATTGACGCCAGTTTTGTTGAATTATCTAAAGGGTTCTACATGGTATGGTATTACAAGCTAACTATGAAACTTGACACAATTCCCTGAGGTATACATGGAAAACTTTTGCTTTGCTAGATAAGGCACCACTTGCATCTGCGGTCCCAGATTGTTTCATTTAATCGAGCGCACTCATCTCAAATTTTTGTTTCATCCGGCGTCCCGCAAAGCTTCGTTCTAGGACCACTTTTACTTAAAACCCATTAAAGAGCAGCGTGACCATATGGTCACGGTAGTCTGCACAGTGGATTTCAATAAATTACGATTAACGAAACGGCACTAAAATCGCCTTTGACGTGCCGTTTGACAAATTAGAGTTCCCTTTATGGACACCAAGTAGCAGCAGCTGTCAGTCGTTTTGTGGGAGCCCCTCGCAAAGGAGGGAATAAGTGTTGCTCTTGGAGTAGCGTTCCCATGCATTGCTCCAAGCGGTAAGCGTGTTTTTTTTTTCACTTCTTCTTTAAGCAATAGTCAGATATCCTTACCTCCATATTGTTATTTGGATATGTGACCTTCGATGAGCATTTGTGAAGGATTAATGTTTGATTTATCCATGAACGAGCGTGTTATCTTGCGCGTTGCCATATGGTCAAGCTGGGCCTTTAGGCTACCTAACTTTTTATTTAATTTTTAACTGCATTCTAATCTCCTGCACGGCTGTTGGCGCGTTGTCGCAACGGTTATTTCTTATTTTATTGTTTGAATAGGTTGATGTTGGAAGAAATAGCGAAGCAGTCCTTAGAGGAACATGACGACGTGTCAGTGAGGTATATCGAGCCGCCAGAGGCTAGCACCTATTCGGGTGAAAACTCGGCCGATGAAGGCTCAGGTGGGCTCATTGACATTCTAAGCAGGTGGTAGCTATTAGCCGGCGCTGAAACTGTTTTCTCTGATGGACGCCGCATTGGTGGATGCGACTCGGACGATGACGACCCCGGCGAGCGAGGTGACAGAATATCAGAGGTTTCTTCTTCTGTAGTTGATGCGGCCATTCCGGTAAAATTATCCACTGCTTCTAAGTGGACGAAGGGTGATCTCCAGACAAGCCTTGGCATATTTCCCGACCCAAACTTTGCTGCTTACAGGGACTTTTCACCTGTTGAGTTGTTCGATCTTTTTGACAACGCCGTACTCGATCGGGCAAGTACTCGTATGTTGAGAAGCGAATCAAGGTGGCCCATCCAAACACTGTTGCTAAGTACAAGATTTATAGGAGGTACGGACCAGATGGATGCAAATGCAGGCACCTATAGGATTGCAATCCATGGGAAAAAAGTGGTGGTGGCCGATTTTCACTTCACTTTGTGATGTATCTATCAGCAACGCTTGGGCGCTAATTCGTAGCACAGGGTTCAACGTCACGCAGGTGGAATTCCACAGGCAAATTGCACAAAGGTACCTGATGCGATGGGACAATACGCCTAGAGGACCTGGTCAACGCAGAATACCAAAGACTGGTGATGTCCTGACTGGTACGCGGTGTGACCAAGGGGCCCACTTTGTTGCACCAATACCTAATGGCAAGAGATGGAGGTGTGCATGAGATAATTGCAACAGCGCGGTGCACACACAATGCACAAAGTATGACGTCAGCATGTATATTCCAAGATTTAAACCATATCACACTAAATAAGTGCTCGACTATTCGCTATATATGTGTTTATGATGTTTCATGGCTTGAAATAAATGTTTTTAACTTCGCATATTTTGCTGTAGCGTAAGGGCCCAGTGTGACCATATGGTCACAGGCTATATTTCAAAAACTAATTAGGCAAGAGTAATAATTTCTTGCATGTGAATTATTAGTATCAATGTAAGTTAAGATATGACATTTATTTCAAGATAGCAAGAAAATAAAGAAACCGGTCCCTAATGGGTTAATACTTACATCAATGATATCGTGAACGTTGTTACTAACACTGCTATAAGGCTCCACATGTATGCAGATGACTGTGCCTTCTTCTCTAGCATCGATGACCAGAAAATGCTGAATAACGTGTTCTATTTCTTCTGCGACTGGAGAAACACCTTTGCAAATGGAAATTAACTTCCAAAAAGTAGTATCCATGACCTTCTTGAACAAACAACAGCCATTGAAGTTCACCTGCACTAATCAAGACTTTGAGTTGTGTCAACGAGTTCAAGTATCTTCGAGTAACGCTTCTTTTTCAACCTAAAGTGGTCTTTACATGTCGACTTAATTTCTTCCAGAGCAAAGAGACTCCCCTATATAAAAAGAACACTAAAAAGAGCAAGCAAGTTATTCAATCTAACAGCTCAGAAATTCCCTGTCAGCCTGCTCTAGAATATGCATCTTTTGTCTTGTCACCTCACTGCGCATCTGATGTATCAAAGCTGTTAGATTTAATGTTGATGGATATGATCACAGTTTCTTCCCTTCGCATTATGTTGGCCTGTTATCACTTGAGCCTTTGGCATATATACGCAGGTGTGAATGGATCATAATGTTGTACAAAATTGTACGTTTCTGTTTTCGTCGACGTACCTGTGATATTTGTTTGCTTCTCAGCGCGTACAATACAAAGAGCTGATCGCTTGAATTCTGTTCTCTTCAGGCATTGGCGTAGTTACTAGGGTCGGGGGGGCAGAGAAGGGGGCACTCACCCTCTCACCGTCAAAATGGGGAGGGGGGGGGGGGGTGGATATGCCGTTTATCTGCTCACTCAGTCAGCTTGCCGATACTTATCCTGCGGGCGAGGGTGCGGTAAGGATAAAGTATCCTAATCAGCCGCGCCCAGCGACTGGTGTGTCTTACGGCATAAAATCGTTGGATTAAGAAATGCTGGAACTGTTAAATCTCTGTCCAGAGGTAGCCTCCACAGTATTGCTGTCTCAGTATCTTATCGCCATCATAATTCTAACGAAATCTCTTACAGCTATACCTCTCCAATTTCATTGCGTAATCACGAGTTATCGTAGATATATTCGGGAAAATAGCCTTAGTCGATCGTGCATCGGCATTAGTCGATCGTGCATCGTGATCGTGCATTGCCATACCAATAGAACACATACTTGAATTTTTTCGAAAGGCATATGTCACTTCTGACAGTTTTCGTTTTCAGACTGTTTCTAAATAGAGCTACATTGTCACTTATTTCCAGGAAGAAGTGAAAACAGGAAAAATTATGGCCACAATTTGGTGACGTCTACGGAACGTTTGAACTGTCTAGGTTCCTTATGTGCTCTGGAAAGAGTTGCAGAATACTCGCTTTCTCCGAAATTCGATGGTTATACACGGCATTTTGTTGTTTCCTTCGGTATCCTTGGTAAACTATGTGGGGCACTGTGTTTATATTTATTCCACGTGTGAAGCAATGATCTGAGTGGTGAACGATAACTGTTCATTCTGTGTAGGTTGAACACAGCCTTCATGGAATGTTACTCCTCAAAGCATTCCAGGGTGTCATACTGCCGCTAATCGACATGTTTCCCAGACTCCTAAAGCAACAGCACGAGATACGCACTTGCAATTTCTAGAAAATATGGAAACTTTTCAGCTCATTGCTTTGCAAAACTTTCACTTTGCTATTTTAAACGGAAGTGTCGCAGATAATTACTAAACCATCGTTTTAAAGCGACAGCGTTAGGGCCCCGTGTCGCCAAAAACCAAATGTAGGCTTCGGACATCGCGTCGCGAAAAATCATTCGGGACCACAACCACCCAAGCCGCCCGCGTGTAGCAGGGCCGTTACTGAACTAATTGAATTTATCAGAGTAAGATGCGCCGGAAAAATCGTAAAATGCAACCTAAACACAACCTACAGACAGGACAGCGCCGGATTGGAATTCGAAGATACCAGGAAAGATAATTTTATTACGCGGAAACTCAAACATGAACTCCCTTTGTAGCATGCCTACCATTTATAGAGCAGCTATGGCCACCGAGATTTGCACGCGCCAGCCAATTACGGAGGCCATGGAGCAGCGCACCCGTTCTCTTGCACCACCTCGAGATGGCGCTCGCCTCCACCGTATCGCTTGTCGTTTCTATCAGAAAGCTCGCCTTCGTGTGTAGCGTTCGGCAACAGCATTTCCCGGTAACCGTTAAGCCCAGACCACACGTACGCTTGCGGACGCGCGTGAGATCGCGTCTAGGCGCCTTGCGCCTTTCGCGACTCGCGAAGAATGGCGGTTTGCATCCACAAAGACGCGCGACAGCGCGCCGTCACTTGGCTGACTCATAGGCGCCTTGGCAGATGCCACTTCCTACTTTGTTAATGATAGTGTTTCAGAACCCTTTCAAAATGCGTCGATATATAAAAACGTAATTGTTATAGTTTTATAGCTGTTAGATGAGCAGAAAAATGAAAGAAGAACCGCTTTCTTGCATGATAGAAATCTACTTCACTGAGAGTTGAATGTAGCGTGCCGTAGCTACGTAGCCAGGCGCGCCGAAGCGGGGCAGCACAAGCGCGCAATAACAGAGAGGAGCTGTTCACCGATATCGCCCCGCGTTTTCACAAGTCCGAGCCGTGCCGCAGCATCTGCGCATGCGAGAGCACGCGGACGCGAGCTTGCGCGCGTCCGCAAGCGTACGCCTGGTCTGAGCTTTAGGGTTACATAAGCTGCATTGGCCGGGAAGTGTTAGTAGCAGTCAGGTATCTTTGAATGGTATCGCGTTCCACTCTTCAAGGCGAAGCTTAAGCATCCTCCCAATTTTTTTCCGTGCGTTTTCGTGCATCTCACGAGATTTGTAGTTTGTTTCTAAGGTTTAGTCAGCGAGCTAAACAAGGATATTCTTTATATCTGCGGAAAATTAGGAGCATAGTATGGGTAAGGTGTAGGCAATGTTCCAAATGGGTGGGATAGATATGCCTTTTCCAGTATAATACGTATGCAAGTGGTCCATAGCGTTATTAGTCTCTTTTACGAGTGGTGTAAAACTTGCTCAAAACTTAGACGACTGCATTGGCATGATGACAACTCATCTGCGGATTTGAACCTGTCCATCTGCTGGTTGGACCAGCCCTGCGTGCTTTATTTACTTGCTCAAGGGACACTATGGTAAAGTAACTGGCTTCTAGTGGTCTCTCTCCAACGACCTCTTGGTGTCTGGGTCTCTGTATGGCACAGTGTCGCTCTGGGAACCCTACGATAGGAAGCTGCGTGCGCTAGCGCCCTCGACCTGAGCGGCCGTGGTAGTTGCCATTCTCGAGATTCCGCGGCACTAAGGCTGGCCTTCCTAAATAAACCGTGGCCACGGCGGCTATTTCTTCCGTGCCGCCTCCCAGAACAACGGTTTTGTCAACCGCGGTAAAGCAGCGGTGGTAAACGCCATGCGTCGAACAAGACAACAAAGGAAGACGAGAGCCAAAGAGGCTGTGAGCGGATCTTCTCGTGAACACATAATAAAAAAGGAAAAACTGTTAGATCAGGGCAACGCGTGTGTCAGCCTCTTGCCTGTCGCTACATTATTGGCACTGAAGCCCGGGAGAAAGCCGTCATCCTTCCCACCGATACCGCACCGAGGATAGAGAAGTTGCGCATGCATCGTGGTTTCAATACCCAGCTCATTTCCATCACCAGCCATATCCTCCTGCAATGCACTCAACCCTCATTCACCGACCTGCAGGAAATGAGCGATGGGCTCCACGACAAGGACTCAACTTTCGTCAAACTGGACAAACAGATCGCCGACTTCCTTGTCGGTGAGGAGTTTCACGAAGAAATTTATGGTGCTATGGATTACTACGAGAAGGTCCCCACCGCAGTCGGCAGGCTTCTGTGCGCACTGAACACACGTGCATCGGCCGGCCCTGCCGCCATCGGATACAACCAATCGAGATATGTGGGTGCTAATGACGGATCCAACAATACAATGGGAGCTGCTGACTATCGGTCAAACCCTCGCCGTTCACAGGGGGCCGCGAGCACCAGGCCTACGAGTCGCCTTGCCGAAGCTTCAAGTACCCGTCTTTAGCAGTGAGAACCGTGAGCGGCAGGGATTTGGGAGCACTACGGGGCAACCATTCACACCCACTCCGATCTCCCGGACGTTGAAAGCTTTAGGTACTTGAAGACGTACTTGGCGGGCGCTGCGAAACGGGCCATTGATCGAATACGCCTGACTGGGGCGAACTACAATATTGTCGTCAAAGTGCTCACTGAACGGCGCGGTCGAAACGATGTCCTCATCGATGACTACATAGACAGCCTGCTTGCCATTGAACCTATCGGGTCATCGTCACAAGTATCAAAGGTGCGGGACCTGTATAAGCAGATCCAGTTAATGACCGGCTGTTTGTAGAGCGTTCGTATGCCGTCTATATTATACGCGGTTGTTTTGCCCCGAGTGCTGATGCAGTCATTGCTAGAGGACTTAACCATCCTGTACTGTAAGACCACGAAGGCAGACACAGGTGTCGCGGACTCTGCAGTGTAGTCGAGAGAAGAGCAAGTGAAGGCAATTATGAAGTCCCTTCAATTTGAAGTCGACTGTAGGGAGCAGAGTGGAGTGCCAAGCGAGACACTCACTTCAGAGAAGTCCGCGAACTGCAAGTTAGCGGAAACCTTGACAGCACCTCGTACACCATCCGTCCTAGCATGGGCATTGCAGTCTTCATTTGCCAGATAACACTTCAGTGCCTGGACAGACCACGTGTTGCACCTGCGGCATCACAGTGCATGTGACGGGCGATTGCGGAGCCACACTGTCAGCGGAGGAAAAGCGTTAACGGCTTTCGATCAAGAATTGCTGCTTGCAGTGAGCGAAGCAGGGGCACACTGCTCACTGTTGCCGAGCAGCAGCGTAGATCAAGTGGAACCGATGCTCAAGACGAGACATTTCTGCACTGTGCGATATTTGGGGATTACTAGGAACCCACAGTCGACAATCAACTACTCCTGTTGGAGATGAAAACTGAGAGGAGGCCACACAACGAGGAAAGCGGGTAATGACAGCTCGTGCAAGCAGCACGCGCTCATTATCTGTGTTGCTTCAAAAAGCCACAATGTGTGCGTTCGAGAACTTTGGCCGCTAGCCACTGCATCCGTGCTGACAAAAGTCCGTTGCCTACCGGTGGGCAACGGCAGGCAACGGACTTTTATCCGTACTGACTTAAGCAGCTATCTCTGCCGTGCATTGGAAATGAAGAATTAGAGGTGTTTACATTAGGCGTGTTCAACTCCTCATGGTATCACGAATGCCGAATGGCAAATGTCACACTACGTGGCCGCATTGAGTGTAATGACGTCACTCTTGAAGCTCTGCAGGTGCCAGAGGTCTGTACCGTAAAGAGTCCGGCCATAGAACGCACCATTATTAACATGATGCGTGACCACAATCTACACTTTTCTGACGAACCTTAAGAGGACCACCTTTAAGGCTCGACGTTAAGTATTTTAATCGGCTCAGACAATTACTTTGCATGCGGTTTTCACCTACAACCTATGTGCACTACCGACTTTATTTGGCTGGGTCATTGAAGGAATTAAAGCTAATATCACTCATCCTCTGTCACCACGTAACAACACTCGAAAGCCTTGTTCCTGACTTGTTCTGACTGCTGGCGCAGTGAGGTCCGACCTGGGGACCCATCAGAGGTGTGGCGCTTGTATGCCATAGGTATAACCGACAGACACGAGGCTCACGGCATCAAAAAATACCCGGCGCTCATTCACATTCGCAGCGCAGACACAAAAGCGCAGGACGCTATGTAGTACCGCTGATCGCCAAGACACCAGGCCTCATGTCATGTATGAACCGGGCTGTAGCTGAGGGCAGGCTCAAGCGTCAGCTTCAGCGGTTCGAATATTACCCAGCACTTCTGCAGGAATACTATGCCGCCATCAGCGAGTAGTTTAACGAAGCTCATGCCTAGGGAGTAGCGCTGTTTGAACGCCTCGGAAATACTGTCTACTACCTGAGTCATCGTGGAATAGTCCGACGCGAATCCGTGGCTAAAAGGGTCCGCGTCATGGTTGATGCATCATCGCATGAATACGGCGAACAGTCTTTAAACGACATGCTCGCAAAAAGCATCAAGCTTGGTCCCGAACTCCTGCAGCTGTTCCTGCAGTCTAGATGCAGCAAGTTCGTTCTCATCGTTAATATCCGGAAGGCCGTCCTCCAGATATACATTCGATCAGAAGACAGAGACGATCTGCGTTTTCTGTGAATTGACCAACTACCGACAAGTGAGCATCCCATTCCGACAATGATCGAGTGGCGCATGACTCGAGTTCCTTTCGGAGCGTCTTCTAGCCCGTTCTTGCCGTCAGCAACCCTGCAGTACCACATGAAAACATCGAAGACAACGCACCCGGACATGGCAGTACTCCTACAACCGTCATTCTGCATGGCGAACTTAGTCAGAGGTATACGCCTTCCCAAGTGAAGGCATTGGAGTTTTAGCGGCGAGCGAATTTCATTATTGTAGATGCAGGAACGGAACTGAGAAAATCGTGCTTGAACTCCCATCTGCTCTGCACACATTTCTTGAACGACGGCCTCTCACTTATGAATGTTAGTGAGTAGAGCTCTAATTTCAAGGTGCTTGGTCTTCTTTGGAACCGCTCATCAGGCGACATCATCCACATGAACATGTTGAAGGGGCAGCCCAAGACGACGAAGACATAAGGCAGGAATACACAGGACAGCGCTGAACACACAACTAATTTTATTGGAAGGCCTACACAAACTTATGTACTACAACCCATGGCCACGTGCTCTCCCTTCGATGGCGTCATTATCAGTGCGCAGGCAAAAGCGCAAAATCCTGTGATATAATGCTACACTATGAGGTGGTTTAAAAATTAAAATTCACTGTCATACAAATTTAACGCTGTGGCGTATCTGTTAGTAGTTTTCTGGAGATTCTCTCTCAGCTTCAGCTGTTGTTGAATGGAAAGGAAATTTATACCGACAAAAATCTGACATTTGCATTGGCTGCAAAGTTGCTCCGGTACTAACATTTACCTAGGCAAGGTTGATAGAAATATAAAAAGTAACCTACATGACCCAACAACCAAAGTGCTAAGATATGTTTATGATTTTCTGGTCTTTCTGAAGAATACTGATTTCCAACAAATGGCTCATGATGTACTTCAAGTATTCCACAAATGTGGCTCAGGGTTAGATTTCACACATAAAGCGCCAGATAAGAACGAGCTAGAATTTTTAGATACAAGGCCTAAACTAACTGATAAACATGTGGGCTGAATATATTGCCGAAGGTCAGGAAAGTCAATTTTACATGTTCACTCCGCACATTCGAAGGTGGTAAAAATGGCATTATTGCTTTTTCGATTCTGTGTTCCGCACTTTCGAAATCGTCTTTTCACCAGACTTCTGGGAGTTTCTTAAAACAACTTGAGCCTTTGAGATTGGCAGGTTTTCGCGAGGATGCTACGCGCATGACTGCATAGAAGCTTGTTAAGCGTGTGAAATTAGGAGCACCCACAAGAATTAATAATCCAGAGCCAGCCGACAAGAACAAAAAACTAATTGTAATTCGATATGTACATAAACTATCACACAGCCTCAGAAATGTAGCAGGCAGGTTTCATGTAAAGGTTCTTTTTTCTGCCCCTAACAAGATGATCAAAATTTGCTGTACGATTGATAGGAAGTTGGTTGAGGCTGCCTCCACTCATGCTGGGAATAGCTGCACTTTTAAGCACACGTCCCCGCCTGTGCACTGTAGAATGGGAGTTGTTTACGAGCTTCCATTCTCCCACGTTAACGTCTATATGGGCCAAACAGGTTGATGCCTGAGCATTAAATTCTTTGAGCATAGGCGCTCGCTAACGGGTAATGCCTACTCACATGTCGCGCGGCATTGCTCTGAGCATGCCATGATTATATTTGTATGACAGTGAATTTGAATTTTTAAACCGCCTCATAGTGTAGCATTAGATTACAGGATTATGCGTTTTTTCCTGCGCACTGATAAAGACGCCATTGATGGCAGAGCATGTGGCTATGGGTTGTAGTACACAAGTTTGCGTATGCCTTCGAATAGTGTTAATTCTGAGTTCAACGCTCCCCTGTGTGTTCCTGCCTTCTGGTTTCGTCATCTTGCGCTGCCCCTTCAATATCTTCAACCAGTACCCACTCGTCAAAATGTCGATCCTTGGACATCATTCACACCATGCAAACCGTACTATCATAGATTTAAACTCATCCATCGACGAAGCGAACCGTTGTACCTGCGTTCGCCAGGCTATTTGACCCACAGGGCTCCGTCGCTCCATTTCCTTTCTTCAATTAGATTCTCTTTATTTACAAGAAAATATCCTGGCCAGACTCCTGGGCTAAAATGTGCAAGAAAACAGCTTGACGGTGCCTCGGAGACCACACATACATGGCAAAATGTGGCAGGTAAACTGATAACAGATATTTAAAAGTTTCACACACGAAAAGTATTTGCACAGATAGTAGAATATCACTATGCATTAATTAAAAACGTGCGCTCTTACTCGAAAAGAAAAAAAATACAATGTATTTGTGTTGCAATGCATAACAAACCTAAACTGAAGAAACTAACGAAGCACAATTCTAGCATAAGACGTAGCGCTAACTTTACTAACATAGAGAAATGGTGAAAACTCGACGCCTGTTCCAACGGATATGGCGGCATGGCATTGATTGGGACGAGCCTCTACCAGTTGACGTTGAGAACTTATGGAAGAACTTGGTATCGGAATTGCCTGTCCTGTCTACCCTTCACATTCCACGTTGCCTCTCACTAGCATCGCAAGATCATGGACGCGTGATAACACATTTCGTCGGTGACGCCAGCCCTCATGCACACGATGTCGCAGTGTTTGTACGCCGACCACTAGCCGACGGCAGTTTTACCGTCCGGCTCTATATTAGCAAGTCTTTCCTTGCACCACTGAATGCGATTTCTCTACCGTGTTTAGAGTTTCTTGCGTGTCTTTTAGCGGCGAAATTATGGCATTATACGAGAAAATGCCCAATGTCACATGATGCACCGCCTTCTTATAGACTGCTTCAACGATAGCGTTACATTTGGTCTGTGGCGACGCTAACCGCTTGTAGACCTTCGTGAGGAACCATGTTTGTGAGATTCAGACTGTGACCCAAGGCTACACTTGGCGGCACTGCGTCAGTGCATGACAACCCAGCAGTCTTTCTGGTGCGCAGAGTAGCAGCAGCGGTTCTAACATGAGATACGAAGTGGTGGACTGGATCTCTGTGGTTGGCCGAACCAGAAGGCAACTGGCGTTTGAAACCTTGCGCTGTGCTGACGGCGCATGACCTGAACAGCGAACTTGTGTCCGAGTGCCCAACCGCAGCCTCACCGTAAGCCATACGTCCACCGACACCATTGCTGGACCTCGAAAACTACAGCTCATTCTCCAGGCTCCTCAGTGTAAGCGCCTGTATTTTCAGGTTTATTCGCAACACTTCTCGAATCTAGCCATCCTTCTCCAGGCCGCTGTCTCTGCGAATAAATCATCCGGCGCGGTACTGGCTCAAGCTGGTTTAGAAAACCGCCTTTCCAGCCTAGGTCGCCGCACATCACGCTGGCCAGCCGTTGCCATCAGGTTCCAGCCTGCCGACATACACCATATTGACCAGGATGGGCTGTATGGAGTTGTATGCCGCTTATAGGAAATCGATGAGTCTGAGGCACCTTTTCAACACCTACGTGAAACACCGACGTGAAAGCGTGCGTCGGTGAGCCGACCATGATGGCTGAATCCCGCGTGCGGAAGGGAGGAAAGTGCGCAGAGCCCGTAGCTTTGCACGCGCTGTGTTCTCACCCCTCAGTTTGCGTTGAAGCATCACTTCTGTCGCTGCTGCTGCCGCTATTCATCACGACAGCGTTATAACAGCGAGATTCCGCGCTCATCGAGTGAGATGTGTTTATGTTCGCCTTACCATTCTTACTTCGTATAGCTGTCAACTAATTTGCTATCGCAATCAATGCTTTACCCTTCGGGCGAAACTGCGACTTTCTTGTGACCTTGAGGACCTTGGAGTGAAAAACGGGTTGCAGCTGGGTGGCTGGCCTGTCTGCGGCGTGTTTCTATAGCAGTACTTACGTGCCCGATTTCTGGTTTCGAAGCTGGTTCCCACAGAACGATTAGTTCATCAACGCATGGCTAAAAACGGGGAAAAGATCACTCTTACGAATTTTCCTTCAGTAAGCAGACACATTGAGACGGTTAGGGCATTAGCCGCGTCGCATAGCGATACTTATAAAATGTGAACAGGCGCATCTTTTATATAGCTAACGATCAAGATGGAAGTTCGGGGACGCGTTTGACATTATTTTGCGCGCTGTGGCTACACGTGCTAATGATGAATGAAACTAGCGCTTGCTCTGCGAGGTGCCAGGGGCCCGCGTTCGTCACTGAAACCGGCAACACGTCGCTTGTGGTAGTGTGCCGTTTGCTACTGCCAATTCATGAGCGCTTCGCTTTTACCGATTCCCATCGTGCGCGGCATCTGCGCACTTTTTTGCTATGACAAATGTTTCTCAAGGCTGTCAAAGATCGAACACCCTCTTGTGAAATGAAAGGTGCATGCACGTGCTCAAGTTACACGTCACGCATGGGGCATCGCACGAGCCATTGTGAAAGCCCGAAATCAGGGAAATGCACAGCATGCTATCTTAAATATTATTGCCAAGCAGGAACTGCTTGGAAAGAATAAAACGTGTGGCTCGCGGTACTATAACAAATGCCTAAGGCCAGATGAGGTTTCATTCTACTGTCGTGTAGTATGAAGGGTGTATGTTGTAATATTTGGCTCCCCGATTGGACATTATCAGCTGAAAAGGCGCATTTTTTTCATCATGTGAGATAGCACACGGCGCGTCTGCTCTGCTGACGCGATGCGTGCGAGGGAGGTTTATACACATCGCATTAAAGGGAAGCTGAAGAGTCTGTCGAATTCAATAAGACGCTCATATACGGATGCGGGAACCTTAGAAACCATGTAGGTCAAATTTGGGTTCTTGTTTTCAAATAGGAGCGACGTAATCGTCGGTTGAAATTGCGCTGTAGCTCCGCCCCCCGTCGAATGCCGCGCGCTGCTGCTGATGCTGACGATGCTAGCGGAGACCGGAAACCGCGGTGTTGTGACATCAACTTTAGTGTTTTGCTCCTTCGCAGCCTGAGCGACCGTGCCTGACCGTGCTTGTTTCTGCGTGCGTGCCGTCGTAATCTGCTTCGATCGACCCTGCATTTCTTTGTTGGTGCGTCTGTGTGTATGTAGAGTGGTGGTCAACGTGCGCAGCATCAACTGATGTGGTGGGCCGATCATGCCGTCTTTCTGTGCAGCCTACGGTTGCACGAACACCAGCGGCCGCGACGATGTTGTCTTCCATTGCTTCCAACAAGACAAGAAGCTTTTAAGGAAGTGGGAGGCTGCTGTAAAGCGAAAGAATTTCAAGCCCTCAAGAACAACACTGTTGTGCTCCAACCACTTCCGTGACGACGATTATCACCAGAATTTCCACTAGCAGGCTTTCTAAACGCAGCGCGAGAAGATCGGAGCAACGAAAACAAAGACGGCACGAGTGCGGACTGACTGATAACTGGTGTTGGAAGGCCTTATGAATACACCAACTCGCCCAAACCTGGATTTTGATTTACTGCGAGCTCCTTCATGTTAGCACGCTGAACGGAAGGTGCATGTTTATTTCCCGCCCTCGACGCAGGTTTCGTCGCAAAGCACCGCGAATTTTCTATTTGCACGTGTGTTGTAAAACAGCCTGCACGCAGCTACCATAACGCAGTGCAAATGTAGAGTTTGCATGTGCTGGAAAGCCGGCGCACGCCAGGACGCAACGCTCCCCCCGTCTCTCGCGCACAGCGAGAAACCGACCGTCTCACTTAGCCGACGGAATCCGCCGCCTTTACGACTTCGGTTACGAGTAGTGTGCGGATGGCGCACAGATGAAGGTCACTACACGTACTGCATGAACCGGGAAGCTTTTCACCGTTTGAACCGTCTTTGTAGGTTGCCGACAGCTTTGGACAGCGCACAAATGCCGACGATCGCATCCCCGCTTACGTTCCACGAGGAGGCATGCAGGAACACAACACTGCAGTTGTTTGACCGGAAACGAGCTCACTAGATCGGCGAAAGATCGGCGAGATCACGAGATCGCTTTGCAAAAAAACATACTCACCAAAGAGCATTTCCAACACGAGGAGATCCCAAGACTTCGCTTTCGTTCTCGTCGAAAGCACTGCTCGCACCAGCATCGTTTGCTTCTTCGAGAGGCCGGCTCTTTGCAATCGGCTCGTACATGTAGGGAGCAACGCCGAACTCTTCAGAAAAACGCAGTCTCTCTAAATTTTCTATTACCTCTTAATTTTCCATTACGGCACCAAACAACCTGGCACCGCGCTTCATGTGGAGCGGCAGCGGTCGGTCGCTAAAGTTGACGTCACGGGTCGCCCGACCAATCACAGGCGGAAACGAGACGCGCGAGCTGGGCGTGTCCGCTGCTGCACTTTTCGTCGAAATAAAATATATTTGCGCTTTCTTTCGCTCAATTTCGATACGATATTCGAATTCGGAGGGTTGAAAACCATTATGTACACATGTTCACTCAGTTTTTCTGGGAAACCTTTCAGCTTCCCTTTAATACTGCACAAGCATCGAGCTTCATCGTCGCACCGTTAGGCGGCTTCGAATCTCTGATAGTACGGAAAGCCACGGGCTTCAGTGTTCACACTTAGAAAGCTCAATATACCGGCCCAGGATCACGCTTAGGCCCCCGCCGTGCCATCAAGCAGACCACAAAGGCGTACTCCTCGGACCGAATCCATGCTGGGCACCGCCGGTATGACCTTTCGCGCTCCTGTCCACACTAATGCATGCGAGCTTGCCGAGTCGCTGCTACAATACCTCGTCGTGACGTCGCAGATTCTCGAACTAGACCTTACAGACTGCGTCGTCCTCGACCGATACTGGGTGCACGAATATATAGGCTGGTGTCACAACGTGCTGCGCCTTCGCTGTATCGCATGCCCACTCATTCTGAGCTCACTCATACAGACCTTGAGCAGACGGCTTTGGAAGCTGCAGCACATCGAGTTCACACTGGCGACGCCTCCTGGCGAATTCGACCGGGAGATTAGAGAACTGCAACTGTTGAAACCAAGCCACCAAGTGCGGGCCGTACGCCGAGTGTACGTCGAATTAAAATTATGGGGTTTTACGTGCCAAAACCACTTTCTGATTATGAGGCACGCCGTAGTGGAGGACTCCGGAAATTTCGACCACCTGGGGTTCTTTAACGTGCACCTATATCTAAGTACACGGGTGTTTTCGCATTTCGCCCCCATCGAAACGCGGCCGCCGTGGCCGGGATTCGATCCCGCGACCTCGTGCTCAGCAGCCTAACACCATAGCCACTGAGCAACCACGGCGGGCAGTCTGTACGTCGAATTGGACGGCCGACTCAACTGCTGGCTGCTTCGGTCGCTGCTGACGTATTTCCCCTTAATGCAATGCTTGCATGTACACCTTCTCAGGGGGAGCTTCAAGGAAGTGGTGCAGGCTATTCTGAGAATCATAGATGACAGTTCGTTTCTAGAAACCTTCACGTTCAGCTCTGAGGTTCCTTCACCAATGCAGCAAGTGCCTAGGGAGGCCGCTGATCTTTTGGTTTGGTCTTTTGTCTGTGGCAACGTCACTTACTGGAAGTTTGGCGAGTCCTCCAGCTGCGCTAGGTTAAAAGACTTGGCAACCGCACCTGAGTGCCGAAACCTTCCCTCGCAGTTGGTGCTGGTCGTGGAGCACGACGAAGACTTGGTCAGTGGCAGAATCGGCGATGCTATCCACGGACATGTCTGGTCGCAGGTCCGCTGTATGTGTCTCGTCTTATTCCCAGGGCAGTCCTTGTCCACCACTTACCCGAGGGCTGAAGGGGACTACTTGGACGCTCTCCGAGAGTTCACTCCCATGCTCGAGCACATCGTCGAGCTGAACGTCAGCTCGTTCCACTTCGGTCCGGGCCTCGACCTGGTGCAAGTCCTCCAGGACGGAGCGTTGAGGTTCCTGCAAGCGCTCTCAGCGCCGCCTTGTGGGCTTCGCCATCCCTTCGCGCTGCGCCGCCTCGCCCAACTCTGCCGGAACCTCGAAGAGCTGGACATTCGCTTGGACCGGCGGGGGCGCTTCGATGAATGCTCTACCTGCAATCTGGAGTTATGCTTTGACGCGGAAGATCTGGCCGCACTACACGACGATGTACCATCGTATCGTTGCGGGCTCCATCGGCTGACTTTGAGCGACGTGCCAGCGCTGACGTCACTACGCTTCTTGGAGCGATCTGAGGTGGTTGCTTTCCTTATTTACAAGGTTTTTCAGTTTAAAAAGATATATAGTTTAATGGCGTTTTATAACATAGAGCTCACGTCGGGACGACATTTTCCACGGTAGCTGAATGGCTATGGCGTAATGCTATAAACATGACTATATCTGGGCTGGTTTAATTTAAGCATTGCTTTCACTCAAATATATTTCTTCGATGTCCTTAACTGCTTACGGCCGCCGGAACCCGGTGATAACGAAGCCAGACTGCCGCTCTCAGCAATGAGGAAGCACGATAAGTAAATGATATGGAACAGCATCTTTACGTTCTACCGGGCCCTAGGTTCGTGGCAAGGGATACATTTTTAAAGTGCAAAACAAAAGCGTCGGTATAGCAAACGGCTACAAATTGAAAATCAGTGCCCTTCACCACGTCGTCTCTCGTAGTCCAATCGTGCTGTTCTTTAACGTAAAACATTATTAAAGGGGTAAAAGCGAGTTACTGTGTTACCAAATGTGTGATTTCTTGCAACGCTCCCCTTGACGCAGTAGCCAGTGGGACCGGAAGATAAGTGAATAACAACCGTGCCGCTTCTCGTGCGACATCATGCCACTTGAATCGATTTTCGCCTGCGCCACTACCCACGACAACAATTTCGGAAAGCAGCGGTTTGCGCGCGAGTTGCTTTCATCCTCCCATCGGGTACGCTATCGCTTTGAGACGCTGTTTCAGTGCAGTTTTCGAGGATCGGACCCAGGTTATAGCGGAACAAGTTGTAAGGTTTCACAAAGCTTGTTGTAGTAATGAGTTTGTGCGTATATGCGATAGTAAAACTGGAGCGAAGAATGCGGATGTGAACAAACAGAAATTGACTGCGTTCCCACTGCTGTGAAGAGGGGTACAAGCGAAGCTCGGTATCAGCGCCTTTTTGTTGTCGTAACACCTCGGCTTCGCGCTTCCTCACAGCGAGGCAGCACGTCGACGACGTGCCCTTTCTCGAGCAAGTTCCCGGCGGCGTTCATCAAATGCCGCCTGTTCTTCGTCCAAACGTGCCACGCGCGGCCCGCTGCCGTTCCTGAAACGCAGCCTGCGTTTCCGCAGATCAAACGAAACATGGCTTCCCATCAGACTGCCTGGCCTGAACTGGTGGGAATCGGCGGGCGCGCGGCATTGCGAACAAGCGATCACACCCTTTCCCTCCTCCTCCGGCGGCAGGGGAAAGCTTGTGATTGGCTGGCACCTTGCGCTGCGTCTACTTCTTCATGCATATAAAGCCCCACTTTAAATGTCGCATACGATGAATTGACAGTGGCAATACAGCTTCGCTTCAATACCCACAAAGCGACGCCAATATATGAATAGGACGCATGCGCATTTTATAGAATGAAGGCACTAGAAAGCACGTGACGTGACTTGCGTTGAATTACAGGTAAGACCTAAAGAAAGTATATTCCATGGCATACATAGATTCAATCATCACATTCACCAGCGTAAACTTTATAATATGAAACTCCTCCAGGATTTCTTTTTTGCGGCGGTGACGTATCTTTGTTTATTTTTTGGAGTAGTATATCAGTTCATGTCATCGTCGTCGTTGCCACGCCATTATCACTGTCGTCTTCCTTCCGCATACAGTTGCTTGCGCTACACGGATACGTTGTGCCATCTACAAACGCTTGCAAATTGCTTCGCATAACTTTGATTCCTGTTGTGCTTTGAATCTTCATAATACCGCACTTATTAACGGGAGTGCGCGACTCTAGGAAGTGGCAGAGTGCCGAAGCGCGTCAAAACAAAAACGAGTAATTGATGGGCCGCCAAGGTATATCTAAACTAGTGGCGAAGTTTCCATAGGAGCCCAAATGTCTAGAAAGAAGCGGTGTGTTGCAACCGTCATCTGGGCGTCGTCGGAAGTTCTATATACAAGTATGGCGCCACACCCTGAAATGGAAGTGACTCGCGGCAATTATCAGACGAGGCAGTGTAAAGTCTAGGCAACATTTCAACCTACCAATTTTGCTGCCTGTAGGACGCTCTGATCCTGTGTTACGGCTCTGGTATTGTGCTGCTAAAGGCGAGGTCCCGAAACCCCGCCACGGCGGCCGCATTTCGATGGGGCGAAATACGAAAACACCCGTGTACTTAGATTTAGGTGCACGTTAGAGAACCCCAGGTGGTCCAAATTATTCCGGAGTCCCCCCACTACGCCATGCCTCATGATTAGATAGTGGTTTTGGTACGTAAAACCCCATTATTTAACTTCATTTTAGCCTGTGTTACGGAGAGTGAACGAACGTAGCGCGACGTTTCTTCGCTGCATTTATCTTCACGGTGAGAGACAGCCCGTCGGATGCAATAGCGGGAACATGGACGATAACAAACAATCTGCACTCGCACCTTTCGCCAAAGAATGCCGTACGCTAGCGCTAACAAAATTTGAAGTTAAGCGCACGCCCCACCTTAAACAAACACTAACGACAATTAAAAAAACAACAATAAGAAACGGGCGAAAATGCGTGGTTCGAGTGAGCAATGTTATTCCACATGGCATAGTAGCTGTACGCAGGCTTGCACTGGTTAGCTATCTCTTGCTCCAGAAGCACTGGTGGGTAATTGTCACCAAGAACTAACTATTAGTTAGTTCTTGTAGAATAGAACACTGTAGAACAGTGTAGAACACTGTAGAATACAAAAAATAACATTTGCTGTTTTAGTGCACGAACATTATTTCAAAAAAAAATTGTTACTTTTTTGGCAGTATTCTGATGAAACGTTTCAAATCTTTTTTTTCACATTTTTTTTCTTTTTTCAGTGTTTGTGCACCGCTAACTAGTCGCGCTTCAATAACGATGGGCTACGCTATGTCTCTGGCAATAGGTATGGGCCCGCTTTTCATTCTGAATTTCACCTATTTCAATCGAGCTTGGGGTACTCATATCTGACAGTAAAGAGAGTTCGAGTAAATACAGACGCAAACACTAGTTGGGAGTTCCTTTACTGCCATCATGAACCAAGTGGTCCAGCAAATTACACTACTAAGCCCTTATGTGACGCTCAAATTTACTTTGCGTAGCTCTCGAAGTGGCAAATCGCTGTCGTAGCATTGTCACCTTTTTGTCCCGATGCACTTAGCCTTGCGACTGCAGCTTCTGTAGTGTATTGTTTAAAATGCACCACCGTGGCTAATTCAACCGCGATGGTATACAATTTTGAGATCGTGACAAGACGACCAGCTTATCAGCATAACTCGCCCTGTTCTCGGTCATTCTCAGCCATCGATGTTGGGCTGACTTCTCTTGTTTTAATTTATTTAGCAACTGAATGTGCCTTGCAAAATAAAGGACCGGCTTTCCTGCAAGTATCGAACGAGGCACGGGTAAATCGAGAACTACGTGTGACTTCTCTTTGGATGACGCTTGGCTTTTAAGGCATACATTAGGAAGAGCCCATACAAGGGTACAACGCCGTTTATCAAACGTAGGGTGCCGTGATAAGAGCGGCCACTAATCATTGCGGCAACGCATATTCCTGGTCTGAACACCTCATTTTACAGCCAAGCTGTTAACGCGACTGGTAAAGCGCTCGAAGATCGTACGTGCTAGTTATCATGGTTTTCAGAAAAAAGAAGTTACACAGCTCGTGAAATAGATTTTTTCATAAAATGTGGCGAATATCATAGCGGCAATACGCAGCCAAGTTGCGAGGTGCGGGTTAAATGAGTGTTGTTGAGCCTCGTTTTCGGCCCGCTTGGAGGCATTAAGTAAGAGACTTCAAAAGTTTCTCCACTTGCCTGAGAGAACAAAAAGTACAAATAATTCGTATTTTCAGTAAATAGAAGCCACTCTATGGCTGAGGTGCACCGAAAGTTGGAATTGTGTGGGTTGATTATGTACTAAAAGCATAGCGCGGGAAGGACGATCGAAAAAGACTAGACAGGACAAGCGCTAAGCTTGTCTTAGCGCTTGTCCTGTCTAGTCTTTGTCGATCCCCCTTCCCGCGATATGCTTCCAGTGTAACTATGTATTACCAACCAGTCCAAGCCGAATGATTATGCACTTTCAAACTAATTGCCAAATACTCGTCATCCCACATTTTTGCGTTGTACAAGGCGAGTGGTCGATTTCCGCGGTCTCCTCTGTTGACTATGCGAGGCACGTAGTTCAAATATCGTTGAAGTAGGAAGCATGTTGTGACAAACGCCAAATGTTTAATCTTGCTGTGTAGATTGTTTATATTATTCAAGTCTTCCAAAGTGTCACACTGGCACTGTTTGCGATGCTTTCAATGGTCTTAAAACAGCTGCAAAGGATGCACAATTCACTGCAAATAGCGGGAATCTTAAACGTGCATTAAGTAGCTGTGACGAAACGTTTATCTTTCAGACTTGAAAAGCATTGGAAATAATTGTTGAAGCCTTGCATCTTTAGTATTTGCGTGGGTCATACGAAGACTGTACTTGGTTTCTTCGGTGTCCTCGGCGTACTATATGACATGTTTTTTTTTATATATATATTTCACAAAATTAAGCGGCAGCCTATGAGTAATGTGTATGCAAAGCTCACACTGTGTGGGTTAATTCTGGTTTAATAAATTATGTACAAAATTGCTTCGGAGCGTTTTAGAAGTGGTGCGAAATTTAGACAGCTGCCTCGGCGTAACTACAAATACCACAAAAGATGAAGCTCAGTGAAGTTGAAAGGAACACTTTCGAATTTTTTTGTTTACCTTATTCAACACACGGCGACAAAGTACGGCTTTTGTAAAAATTTCCTTTAGAAAATTTTTGAAGTTGACACGCTGCAATTTTCAGCTATGTTACCAAATCAAAAAAAAAAAACGCGATGTTAAACTAAGCTTACGTTTTCGAGAAATGCGGGGCATGACAAGTGAAATGTGTCCCGAAATTTTCGTGTTCATGACGAAACCACCTGATCATCCAAATATTTATTGGACCCTCATTTTTTTTTCTTTGTTTCCATCCATGCGTGATACACCGTGTTCATCTGGTGTCGTCGCTGTAATAAACAAGGCCGCTTTGTTTGGTGTAGTCAAGGACAGGCAATGAGTGATATAGGCAAAGCTGTAAGTTGATGATTAATTGGGACATTGGCAAAAAATTACGTACGCAAGCGCTCTGGAGCGTTACGAGGGTCTTTTATGGGTGGTGCAGAACTTAGCCCCTTGCTTTTTCGAACGGGTGGTACAGTGGCAAATATCCGCGGCCAATCTTCTGGCCGAAGTTCTGTCGAAATACGTTGTGTTCGGAGGAAATCGTGTGTGGATGTGGACATGGTGCCTCGTGTTGGAGGTCATCGGCGACGGCTGTCAGGGCTCAGTACGAGCCGAGCTGCGTAAGGTGCTTCACGCTTACTCTTGCCGCGTGCCTGTAGGTGGCGGTGAACCTGGTGGTGAACGTGGTGAAATCTTCGTTTCGAAGACGCGGCCCAGTTTAAATGGTGAAACGAGCGGCAGACCACGGCGTTCGCTGCCGGCGCTCCTCATTCGCCAGTGCTGTGCCACAACCAGTGCAGGCGGTCATCGCGCGAGAACTTTTTAAGTTTGCCTGTGCGCGCTTGACAGAATGCGTGTTCTGGTACGGGTTCACTGCAATTTGTGCAACCCGCAAAACTGCGAACCATGGTTCATTTAACTGACTAATATTTTGCATATTGCTACAAATTCTGCGCCTTTAGAGAGACACTGCGATGTATATATATATATATATATATATATATATATATATATATATATATATATATATATATATATATATATATACACACTCTGACGAAGGCTGGTCCACCAGCCGAAAACGTTAAGTCAAAGAAGTCTTCCAAAATGTTCGTCGTCTCTTTCCTGCGTGGGTATATATATATATAAGTGTTGGTGGGTGGGTGGGTGGGTGAATGTGTCATTTACGAACGCTGTTTCCGATACAATTGACTACCCGCACAGCTTTACACACTGACTTAGTTAGGCTTAACATCTGCCCTTCTAAAGTTTGATTCGCATTCCACGTTGCGTTACTGCAAACCCCCTTGTACTCTCAGGTGGTGGAACTACGTCTCTCCAGCTGCATACAGCCATCACACCCGGACTTTCAGGACATCGGAGAAGTGCTGAGCAAGAACGGGAGACTCCGTTACCTTGTGCTCAAGGACAAAGACCTACCATTCGGTTCGACGTCCATGTTGGTAAGCCGTTTTGCGCCACGCGCGTTCTCTCACGACAGTGGCAGCTAGGTCACTTATGCTGTAACACACTCCGCAAGATTATTGAATATGAGGGCCATTCTGTGCAATGTATACCGGGTGCCCCACGTAACTTCAGTTAAACCTTAATGTTATGCAAATGCCACGTAGCTGGACAGAACCAAGGTAATATTGTTTGCCGTCGCACGGGGATACTGAGATTATTTTTTGCATTCCGCCTAATAATGCAATTAGTTTTGTTTAATTAATCAATTTCTGGAATATTATAATTACATGAAAACTGCGAATGAGAAAATTGTTCAAGGCAGAAAGCTGGGCTAGTTGGTGTGTCATCATTAATCAAGCCTAGCGCAAATAACAGGGACACAGACAGAGAAGGCGACAGGACTAGCGCTAAACATCAACTGAGGTTTTATTGCGAGAGAAGGTACATAATTACATTTCGGTGGTGCATGCGCACACAGGGTTAACCCATTAGGGACCGGTTTCTTTATTTTCTTGCTATCTTGAAATAAATGTCATATCTTAACTTACATTTATACTAATAATTCACATGCAAGAAATTATTACTCTTGCCTAATTAGTATTTGAAATATAGCCCGTGACCATATGGTCACACTGGGCCCTTGCGTTACAGCAAAATACGCGAAGTTAAAAACATTTATTTCAAGCCATGAAACATCACAAAAAACATATATAGCGAATAGTCGAGCAGTTATTTAGTGTGATATGATATAAATAATCGAATACACATGCGGGCGTCATATTTGTGTACCGCGCGGTTGCAATTATCTCATGCACACCTACACCTCTTGCCATCAGGTATTGGTGCACCAAAGTGGGCCACTTGGTCATACCGTGTACCAGTCCGCACATCACCAGTCTTTGATATTCTGCGTTGACCAGGTCCTCTAGGCTTATTGTTCCATCGCATCAGGTAGCTTTGTGCAATTTGCCTGCGGAATTCCACCCGCGTGACATTAAACCCTGTGCTACAAATTAGCGCCTAAGCGTTGCTGGTAGATACATCGCAAAGTGAAGTGAAAATCGGCCACCACCACTTTTTGCCACGGATTGCAATCCTATAGGCGCCTGCATTTGCATCCATCTGGTCCGTACCTCCTATTATTCTTGTACTTAGCAACAGTGTTCGGATGGGCCACTTTGATTCACTTCTTCTCACCATACGAGTACTTGCCCTATCGAGTACGGCATTGTCAAAAAGTCCCTGTAAGCAGCAAAGTTTGGGTCGGGAAATATGCCAAGGCTTGTCTAGAGATCACCCTTCGTCCACTTAGAAGCAGTGGATAATTTTGCCGGAATGGCCGCATCAACTACAGAAGAAGAAACCTCTGATATTCTGTCACCTTGCTCGCCGGGGTCGTCATCGTCCGAGTCGCATCCACCAATGCGGCGTCCGTCAGAGAAAACAGTTTCAGCGCCGGCTAATAGCTACCACCTGCTTAGAATATCAATGAGCCCACCTGAGCCTTCATCGGCCGAGTTTTCATCCGAATAGGTGCTAGCCTCTGGCGGCTCGATATAAACCACTGACACGTCGTAATGTTCCTCTATGACTGCTTCGGTATTTCTTCCAACATCAACCTATTCCGACAATAAAATAAGAAATAACCACTGTGCGAACGCGCCAGCAGCCGTGCACGAGATGAGAATGCAGTTAAAAAACATAAAAAGTTAGGTAGCCTAAAGGCCTAGCGTGACCATATGGCAACGCGCAAGATAATACGTACGTTCACGGATAAATCAAACATTATTCTTTCACAAATGCTCATAGAAGGTCACATATTCAAAGAGCAATACGGAGGTAAGGATATCTGACTATTGCTTAAACAAGTAGTAAAACAAAAACACACTTCCCCCTTGGAGCGATGCATGGCAACGCTACTCGCAGAGCAACACTTATTCCTGCATTTGCGAGGGGCTCCCACAAAAAGACTGACAGCTGCTGACACTTGGTATCCATTAAGGAAATTCTAATTTGTCAATCAGCATGTCAATGGCGATTTTGGTGCCGTTCTGTTAATCTTAATTAATTGAAATCCACTGTGCAGACTAACGTGACCATATGGTCACGCTGGTCCTTAATGGGTTAAAACAGTACAAGCACAATCTTATCAAAATGTGGCATACCATTCTGTACGTACATTTTTTTTTTACTTTTTTGGACAAGGCCAATGATGTCGTGCTGACGCAGTTATCACCTTCCCTGTCAGTGTGCTTTGCCTCACAAATGTCGCACCCCCACCTTGTGCCTCCGCTACCAAGCACACACGTGGAATCAAACGCAGGCGCGCACCCGCACCGCTTACAATGCTTGGCCAAATGGCCGCACCGCGCTACTGAATCTACCAGCGTTCGGTGCTCTCGTAGCCGTTCATTTAGGCAGCAGCCAGGCTGCCCCACGTAGCATCTCCCGCAAGAGAGAGGTATGCGGTATGCGACCCCAACAATGCAGGGTACAAACTTGCATTCATGTTTTATGGCGCAGACCGGTTTTTCTTTTCGTTTACGGCTTTGCACATGCGCACCAGCTTCTCGGGGGCAGTGAACATCACGTCCACGCCGCACTTCTCTCCAACTTTTCTAAGCCGGTGCGATAGCTGGTGCACGTACGGTATCGCTGTACGCTTCAGCTTCTTGCAGCTTTTTTCTGCTGCCACGCCAGGGCCTCCACCTGCCATGATTTCTTTCAGGAGGCATTCCGCCACAGCCATCACGATATCTTTCGGAAAAACCGGCGTTCTGCAACCGGAGCACTTGCATCTGCAAACTAACCTCAGTTTTATGGTGGCAAGACTTTTTCGAGAGCATCACGCAGGCAATTTTTTTGCAATGCCCCTCTTAACCAATTTTTGAGCGAGCCGAATTATATGCAAAAAATTTGCTTTTTTGTGCGTGGCTGATACGACCAGCAGATGTCCCCTCTGCCAAAGTACAAACACAGCTCGAGGAATTGGAGACACCCGTTCACCGGCACTTCATGCGTGAACATTAGTTTGCCAGAACAGTCATCGAAAATCTCTAAAATGCTTTTTACAACCTGTGGTTTTTCGCTTTCGCTGTCAACATTCACAAACACAATAAAATCATCGACATATCTAAAACACCTCACAACACGTTTTTCCTCTTTTATGCACGCTGCCACGCGCTTGTCAAATTAGCCTAAACATATTTCGCTAAGTATTGGAGCTATGCAGCACCCTATGCAAATACCATGTTCTTGCACGAACAAGTTGTCGTTAAAACAAATGTCGGTGGAAGATAGGTAGCACTCGAATAATGCTACAAAGTCATTTACGGAAACCCCGCTACTATTTTGGAACTGGACAGCCCCAACATCCGAAAAACCACAGGTTGTAAAAAGTATTTTAGAGATTTTCGGTGATTGTTCTGGCAAACTAAGGTTCACGCATGAAGTGCCGATGAACGGGTGTCGCCAATTCCTCGAGCTGTGTTTGTACTTTGGCAGAGGGGACATCTGCTGGTCGTATCAGCCACGCACAAAAAAGCAAATTTTTTGCATATAATTCGGCTCGCTCAAAAATTGGTTAGGAGGGACATTGCAAAAAAATTGCCTGCGTGGTGCTCTCGAAAAAGTCTTGCCACCATAAAACTGAGGTTAGTTTGCAGATGCAAGTGCTCCGGTTGCAGAACGCCGGTTTTTCCGAAAGATATCGTGACGGCTGTGGCGGAATGCCTCCTGAAAGAAATCAGGGCAGGTGGAGGCCCTGGCGAGGCAGCAGGAAAAAGCTGCAAGAAGCTGAAGCGTACAGCGATACCGTACGTGCACCAGCTATCGCACCGGCTTAGAAAAGTTGGAGAGAAGTGCGGCGTGGACGTGATGTTCACTGCCCCCGAGAAGCTGGTGCGCATGTGCAAAGCCGTAAACGAAAAGAAAAACCGGTCTGCGCCATAAAACATGAATGCAGGTTTGTACCCTGCATTGTTGGGGTCGCATACCGCATACCTCTCTCTTGCGCTAGATGCTACGTGGGGCAGCCTGGCCGCTGCCTAAATGAACGGCTACGAGAGCACCGAACGCTGGTAGATTCAGTAGCGCGGGGCGGCCATTTGGCCAAGCATTGTAAGCGGTGCGGGTGCGCGCCTGCGTTTGATTCAACGTGTGTGCTTGGTAGGGGAGGCACAAGGTGGGGGTGCGACATTTTTGAGGCAAAGCACATTGACAGGGAAGGTGATAACTGTGTCAGCACGACATCATTGGCCTTGTCCAAAAAAGAAAAAAATGTACGTACAGAATGGTTTGCCACATTTTGATCAGATTGTGCGTGTACTGTTTTAACCCTGTGTGCGCATGCTCCACCGAAATGTAATTATGTACCTTCTCTCGCAGTAAAACCTCAGTTGATGTTTAGCGCTCGTCCTGTCATCTTCTCTGTCTGTGTCCCTGGTATTTGCGCTAGACTTTTGAATAATGAGAAAATTGTACAGCACGAAAACTCTCGATGACAGTGATGATGATGATGGTAAGGGCCCCGCGTCAAAGAAAAATCCGCTGTCGGCGGTGGCGGAGTCGTTTGTCTGCGAAAACTGCTGTATATATTTAGGTATATGTATAAGCCACGCGTTGCTATATGACGTGCCGTATATGCAGGTTATATTGCCACGCCAGTCTGCCACCTAAATTGTTCATACCTTGTCTTCCGCTTTCGACAGTTATTTCTTTGAATTTCGATAACGACAGCACACAAACAAGTGTCATGAAACATAACACCGACAACGCATGCGACAATATGTTTAATCGTCCCAGGCTTAAATAATAAAAGTGTGAAACAATAACAGAAACCTAAAACCTGAAACGGCTGTGCACTACCTCCGGGATCACCCCACGCAAGAGGCCTCGTTTCTACCAGAACCTTCGTGCATAACGTTCGCCGCCAGTGCTTCCCGGTAAACATTATGGTAACATAATTAAGCTACTGTCGCGGGGAAACGTGAGTAGCAGTCAGGTATCTGTGAATGCTATCGCGTTCCACTCTTAGAGGGGAAGCTGAAGTGTCCTCGAAGTTTCTTTTTTTTTTAAGTTGACTCAAATTACGTGGCACACCGTATATCTGTTGTGTGTACGTGCGTGGCCATGCACGCGCGGTGCATCTGACGGTGGTCTGCTCCGGACCATCGTCAGTTGTACTTCCCTCCTGGAAGAGGCAGGACGTGTGTCGAGTGAGCTTGTGAACAACACTGCAATGTGGCGAACGTGGTTTAAATCATAGATCCGGTAGCTCAAAAAATTGAGACGCGATACTAACGCACTTAGGCTGAATGGCCACTGAATCTGTTAAAACATATTTATCGATACATTACATGTCTTCAGCAAGGCATTGCATAACGGAGAATACGATTCCATCAACGTAAAAGAAGCGTTATTCAATGAGGCAAAAAAAAAGCATCGGGTAGTAAAAACATTCGCGCAACGCAATGTCACACATCAAACTAAAAACGGGATTTACAGGGGAGATACTAGCAAATATTACGCGAACGTCATTGCACTACAGAGTAAGCGTAAAAACGCAAAAATTGCAATATTCATTGCTGAATCGCCGCAATGCAAATTGCAAAAAGAAATATTGAACAGAGAATGAAAAATATACTAGGCAGACATTTAAACTCTGCTATCTACGATAAGCTATGAAGTCCGACAATGGAGGCACGTGACTGAGTCTTGCTAAAAAATTGGAGCCTGCTGCAGTAAGCCTGCAGCATACACCAGAAGGTATAGTGGTGTCTTCACGCTCCTTCGCCACTATTAGCACAGCCTGTGCTCCCAGCTAATGGACAACCCACGGTTTTGCCCACCTGCTGGCTCGGAACAATTATTACCTAACAGGACGAGCTAAACAGCGTAAGTTCTTGGCCAGTAGTAGCCGAGTTTGTCTATACTGAAGTCGCTTGAAAGGCTGCACGCCACGGTCGATGCACGCAGCCTTGGTGGTGACGCGCCTCCGTGCCCATGAGTTAAGGCTCACTCCCACACGGTACAGATTGAAGCACCGTAATCAGGTTCGCTCAATGGAAAGTCATTTGTCGTTTCGGTCCCCTCCTGATTGCCTCCTTGATAGTAAATGCGAGCAATTACCGATGACGGAAGTACAAGCATACACGAATTCATCGCAATCTCGTGTTCCAGCCCAGCTTAAATTTGCGGGGGTTGTGAGAAAACGTCGCGAAACGTGAAGAAAGGCCTCGTCGAGGTGTCGAGACGACGCGCGGGATGAGAGTACCAGCAGTTACGGGTGTCACGTTTCTGAGAACACAGCGTGCTGTTGTTCCCCAGAGCGCCACGCTCGCTTTTTGAAAGAAAACAAAAGGGAATGTTCGTGCAGGAGCGCACGCAACATGAAAAGTTAAAAGTATAGCTCAGCTTTCAAAGCCACATGGGAACGTGCCAGGGCTCTGACTCCTTCAATTTGGAAGAGTGTTCCTCCAATTTTCTACGATGAGCAAAACAAGGACAAGGTCAAAGCAGGAGCCAACGTTTCGTCAAATGGACTTGTCTTTTTCCTTGTCGAAATGTTGACTTCTGCTTTCACCTTGTTGTAGTTTTGCTTCGAGCGGGAAACACGGATGCCGCCGAAGTGAGCGCGTCTGAGTTGCCGGCCCAAGTGGCGGCTGTTTTTTTTTCTTTTTTTTTCTATGCGGCTTGTATGAAGCGCATGCGCCTCCGTCTGCGCATGCTATTTTTTGTGATATTATCTGGTCGTGGGTGTTTCAGCTCCTAAATATTCTTCCTCTGTGGTATACACCGCAACAAAAAATCGAGTGGCGCCATTTTCAAAGCGCGGTGGCGCCACCTGCTGCTCCAACGGCTCCGAGCTGCCAGGCGAGGCGACCGCAGGTAGACGCAGTGCTTGCGCTTTGACATTACTTTGAAGTTCTCACGAAAGAACGGGATGGTGAATTTTAGCTAGCGAATTTAGTTAGTAAACTTCAGCTTCTCGGCAAAATTGTGCTGCACATCGGAATGGCTGTGGCAAGGGCAACGTCCGCAGACGGAGCGGATCGTTCGGGTAAATCCGCGTTACCTTTGCACTCGGGAACATTGGTTCTGCGACTATTCCACCTTGATTTGCACGTTTGACAATACGTCATGAACTAGTAAAAACCTTGCAGTGCGCACATACTTTACCTCCGCGTTTTAGTGCCTGGAAAAATCTCGCGGCCCGCACCTTGAAGCATGCCGTAGGTTCGAGTAAGCGTAGCGGACGTGCGCGGATGCCCACACGTGTCCGTTTTTTGTCTCGGGACGGTGGAAGAATTAATTAACATTAGTACAGCCGTGTCCGATCTACTCTGCAATGTATGCATACTTTTTTAACAAACATCGCCGCTCTTGCCCTCTGGCCAGTAGTTACGATAAGCAACACAAACCAGCTTTCACACGTCAAGGTTTCGAATAGTTGCTGAAAGGTATTGCGAAATTTCGTGGCCCATAATGCCAGTGCACGGAATTCAATCTGTTACGCATGAGTTCGAGTGTCATGAGCGTCAGAACTTTGTAGCGGTACGAACACTTTCGCGGCATTTACTTGTGAATCAGGTGTGGAGTTCTATGGCTAGAGCCGCTGTACGAAGCCCACCTCAGGCTTTTGTGTAATCGAGACCCATAGACAGACACATACATAGAGAGACACAGACAGACACACACATACAGAGGCCAAAGGACATGCGCGGCTGAATATGCCACAGCGACACAGCTCTCGACGTACATCGTGTTCGTCGCAAACGGTGTGCTGCAATCTGCTTCATTTTCGCTGGCTATTTGCACATACATATATGACGCAGCGACGCCTCGATGATGTTCTGTACTTGGATGTTGCGGGCACAGCCATATATACACATTGAACAACCCTTAACACACACACGCTACATACATGCGAACGCGTCTTGGCAGCTCAGAGAAAATGGCGGCCGGTCGCTGGGTTCCGGGGTATGCGCTCAGCCCATCCGGTTCGAGACTATCGTGTTCTGGTCTATAGCCACAGCCGGGCTAGAATTGGACTCGCTCGCTCACCGGCATCCCTACCCCCTTCGACCCGCTTTTCGCGCAAAAATAGTGAGCGAACGGGAAGGCGTCGCGCGTCGTGCACCATCCTTCTCGTCTCACCTTCTCACGCATTCCCTCGCACGCGAAACACATTGCGCCGCGGGGCACAATATGCTCTTATCGCAGTTGGACTTCCTACGGAACATCACAGCGACGACCATCGTGGAAGCTCACCTAGAGGGTCCTCACGATTGCTATCGCAATATTCGATTTTTGACAAATTACTCTTTGAATTTATTTCATATTACGAATTGTACTTGTGAGTTTGCAAGAAGTATCAATTTAAAAAAAGAATAAGGGTGGCACAAATTTTGAAAAATGTATTCCCAAAGTGCGCAACGGTAGCCTATACGTTGGCGTTCCATTTATTTTTGTGCTTCACAGAATAAAAACAAGCTTTGTTCAAAAAAGAAAGTAGAACAACAGTTTATTAGTTACCTTTAGTTTAACAATGCATATCTAAAAACTAGTGCCATCCTCGAAATTCGTTATACGTGGATATGACTTGAAAATGTGCCGGATGAAGTTTATAATTTGAAATACTTGCTGTAAAGTAATTAGGTGGAACATGGTAAAATTTAATTCAGTTATTTATTTCGAGTTATTGTGCAAGAATTGTGTTCACAACAAGTATTTCAGCTCAAGGTCTACAATTATGTTATATGTAACAGGTGATTTCAAAATTGTTTGCGTATGGACTTAAAAAAACAGCATATCCCAGTGTCGTCTTCATCCTTGTGTCCGAGCGTCTTATTTCACTGCTGAGAGCATTCAACACGTACAACTAACTAGCAGCAACTTTTATCTAGCACGTGTAGAGAAACAAAGATGGAATTGCAATTTTTCATGACGGCGTTTAATTTTGATTGAGAATTTCGCTCTGAATATAATATTTGAAAGCTAAATGATTAACAGTTCATTATGTATTTAGACGAAATGATTGAATGAATTCTTGCGTTTTATGCTCCAAAACCACGATTTGGTTATGAGGCACGCCGTGGACTCCGGGTTCATTTTGACCACGAGGGGCTGTTTAACGTGCCCACAATGCACGGCCAGGAGACGGGCGTTTTTTGCATTTCGACCCCATGGAAATGCGGCCGCCGCAGTTGGTATTTGATTTCGCTACCTCGTGCTCAGCAGCGCAACACCATAGCCGCTAAGCCGCCGCGCTGGGCGATTAGGTGAAATATTTAAAAAAAAAAGTCTAACTTAGCCAAATATTACCTAGGTTCCGTTCAGGTACGTGGCGCTTGCACATTTTGAAGTATTCACAAGTTACGTAAGACACCCTGTATATACCTACAACAATAAATTTATAGCTGTGACAGGGTTGAAGTATAGTCACGATAACGTCATGTGGGGTGCCAATGATATCGCTCACCCATGTCGACGGACGAGGCGGTTAACCCAAGTGGAGGACAAATAGCTTTCTCGAGTCCAACAAGCTCTGAGGTCCAAGCCAAGCGCAGCTATTCAACGAACTTTCCAGGCCCTTTATTATTCAAATAGCATCAACGAAGCTGATATCCGTACTGACAGCCTAGGCGCGATTAAGCAACTTGATCAAGGAACAAAAACATTCCGTATTTGTGAGCATATAGACAAAATTCGCAGTTTCACATGTGTGGGCATTATTGTCCACTGGGGGTAGGCAGACGGTCATGACCACAACAATGACCTTGTGGACCGCATTGCTCCCTCTTTCCCGACAGGCGTACTTCCTCTTTCCCTTCCCTCTGATCTCCGTTCTGTTCTCATTGCCTGGAAATCTATCCTCCCGTCAACACGTGTGCACTCATCCTCGCCTGTGTCTGTCTCCTTTCTCACAATCTTTCTCGGGTGGAGGAAGTATATCTGTGGAGACTTCGGGCCGGGGCGGCCCTTACACTAGCCATCGCTTGGACCTGGGGTGGACCATGTCATTAGGATGCCGAGTTTCCGAAGTGCTCGCCTCCTGCGTCTGCAGCGGACGCTCGCCGTCTACTTTGGGCGTGCGCTTGAGCAAAGACAATTCGCGAAAGTGTAGTTAGGCGTGTGAAACCGAACAGTGACCGACCAGATCACTATCAACGATGAGTCACTGTTGCGGTAGCTTCTCAACACAGGCTTTTGTGCTTATATTTATTTTCATAGTGAAGTTAAGACGCACGGGAACCCGAATAAAAAAAAACACTGACCCATATAATATATAATTGGTGACAACAAAGGGAGCAGCACTACTGCGATTTCAGGCGATCCCGTGGGTAAAACCTAATAGATTGCACGGTGCAAGCTGAGAACCTAAATTTGTCCCTTGATAAGCACCCTAGACTCTAACTTAATGGCTCAGTTCATTTGTGCACAACGAACAAATAGCATCAGGATTTGTCACTCTCGTCACCGCGAGCGAATGGAACGTAGCTTGGCTGCAACGTGTGTCGTCATTGCGTTTTTCTGATGGGCAGGACAGCATGTACAGCTGTGTACCTGACAGGTAATGGAGCAATGTGCAAGCTTCCCTAACTCGGCCGCACTGCAAGACGGCTTTTCAACTAAGAAATATTTTCGCGGGCGACGTTTCTCCCTCTCCAAGGAAAAAAGCGCAAGTAGCAAGGCTTTCAGGGAATTACTTCGAAAATCTTATGTACTCAGTTGAGCTCCCTAGCCAGGAACAGTATTTTTCCCCTCTACTCGTACAGTATAAATGTATCTTTGCTGGGCGGGGGTTTTAACGCTGAGTGGTTTGGCAAAACATTTCAATACCATTCGGCCCTGTGAACCTGGATGACCAGTGGAGCTGTAAACATTGTGGTAAGAATACTTCTAGTAAACATTTTATTGCATCACTAATTGTCACTTAGTAGCGACGGTCACAATAGCTTTGTGGTCGCTGTGATATATACTGACCGGCATACTCGCAACTGCAAACAAATTCTTTGATAATGCCAAATCGATGCGCGTACGCCGCTGGATGGTCGGTTGAGCCGGATCAGTGTGGCATCGGAAGCGATATGTCTGCAACGCGAAACGCGCAAGGCACACTCTTTTCGCTCGCGACACATACCAATTGAAATTACGGACAGCTACCACAGGGGTAGTAATTGCAACTAACCCAAGCAAAGTGGTTAGCAATGAACCTTACCGGGCTATCAGCCATTGCATTTTGCTTGCTTACGGGGGTATGAGCCATTGATGGTGAGTTTTCGACATGCTGTTCTGCCCGTTGTATGCGCGATTACAAATAGCATTAGCACTGTTTGCTTTAATTTGCTGATGTCTTGTAGCATCTGCCTTACCGGCCTATGAGCCATTGCATTTTTCGCTTGCTTACGGGGGCATGAGCCATTGATAATGATGCTTTCTCGTTTGCTTACACGAAAATTCTATGGTACCCTAGCCCTATACAGCTCCGTTGGAAAAGGTGCCTTGCAAATCAGCTGACATGGAAAATTTTGCTATTCTTCCAGCGTATTTATTGCGTTATCTACCTGCGATGTGCTAACTGTGAGCATAAATTTAGGACCACATGGGTCTCAATGGAATGACCCGCGCATTTTAAAGGGAAGCTTTCTTTTACTCTACCGTTCACTTTGTGGGTGCTGGTTGCTGCTGCCTTGCTTAGTAGAAAACTTGGTACACTGGGCCCAAAGAGGCAAGCATGCAAGCAAGAGGTGAGAAAGTCGGCAGCAGAGAAGGAGGCAAGAGAGACAGCTGAGTGTGGAGGTGGAAGTGAACGTGAAAATTGTGGCCAGACGGTGCGTTTTCTGTGGAAGAAACGGAGCTCTGAAATAAGCCTCTAGGAGAATACCGGCGACTTCTGACGTTGCCGAGCGTAAAAAAACTGTGATATACGAGTCGTGTAGGTGATGTGATGTATAGAAGAACAGACACGGGTGCTACATAATAAATTTCATGTGCATTGATGCCCGTCTGATACGCACGCGGCCCCTATACATCGAAACGTTTGAGCAATTGTGTAGCATCTGCATAAACGTTCCGCTGCAAATGTCATTTCGCCCAGACGTTTCCGGCACAAGCGTTACGTGTGCATAATGTTTCCTTGAACATTTTCGTAAATTTAAGTGAAAGCTTCTATTACCACCAATTACTACAGATGCGCTGGGTACGCTTACTTATTTTGTAGTTTCAGCGATTGCTTGCGCGTATGGCACTTTCGGGCTTCGTTTTATGCAGGGTAGTTAAGGGACTTCAGAACGCTTAGCGTGAGATTTTGTAGTGCGACACCAGACATTAATGCATTCCTGCGTAAGGTGTTTTCCAGTTAACCTTTTCTAGTTTTAGCGTTTAACTTGACACTGGTGGCACAAGCGTCACGGGAATAACGCTTTCATTCATGCTTGGGGGAATGACGAACGTGGTAAATTTCAATTCGTGCGTGGAGATTCCCGGAAGTTTTTATGTGCGCATACATCAGCTTGTGCACCAAATGCGCCAGCGAAAGAATCTAATCCACGTAACTCACTTCGTCGCGGTGGCTAGGCCTAATGGATGACCTCGACATGAACTGCAGTGGCTAGCCGTCAACGTGATACGATAGCGACTGTAGCGCCATCTGATTTTTCACAATATGGAGGTTTATGCATAATGCTGGTAACTTCCTCTGAACTCATTTTCTGCGTCACTGTTCGCGGTGCGAGTTTAATATTTTCTTGTCAGTTTTTTGGTTCTTTTTTCCCATTTGGCTCGATAATTTCTCTACATAGTTATATATATAAAAAAACCTTAGGCACCTGTGTCTCTTCATTTACTTTTGTCAGTCATTTTTCTAAGCAGGTTATCGTCTGCATCTTGCATATTTCGAAGGACGTCCACTCCCTGTCTCCCTATGCTGCCTCGTTTGCAGTTATTTCGTGCGCCCCCAAATCTACCCTATCTATCATACATCACTGCGGTGCCATCCCTGCAGGGAGATATCCATAAAAGCTAGAAGCCCATTCTGGTTCAAACTTGGATAGGGTGCAAGGCAACGAAACGCTGTCGCATTTAACCGCTTTAAGCGCACTTAAAGGGTATTGACACGCAACAGATACGTTGATTCTAGAAGCTAAGAAGCACACTAGGTTCTATGCCTTCTCCGTTAAGCATACGTGAAGCTTTGAATTTTCATGCCCTCCCCCCCCCCCCCCGGGAGGCCAAGTGGCTATGGCATCGCACTATAGAGTTCGATGTCGCGGATTCGATCGTAGCCGCGGCGGCCCATCGTGATGGTTGGCCGCCGCGTTTCGGTGCACAATAACGTACTCTAGGTAGTTAAAATTAATTCGGACGCTTCACTACGGCGTGCCTCATAATCAGTTCATACTTTTCGCATGTAAAACCACAGCCATATGGTTTGAGCGCGCAGCTCTCAGGCGCCCACTCCTGCTTTGAGCGGCGGTAGCGGAACAGCGATAGCGAACAGAGCGCGAGGGATGAAAACGGAGAGGGAGGGTATGACGTGAAAGTGAGAAAAAAACCGTAGTGCCGTGCAAGGCGCGCTCTGCGGCGACGACCGCTATTAGATGGAGCCATAGTGGCGCGCCGTCATCTGTTCACCGATGGCATGCGGCGAGCGTGCCCACCAATAATACCATATATGGAAACAAAGCGTTGCATCAGCAGATCTGTTTGCGGTGGATGCAGTGAATCGCGCCCACGCGTCACCCAGGCGCTGCTTTTCACGACCTCCCGATTAGCAAGGCAGTCGCGCCCCACTTCGCGCCATTTGCGGGCTTCCGCATGACAGTGTCCGCGTCAGCTCATATATTGGGGAATGAAAGCACGTGTAGAGCTACGCTCAAATTTGGCATGAGGGAATAGCCTAATCGTCGGTGAATTTTTACAGCGCAGCTGTATATGACTAGCCGATTCGTCCGTCCGTCATCTGTACACCGAAAACTGCAATGCCATGGGCGAAAAAAAGAGTGGCGGGCGATTGGCTGTGCCAGTAGGGACGTTGCTCTGCGTCCGAGCCGAGCGCGCGCGCAGCAGTTTCTCTTCGGTTCGGAAATGGGTAGGGCACGCGTCTTACGTACTACTCAAGAGCTCAGCTTTCGATCAGCAGCACCCTGAGTAGAACCGGGAACGAACTCGTCTACGCCATGCCCATGCTGCAGCCCGGGCATAAGAACAGGCCCGTGCAGCCGAGCGCAAGCGGCAACTAAGTACCGAGGATCCGGCATGCTACCAAGCAATCGTTTATTGAACCCAATGATGAACACCGGGGCTGCACCTTTCAGCTTCGCTGTTTAACCATGTCAACGAGGTCCTTGGGCGGTGATTTTTTAAAAATTTCTGTTCCTCTTAGAGCGTTGCTCAATGGACAAGGTCATCTTTTTCACGCACAATTATCTTTGCCTGAAATGTACATATCCTTATCATCTGTGCGTTATGTTGCTTTGGTAGCTTCCCCGCCCTCGATCTCTTTGCTTGGGCGGACTAGCATGTAGGGTGCTACATATAGGCATAAAGATTCGCTGCATTTCATTAAAGAGCTTATGATCAATCTCTTTTTCGTGTTTTTTTTTTCAACGACACTCATTCGCTAGGAGTGGTAAACTTGAAATAAGACTGTACAATTGTACAATCGGTTGTACAATTTTCCATTACAGACTAACATTCACCGGGTCCAGTTGCTGGAGTACTCGTGCCTGGTGTCAACTGCTCTTCTGGAGAGTCACGTCGTCGATAAGCACGTCACGGAGCTTGTCTCCACGCTTCCGCGCTTACGCTGCTTCCACGCCCATTATCGGGACAAGGATGACGACCTCGAGAAACGGATCACGTGGATGCGGCGTGACGACGAGCGTCAGAACAGCGTCCTGGTACAGGACAGCCCCTGTGTTCTGTGCTCCACAGCCACCTTCATAGGACTCGCCAAGCCACGCAACCGCGGCTTCAGGGCCACTCTGTAGGGTTGGACGTGACAGCTGCACTGAAGTGGTGCACTTCTGTGCTATTGCTCGCGTTCGCAGAACAGTGCTCGCGTGAACCACGATCTCCGAGAACGACAGTTGGAACCTTTGACGTGAACAATTCAGTTTGAATTGGGTTTACATGGGCAGGTTGAGATGCGACACACGTGGGAAGACATTATATCCTGCACGGGGAGACATTACAATGCAAATTACAGTTCTGGCTGCCAACGTCAACTTGCACTGAACACTCAGGCCTTGATTTGCATTAGCGCTGCTATTGGTGGTATGTTTGTGTCATTCACAGTTGCCAGACTTATTTATGAACTCAGACGTACTTTGTTAAATGTAGACGAAGTTCCCGCCGAAGAATACGTAACGTGTACGGATTCATTGATGTGGCAATGACTACGGCTCCACTGTTGCTTCACGTACGCGAACATCATCGTACATGGAATGAGGCTTTTCAATGTTGGCTTTTCCTGTTTTAAAATGATCTCAAGTTCATGACGACAGTGCTCTTCTTTCTTCAAAAGTGCACTACAATATTTTATAGCATTTTATCTTCTGACGCCGGTACGGAGTAACCAAATAAATATTGCATTTGACCTTTCTGTAGGTACCATGTACTCATGAGAAGTGTTGCATTCATAAAGACACTTCCTTTTAGCCGGGACACAGAACGCTCGTGGGTAAAGGTGTCATTTTATGAAAAGAGATTTACAACTACTTTGCTCTATCTTGCGAGGTTGATCCGCAGTACCATAGTATCACTTTTTACTATACGTAGTTGCCAACATATCCGTACAAACCCGCATCCATCTAAGCATTTAAAATGCATGCTCTGACACATTCGGCAGTTCAGTATGCGGATTGCTTCATGTGGATTTCCAAATGCATAGTCGCTTATCTATAGTGGTACATACACCCGCCGTGGTTCCTTAGTGGCTATGTCGTTTGGCTGTCGAGCACGAGGGCCGCATTCAGTCCCGACCGGCGGGGGCCGCCGTATTTTGGTGAAGGTGAAATGTAACAGTGGTCGTGCAATTAGATCTAGGCGCACTTTCGAGGACCACAGCTGGTCGAAATTGGCTAGGAGTCCTCCGGTCTGGCACCCTCATATAGCAATGAACATTTGCAGGAAGTTAAACATCGCAATTTAATACTTGGTGTTGAATATATAGATAATGTACGAATAAAGCCGACATGCTCACGCTAGAAATTGTTTTTGTCGTGTTGTGGTATATGTTGTTCTGTTATTCGTTCAACTCCGCTGAATTCGCTTTCCTAAAACCCTCCACAGTTCTAGAGGAAAGAAAGTCCACGTAGTTCCTGTTCTTCCTAAGGTGAGCCGGCGACTGCAGCGCCGCATTGAAACCTTATGGGAAACCCAAACGTTTCCACTGCCTGTCCTCGCAGTCATGCAAAGTTAAACAAGCTTGCACAAGACACTAAGGTCATTTTCGTCTTTAGTCGTGAAGGCGAACGTCCGCCACTTTGGCAGCTGACGCGCGAATCGATTAAGTAGGGTCAATGAGCACTACTCCGTTTGTGTAGAGAAAACAAATCGCAATTGAAGCGTCTACATACGCAGTCTTTTTATTTTTTTCAACTGCACAGAATTTTGTTTAAGCTTCCCGAGGCACATCCCACATTTTTAATCAAGCTGGATTACTGGAGAAGGCGAACATTGCGCGATAAATGGTTATGCATAACCGACTTATTAAGAAACATCCATGAAGTTTTAACTAGTCACTCTATGGCTCGTGTTGTCATTTATATAGTGACACATGTGCCTGTTTATCTTTCACGGCTGACCACGTCTCAGTCAAATGAACGTCATCGCTCGGCGGAGGACGGCCCCGCATGTATCGGACGTTTCTCGAATATTATCGATGGTAGTATCCACTGTCCGTTGTCACCGAACCTTGTGTAATCTGACTGTATGCGCGACGCGAATTGTGTAGTACTTTCTGGAAGACACGCGACCACCAGGGATTACTCTGCAACGTTCGATGACTAATGTATAAAATCGGACGCGCTTGACCTGCTGATCACATTTGCTTTCGCCGATTGTGTTCACCGCTATCGTTCTGCTTTGAGTGCAGCCTGTTTTCGTGGGCCCAGGTTCGCCCAATAAAGAGTTTGTTCCGCCATTCAGGTTTGCTACTGCATTCTTGACCGTCACTAACACGTGACATCCGGTGGAGGGGATTTGCGTTCATGTACCAGACGCCACCGACTAGCCGTCACCAAAGGCCGAGCCGCGAAGAAAACACTAACGTCGTCCCGAGCCATTTAACAAGCCGCAGGCTAGAACACCTGCCCCCGCAACACGGATTTCTAGCTGATACAACCAAATAGATTGTGGCCAAGTCTGCAATTCCAATGGAAGCCCCAGGGTCGCCCATCGGCCTGCAACAGCCAAGGGAGCCACCGACTTTCCGTGGATCATCGTTTGAATACCCGGATAACTGGCTGGAAACATACAAATGTCTCACTGCATTCAACAATCGGAACTCCGACGAGAAGCTGCGGCATGAGAATCGACCCTGACTACATGGTACCTGTTCCGCAAAGGCTTCTTGCAGACCTTCACGAGCATCCTGCGCAAAGAGCGAGCCCAAGCTCTACTGGAAACCTGCAAGCAGCTGGGGAATGACGAAATCGCGATCTTTGCGGAGGAAATGACTCACCTCTTCCGCCACACCGACCCGGGTATCTCTGAAGAAAAGAAAGTTCGGTTCTTGCTGCGGGTGTTAAATAACTATTCAATGGATTGGCATGCAACTCTCTCAATACTGTCGCTGAATTTGTTTCGGAAGACACAGCGTTCAAGAAGACGCTTAAAACGCGCACCAGGCAACACAACCACCTGCGCTGACAAGCAACTGCGCCGATGCTCAAGCGCTAGCCGCCAATTATCTGCGCTAAACGGATCAGAGTGGTCGTACGGAAAGAGCTGCAGAACTTGTGCCCAAGGCCAGATCCCAAAGCGGCCTCGGTCGCTCATATTGTAAGAGAAGAGTTTCAGCAGGCATTAGAAGTACCAGAAGTTCCTGCATCGCCGCAACCACAGCCGGAAGTGGTGACTTATGCCGTCGTCACCAGTCGTCAAGGTCCCCTTTAGCGAACGTGCCAGGGCCCCGTAACAACGCGATTCCATCGTCCACCGCCAGCACACCCACCAATCGCACAGCGCAGCTTACCGAGGACGGCGGACATTTGGCGTGCCCCCGACCACCGCCCGCTCTCCTATCACTGAGGGCAAATCGGACATGTCTACTGATGATACCCATACCGCGACTAGGGGCTGCGATGGTTCGCCGTCAATACACCGCGCCCGCAGCCGAGTGAACGGCCCCGTGATATCGCCTACTACCTCGCCGCCACTCAGTGGAGCCGCCGTCCGCCGTCACAAGGGCGCTACGTGTCGCCACAGTGCCAATCATACACTTGCCCAGCCCGGGGCTGGTCCGTCAGCCCATATCCGGAAAACTCAAAGCATCAACCGATGGAGCTGCGGTTGCTGTTTGTCGAAATGACGAAGATTCTCGGCCACAAGCTAAGACGCCGAAGAGACTATCTTGATGGCATAACGACACCCCGCCATCCCGACGAAGACTGGAAGCAAAGAATGCATCGACTTGACGCAACGTACCAGCCTCAAATCAACGCGACGCAGCCGTTAATTGACGCCATGACCTAACTGTAACCCCAAACAAAGAGCCACCGACCTCGACATGTTGCTCGACGGCCGCGCAGTAACCGCGTCAATGGAACCAGCAACTGACTACTCCATCATGAGTGGACCCTTCGCCGCCCAGTTGAAGGAAGTTAGGACTGGGTGGAAGGCTCCCGAATTCGGACCGCTGTAGCACACCTGAAAACGCCGACTGGAATCTTCACGGCAAGATTTGCCATTCATAACCGGAACTACCCTGCCACCTTCGTTATCCTCTAACAGTGTTCACGAGAGGTCATTCTCGGCATGGACTTCCTGAACCAACATGGCACCATCACTGACTCGAAGTCGAAGTGGATAACGCTATATGAAAATCAAGTGCTCATAGTCACCATGCCTTGAATGTGCTCGAAGATCAAGTGAGCATCCCGCCTCGCTCCACTATTGTCATATCCGTGGGCACCGAAACACCCGCAGACGTATATGGCGTCATCGAGGATGACCAACGTATACTGCTTACCGCGAAATTTGCGTCGCAAGTTGTATCGCTCGACTACACGGATAAAAACGCTAGTGATGCTGACTAATTTGAGCCAGCAGTTCAAGCACATCAACAAGGGCACCATGACTCCATACATCCATGACACTGTGGAAACCAGCAATACGTTTGTCTTCTCCTATTCTGCTATATCTTCCTCGGCGGCCACAGTTCCCGAACCACACTTCGACGTAAATCCAGGTCTCCCCATGAGTAAGAAGTAGCAGCTTAGAAGTCTTCTTTAACGATACAAAGACTGCTTTTCTACGTCCACTAGGATTCGACAAATGGCAGTTACAAGACATCGCATAATAACCGAAGAAGCCGCTCGACCTCTCCGCCAGAGCCCTTACAGAGTTTCAATGCGAGAACTTGAAGCTATAACCAACAAGTCGATTAAATGCTGCGCCACTACATCATCAAACCGTCGAAAAGCCTATAGGCATCACTTGTATTCTTGGTGAAGAAAAACAATAGAAGTCTACGTTCCTGCGATGAATAGCGTTGGTTGAACAAGATCACATAGAAGGATGTAAACCCCCTCCCACGCATAGACAACGCATTGGATCGGCCCTGCAACGTTAAGTACTACTCGTCGATGGCTACTGGCAAATAGAAGTCGACCAGAGGGTCATCAGGTTTTCAGGGCTCACTCTTACGCCGGAAAAGTGCCGCTTCCCTTACGACGAGCTTCTGTTTTTGGCCACGCCATCAGCAAATGTGGAGTCCACCCTCATCCGCAGAAGGTATCTGCCATCGCTAACTTCCCACAGCACACCGTAAAGGTCGTGCACAAATTCCGTGGTTTGTGGGCCTATTACAGACACTTCATCAATAACTTTTCGTGCATCGCCGAGCCATTAATTTCTCTCGTGACATCAGACATCAATATCAAGTGGGAAGTGCCGCAACCCGAACGCTTCAAAGAGCTTAAATAGCGCCTGCAGTCAACAGCAGTGCTGGTCCACTTTGACGAAGGCGCCGACACCGAAATCCACACCGACGCAAGGCCTCGGTGCCGTCATAGCCCAAATGAAAGACGGATGTGAAAGGATCATTGCTTACGCTAGTCGGTCACTGTCGAAATCGGAAGCCAATTATTCTACTACGGAAACGGAATCCCTTGCCATCATTTGGGCTACGACAAAATTCCGCCCTTGCCTTGGTGGCAGGCCCTTTAATGTGGTAAGCGTCCACAGCGCCTTGTGTCGGCTGGCAAATATGAAGGATCCTTCAGGATGCCTCGCACGCTGGAGTCAGACTCCAGTAATTTGGAATAACCATTGTTTACAAATCCGGATGGAAGCACTCTGATGCCGACTGCCTATTGCGCGCTACCATTGACCCGCCGGCACAAGACCACTTGGATGTCGACGCCTTCCTTGGAACAATAAGCGCGGAAGACTTCGCTGAACCGCAACGAGCAGACCCGGACCTGGACCTGGAAGGGAACACCGACGTTATCCCTAGGGCATTTAAGCGAGGATTCTCTTTCGTTTTCCCTGCAGAACGACGTCCTCGTAAAGAACTAACCCATCAGCGCCGACTACCTTCTTGTTGTTCCTTCAGCACTGTGTCTTGTATTACTGCCCACCCAACATGGCGATCCGACCTCCGGGTACCTCGGATTCTCCCAGACGCTACTGAGAATACAGGAAAAGTATTACGTGCCGTGCCTGACCACCGACGTCGCCAGTTTCGTCAAGACATGCCGAGGCTGTCAGAGACGCAAGACACCGACGACAAGGCCAGCGAGATTACTACAGCCGATTGAGCCTCCTTGCCGACCATTTCAGCAGGTAGGAATGAATTTGTTGGGACTATTTCCGACTTCAACATCTGGAAATAAGTGCATCGTCGTTTCTACTGACTATCTTACCCGCTACGCCAAAGCCAAAGCTCTGCCTAATAGTTATGTGGGTGAAGCTGATAAATTCTTCGCTGAGAACATCCTGCTGCGACATCATGCCCAAGAAGTCCACATCGCCGACAGAGGAAAGGCGTTCACTGCAGACCTCACCCAAACCGTTCTGCAATAGAGCCAGATAATCCGCAGAGTTTGCATCGTAGGTCCTCGTTGACGAAGTTCTGACGATGGCACGGGTTTCAACACATGCGCCACCAAACTTAAGGTAAAAATGCACCGTTGCTCCGTTTACCTTTTTAACAAAACGCCGCTTTATGCACGGAAGCACACAAATAAATAAAACGCCATGTATCTTATTGCGCACATTGGCATTAAATGTCTCTGAACAGATGTTACGTTGTAATTAGAATACTGGGAAGTGTGCCCTCTGCTGCTCGAGTGAAGGGCGGCGCGAGTACCGCCACCGTGATTACACTGCGAGCGGGCACTGTCCGTAGCAGGCGTGCTACAATACATTCGCTCTCCCATACGCACCTTCCGGTGTTCATAGAGCTGCTGTCGAAAGAAGCGTGTGGTATTACGTTTCATTGTGGTTCTTGTGCGGCTACGAGGAAACGCTAATCACGTAGCTGATTGCCAACAAAATCACAGAACGGTGGCTGGTCGAGTGAGACAGAAACTGCTTCGCATCGCGTTTCAACAAAGGCATGCTGCTGTTGTGTAGAAGCCCTGTCATTGTTTCATACCACAGCTGAGTCTGATCACTGCGAAGCGTCCAGGCAGAGCCATCGACGAAGGAAACGTCGTCTGTGAATGTCAGTTCATGGCATTATTCGTACAGCGTGCGTTCCAGGTGAAGATGAGATTGCATAGAACGCCCGTTATCGGACGATTCTCACGTATGACGCGGTCTCTATTGTGCTTCCGGACGCTCCGAAGTACTTGCCGCCCTAGAAACTGAAGAGAACACTATTTGTAACCGGGCATTTTCCATGCCGAAGCGAAGACGACCAAGTTCTACTCACAAAGAAGCGCCCGAGAAGTGCGGCGTAGAAATGTGCGGCCCTACCATTAAAATTCGGCAGAAAATAATAGGCAAGAAACATTTTATAGACTGACTTTCCTCATCTTGGTTAGCAATTGCTCTTCTGGACGGTAGATGTATACTTGCGGGTGGTCAGTGCCTAGTTGAACGCTGCGGCAATCAACAGCAAACTATTGGCGACTAATGTTATCAGTATTGAAACATGATTGAATACAGAGGGACATGAGGACTGCAATTGCCAAACTGCATTTGAGAAAGAAAAAGTGACGTGAGGAAGAAGTTGCAGCTTCTTCATAGGTCCAAGGTTCTTAGGCATAGGTCCAATGCATTGATTTACAGCATGATCAAACTGTTTCTCTTCACTGGAAAAGTCGTATAGTCTTTAGTTTCTCGTTTCATTTTGCGTGCAGCATTCCATTGCACCGACATAAATAGTCAATTCTCATAGCCAGCACTCTCAAAACAGTTGCAGCCTTTGGGGTGTATGTTTGTCCCACAAGGATAATCGCCATCTGCCATGCTTCCATTTCCTTTCTTGAAAATTGCTTTGCCACGCTGATAACGCACCAGCCGTTCGTGCCATGGAAACACCGGGCTAGTAGCATTAAAGAAACGAAAATGCGGGTACGACAGATGACGATTATCGTTGTGGGACAACATAAGCCCCCAGAGGGTGTAAATTTTCTTAAGTGAGGAATTAGGTACATTTCGTTCAGTTTCCCGTTTTTGCTACCACGTGGTTTATGGACCTTCGAGAATTCAAAATTATTAGTCAAACTTCCCTTCTGAACGAGAACGAAAATACAGAGAATCGTACTTTGTCCATAAGTTCAAGACGTTTTAACCAATAAGCATAAACGTTTCAAAGGGAGCTTTAGAATCTATTCGCTATGCTAACTTTTAAGCTCAAGGCAACAACACTTCGGATGCTTAGTGTTTTTGCTCCCTCCCTTTCTTTCCTTTTTTTATTGATATGTTCATTGCATTTCAGCGCGTTTTTCTAAATTTTTTCTTTCGCGAGCACCATTTCCTGTTGTCCTTTTTATTGTCTTTCAGAGACACGATAGCCCACGGCCACTAGCGAAGCAGGTAATAAAAAGGTGCTGTGTACACGGCCGTTGACACGCCGGCTGACACACGGCCGTGTTGCCGGCCTTGTGCGCAGCACTCTATCATTCTCAATTCTACACTCTCGCCGCTGACCCACCTTCGCTTGTTGCCACACCCACCCACCTTACCCCTTCTTCCCTTTACAAGAACCTAGCTATGTATATTGTGCCAAGGAAAGCATACGTCACCTTTAGACAAGTCCACTTGTGGAAACGTTGGCGCCCGCTTTTACGCTGTTCTCGTTTTCTCATCGTGTACGCATTGAGGCACCTTAATATGGCGAAAAAATGAATTTCTTTTTTTAGACTGCCCCGCTCCGAAGGGAATAGAATACGTCTGCCTAGAGATCGCTTTGGCACCGACTACTTGGAGCTACCAGGGAGAATGGATTTAGTTGTATGAAAGAAATTGTTTTACGTTGCAGTATAACGATGTCGAGACCTTTTGGTACGTATGCCACATCGCTCTGCCAACTCCTGCTCGCTGAGGATCCATTTTAACGGCATTTTTAACCTTCCGTTGCACGCGGCCGCGATTTTCGACCAGCCGCCGCAAGCTAAACAAGGGTAAGCGGGCCAATCTCAGACGACCGCACGGCCCTCCACATCCGGTTGTCTACTTTGACTGCGCTAGCTTAGCCCCAGCAAAACCATCTCCACTTATGCGTGCTCTTCACCCCTTGTCAGCCAAGTAGATTAGAAAGACATCTCAACGTAGGCAATGCTATTCACTTTGGAAGCAAAGAAAGTGACATCGTATAAATGAGGAGAGTATTTGATTGGGCTCTTCAAAGAACGCTGCGGGTCACCACTCGATGCTTGCGTCGGCGATTAAAAAATTGACGTCAGGAGGCTGTAATAAAAACAGACTGCATTAGTTTTACGTTGAAGGGCCCCTGAAGCACATAAATATTGAGTCTCGCCTTCTGGATGGTGTCACAATTTGCTATGTGAGTGACTCGACATAGCCGAGAAGTTAGTAGTTAATGGTTTTCTCTCAGAATCGGTCATCTTCTGTGATCAGTGAGAAAGGATACCTTTGTCCCCACTTTTGTTTTGCTCTATTTAGAACCGCTTTGTAGTGCGTATCCTTCACGAGCGCAGCTTCAGAGGTTTCTGTTTCCTATCTAACGACATACGTGTTCTTGCCTATGCAGATGACCTGTCTTATTTCTGCACAGATAAAGCGAAAGTGGAACTGCTTTTACAATTACGCAGCAATGTGGAACAGTGTCTAGTGCTACCAATAATTTTGAGAAACGTTCGTGTTTTTGGTTTGCAGATGCAGATAGCCTCATGAGCCCGACGAAGCGGAACACGGAAATTTGCAGTTAAGAAGCCACAGTTACTCAGACTCTGCTGAACATAGAAGCGAAAAAAATGCATAGCGGCAAATCGGGCGCACATCCACGTGTACCATACAAATCTATGTATTACAAGTAATCTTTTGCTCATTCTCATATTGCTTACAGTTACACGAACCCCATTGCAGCATTCTCTGCGGAGTAAAATAACCTTACAAGTCGCAGCTACCTGTTCATTCTATTAAAATGTATTAGTGCCTCGGCTCTCCTGTATTCCTTCACGTATGGTAGAAAGTATGGCAGTGCACATTCACCTCTTTTCATTCCACCGAAATGAACGTGGCGTATATTTGTTACCAAACTGTGCTTGAAAGCATAACTGCTTATCATTATTTAGGCATCCGAGAAGCAAGGATATATGTTCTGCCTTGCTGGTGTGGCATTTCGTAGGTTCTAACCCACCGTGATATTTCTAAACAAGCAATGATGAAATTATATGGTGAAGCCATAACATCAGTACGACTTATGTGTTGTTTCCCCAAGGAGTGTCACTGCCACCTTCCCAATTTCGTATATACTTCGACATGTTAAAGCTAACTTAAAAGCCTGTGTTATAACACAACAAAATGGAGCAGAATAACACAACAGCCCAAATATCATTCTCTTAACCAATAAAAATACTAATGGCACATTGTATGTAGTCATATTGTGTTTGTATGTTTGGTGAATTGCACAAATGATTTTTCTCATCCTTACAACCTGACTGATGCTGTTTTTTTTTTATAATAATCACGCAATTGCCTTACTTGCATTGCTGCGAAAACAATACCTAGCTACACAGTAGCACTGCACATGTACCCTCAGACCACATCGTGGACTTGCTCCTATACATGTTTTGGCTACCCACAATCAGCATTATTGTGAAAGCCAGCGGAACAATGTTCGAGTTCCTGTGTATCAAATAAATCTATGTTCCATTGAGAGGCTTTATATCGGTCTGCAACAAAATTACCAATTGACAATACATATGGCAGAAGAACAAAATACCCCAATCACAATCAAGTTCCCCCTGAAGAGCTGCTTTTTGCCACTGTCATATGCAGCAACGGAAGACTTCAGAAAGCACAACTATGCCTTGGGCGCATCTTTGTGCATCGTATAAGAAGTAGGGGTGAGCGAATCTTATTTTTTTTTCAGATGCGAAATAAATCAATCTAGTAAGTGTCAAATATTGAATAACCATCCCACTTGAAAAATACAACAGCAAATTTTCAGTCTGTCGTATTTTAGGACGTTAGTTCTGTCGTTCTGTTGTATGTAGTTCTGTTGTCTGTAGTGTGACGTCCTGTAGTCGAAAGCTCTGTAGTTCCTAATTATTGTTTAATTAAATGTGGACAGATACCTCTTTAAGGATATGTTAATTTATTAGTACAAAAACAAAGAAAAAATATTCAAGGAAAAAAAAGAAAAAAAAAGCTGATGAGGATCCCGAGCCCAGCATCTTATCACTGCACCACGCCGAACATGTCTATCACCGTACATTTTGGCTATGTCAACAGTCAAAATAGCTGTCTGCGTTGCTGCTTACATTTGAATTTTAAAAGCCAAGATGCGCTTTCACTCCACCGCGTCAACTGCCGCATCTCTAGAAGAGCAAAAGTGTTGTTACCATCGACCGGTACATCGTGGAGTGCTAGAACATCGATTTTGCTGTACGATGTCCATATTGAATAAGAAATTCAGAAATAGACCACGGTTACCGGGGACACTGTTAGGGTTGTTACTGCTGATTTCGACAGTTGTCTCTCGCTCTTTAAACTTTTGAGCGCGCATATAACTCGTATGTTCAATGCAAAATAGCTACATAAACACTCGTGGACGAGTCTTCATTCTGACAGCATACTGGCTTCTCACGGCAGCGCTATACCAGATTAATGAGACCCGAACTAGACAGCTTTTCACGCAACTTTGTGGAACAACCCAAAACTTCTTTTCCGCTTCGCATAAGCTTGTGCAATATTTCTGGGAAATTAACTAATGTGTCAGTGTAACCACACATGTAAGTCCACAGGCCTGTGCGACATTTTACCAAATAAAATGAAGCGGATACGCAGCCATTCCCGCAGATGGTATGATTTTGATCAGCGACCGATTTTTAGGAGTCCGGCAGGGTATTGCTGGTGCCGCGTCATCACAGCACAATTATAACAATTCGCCACGTCGACCTTATTACCGGTTTCGGTGCTATCAGCATTGCCGGCTTCAGAGAAACACGATTGAATACCGCGCAAGGGAAAAGTACCGTGTACACCACCGATGCGAAACTTACATACAATTTTTAAAGGGCCGGCGATAGAAAGCGTTTCTGTTGCGACTTCAAAACTCTTGGTTGTCGCGACCGAACGTTTCAGTTGCGACCTCAGAATTGCTGTCGTAACGTCAGAGTCGCTGTCACGATAGAAAGCTGCTTTTCCGACTTCAAAACTTTTGTGGCGACAGAACGTTTCTGTTGCGACTTCAGAATTCTTGGTCTTCGCGACAGAATGCTTCTGTTGCGACATCAGAGTTTCTGTTGTAACCTCAGGAACTTCTGTCGTACAACAGAAATTTCTGTAGTTGCGATAGGAATTCCTGTTGTCTTTTTCAACTGGGCACTACAGAAGCTTGTCGCATCGCATAATTTCAGTGCACTTCTGTTGTCATCATTGGGTACATGTTGCGACGATAGGTTTCTGTCGTACAACAGTTCTCTGTAGTACAACGGAAGTTTGTCACATCACTTCAGGAACGCTTCTGTTATGACAATTGGGGGCCTGTTGCAACGATAGGTGTCTGTCGTACAACATTTTTCTGTAGTAGAACAGAAGTTGGTCGCATTACTTCAGGAACACTTCTGTTGTGACAATTTATTTATTTATTTATATTCAATACCCCTAAAGGCCCTCAAAGGAGGGTATTACATAGGGAGGGGGGATGCAACAAAAAACACAACTGTACATTCAAGTACAGCATACATAAAAAGAAAAACATATACAAGAGATTTTTGTTCCGCTCAACAAGGCAGTGTAGTTATTATTTGAACCAAGAAACCCCCCCCCCAAAAAAAGAAAAAAAAGCTACGTACATAAAAACATCAAGAGCAAGCCACAACTCGCAAGGCATCCAAAATATCAGGGAAACACACTTAAGAAAACACAACATATTTAACAGCACGTCACAGTAGTGCAAATTGTTTCCTTAAATTTGGCTATGTATGAGGGTAAATCGTTCCAATCGATGATAGTGCGTGGTACAAAGGATTGAGCGAAAGTTGATGACCGACACAAAATGCGTTTCACTTCGTTAGGGTCATCGCGGCTAGGAAAGATAATCGGCGGTGACTGAAAAGAATCATCACGAATTGAGGAGTGGCGAAAAATTTAATCAAATAGTGATAAGTGAGAATGATTTCGACGAAGGCTCAAGGATTGCAAACCGGCACATTTTTTTAGGTATGTAACGCTGGTGAATGTTGAATAATCTGAAAAAATAAGTCGATCAGCACGGTTCTGCAGGGATTCAAGGTTAGAGGCTAGATATACCTGATGGGGATGCCAAATTGCCGCAGCATATTCAATTTTCGGGCGAATGATTATAATAGATGCCTGTTTTCGTACGAGTGGTGGCACTTCCTTGAGGGTTCGTTTAAGTATTCCAAGAGTACGGTTAGCAGCTGCCAGGGTTAAATTGATATGGTGATGCCACGTTAGGATAGACTGGAAATAAAGGCCAAGATATTTGTTGGAAGTGGAAGACTCAATCGTGCCGTTATTAATGAAGTAAGTGTTTTTAATTTGACACTTTCGGCCGTTAAATGTCATTAACTTGGTTTTAGAGATATTAGGCGACATTAGCCATTTGGAGCCCCATAATAATAATAATAATAATAATAATAATAATAATAATAATAATGCCTTTATTTTCCATCTCAAGGATGTGGGAGGGGGAGAGAAAAAGCTACATATCCAGCTTGATGGGCTCTCGCCTCCCCGATACAATACATGATGTTTAGAAAAAAAAGGCAAACAGTACAAGCATATCAGTACAGACAAAAATGAAGATTACAAATGACAATTTTTACAAAAATGTACAATTCCAAAAAACAAAGTGTTGTGCATAATATGTCGTACATTTCAGACAGAAAGTGCCGCCCTTTCACTCATAAGTGAAACAAAAGGAAGCAAATCTTTTGACCGGGTGCGTTGGAGATTTAAATTGTAATGTTGGCACAGGTTTAAGAGATGTGGAAGAGTGTATCTGAGCATATGTTGTCCGTAACCTGTTCTGGATGAATGTATGTGCCAAATATCGGTGTTTCTGGTTGCGTAGGCGAAATTTCTTTTCTGCAGTGATGCCAGTTGTGCAATGAACGAGACGTTATTTTTGACCTCGGTAATGTATTTAGTTATTAGGCGGTATGCGTACAGATCATGAATCGGCATTATGTTGTCTTTCGTAAAGAGCGGTTTAGATGGGTGGTCATATGCTACATTGTATATTATTCTGAGCATTCTTTTCTGCTGAATGTGTAATTTTCGTAGATTCGCCAAGGATCTTCCCCCCCAGACCAAATGAAAATAATTTAGATGCGAACAGAACAATGAATTGTGAAGGAGCAATTTCACTGTTACAGGGAGGATGTTCTTATGAGTGTAAATCGATCCGATGACACGTGACAGTTTAGAAGCTACGTAGTTTGTGTGGTCATCCCACGTCATTTTCTCATTGAAAAGTACACCTAGTACTTTAAAGGAATTAAGGTAATTGCATCAAGGTCAGATTGCAAGCATCAATATCAGAGGAAATTGTGCGGTAAATTACGACATCATCGGCAAAGAGACGAACCCGGGACGTTACGCAAGAAGGAAGATCGTTAATTTATATTAAGGATAGTAAAGGAACTAGTACGCTGCCCTGGGAGACACCGGAAGTAACGTGGGCAAAAGAATTGTAGTTGTTAGCGGAAGTAAACTGGAGCCTGGAGGAAAGAAAAGCTTTAACACATGCGAGGACGTTAGGGTGAATGTTTAGGCATGCAAGTTTGCGAAGAAATATGTGGTGTGGAACGCGATCAAAAGCTTGGAGAAATCAACGAAAACTGCATCTAATTGTAAACCAGTGTCAACAGATGAGTGTAAGTCATGAGCAAACCCTGCAAGTTGAGTTTCACAAGAGTAGCCCTTCTGGAAACAGTGCTGATACTGGTATTTTATGTTGTGGCTTGCTAAGCATTTGGCAATTCGGGAGTGAATGACGTGCTCCATGACCTTGCATATGGTACTTGTTAGTGAAATAGGTCTGTAGTTGCATGGTGAAGAACGGTCACCTGACTTGAAAACGGGTGCTACCTTGACAAATCGCCAATCATCGCGGATAGTGCCTGTCGCGAGGGATCGTGAAAAAAGGGCTGTCAGAATACTACAAATGCCATGGCGTGCATTTTTCAGTATAGTGTTATTGATACCACTATGAGCACTTGGAGAAGAAATTTTCAGTTTTCTTTAAAGGGAAAATATGCCCGCTTCGGTTACATCAATTTCTGGCATGTCGATGTCAGATATACAATTCTTCATAGGTGCGGTAGTAATATCAATATCAATTGAGGCCTGTTGCCGCAATAGGTTTCTGTAGTATTTCAACAGCTCTCTGTAGCACCACAGAAGTTTGTCGGGTTACTTCAGGAACATTTCTGTTGGGACAACAGGGTGCCTGTTGTGATGACAAATTTTTCTATAGTACTACAAAAATATGTTGCAGTGCTTAAGTTTTCTGTTGTAACAAGAGACATACGACAGAGTTTACTTCTGTAGTCACAATAAAATGTCTGTTGTGCATCAGAAAAGTATGTCGCTCCATCAGGAATATGTAGATACTACAGAAAAATCCTGTTGTACAACAGAAATTTCTGTATTACTGAAGGCAACCTCAGTTCTAATTTTCAACTGGGATAGGACGACGTACATACTTGTAGTAGCAATATATATTTCCATATCTGTAAGTGCCACATCTTAACCGACTAGTGCAAAAATAGAGCTAACTATTGGGGACAAAGAGTAAGTTTTAAATGCAAGACTACTAATTGTTATATTAAAAAAATACTACATGAATAGTCGTAGCAACAACTTTAGAGCCTCGTTGCAACGATGTTTTCCAAGAAAGAATGGCTGCTGTATGAAGAGCTTTCAAAAAACGTGTGATAAACTGTTGCAATAAAAGCATGAATTTGTAGACAAAATCCTAATGAAGGGCCTATGTTCTGTGGGCATATGTAAAAGGACTCGTTGCAAGGAAGACAGCACAGACTTGTAGCATAAAAAAAATAAATCTGCTACATCTAGAGATGTGTGGTCCGCATTTGCGCACAAGAAAAAAGCCCATGGGAAAATTTTGTTGCCAATATGGCTGAAAGATGCTTTCACCAACGTGCATGCCTTTAGGCCGCTACATACGCTTGTTTACATGAAGGTACTTATCGTATATTTGTTGTTAAAGAACTTTAATTCATACATTGACATGAAAGCCTCCTCTGATGACGGAAAAGGAATAGTTCTGTTGTCATATACACATAACATTTAGATGAAGGTACCCTTTTTCACATTATGCAAGTACTCTTGAGAAACAAGACTGCAACAAACAGCATAACACTTCTGTACATTTCATAATCAATTATATCAATGAGCTTCCTATTTCATCTGGCAAATTAGCATAGGGCAGTTGGGATGTGACATCTCTTATTCAGAGATGCGTCATTCAATATATGCAACTCATCATTGTGCGAATAAGAAATAAAAAGCATTGATTCCTGGTATGTCATCATGCCACATGCATCTGAAAAGTGACTGTCATTTCAAATCAAGCTTGCACCTGACACACTTGCATTAAAAAAACTTAAATTTGGGGCTTCACGTGCCAAACCCACATTCGGATTATGAGGCACGCCGTAGTGGAGGACTTCATAAATTTCGACCAATTGGTGTTCTTTAACGTGCACCTAAATCTAAGTACATGCGTGTTTTCGCATCTGGCCCGCTCAGAAACGCGGCCGCCGAGGCCGGGATTCGATCGCGCGACCTCATGTTCAGCAGTCCAATACCATACTCACTGAGCAACCACGGCGGGTCACACTTGCACTGCACATCATGTTTATGTGCCCTATATGTGTACCCCATTTGTAATGAACCGTTGCTTTAAGTTATGACCAGTGTCATGTTAATCCTGTACATAATTGTGGTTTCACATAATACGCTTATAAAGTGTTTGATCAGCATGGTAGTACTTATTCTACATACGCACCGCCTTTCTGTCACTACATCCACTTAACATCCATGATAAATGCTGAAATCAGCAAAGTGAAGTTTTAGATTAAGTTTCCTCAACTGCTTTCATTCCAGCAAACCCCAAGGAAAGTTTAGGTTCTTGAGAACAAAATTTATCTGCGTTCTCTGATTTAATGCTTGCAATGAATTTTAGGATTTCTGCTGTTTAGATTGATGTCAACTTGATAAAGGCGATGGTGAACCAAAACTTGCAGTCGTGATACTAGTTACTACCAAGCCCGGATTAACCTATCGATTGAACGGCTTCTACCCCCGGCCCCTGACTGCCAGGGGGCCCTATGAGAAAAAAAAAATTTTCCTTGAACTGAAAGTTATTTTTTGCGTACAGTACAAAGTAAAACATGTGAACAACTGCATTTAGATCCCGGGAAGAACGCTAGTTGGGAACCATAACAAAACTCTGTAGAGGAAGCAAAGCAATAATATAAAATAGACACATGTATTTAACGAACTAAGCAACAAAATGCACTTTACATCAGACAAAGAGGAGAATACAATACAAAGGACCTTCAATATGCAAACAGTGTTACTGAATGTTTACAAGTGAAACACAATACACCAGAAGAAAAGAAAAAGGAAGCGGTGAATGTAATAGTAAATATAGGAAAGAAGATCACGACGATACAGTTTTAATTATCTCTGAAAATTAGCTACATGTTTAACTTCTGTGGGCAGAATGTTCTGCTTGACTACTCCGACGCTTGAAGTTCTCTATTTACAATACACATCACGGGCCTTTGAAATCAGATAATTTGTTTTTAGTGCACTGCATGTAGAGCGTCACAATTCGGTAAAGTTGGTCGCAAAGAGTGGGTACTTGGTAACGACCCCATTATTAACAATTACAAGAGTTGTAAAATTTAGCAATGGGGGAAACGGTAAAATGCTTACCTGTTGACAGGGCGGCGTTGTGTTAGCAATGTAATGTGAGGAAGTCGTAAAACGGGCAGCCCTATTTTGAAGTTTTATAACAAGGCTCAATGTATGAATGGCCCCCAGATGTAACACAGTACGACAGATGACTGTGGAACAAGCTGAAACAAATTTCTGTCGGATTTCTGTATCAAAACAATTTCGGTACTTCAGCAGGATATAACAAGCCAAATAAGCAGGTACGTAAATGATTGACTGCGCAAATATCGACGCAGCTGCAGTCTGGTACAAGCACCCGGAAACCTTTCTTCGCTGTCACGTGGTAGTGACGGCGAAGAAAGAAGCAGTACGGTGGAATACAAAACTAGCTTTTATTGGGCGCACCTGTGCCCACAAAACAGGCTACACTTATAGCACAACGAAAGCGGCGAACACAGTCGGCAATCGTCGAAAATCTGATCAGCAGGTCAAGCGCGTCGGCTTTTATACAGCAATCATCGAATGTTCCAGATTAAACGTTGGGACCCGCATGCCTTCTAAAATGTTCTACACCATTCGTGTCAAGCGATGAAATCAGATAACACAACGTTCAGCGACAACAGACAGCGGGTAGAAGCATCGATAACTTTCCAGAAACTTCGGATACATGCAGGCGCGTCCCGCGCTGTGCGATAACATTTGTTCGGCGGCAAAACTTGTCGCCCGATAAAGACAAGTACACGTGTCAATACCCCCCTCTTAAAAAAGCATCGACGCGATGCTGCAAACAAATCAAAGTAATAAGCAAGCGCTCATAGCAAAGAAAAAAAGCGAAATAAGGAAAGTTCGTTAGCGTCCGTAAAATGGTTTAAGACGCACCCCGTGGACCACTTCAGGTCGTGCGCGACGTCGCTGTGAATGCGAAATGCCGTCTGGCACGACCTCATAGTCCAGTGCGCCAATACGTCGGATGACCTTGTAGGGTCCGAAATAGCGTCGCAATAGTTTCTCACTCAGTCCCCGTCGGCGTATCGGGGTCCATACCCAAACACGGTCGCCGGGCTGGTACTCGACGAAGCGTCGTCGGAGATTGTAGTGTCGGCTGTCGGTCCTCTGCTGGTTCTTGATTCGCAGGCGGGCGAGCTGTCGGGCTTCTTCGGCGCGCTGGAGATAGGTAGCGACGTCAAGATTCTCTTCGTCCGTTACGTGCGGCAGCATGGCGTCGAGCGTCGTCGTCGGGTTCCTGCCGTAAACCAACTTGAACGGCGTGATCTGTGTTGTTTCTTGCACCGCCGTATTATAAGCGAATGTTACGTACGGCAGGACGGCATCCCAGGTCTTGTGTTCGACGTCGGCGTACATCGCTAGCATGTCGGCAAGGGTCTTATTCAGCCGCTACGTAAGACCATTCGTCTGCGGGTGGTAAGCCGTTGTCCTCCTGTGCCTTATCTGACTGTATTTCAGAATGGCTTGGGTGAGCTCCGCTGTAAAGGCCGTTCCTCGGTCGGTGATGAGGACTTCTGGGGCGCCATGTCGCAGCAGGATGTTTTCGACAAAGAATTTCGCCACTTCGGCTGCGCTACCTTTCGGCAGTGCTTTTGTTTCAGCGAAGCGGGTGAGGTAGTCCGTCGCCACGACGATCCACTTATTTCCGGTTATTGACGTCGGAAAGGGTCCCAGCAAGTCCATCCCGACCTGCTGGAATGGTCGGCAAGGAGGCTCGATTGGCTGTAATAATCCGGCTGGCCTTGTCGGCGGTGTCTTGCGTCGCTGACAGTCTCGGCATGTTCTGACATAACGGGTGACGTCGGCGGTCAGGCGCGGCCAATAATACTTTTCTTGTATCCTCGATAGTGTCCGGGAAAATCCGAGGTGTCCAGCGGTCGGATCGTCATGTAGGGCATGCAATACTTCTGGACGAAGTCCTGACGGGACAACAAGAAGGTAATTGGCGCGGACTGGCGAGAAGTTCTTCTTCACGAGTAGACTGTCTTGAAGCGTGAAGGAAGATAATCCGCGCTTAAATGCCCTGGGGACAACGTCGGTGTGCCCTTCCAAATAATCGACGAGGCCTTTAAGTTCCGGGTCCGCTCGTTGTTCTTCGGCGAAGTCTTCCGCGCTTATTATTCCAAGGAAAGCGTCGTCATCCTCGTCATCTTGCGGCGGCGGGTCAATGGGGGCGCGGGATAGGCAATCGGCGTCTGAGTGTTTTCGTCCGGACTTGTATGTTACGTTGATGTCGTATTCTTGTAGCCTGAGCCTCCACCGTGCCAGCCGTCCTGAGGGATCCTTTAAATTCGCTAGCCAACACAAGGTGTGATGGTCGCTGACGACTTTGAATGGCCTGCCATATAGGTAAGGGCGAAATTTCGCTGTAGCCCAAACGATGCCGAGGCATTCCTTTTCGGTTGTAGAATAATTGCCTTCCGCTTTTGACAACGACCGGCTAGCGTAAGCTATCACGTGTTCATGTCCATCTTTTCTCTGGACCAGGATGGCGCCGAGGCCCAGGCTACTGGCGTCAGTGTGGATTTCGGTATCGGCGTGATCGTCGAAGTGCGCAAGTACGGGCGGCGACTGCATGCGTCTTTTGAGTTCTTGAAATGCCTCGGCCTGCGGCGTTTCCCACTTGAACTCGACGTCACATTTAGTTAGCTGCGTCAGCGGCTCAGCGATGCGTGAAATGTTCTTGACAAATCGCCTGTAGTAGGCACACATGCCAAGAAATCTACGCACTGCCTTCTTGTCGATGGGCTGTGGGAACTTTGCTATGGCAGTTGTCTTTTGTGGGTCGGGGCGGACTCCAGATTTGTTGATGACGTGGCCTAAAAATAGAAGCTCCTCGTAAGCGAAGCGGCACTTTTCCGGCTTCAGAGTAAGTCCTGATGACCTGATGGCCTCTAGTACTGTTGCCAGCCGCCTAAGGTGAACGTCGAAATTTCCGGCGAAGACGACGACGTCATCCAAGTATACGAGACAGGTCTGCCACTTCAATCCTGCTAAAACCGTGTCCATCACGCGCTGGAACGTTGCAGGCGCCGAGCACAGTCCGAATGGCATAACCTTGAACTCGTAGAGGCCGTCTGGGGTGATAAAGGCGGTCTTTTCGCGATCTCTTTCGTCGACTTCTATTTGCCAATAGCCAGACTTTAGGTCCATGGACGAGAAGTATTTAGCGTTGCAGAGCCGATCCAATGCGTCGTCTATCCGTGGGAGGGGGTATACGTCCTTCTTCTTGATCTTGTTCAGACGACGATAATCGACGCAGAAACGTAGGGTTCCGTCCTTTTTCTTTACCAAAACAACAGGGGATGCCCACGGGCTTTTCGACGGCTGGATGATGTCGTCGCGCAGCATTTCGTCGACTTGTTCTCTTATAGTGTCACGTTCTTGCGCAGAAACTCGGTAAGGGCTCTGACGGAGTGGGCGAGCGCATTCCTCGGTGATTATGCGATGCTTGGCGACTGGTGTTTGTCGAATCCTCGATGACGTCGAAAAGCAGCCTTTGTATCGTCGGAGCAGACTTCTGAGCTGCGGTTGCTTAATCATAGGGAGATTTGGATTAATGTCGTAGTCTGGTTCGGGAACCATGGTCGTCGGGGTAGATGCGGCGGAATCCGAGAGGACAAACGCATTACTTGTTTCCAGAATTTCCTCGATGTACGCGATCGTCGTGCCCTTGTTGATGTGCTTGAACTCCTGGCTGAAGTTTGTCAGCAACACTTCAGTTTTCCCTCCATGCAGTCGAGCGATCCCTCTTGCGACGCAAATTTCATGGTCTAGCAGTAGACGTTGGTCGCCTTCAATGAAGCCTCCTACGTCAGCGGGTGTTTCGGTGCTGACCGAAATAACGATGCTGCAGCGAGGCGGGACGCTCACTTGATCTTCGAGCACACTCAAGGCGTGGTGACTACGAGGGCTCTCCGGCGGCATTGCTTTATCTTCCGACAGCGTTACTGACTTCGACTTCAGGTTGATGATTGCGCCGTGTTGGTCCAGGAAGTCCATACCGAGAATGACATCTCGTGAACACTGTTGGAGGATAACGAAGGTGGCAGGGTAAGTCCGGTCATGAATGGTTATTCTTGCCGTACAGATCCCAGTCGGCGTGATGAGGTGTCCTCCAGCGGTGCGAATTTGAGGGCCTTCCCATGCGGTCTTAACTTTCTTCAACTGGGCGGCGATGTGTCCACTCATTACGGAGTAATCGGCCCCTGTGTCGACTAAGGCAGTGACTGCGTGGCCGTCGAGAAGCACGTCGAGGTCGGTTGTTCTTTGTCTGGCATTGCAGTTAGGTCTTGGCGTTGGATCACGGCTGCGTCGTGTTGAACTGAGGTTGGAACGTCGCGTCGTCAAGTCGTCTTTCGTCGGTGTAGTTTTGGCTTCCAGACTTTGTCGGGACGGTGGCGTGTCGTTATGTCGTCGAGATGGTCTCTTCGTCGTCTTCGTCGGCGGCGGAGGATCTTCGTCAGTTCGACAAACAGCAACCGCACCTCCATCGGTTGCTGCTTTTAGTTTTCCGAGTATGGGCTCGCAGAGCGGCCCCGGGCTGGGCCAGTGTATGGACGGCGCTGCGGCGACAGGTAGCGGCCTGGTGACGGCGAACGGGACGGTCGTCGAGAGTTCCACTGAGTGGCGGCTAGGTAATCGGCAATGTCACGTGGGAGCTCCCCAAGCTGTGGACGCGGTGCGTTGACGGCGAACCCTCTCAGTCCCATGTCGCGGTATGGGCATCGGCGGTACACATGGCCGGCTTCTCCGCAGTGATAGCAGCGCGGGCGGTGGTCGGGGGCTCGCCAAATGTCCGTCTTCCTCGCATAGGTGCGCTGGGCGACGGGTGGGCGCGCTGGCGGCGGCGGCGGTGGACGACGGAATTGCGGTGTTGCAGGACCTTGGCGCGGTCGCGCAGGGGGGCCTTGACGGCGGGCGACGGCGGTGGCGTAGGTCATTGCTTCCGCTGCGGTGGTTCTGGTTGCACCTCAGGAACTCCAAGGGATCGGTGCAGCTCTTCCTTCACGATGTCGGCGATAGAGGTCACTTGAGGCTGCGACGAAGGCAGGACCTTGCGCAGTTCTTCGCGCACAATGGCCCTGATGGTCTCCTGAAGGTTGTCGGAATCCAGTCCTTGGATGGCGTACTGCTGCGTGAGCCCCTGGCGGTTATATTGCCGGGTGCGCATCTCCAGAGTTTTCTCTATCGTCGATGCCTCTGCAGAAAACTCAGCTACGGTCTTCAGCGGGTTACGGATAAGTCCTGCGAAAAGTTCTTGCTTGACACCCCGCATCAGGAAGCGGACTTTTTTCTCCTCTGGCATTTCTGGGTCGGCATGCCGGAAAAGACGGGCCATCTCCTCCGTGAAGATCGCGATCATCTCGTTTGGCAGCTGCACTCTGGTTTCTAGTAGTGCTTGGGCTCGCTCTTTTCGTACGACGCTTGTAAACGTTTGCAAGAAGCCGCTTCGGAACAAGTCCCACGTCGTTAAGGTGGCTTCCCGATTCTCGAACCAGGTCCTGGCGGCGTCTTCCAGTGCGAAATAGACATGCCGCAGCTTGTCGTCGCTGTCCCAACTGTTAAACGTAGCGACCCTCTCATACGTCTCAAGCCAGGTTTCCGGGTCCTCGATTGTTGATCCGCGGAACGTCGGAGGTTCCCTGGGGTGCTGCAGCACGATGGGGGACGCTGGGGCTGCCATTGGGGTTGCCTTGGCCACAATCTTCTTGGTCTTCTCAGGTAGAAGTCCGTGCTCCGGGGGCAGCTGTTGAAGACGGCGGCTTGCTCGATGTTCCGGGACGGCGCTGGTGTTGTCTTTGCGGTCCGGGCTTGTATTACGGCTTGTCGGGGGCGTCCGGTACATGGACGTAAAGCACCTCCACCAGATGTCACGTGGTAGTGACGGCGAAGAAAGAAGCAGTACGGTGGAATACAAAACTAGCTTTTATTGGGCGAACCTGTGCCCACAAAACAGGCTACACTTATAGCACAACGAAAGCGGCGAACACAGTCGGCAATCGTCGAAAATCTGATCAGCGGGTCAAGCGCGTCGGCTTTTATACAGCAATCATCGAATGTTCCAGATTAAACGTTGGGACCCGCATGCCTTCTAAAATGTTCTACACCATTCGTGTCAAGCGATGAATTCAGATAACACAACGTTCGGCGACAACAGACAGCGGGTAGAAGCATCGATAACTTTCCAGAAACTTCGGATACATGCAGGCGCGTCCCGCGCTGTGCGATAACATTTGTTCGCCGGCAAAACTTGTCGCCCGATAAAGACAAGTACACGTGTCAATATATTACGCTTTATGCAAGTGCAAGCCTATCTTGCACAGGTCGGCGATCTTGCTGAAATGTGGAAACCAAAGAAAAACAAAAGTTGTGGAAGCCTACAACATGAAGATCACCCCAAGTGCCATGAATATCACTCAGCAGAGAGATTAGCTCAATGACTGACAGCAGATGGTGTAGGTAGGCTGCGAAAAGCTAAGCTGCGCGTGCGAGCAGGCTATATGTAACGTCTCGCTTTTCGAAAAATAAAACGGTTGTTAATTTGCGCTCAGGTGTCGCGCGTTGTTTTTCTCGCTTAAGCCCTGCCCCTTCGTCACTTTGCGCAGCAATGTTAATTATATTGAATCAACTCGCTCACAACGGAATTTCCCTTTATTACATGTAGTATGCTCTGAGTGCACATTTATGTGAGAGTCATGTTTGCAATCCACATTTGAAAGACAGCACAAAAAAGATGCACTATTAGAGGAATGCGAATGGGGATTTTTCGGACCGGATGGAATAGTGCCAGAATTGAATTGAATTGATCTCTTTTCAAAAATGAATCGCCTTTATCGCAATTAATATAAACTGATGTTCACAAACGAGTATTCTTGAAGTTAGCAAGTTTGTGTCATTATATAGTACGTTATGAAGTCTTGTATTTGAAAACCACAAATATCACGTTATAGCGTGTTATTTGATACCAGGTCACTGCACTGGAAACACTGCAGCGGATGCAGCTGCGAATCGGGCGTGCAATAACGAAGACAGATTAAACCTTCCTCTTTCACGAAGTAAAGCCCGCTTGCTGCGTAGTCAATTATCCAGTCGTCCGGGCAAAAACACCTGGTTTATTCAACAGTTTAAAATTACCGAGTTATTCTTTATAAATCCATACATAAACTCGTCGATTCTACCAAAGCTGAGATAAGAAAAAGAAATCAGACTTTACTTCAGCGTCTGCGACTTGCCTCCCCATATAAGCTGCCCTTTTGGTGCAGCATTAAATGTGCCCTTAGTCTGCAGTACTCGTATGGCCACCCACACGAAGACGTGCACCACCAAGATCTAAGGAACGAAACTGCAAGGCGAAATTTGATGGATTTGAGGGCAAATGTAATGCTATTAGATGGACGACTATTCACCCTACAAAAATACTTTGCGAATAGCCAACAGCGGGGCTTAAAAAGCGCTTGTCGCTTTAAAAAACTCTGTAGAAAACACCAGTACCTCTTATTAAATTTTAGTGCCCACTGAAATATACATGCATGATGTAAATCTATACTTGTTAAGGACGAGGGTGGGGATATGGGCTTGATGGTAGGTCATCATTGAAAGGTGTCTGAATAGCGCAACCAAACAAGGACACAAGAAAAAACGAAGACAAGCGCCAACTAGTTAGCGATTGTCTTCGTTTTAGTTTTTTCTTGTGTCCCTATTTTGTTGCGCTATGCAGATACCTTAGAATGACTATACTTGTTAGTTTGACAACAGTTTCTTTGGTATATTATGTAAGAGTATACTTATGGGCTGTGCACTCGTCTGGGAAACTGAAAGTCTTTATGGATGGAAAGGTGGATGGAAAAATTTAGTGAGAGTCCTGAGATACGCGATCATCGCGCTGCGGGCCGCTCCCACGTTGGGACAGGCAGGTCGAGCCTGGTCATCGCATCGTGGGCTCTCAGGATGGCGCAGATATGATGCCCCTCGTCGGGGCTTTATGTCTTCTCGGAAAAGAGGTCCCCCTTCTAGAAAATGTTCAAGTTCTGAAAAAAAGATGTTCACCTTCTGGAAAATGTACGCCTTCTTGGCGTCCCTGGACTCATGTACAAAATGAAATTGCTTTGTGGTATTGCTGGCTGGCTGTTCTTGGGATACTGTTGTACCGCATTTTGATACAAATTTTATTATATTTTATGTATTTATTTTTTGCCAAGCAAGGAAGAGTAGCCGGTGCCACCTAAAGGCGCCAGCTAATCCTATTACATCGGGTCTTAAAAAAAGCTAATTGCGAACACTATCGTATATGTAAGCTTCATCTGTGCAGAATGCAGTAGTATTTATTATTTCACATTCATACTGACATTAGCTAGGACACCCCTTGTATCAACCTCCCCGGAGGACTCTTGCTAGTGGCTCGTCTACTGCTTCCCTCCGGCCACAACCCAAGCGGCGCCTACCACGTACGAGCTCTCCTCAGAGCAGAGGAACACGACGGCTGCTGCGATTTCTCGGGTCGTGGCTGGGCGACCGAGGGGTATACTTGCACACAGGGCGTTGCGCATTTCGTCGCGCATGCTGAGCACGGGTGGCGAATCCGTCAGTCCGGGCATCACGAAATTGCAGCGGATGCCCCGTGAAGCTAGCTCGGCCGCCATACAGCGCGTAAAGGGCACGATCGCGGCTTTGCAGATAGCTTATACGGAGAAGCGCGGCATGGCATCGTTAGCAGCACGGCTGGACACGTTGACAATTGCTCCATTCTTGACCCCGGCTTGCAGCATGGCACGCGCCGCTGCTCGGCAGACCAGGAACGGGCCCTGCGACAATATCAAAGTGATCATTATCATCATGTATTTAAGTCTAATCCTGGATGATGGGCTAGTCCACAGATCTGGAATTCTTTTTGACTAGATTTACCTCAATCTAATGATTCTGCAGCGCTAGACAGCGGTTCCTTTGTTTTGGCATCGATTCGCTCGGATGAATCACAGGTAATGTGTTCTATGTATTACACCACATACACAAAGCCCAAATTGATGTTCTTAGTTTCAATTTGAGCATCCATTCATCCATCTAACGCACCTCTCGCACCCCCGCGCAGGGTAGAAAACCGGAAACTTTTCTGTGTGCCTAACTCCTTTCCTCTGCTCAAGCCTCCGCAGACACACACACGCCTCCTAGCATGCGATCCCTGTGGCATTATGCTGCCTCTCTATGGCGTCTTGTACCGCCTGTTACTTTTCTTGTCATTGTTGATTGACTGGTTGTCAGCTTTTCTTTCATCTTTCTTTTTTAGCGTCGTTATTCCTGATTCTTTGTTTACTTACAAAATACAGTGAATACATACGTTTGTGCTCGGGCATATCGCTGTAAGCGTACGTTCTTGACTTGAACCTGTCTCCCGAATTGACCAGAACATACTGTATTTGCGCATGTTTTGATCTTCTGTGGCATGAGTTATTAGTTCTAGATAAACATGATTTTTTGTTACTCCATCCGCACTAATAATGCGACCATGGAACATTTCTTAATCAGGTCTCCCATCATTTGTGGTCCAGGACATTTATAGTGATTTCGTGGTTACATGACTGACTACACAAGTCCAGATCAAGAATTTCATAAGGCAATTTAAGGGCACCGCTCACCGCGAATTTTAGGTACGGCGCAAACACATAACCCCAGGAGGAAAGACACGGCTTTGCGTACGCAGTCGAGTCGACAGTAGAGTTCCGTAGTATTGTAAGGAGATGAATTATTTATGAGGGGGTTGGGCTTCACCGTCCTTGCTGATCTGCCCACCTTGGTGGCTCAGCCGCTACAGCTTTCTGCTAAAGAGCGCCAGGTCGCAGTCACTTTTCGATTGGACCAACAGGCACAAACGCCAATCCAAATACCGACACTTGTACTGGTATTAAAGCATCCCTCACTGCCTTACTACTGCATTCGGACGTTGAACCCTATGAATCAACAAATATAAATCCCATCGTGTTTGCTGCGCTCACACCAGTCACTCAATTTTATTGGCAATGGCCAAGTGTGTGCAAGTTCTCGTGTTCTAGCGAGTGCCTCGTATTAAACATCCACGAAAATTTCAGCAAATGGGTGTTGGCGCATCCCATCTTCATAGCGATTGGGCCACCGAGAAGAGAAATCGCAGCCGCTACCTTGAGCTGAGCACGAAAATGCCAGTCACCGAACCATCGTAGTGGCTCACTGAGCAACTCGCGAGCTTGGAAAGTCACCTTGAGATTTACCCGAACCGTGCGGTCGAAGCTGTCCTCACTCATATCGACAGCCGTCGGTGTCTCTAAGTCCGCATAGCCGACGCAGTTGACCAGAATATTGGCGGTCACTGGGCTGAACGTCTTCACGGCGTCAAATAGGCGCTCTACCGAGGCTGCATCACCAACGTCCTCTTACATGGCTCGGTGATCGAGGCAACCTGTCGTTGCAAGAAACGACGTACACAAGTCGCAGCCTAGCCCAGGCACATCGCGTGTGCTAACATGAGCATTTATTTCCCGCAATACATTGTTCAGAAGGAACATACGATCCGATCCTGTCTATTTAGGTTTTCCACCAATCCAGCCATTGTCACGATACGTATTACGGCTACAAGTCGTTCAGAAGGCGAAAATGCACGACCGAATGCATATTTAGGCTTCCAACCCTTGTAGTTTTCACAGTCGCGAAACTTCTGGGCTATTTGCGGATGCTATCATTAACAGTGTTTCATAGGTACCGCTCCTGAACATACTATTGTTGGCACATATACTCGTGTTTCAGTCCACAGAATAGAAATGCACAGTGGGTTCGCAGAAATGAAACCATCTTATTATTACAGATTTCTCTACGCTCAAACTGCATGCTACCGCATCTAATGCAAAACATATCGCCCCTTTTTGAATATATGCGCTGAAGCACTTCGTATTGTACGTAACAGAAGTTTAAGCAGCATATGAGCACACATATGTAGCACACAACAAATGCCACGAATGAAGCGAACGCAAATGTCACAGCGGCGGCTTCTACAATGCTGTGATTTAGCTAGAGCACTTTAGCGAAGCCACCAATATGACGCGCGTGATGCGACGACACAAGCAGACTGTATATCGTCGTAAGTCGGCATGGACTTTGCCGCTGCCATTATTTTCAGAATCAGTCTTTCACCTTTCACCAAGTCGAAGATCGTGGCAACCTTAAGAAATCCCACAAGAAACACGATGCCCGGCAGGGATAAAATTAACAACAAGACCCTCCAAACCTGGACGACGGGCGACGGAGAGTTTACTAAAGTATATCAATGAAAGCCGGGAGACGGGCAGTATACCGGCTTCCTGGAAACACGCAGACGTAACGATAATCCTGAAACCCGGCATGCCCATCAACCCACAGAACCTGCGTCCGATCTCTCTCACGTCATGCACGGGAAAACTCTTCGAGCACATGGTCCACAATCGTCTCTCGCCCTACCTGGAAGAAGGTGGGCACCTGCCGAACACTATGTTCGGTTTGCGACCTAACCTCACCACCCAGGACATTCTACGTCAGCTTAAAGAAGAAGTCATCGACGGCCTCAGCGCATGCCACAAGAGTGCCATCCTGGCACTCGACGTGAAAGCAGCCTTCGGCAACGTCTCACACGAAGTAGTGCTAAACAGCCTACAATATACCAACTGCGGATGGCGGACATACAACTACGTCCGGGACTTCCTGACGGGTAGAACGGCGACAATAGGCCTGGGGAATCTCAAGACCGAGAAGTTCCAAACACCACAGAAAGGAACCCCCCCAGGGGCCGGTGATCTCCCCGTTGCTGTTCAATATAGCGATGAGGGGATCACTGAACCTCTTGGAGAACATCAGGGGTATCCGTCACGAAATGTATGTAGACGACCTGACCATGTGGACATGCAAGGGATCGGTGGGCGAACAACAAGACGCCCAGCAGGAATCCATAGACAGGACCGAGCATTATCTACACCGCTGCGGTCTTTCAAGCGCACCGGAAAGGTCGGAGCTCCTGATCCTCAAAAAGAGGACAAGAGGGCGGCCTCCGCAGGAGACACCTGACCCAACGTTGTCACTACATGGTGTCAACATACCCAAGGTGGACAGACTCGGTATTATGGGCCTCACTTCCCAGAAGGACGGTGCCGGTCTCGCCACCATTAAAAAACTGCAAGCGACAGTTACCCAAGTCACGCACTTGGTGCGAAGAGTGACAAACAAAAAGCACGGCCTGAAAGAGCAGGACACAATCGGATTAATACAAGCCCTGATAATCAGCAGAGTCACTTATGGCACCCCGTACCTGGGTCTAATACACCCTAACACCCTAATACGAAAGATCTACAAGCTGGCACTGGGCTTCCACCGACGACGTCGACGGAGAAGCTACTCAGCCTGGGCATCCACAATACTTGGGAGGAACTAGTAGAGGCCCACAAGACGAGCCAGATATAGCGACTCAAGCTAACCAGCACGGATAGGGACACGCTAATAAGACTGGGCTACCCAGTCGCATATGAGTCCTCAAAACAGCGGGTTCCTCTACCCCTGAGGGAGAAGATCACGGTGGCCAGCATCCCGAGAAACACGGACCCTGAATACCACAGAGAAAGGAGGCGAGCGAGAGTGAAAGCTCTACGTAAGGCCTACGAAGGCCCAAAACAAGGAGAAGTCCGATACACCGACGCGGCAAAGTACAAGAACAGAGCGGCCCACGCTATCAGCGTGATCAACTGCCAAGGACAAGAGGTAGCTGCGGTCTCGGTAAACACTCCAGACATCGACTGCGCGGAAGAAACGGCGATAGCCCTGGCGGCCACTACGGTCCAGCGAGAGGAAGATCAAATCACAATCATCACCGACTCGCAAACAGCATGTAGAAATTACCAAAAGGGCCGCATTTTCAAACAAGCCCTGAGCATCCTCGAAAAACGAGGCAATGTTCCAGAACTGTAAATTCTCTGGGCCCCGGGACGCGACTCCCCGGTGGGTAATGTAGCGGTTAATGGCGCTGCTCGAGATCACATTATCCCGGCTATCCCACCGGGTTCACGAGCACCGGTACACCAACAAGATAGCGTCCCGAAAAGATACGCCTATATCCTGAGCCACTACAGACTGGGTAGGAGTATCTATCCACCCTCGCATCCCAAGCTGACAAGAGAAGAGGCAGTGATCTTCCGAAAACTACAGAGCGGCACATTCCCGCACGGCACCCTGCTACACGCCATGTATCCTACGAGCTATAATCACAAATGCGCCTTCTGCTCTACGCCCGATACCCTCTACCACATGGTATGGGAATGTCAACAAAACCCATCGACAACGCCCATCACCAGACCAACCGTCGAGCAGTGGGAGGCCGAGCTGTCAAGCTCGAGCCTTGAAGACCAGCATCGCCTCGTGAGCAGGGCCAAGCTATCGGCTCAGGGCCACGGCATCCTGGACTAGGGACGCTGCCCACCTCGGACGATTTTACCGTCGGCTCAGTTCTACTAATAAAGTTTATTCCTCCTCCTCCTCCTTTCAGGGTCACTCAGGAGAAGAGGAATGTTAAATCTTATTATGAATAATGCAGGACATGCGGCCCCAGTGTCTCCGATACAGCATTGAAAATCAGAAGCTCAAATAACACATCCTCATGTCTGACCTTGTTGATGCGATCTCAAGCCGGCGGGGCTGGGCTGCGATCTCAAACCGGCGGAAGGGAGTTCACGTAAACGCCGTCGGTTGAACTCAAGCTCAAACCACTCGCGGCAGCATCACGTACAGCAATTCAGCCCGGATACCTTGACACGACTCCTTTGCTCCGATTCTATTCCACGCTTACTACGCTGAGTGGCCAATCCCGATGATACCATCTGCACGGCTTGCAGAGAAGCAATGAAGAAAGGAAAAATAAAAAGAATCATTACGAAATAGGTGTCGTGACGAGCGAAATACGACACACCGACCTGCCATCGAAGTCAGTAAAGCGAGAGAGGAGAATTCGTCAGAGCCTTGGAGGCAGCACGACGCACGTTGTCTCTAACCTGGCAGCGCCGCGACCACAGCTTCCACCGCTTCCAGCGTGCGTCCGCCGACCACAACGCGGGCTCCTTTCTCCGCCAGCACCCGACAGACGGCGCCACCGATGCGTCCTCCTCCACCAGTCACTATGGCCAGGTGGCCAGACAGGGCTGCTCCTCCTCCTGTGGACATCTGCGGCTTGCCCCCGTGTGCATAAATTGTCACATCAGCTCACCATTGCACATGATCAACGCGTCTACGAAAGGGCGCACACATATCGTACATTGTCAACATGATGGTGTGCGTGGGGTGTTCAATGCGAGCGATGAAAATAAAAAGAAACTACAAAAGACACATTAGAATACCTGGCGATTCTACGGCAGCCTTCGCTCAAATGTGCAGTCACTAATCTACTATCCCTACAATCACGAGTTGAGAAATAAATAAATAAATCTTGCCTACAGCGAATCTTCACCCACATCAAAGAAAGATTGGCACGAGTTAACATAGGTGCGCCCAAAGTCAGAAAATTAGCCCATTGACGATCAATCGTCTATTGAAGCGACTGCGTAAAGTCAGTGTTTATTGAAAAGCCACTAAGTGCTTAAACGTGTCTTTGTTTGGGCAGGGCTAGGAACCATGTCCACAGATAGAGGACGCCTATCTCGTCGGTCGAAGGGGCTGCATAATATTTTTCGCTGGGCTTGAGTTACTGAGACAGTAGATGTACCAAAGAACGTACCAACGTTTCAATGCGGTAATATTATGTACTATTAAGAATATTTGTATGCTGCTTTGTATATGTCACTGGGTGCATAGCCACGCATTTGGAACATGCATTAATGAATTGCCTTACTACATACCTATGGCATTTCATTTGCAAGATAAGTGACAAGCAGTTACGAAAGTAACTGCAGTCACTAAGTGACTGCCCCAAATACTGTATGAATCCCTATTGTATTCAGGAGTAGGCTGATAACTCTCACCTCCTTACAAATATCTAGGAGTGAGAACAACTTTCTTTTTTTAAAATTTATTTTCGTAAGAACGAAATGCCGCTGAAGGGCGTGGACGACCCAAATACAACATGGACTCTGTCCTCGCAGCTACATGTCTTCGCAATGGGTGAACATGCTCAATTCAAGGTAGCACCATAATATAATTCTGATTATACGTTAGGGAACTACAAAAACGAGCTATTTCCTGAGACCGGTTAGTTATACGGAAGCCCAGACACTTATAGCTGTCGACGAACTAAAGGCGACAACCGTTAAAATCATAACACTGAGATGTCCGACTCATTAAAAATTAGCCAGCACAGCACACAGTTGCCTGCAAAGAGTCCTAGATTAGAAGTAACAGGAGCAGGCAGATCATTAATATAACGAAAAAAGAAGACGCCCAAGAACAGACCCCTCTGGAACACTCGATGTTACGTAACATAATTTAGAGCCATGATCATTAAACGACACATACTGCGTCCTATGCTGCAACAATAAATCTATTTAAGCAAGCTACAGTCAAGATTGATTGCGCTAAGTTTCAGTAATAGTAGTCGATGTGAGACGGTGTCAAAAGCTTTTGCGAGTCAATCACTTAGGATAGATATAAAGCAGAAGACAAATCATTACTAAATGTTAATAATGGAGTGTCCCAAGATCAATGTTTACGAAAACCACGCTGCTGTGACGTAAGAAAAAAGCTATTAGACTGCAGCAAACTAATAAGGTTGATTGGCTTGCATAGAATCGAAGTTAACGAGATCGGCCGGTTGTTTAAGCAGTTATGAACATCACCACACTTGTGGACTGGGATCACCTTCACCGCCTTCCACTCGTCCGACAGTGTTTACTCTTCAAGGAGTGAGCGAAGGGATATGACAAGAAAGCAGATCAATACGCTACAGTACTCATAAGAAATTTATTATTTATAAGATCAGCGCCAGTCGAAGAGGACAATTTAGCCATTTTAAAGAAATTGCATATCTCATCGACGTCAATTGCAACCGGCTCTATTTCAAGGTACGTAAAGGCACATGAGAACTTGGAAGCATGTGTTTGAGCGTGAGAAAAAGATACCGGGAATGTTCTCAATAAACTAAATTATGAATTATATTTATCAGTTCTCAAGTCAGCAATTATGATGACTTGGATAGACATGCGAAGCAGATATCTTCTAATCATAGTTGTGGCAAAGCTGCATTTTTTCTTATAGACAATGGACCAATAAACTCGGAAAAACCTCCCGAAAAATAACTACTCATCGCTAAAGAAAATTGGTAGAACGCCCAATCATAAGTTAGTGGTAAAAACTGAAGACAGGTTACAGTTGCAAGAAAAAGGATCCAGGTCAAAATTTTTTGCGTACCACTAGGTGCTGGAAAATCAGGTAACGTGCAGGTGGACTTCACAGCAGCTCGAGCGGCGACAAAAAGTTATGTCCGTGCAGCGCACTTTAAATATTGCATTGTACCCACTACTGCAGGTGGCAATATAACTGGGTCATAAACTCCAGTATCCCTGCCAAACGAAAGTGGCGGATGGACTGAGCAAGAGTATCGATTCACCAGAATCCAAACTCCAGCCATGCATGGAAATAAAGCCAGAGCATGTATAATATTTCGCCCTTCCTAATTGCAGATAGAGCATATTTCCGGCACAGATTTGTCGCATAGCAATGCAGCTGCGAAAAGCCTGCGTGGACAAATATGCACAGACGCTCTCTCATCCATGTCCACTTTCAGCTGTCAGACGCCGCCTCCTCATAAAAGTGACATTTCCTGGAAATCTGCTAAACGCACAGGCCACTCGATTTTCCGTGAGCTTTTCTTCTGCATCCAAGTCTTGCGTTTTTACAAGGGGCGTAGCCAGGGCGGGGTGCCTATGGGGCTTCAGCCCCCTCCTCCCCCCCCCCCCCGCCCGGAAATTTTTTTGTGCTGTCATGCACCGCCGACCAAAACAACCCCCGGAGCCGTAAATCATTCTGGATATTGTTTAGAATGTCTTTCACGCTAGAAAAGACACATACATTTCAGCGCGAACATTGCGAACTCGGGCTGGATTTCGTGGCAACGCCCATGCACCTGGACAGACAGACAGAAAAACTTTATTGATAGCGAGTGAGTTTGGACTCCTCAGGGTCCCTGGACCACCGCACGGTCCCGCACTACGTTGAGACGTTCATGCTCCTTTTTTTCATGACGTCGGCAGCCCGAGCCACCGCAGTAAGCTGTGATGTCGGGTCCGTAGACGAGAGCAGGACCTCCCAGTCCTCCCAGCTTGAGATGGCGGGCTGTCCCTGCGGGGGAGGATCGGCAGGGCAGCCAAAGAGGATGTGGGAGAGTGTGGCGTGAGCGTCTCCGCATAGGGAGCATGTAGGGGAGATGCCACAGTAGTGGGATAGCAGCTGAGGGGATGGGAGAGAGCGGGTCTGGAGGCGTCTCCAGAGGATCTGTTGGGAGTGCATCAGGGAGGGGTGGGGAGGAGGGTAGGTCCGACGGTCCAAACGGGGTATTTGCGTGAGCTCAGCAAAGCTGTGCACCCGCTCCCTCGAGAAACCCGGATCGAGGCTGTCCTGAGCCCGGCAAATTAAACCTCGAGCCAATTTATCGGCAGCCTCGTTCCCGGGGTTCCCAGAGTGAGCCGGCACCCACCGGAGCTCAACCCTGCGTGGTAAATTCTGGGTGGGGATGTTCAACAAGTTCCAGGCAGTGTTGTGAATTCTGCCTCTGGCCAAGTTGGACAAAGCTGTCTTTGAATCGCTAAAGATGTATTCAGCATCCGAAAGGGCAAGGGCTAAGGCGATGGCGGTCTCCTCTGCTTCCTCAGGTGTAGAGCCCGAGGGAAGCTGGTGAGTTAGGGGTCGGGGTAAGGTTGGGTTTTAAGCAACTGCTACAGCTTCATGCGTTGTACATGCGGCGTCTACCCAGATGGCTTTCTCGACTTATCCGTAATACTTGTGGAGGGCATTTGCGCGAGCTACGCGGCGACCGATGTGATACTGGGGATGGACGTTTCGAGGAAGGGGTTTCACTACAAGGGGTGCATGAATGTGTCGCGGAATGGCCATAAGGGTTGACTGATTAGCGGTTATGTTGATGCGAAGGGAGGCGAGGATATGGCGGCCAGTGGCGCTCGCGGCAAGTCTTAAATACTGCGTCTGAAGGTGCGCCTCAACTAGTTCAGGAAGCGTGTTATACATGCCTAGTGCAAGGAGTTTGGCTGTGCTAGTACTGCGAGGTAGGTTGAGGGCTGCCTTAGTTGCAAGGCGGATCATGGCGTTCACGCGCTCGGTTTCCGTGCAGTTAAGCTTGAGATATGGTGTGGCGTACAGAATGCGGCTAAGCGTAAAAGCATGTACAACTTTCATGTTGTCTGCTTCGTCTAAACCCTTGTGCAGGGAAGATACGCCGCGTAGAAGCTGCAACACTGATTGCGTGGAGGCCTTGAGTGTTTTAAGGCTATGGTCATTGCGTCCGGAATCCTGCAGGTAGAGGCCAAGGATGCGCAGGGTGGGAGTGATGGGGATGGGGGATCCTTGTAAAGTGATTTGGATGGGTGAGTTAGCGACAGCTTTTGGTCTAATTAGGAGGAGCGCGGACTTAGAGGGGGAACACTCGAGTCCGATAGATGACACGTGAGCGGAGTTCGTGTCGACTGCTAATTGTAGAGTTTCCTCAATTTCCCCGTCTGAGCTATGAGTAGTCCATGCGGTAATATCATCAGCGTACAGAGTATGCTTTAGGTGGGGGATGAGATTGAGCTTCTGGGCAAAGGGGATGAGAGTAATGTTAAATAGAAGGGGGGAGAGGACCGCGCCTTGCGGGGTTTCAAATTCACCCAGTGTATAAGAGGGTGTGCTGAGCTGATCAATGAGCAAGGAGGCAGTGCGTCCAGAGAGGAAGGCGCGAACATAGTTGTAGGTCTTAGGGCCTACCTGTAGTTCCTGCAGTTTCCGTAAGATGGCAGCGTGTCGAATTCTGTCAAATGCCTTAATGAGGTCAACCACCAGGATGGCTTTAGTAAGATGGGGGACGGTATCATCGAGCACATCGTGCGTAAGTTGAAGTAGGGCATCCTGCGCAGATAGATGCGCACGAAAGCCCACCATACTGTGTGGGAAAAGGTGATTTTCTTCCACGTACGTTGTCAGTCGGGCAAGGATTACGTGCTCAAAGGTCTTGCTGAGACATGATGTAAGAGAAATGGGGCGGATGTTCTCGAGGGTGATGGGCTTGTGGGGTTTTCGGATAAATATAATTTTGCTATGCTTCCAGGAGGCAGGGAGGGTACCTGCCTCAAAGCACTCGTTAAAGTAGGTAACGAGGTGAGATATGGAGTTATCATCAAGATTTCGGATGGCAGCATTCGTAATTTGATCTTCCCCGGGTGTGGTATTGCGCAATTTCAATACCTTGGCGTCAGATCCTGACGTCAAGGTGTGGTTGGGGTGAGCCCGTGTACTGGGGATGTTTGCAAGGAGGACCTGGGGTGGCATAGGCGCATTTCACCTGCGCGAGGAAGGCGTCGGTGTCCTGCCGATGATTATGAGTGAGGCGGCGAATGCTAAGACGCGTCTGAGGTTTAGATTGCGTGGGATCGAGCATATGGCGTAACAGGTGCCAAGCGCGTGTTGTGGAGAGATTGCCTCGGAGGCCATCGAAAACCTGAGCCCAGTTAGCTTTGCAAATAGTGGCACTATGGTGTTCTATTTGGGATTGAAGCTGGGTGAGTTTGAGTTTTAGTGTCTTGTTGTGCTTTTGAGTTCTCCACCTTCGCGTTATGTTCTCTTGAGCTTCAAGAAGGTGGGCGAGCTTACTGTCGATAACGGGGGGGTGTCTGGGGTAGTATCGAGCATTTGGGTATGTTGGCGAATGTCTTTCTGTAACTGAGTAGTCCAGGTGTCTAGGTCGAAGGGGCCCTGTGCTGGCTGCGCTTGCCTAAATTTACGGAGCTCATCCCAATTAGTGTGCCTAGCGGTAAATTTGCGCTGAGGTCGGCGATAGTTCACCGCTATGCGAATCAGGTGGTGGTCGCTGCCTAGTGTGGCTTGCGTTCTTTCCCACTGTAGGTGAGCCAGGTTTCTACCAAGCGTGAGGTCTGGGCTAGTATCGGCAGGAACACTGTTACCAACCCGCGTAGGTAGGCTAAAATCATTAAAGAGGGTCAGGTGAAGTAATAGCGTATTATTGTATAAAACTGTGCCTCTGTGGTTCGTGCTTCGATAGCCCCAGTCCCCGTGAGCGCAGTTAAAGTCACCGGCAACCAGCAGGGGGTTTGATCCGGCCATTTGGGTTGCGGATTTGAGGAGTGGAGCAAGTAGGTGAATCGGCTGTCGTGGGAGGAGATATCAGTTAAGCATGAACAGGGGAGACTGTGCAGGGGTGTGGGAGGGAGGGAGGGAAAACTTTTGAGTCTTTCGAGAGTTTCGCGGTTATGAGGTCTCCGTCGTCTTCATCTTTTTGGCGCTGGCGACTGGAGACTTCTCTTCAGCAAGGGTGGGCCCCTATTCCAGGGCTCCACTGAGTCGCGCTGCATCGCTCGCGTGCTGCACTAGGGCCCTTTGGGCCGTGAGCTCGCTGCTGGTGAGCCGACTCTCCCATTGCTCCGCACTCGGGTGTTCGTGTTTGTGGAATGCTTTGTTGCGTTCGCACTCCCAGGTGATGTGGTAAAGTGTAGGTTTGGCACCGCACCAAGGGCAGGTGGCCCTGTATTGCGTCGGAAACATCTTATTAAGCACGTGTAAGTTGGGGAAGGAGTTTGTCTGTAGTCTGCGCCAGCTGGTCGCTTCCTCCTTTGAGAGGTCTTTGTGTCGTGGCGGATATCTAATTCTAGTTCCTCTATGTAAGTTTAGGGTCTCTGCGTATCCCCCCTCGCAAGCCTGTAGGTGGGTCTCCGGGGCATTCGACCACCCAGCTCGGAACGCTTCACCTCGAGCTAGGCTGTCTGCCCTTTCGTTCCCCACTATGCCTACGTGACCCGGGATCCAGATTAGTTTGTGTCGGGGCTTTTCCTTCTCGGCGGAGGTGGCTCCGCTGAGTATTCTGAGGGCAGTTTTGCTGATTCTGCCTCTCGTGTAGTTTCTGCACACCTCTTTTGAGTCCGTCAGTATGTTGAGAGATCGGCCTGTTCTATAACCTTCCGCTGCCGCCAGCGCTACGGCAATCTCCTCGGCCTCCGCTGTGCCAGCGACCTTTGCTGTGGCATACGTGATCGGGTTTCCTTCCCAATTAACCACTACCGTCGCGGCTACGCGTTCTCTTCCGTGTGGATATACGGTGGCGTCCGTGTATACTGTATTGTCTAGCTGGGCTAAGGGGTGTGGGGTAAAATTTCGATGAAGGTGTGAGCAATAGGGGAGGTAACGTCGTGTTCCGCGTAATGCAAGGTGTTACAGACGTATGTAACCACCCGAGGAAGATCAGTGGAGTCAGAGGGGATAACAGCGTATCCTGGCAGTTGCCTGCAAACATTGGCATCCTGGATAGCGATAATGTCTGGTGGGGACAAAGAATTGGTGGGGACAGAATCTGCTGTAGAGGGTCGCGCTTTCGCCGAAAGCCCCTGCAATTCCATTGAATAATTTGTAAGGAATTATGGTCCCTCGGAGGAGCCATGTTGAACGGTAGCGGGGCGAAGGAGGCGTGCAGAAGGTGGGAGTGCGGGAGAACAGGCCTCTGAGAGTCCAGGCATAAGGTTAGCTAAACGCTCCTCAACCTTGGCCATTACGCTAGATATGACCCTATCTATTATACCGGTAATGGTAGCTTCAATCATAGTCTTGCACTGTGCTGTGACCTGCGCAGTAATGCGCTCTTTGAACTAGGATTCTAGGTTTTGGGCGAGGTCCTGAAATTTGGCTTCCAGGTCTATAGGTTGGACTGGGCTCTGATCAGGCCTCCTCTTTTTCTGAGGAGGTTGGTTGGACGGGGTGGATGAAGAAGATGGAGATGGTGGAGTGGGGAGTAGAGCAGGGGTGGAGGTAGAGAGGGCTGCCTTGAGCTGCCTTACCTCATCCCGCCGAGTCTTCACGTCCGAGTCCTAGGAGGTCATGATTTTCGTCTTGGCAACCTTGGAAGCCCATGTAGAGGTAGAATGGAGGGTCGTGCTAAGCGGGGGAAAGTCCTTCTTGGTAGGGAACTTTGTCTTCTGGGGCGGTGGGCTAAGTCGTTTGGTGGCGGCATTTCTTGCCTTGCACGAGCCGGTGCCCGTGAGGTGCCGCCCCCCACAGACAATGCAAATCAGGATGCAGGAGGGAACACCTTGCGGCTCATGCCTATCGCCGCACCGCGGGCAGAGACCACTCTTGGGGTGGGGGCACACATCGTGTCTGTGGCGCGGTCGACGACAGTTTGTGCACGCGTCTGGACTTCCCTTGTACGTCGTGCATCTATGCACTACACTCATGTAGCGTATGGTGTGAGGGACTGGGCCATGCGCAAACGTGATCAATATGGAAAGGGGCCTACCCATTCTGCGGGCTGCGATGATATCAGCTTCCGGGTTGCGAGTGTGGAGGTCTTGTAGCATCTATACCGGTGTTTCCGCCCAGTAGGCTTGCGAGATGACTCCGCGCGCCGCAGCGGGCGGCGGTGCGATCTAGGCGGCGACGGCATAACTGGTTTCTTGAAGGACCACTTCCTTGATTTGGTCGAGGTGAAGGGCCGTTGACTCGTGAGGTGTAGCGACCATGAAGGTGTTATTCGTTGGGTGAATCCGGAGGTGAAACTCTCCTAGGTCCTGGTCAGCGGCGGTGACTCGCAGAGCTTTCATGAGTGACTGCGCCATGGCTCCGTTCAAAGCGAGGCCTCCTCTTGGTCGGAAGACTACCCTAATAGTGCCGGGAGGGAGTAAAGCAAGTTGCTTACTTCGCAATGCGATTGCTTGCGTCCCGCGCAGCTATTGTTGTTGAGCACGGTATGTCGGCTTGAAGGTCGCAGGGGCAGTGTCGGCCGGAGCATCAACGCCAGGCTTATCTCGAACAGGGGCTGCATGAGGAGGCACAACCAGCGTTTCCGGGCTTGGTTTGCCTCCCTTGTACGCGCGGAGTATCGTGGTCCATTCACTGGGTCATAACGTTGTCGGGTCGAGGTCTTCGCCCTTCGTTTGCACCTCCATGGCTGTTGGGGGTGTGTGCGCTACCAGTGATTGGCCTATCCTCTAGCGAGGCAAGACCCAGTGCGGCGGCTGGCCAGGAGCAGACTTTCCGACATCGATACGGTACAAAAAAGGTTCGGATGCAGGTTTAGCGGTCGGCAGCGGCGCAAACGGAGGGGATTCGCGCGTGTTCCGTGGTGACTGGCACACACAGCGCACGGCACCTCAGGAGGCCCGGGCGGGGGGCGACGGGCAAAGCTCGAGCCTCGGGAGGCCCGGGCAGGGGGCGACGGGCAAATCTCACGTCGGATCGGTTCGGAGTGGGCGCCGACGGCACGTCCGTTCACTTCGGGTGGCTGTGGTCGAGTCTACACCTGGAGTCACACAACGCAAGGAGCTCCATCCAAGCACAAAGTTTCAAGGGTGTTCTGATGGCGAGCGGGCTCGTCGCGGCATCTCGCGGAGGCCGCGGAATCCACGGAGCGCGTGGATTTCAATTTTGAAACCTAATGGTTATAAGGTTCTCATAAACCTTTGATGTAAAAGGTGCACTGACGTTTCCAAAGCCGTGCTTTAGATTTTAGACCCCGGAACTTTGCGGGTTTAATGTTCTAAAAATTTCACGCCAAAGGTGCATTGAGTTTTCTAATGTCGTAGATCGGACCATACAACGAGACAAGCCAAATCAACACACGCAGCGATGTCCGATGAGACGAAGCGTTGTGGCTGTTCATTTGTGCCGTCGTGTTACAAAAACAAATATCAACATCTTTTTTCCGTGCCCCAAATCATCTACTCGAAAACACTAAAGCCAGCAAACGTAACTACGTTATTATTCTTATTCTTTTTTTTGTAGATTGACTTTTATTCGCGAGGGCACATTGAGCATCTTCAATTTTCTTGTTCTCGCTACCCGTGGGCTGCGAGAGCCAGCCAGAGCCTATACGTTTTTTTCGCGCTGCCCCGACCACCGCGCGACCACTTTGGTGCGCGTTCGTTTTTCTGTGGCCGAGTGCATTTTCGCATGGCAGAGTTTTAGACGCTGTCCGGCTAGCAGACGAGAAAAAGAAACAATGGTCGCTCACCGCCATCATTTTGGGGACTCGACGGATTGCAATGCGCTAGTTTGAGCGCAACCTCTCCGGAAAGTCTTGTCTCGCCGGTGCAGTATACCGGGCAGTATGCATATGGTTCTCTATGGACCAAGTGTCTCACGTTTTCTTCGATATTCCTTAGGTAGCCACATCAGGCGCCCAAAGAAGGCATTCAATTGCGACCAATGTGCTTTTCATGGGGCTTTTTTTTGTCATTTCGGTGCCCCCGCCACACATAAGAAAAAAAAAAGACATTGTTGCGGCGCAGTGAATTGTCCCATAGTGAAAGTTCGATTTTAGTTAGTTAGTTAATTCGGGTTTAATGGCGCAAAAGCGACTAAGGCCATGCTGCGCCAGTCACAGGACTGTATAAGATCTAATGTTAAGGTAGTTATAGCTGTGTTACCTTAAAGTCGATGTAGATAATTGGTTTCACCTAAAAACTGGAACAGGTTGGTGAATGGCACTAGTGGCTCATCGCCTAATAATAAAGCAGGGTGCAGAGGTATATGTAAGTGATACAAATTTTTGAAATGTTTCCGTCTCTGTGTTTCAGTGTGTGGGCATGATATAATGATGTGGGTTACTGTGAGTGTTTCGTGACATTTCTCGCATGTTGGTGGACTTTCATTTCGAAGTAAAAAATTGTGTGTTAGATGCGTGTGTCCAATTCGAAGTCGACATAACATTACCTCATAGAATCGTTCTTGGTGAGTGCACGATTTCCACTCGCGAAGCAGGGGTTTAGTTATATGTAGTTTGTTATTTACGCACGAGTTCCATTCTTGTTGCCATTTTGATGCTAGGGCCTTACGAACCGCTCTGATGCTGTCTTTATATGGAAGTGTTATGTGTGTGATGCTTTTGTGCTCTGCCATGGATGCGCTTCTATCTGCAGCTTCATTCCCTGCTATCCCAACATGGCTTGGGACCCAGCAGAATCGTATGGTTCCTTCGTATTTCTTGTTAAACACTATGTTTAAGATATCCCCAAGCAGGGGTTCAGACGCGGAGCTTAAGTTAAGGGCTCTTAGGGCACTTAACGAGTCGGTATAAATAACAGCATTCTTCTGCTTGTCGGAAGTAATTTTTTTAACTGCCATCCATATCGCATAAACTTCGGCGGTAAAGACTGAAGAAAAATTATTTATGCGAATGCTATTTTCCCAATATTTTGTTACGATCCCGACACCTACGTATTCTTGTGTTTTAGAGCCGTCAGTGTGAAATTCTATGTAATTTTTATATTTTTCTTGGATGGCTCGGAACTCCTGTATTATATGCTCTTGTGGAATGTCTTTTTTCTTTATATGTGTTAATGTCCAGTCACACAGCTGTGTGAAATTGCACCACGGGGGCAATCTTGGTGGCCTTTCGGCAACCTGCAGGGCTTCGGGAGGAACATCATAGGTCTGACAATATTGTTCGTGTCTTAAGATGAGTGGCCGAATTATGTTTGGTTTATTTGTGTAGTGTATTCGTGATGGGCACTGTGTTACGATGTTGTAGCATATATGTTGTGGTGATGACCGAATTTTTAGTACATAGCAAAGTGTAAGTTGCGCTCTGCGGTGCTGTAATGAAGGCTCATTAGCGTCAACGTATAAACTTTGTACAGGCAATGTCCTGTAGGCACCGCTCGCCAGTCGTAGGCCAAGATTGTGAACTGGATCAAGTCGCTTAATGTAGGACTGCCTAGCTGCACCATAAACTACACTACCGTAGTCGAGGATGCTACGTACGAAGTATCGGTATATACGTAGTAGACATGTTCGGTCAGATCCCCAGTGCTTATGTGATAAAACCTTTAGGATATTTAGCGCTTTGTTTGCTTTAATTTTGGTTGCGTTAATGTGGGCCAGGAAGTTCAGTTTAGTGTCAAACGTTACGCCTAGAAATTTATAGTGTTCTTTGACCGGTAGCATTGTACCATACACTGTAAGACCTGGAGTACACTGTAACCCTCGCTTCTGGGAAAAGAGAACTGTAACAGTTTTTTGTGTTGAGAACCGGAAACCATTTTTGTTAGCCCATTGTGTAAGATTATTTATCGTTATTTGTAGTTGTCGTTCACAGGTGGGTAAGCTTGAGGCGCGGCAAGCCATTTGCAAATCGTCGACATATATTGAGTGCATAACAGATGATGGGATGATCTTATTTACCGAGTTCATTTTGACTATGAAGAGCGTCGTGCTCAGAATGCAACCTTGTGGAACGCCATTTTCTTGTGTGAATGTTTGCGAGAGTGTTGTGCCGAGACGTACTTGAAATGTTCGGTTTGACATGAAATCGTATAGACAATTTAGCATTCTTCCGCGAATTCGCATGTCAGCCAGGTCTCTCAAAATTCCGAATCGCCATGTGGTATCATATGCCTTTTCAAAATCAAAGAAAACCGCGAGGCAGTATTGCTTGTGAAGAAACGCGTCACGGATTTCTTGCTCTATTCGCACGAGATGGTCAGTGGTGGAACAGCCCTTTTTGTATCCGCACTGGTGTTTGTCTATTAGGTTTCTTGTTTCTAGGATGAATGTGAGTCTTATGTTTATAATGCTCTCATAAGATTTGGCTAGGCAACTTGTTAGTGCAATGGGTCTATAGCTGCTAGGGGATGTAGCGGGTTTACCAGGTTTTAGAAAAGGAACTACCACTGCTTTTTTCCAATCTGTGGGCATTACTCCAGACTCCCATATCTTATTGAAAAATTTAAGAAGTGCCCCTACCGATGCTTGGGATAGGTGTGCCAGCATTGTGTAGTGCACACGGTCAGGGCCTGTTGCCGTTTTTTTACCAGCAGAGAGAACTCTGTTCAATTCGTGTATTGTGAGGGGTTTATTGTACATTTCAGCTGAAGCCCCAGTGGTAGGCAGCCTCTCTTTCTCAGCCGATTCTTTATATTTTAAAAATGTATTTGTATAGTTTGCTGAGCTGGATATGTTATGAAAGTGTTCACCTAATAAGTTGGCCTGGTCCTGTAGTGCTGTTTGTGTGCCTGGACATGTAAGTAGTGGTATAGTGTATGATGAATACTCTCCTCTAAATTTCCTCACCTGGTCCCACATTCGTTTTGATGTGACTGTACTATTGATTGAAGATATGTATTTTTGCCATGATAATTTTTCTGCATTTCTTCGAATATATCGTGCTTTGGCTTTGGCCTGTTTGAAATTTAGAAGATTGTTATAAGTGGGGTACCTTCGTAGGATTCCCCAGGCCTCATTTTGTTCTTTTTTGGCTTTAGTACATTCGCTTGTCCACCAAGGATTTAGCTTTTTGCGCACAATACCGGAAGACTGCGGTATCGCCTTTTCTGCCGCTGTGATTATGACTTCAGTGATTTTTTTATTAAGTTCTTCAATACTGAGCTCTGACGAAAAGACATTTTCCAGTTTCGCGTTCTGTATAAAAACCTGCCAGTCCGCGAGCTGTAATTTCCATCGGCGTGGTCTAGTTACTAGGGTTTGTGGTGAAGATAGGTGTTTCATGAGTGCGGGTAAATGGTCGCTGCCATATGATGTGTCGAGAGCTTCCCATTTAAAATCAGTGAAAAGAGAGGGTGAACAAAAAGCTAAATCTAAACAGCTAAAAGTGCGGGAAGTCGGTGAGAAATAAGTTGGCGTACTTGAGTTTAAAAGACAGATATCGTTTGACAGAATAAAATCTTCAACGAGTTGCCCTCTTTGGTCAGTTTTGACACTGCCCCAAAGAGTACAATGAGCGTTAAAATCTCCTACCAAGATAAATGGTTCCGGTAACTGATCTGTTAGATTTTCTAACTCTTTGATAGTAAAATGTGTGTGGGGTGGAATATATAGTGAGCAAATGGTGATTGTTTTGTAGGATAGAATGGTGACAGCTATGGCCTCTAAAGATGTATTTAATGGGACATTTCGGGTGGGAGTGCCGCCCTGCACGACTATAGCCACTCCACCTGACAACCGGTGGGAACAATCGCGGTCCTTTCGGACAACGGTGAAGCCTTTAAGGAATTGAGTGTGTTTAGGGCCTAAGTTTGTTTCCTGTAGGCAAAATGCGACTGGCGAAAAGTTATTTGTTATGTCTTTTATGTCACCTAAATTGCGAATCAGTCCTCTACAATTCCAATGCACGATAAAAGCCATAGTGGCAGAATTGAGAATGGTAATTTACATATATGTGCTAAGTAACTGTAGGTGACATTTGTTAGTGGGAATATGCTATAGGAAGAGCGGTAACCGTTCAGGTTACCGGTCCCTTTGTTCGCGTAGTTATTGTGAGTTTGTCTTTCTTAGTGCGCTCCAGGGAGCGCTGATGTTTTGGCGTCAATGACGCCGGAGTTTTCGTGTCGACATCCATAACCTTCTCCGAGGCGCTGGATGATCGAGAACCGGGCGCTGATACGCGCGTCTCAGGCCTGTGAGTTCGATTAAGCCTGGGGCCCTGTGGGACCGGGCTCTGCAGGCCCGTCTGTGATGATGATGACGGAGCAGCGCTGGCTGCTGCCACCAAGGGGACGGATGGAGTTACTACTGGGCCACTGACTGCGGTCCCTGTAGACTCCTGAGACCACTGCGGTGCTGTCCCCTGCCGCACCGCACTGGCGTAGGTTGTTAGAGGTAGGTGTGCTAGTTTCTTTCTTGCTTCATAAAAGGAAATCTTCTTTTTCACTGTGATTGCAATTATCTCTTTCTCTTTCTTCCAGCAGGGGCAATATCTTGAATATGCTGGATGCTCTCCTTTGCAGTTTGTGCAGTGTGGAGCAGCATTGCAGTTCTCCGACTGATGGTCATTGGCACTACACTTTGCACATGTCGATTTACCTCTGCATGATTGCGATGCATATCCGAATCTCTGGCACTTAAAACACCGCCTCGGGTTCGGGATATATGGTCTTACGTTGATCTTAAGATAGCCTTCATCAAGTGTAGTAGGTACAATACTGGTACCAAAGGTAAGTATAACGTGTTTGGTCGGGATTTGTTCGTCATTTCTTCGGAGAGTTATTCTTTGAACCTTGATTACATTTTGTTCTTGGAAACCTTCCAGGAGTTCTTCATCGCTCAGGTTTAGGAAATCTTCTTCTGATATTACGCCTCTGCTTGTGTTAAGTGAACGGTGTGCTGAGATTGTGACTTTGATATCTCCGACACAGGTGAGATCAGCGAGCTTTTCAACTTGATCTTTGGTTTTGAGTTCAAGGAGGAGGTCCCCACTTGACATCTTTGAAGCTTTGTATTGTTTTCCGATTTTTTCTATTAGGCATTTTGCTATTAGGAATGGGGATAGTTTCCTCATTGGTAGAGATCCTTCACTGTGGATCACATGGTAGCGTGGGAACGTTTCTGCGTTGGTTTTCAAAGTGAAATCGAAGATTGCTTCGGTGCGCCCTCTTTTGTAAGGACGATCTGCAAGGGAGGGGAATGCATTTGCCATGTATTCTTAGAATATTCAGCGGCGATGGTAGCCACCCACCACCGAGAACAACAAGGGGACGTTACGAGGTTAGGAACATACCTGTAGACGTCAGCTATACAACGCCGCTATAACCTAATATATGTACCCAAGGCTGGGTAGATACACACGGTTAACCCTTGCCGCCAGGAAATACGGAAGTAATTAGAAGTGAAGAGAAGACAGGAAAGATGGAAAAGTGGGAGAGAAAGACGAAGATTGGAGAGGAGGACAGGAAAAGGCGACTGCCGATTTCCCCCGGGTGGGTCAGTCCGGGGGTGCCGTCTATGTGAAGCAGAGGCCAAAGGGGTGTGTTGCCTCCGCCGGGGGGCCTTAAAGGTCCAGACACCCAGCATTGGCTCAACCCCCAGGATCCCCCTTTCCCCAGACACGGCTAAGCCGCGCACGGCTACACGCGGGAGGGGCCAACCCTCGTGTGCTCGGGTCCGTGGTGTCGCAACCCACCAAACGCCTGCTGACACAGACGCCCCTGCGGGGAAAGTTCGATTTTATTCTCTTGCGGAAAGAGATGAGTCGCGGGACGCTTGAGTTGCCGGATACTCTTATTATTCGATAGCAATTATATGGACACTCAGGCGCATCCCTGCCGTCATCGTCACCTTCATGTTCCGTACGAAGTCCAAGGGCGATAGCGTTATGACCGCGCGCCGCTTGCTGTATGTGCGAGTGAAAGCGTGATGGGGGGAAGGGGGAGGGAGCATGGGTCAGCCAACGATGGTGGCTCAGTCTTGTGTGCGCAAGAGAGAAAAGCGGGGAGGAGGCACGCCGGTTTCCGTCGCGCGTGATACCTCAGGGGAACTAGAGGGAGGGGTAATGTATGCCCAATATTTTGAACCATCGCGCTGCCTTGACTCATCTGATCCGGTATCACAATGAGGGTGACGACTTCTTGTCTGCAGTTGTGACTGGGGACCGATCATGGTGCCAGTACAACGAGCCTAAAACACGATGGTGAAGCTAATAGTGGAAACATTCAAATTCACCACTGCAAAGAAAACAAAGGCCGTCATTTCCGCCGGAAAGGTGTTGTTGACTTTTTTTGCGATCATCAGGGGCTATTACTGAAACAATTTGCTAAAGCTGGAGACACTATCAGTCGTTTCCGATATTGTGAAACGTCGGATCGGCTGCGTCTCGCAATCAAGAACAAACTACATCAAATTTGGCTAATGGGGTCATCGTGCTCCACGACAATGCTCGTCCTCACGTCACTGATTTGGTTAACACAAAACTTGGAAAACTAAAGTCGGAAATGCTGCAACAAGCGCCATACAGCCCAGACCTGTCGCCTTGCGTCTTCCACATTTTGGGGCAATTGAAAAAAAAAACTGCTCAAGGGAACCAGGTCCGTGTCGGACGATGACGTGAAAGAGTCAGTTACAGAATTCTTGAAGCAGCAACTGAAGGAGCTCTATGAGACATGAATCCCGCGACTAGTTAGTCAGTGGGAAAAATGTCTAGATGGTCATGGAGACTACTTTTAAATAAAGTGCACCGTTTGTCATATATTCGCATCGGCTAACTTTCATTTGACTCGCCCTCGTATATGTTGCGGGAGTCCTGCTGTCTATGTGTGCTATCTGTTGCGGCTATAATTTCGGTGCAATTAGCCACAATACATGACCGGTGGCAACTGCTCCCGCGCAATACTGTGGAATAAAGAACAGCGCCATAGAGATTCTTCCCTGGCCGTTGCATTTGTAAAAAATGTATACAAGGTTCTTCAATGACAAAATTTCATTAATATATTTGTCCGGAACTTTTTCATTTCATGGCCTTTACATTTTTTCATATCAGCGGCATGCCCTGCTTTGCTGGTTTCAAACTAATATAGTTCCAAAGTTCGTGTGATATTTTCTCTACTCATTGAGTAGAGGCAAAACGTGGAAGCATTGATATCAGTTATCTGGGGTACAATTTTTGGGACGTATGAGTATAGTATTCTTTCATCAAAAATACATAGTCTACTTCACAGTGCTTAGCGTTCAAATTCATTTGCAGCATATTTTTCAATGGTAATGGAGTTATTATTCATGTTTTTGATTCCTCGACAAATTCCATAACGAGGAGGCCGAGCTGCAACGTGAGCCCCTCCCCTCCCCCCCTTCAGAACGAAATTTCTGGCTAGGCCACTGCTTCTTACCTGTGTCTTATATAGCAGCTTTTCCTATATATGTAAAATCAAGCTTCCCATAATACTGATTCAGCGCAGTTATCCAGGCCGAAGGTACGACCTGCCGACATCCGGAATTTTCGATAGTTTTCCGGCTTCTGTAAAAGCAGGCACCTTGTTTTTCAAACTTAATTTACCTAATTCGCAGTTATCGCTAAGCGGCACAACTCGGCATTGAATGAAAGAATGAATGAATGAATGAATGAATGAACGAATGAATGAATGAATGAATGAATGAATGAATGAATGAATGAATGAATGAATGAATGAATGAATGACTGAATGAATGAATGAATGAATGAACCCTTGGTTGAAATAGTGATTTGTCACTCGAGTTGAAAAGGTCCCTTATTCCAGGAACCCTCTGGCCTAATCGCCCGCCGCGCCCGGGCGACGAGTTTGCGCTGGTCCACCAGGAATAGCTTGGAGGTCGCAGCCTGCCACGTTGCAGTGAGCAGGTTTGAGGCTGCGTCTTCTGTGGCTGGTTGTGTCGCTGTTATGCTCACTCCGGTATTTTTCCATTGCAGTGGAAGGTGTGCAGGGTGTCGGGTACGTTGCAATGTGGACAGGCTTAGCTGTATAGCGTCGGTTGCAAACGATGCATAAGATGCCATGGGTGAAGGTATTGCTTTGGAGCCACCTGTTGTCGGTGCCTTCGTTTCTAGTTAGTTTTCTATGTGGGGGAGGGTATACCCTGCGTGCAAGCCGACAGCTCTCCAGTAGTGCTTCGTAAGTTAGTGCTATGGGTACTGTTTCCTCCACTGATGCGGTTGGGTTGGACGCGTCTAGAATGGGGACGCCCGGTTGACGCTTGCGCAGGCCGCGGTGTGTTCCCCTCGCGTCCCTAGTGACCCTAGATTTTACGGATATTCTTGGGTTTTACGTGCAAAACAACGAAAATATTATGAAGCACGCCGCAGCAGGGAACTCGTTAATTTTGTCCACCTGGAGTTCTGTAACGCACACCCAGAGCACAGTACACGGGCGAAAAGCGGCCGGCTGGCACTAGATCCCGCGCCATCGGGCTTAGCAGTGCGAGCCCATAGTCACCACCACACTGGGTCGGCATTTTATGCCCTGAAATACAAAAGTAACTGGAACACCCATGTATTTCGGCGCACACTTTGGGAATGACTATTCCGAAAAGTGGTGTTCAGGAACTTCACTTCAAGTGCGTACGCAGTGTGAACTCACCGGCTGCAATTGGTGAATTGCTACCGCGAAGTGATTTTTACGTTAATTGGTGATTTTTCGCTAATTAGTCGATTTTTGGATTGCAACTTCTCGTATAATTAATGTCTGCCTCTTTGAGTATTCCAGATAAATGACTGGAATTATGCTGTCCCCAGAGGCGATCTTAAAAAATTCTGTATTGTTCAAAAAAAGGAGCGCCCGATATACGTCTGTGATAAGACGTTGTTTAAACGCCGTGGTGGCATAGTGGCCATGGCACGGCCCTCATACGCCCGAAGGCGCGGGATCAAATCCCCGCCACGGTGGCTGCATTTCCATTGGCACCTTTGTACAATTCACCTTTGTACAGTGCATTGTGGGCACGTTAAAAACCTAAGGTAACGAGCGTTCATTTGGGAGACCTCCGCTATACGGCAAGACTCATAATTACAAAGTGGTTTTGGCACGTAGACCCACAGAATCTAAGTTTTCTTTCAACAAGATGTTTTGCGTGATGACTGTGAAAGAGAACCGTCTTCGGTATTTGTTGACGAACGTGACGTAACAAGAAGTGCTGACGGCAACAACTCCAGTGAAACCAAACACCGACCGCTCTTTCACAAGCAAGAAGTGCAGCGTTTTCCACTAAACAGCGGCGTATCGAGGTTGTCGCCCTGATCCTCTGCTGCCTGACTGGGAAGTCAGACTGGTGCCCTATAACGTAAAACTATTCCAATATGTTTTTATTCCAATCTCCTGACGCCAAATTTCCGTAACCGCCGACGCAAGCATCGGGTGGTAATCCGCAAGGTTGTCTCAACAGACCAATCAAACACTCATCTCGTTCATAGGAGGTCACTTATGTTTGCAAGAAAACCGAATTAAATTGCCCACACTTAGCGGCCTGTCTTATCTAATTGGCTCACAAGAGGCGAGGAGCACGCTCAAGTGGAGATGGATTCAATGGGGCCGAGCCACTACACTGAAAATCGGCAAGCGGATGAAGAGGGTAGTGCCAGCGTCTGTGATTGGTCCGCTTTCCCTTACTTAGCTTACAGTGGCTCGTCGACAATCGCGGCGGCATGCAACAGAAGCTTAAGAATGACGCTAAAACGGATCCTCAGCAAAGAAGAGTTGGCCTAACGAGGTCGTAAACGTGCCGAAATCGCTCGAAAATGTTACACGGCCACGCCAAACGTTTTATTATACGCAAATAAGCCCATGCTCTTAGGCAGGTGCCAGTAGCCAGTGCGTGAGCGATCGGCGGCAGCCATCTTAGCAGCCTGCAGCGATTGAGAAGAAACTTCAGGTTTGTTCGGCATAATATTGTATCTTTAACGCGTACACGTCCTATTGACGCGGGGAGTTCTTGCGGTTTTGTGACGTCGCATGACAGGCAGGTGAAGTGGGTGTAGCCCGAAACCTTTTGACCAATAGCCGAGGGCTAATGGCGAAAAGGCGTCGAATTAGAAATAACTATTTTTCTTTTGTTCGGTAAAAGCATGCATAATCAGTGTGTACACGTCAGGTCATGTGTACACGTCATGCGCAAGGAAGGCAGTTACCTGACGAGGACAGGCGCCCTTTTCGTCGGCTATCTCTGCTCTGCTATGCCCCAGGATCAGCTAGTGTACGTCGACGTCCCCGCGCCTGCGCTGTGACCCCCCAAGCTACTGGACGCTGCCTATATATACTGACTGCCCTGCGCATTTCCTCCAGTTTGGCAGCAGTTCGTGTGGTTTCAACAACACTCACCAGCCATTTTTCTGTACAGGTAAGATCGTATTACCTTTTCAAGTCCTCCCTATTGGAAAATCCTATTTAAATTCAAACTGGGTTATACAGGTTTAAACTGGTTCTAACAGGGACCTGTTTGGCAACAAACAGGTACAAACAGGGCCAGTTTACACATGAACAGGTTTGAACGGGGTCCCGTTTGGCATGCAAACAGGTATAAACTGGACCAGTTTACACATGAACAGGTTTGAACGGGGTCCCGTTTGGCATGCAAACAGGTATAAACTGGACCAGTTTACACACGAACAGGTCTGAACGGGGTCCCGTTTGGCATGCAGGGAGGTATAAACAGGACCAGTTCACACACGAACAGGTCTGAACGGGGTCCCGTTTGGCATGCAAGCAGGTATAGGCATGACCAGTTCACGCAGAAATGGGTCTTAACAGGGGCCCTGTTTGATACTAAACTGGCTTATACTGGACGCAGTGGCACCATATAGGGTCGCCTGTTTGTCACAAAAGCTGGTTTAATCTGGAGCTTTCTGGCAACTATACTGGATGGCATCATGCATACCAGTTTAATGCTTGATTATAACTGGGGAGGAGCTTTTTTATTGTTCGACATCCTGACAATTTAACCCCTAGTGCTAAATTGGGCCATTATCAAGCTCTACAGAAATTGCGTGAACACCTCGGAACATTCACAGACCAAACTGCGATATGCTAGCTGCGAATTTCAAACCGATTCCCGGTCCTGCCCAGTTGAAAAAGACAACAGGAATTCCTGCTGCAAATACAGAAATTTCTGTTGTACGACAGAAGTTCCTAACGTTTCTGTAGCTGTGACAGACATTTCTGACGTTACGACAGCAATTCTGACGTCGCAACAGAAACATTCGGTCGCGACGGCCAAGAGTTCTGAAGTCGCAACAGAAGCACTTTCCGTCGCGGCCCTTTAAAATGTCAGCTTCGCATCGGTGGTGTACACTGTACTTTTCTCTTGCGCGGTATTCAATCGTGCTTCTCTGAAGCCGGCAATACTCATAGCACCGACACCGATATTAAAGTCGACGTGGCCAATTGTTATCATTGTGCCGTGACGACGCGGCACCAGCAACGCGCTACCGGCCTCCTCAAAATCGGCCGCTGATCAAAATCATACCATCTGCGGGAATGGCTGCGTATCCGCTTTGTTTTATTTGGTAAGATGGGGCACACAGTCCTGTGGACTTACATGTGCGGTTACACTGACACATCAGTTAATTTCCCAGAAATATTGCACAAGCTTATGCGAAGCGGAAAAGAAGTTTTGGATTGTTCCACAAAGTTGCGTGAAAAGCTTTCTCGCTCGGGTCTCATTAATCTGGTACAGCGCTGCCGTGAGAAGCCAGTATACTGTCCGGATCAAGACTCACCCACGAGTGTTTATATAGCTATTTTGCATTGAACGCACGAATTATATGCGAGCTCAAAACTGTAAAGAGCAAGAGACAACTGTCGAAATTAGCAGTAACAACCTGCAGTGTCCCCGGTCCCCGTTGTCTATTTCTGAATTTCTTATTAAATATGGATATCGTTACAGCAAAATTGATGTTCTAGCATTCCACGATGTACCTGTCGATGGTAACAACACTTTTGCGCATATAGAGATGCGGCAGTTGACGCGGTTAAGTGAAAGCGCATCTTGGCTTTTAAAATGTAAATGTAAACAGCAACCCAGAAAGAGATTTATATTGCTAGCCTAGTCGAGGTTTGGGCTTGTTCGAACGGCCACGTTTGCGATGAGCTCCGCTGGAAACAGCGCATCGGCCCTTGGCCGAGGATCACACCCACCGTCGTCTACCGATTCCGGTAATTATAAAGTCGTTCTTCCTCGTCTACCGACTGGCAACACCGTCCTCAATTCAGTTTTCCTGCATGCTGACCTGGCAGGGCGGCCGTATCGAGCCCCGGACTTTCGCGATGCTCTCCTTTCAGTGCTAAGTGCAACTGATATCCTCGGCGCTGGACAATACCAGATGAGCCATTTGTGGTTGGTAACATGTGTTAATAACATCGCGAAACAGAAACTTGTCGACAAAGGCGAGTTGTTGGTGAAAGGCCTCAAGTGCCTTGTCATTGACCCGGAATGCAAGAATGTCAAGATGAAGCTTCTTTGGCTTCCCCCACACCTCGAACAGAGACGGATTGTTGAAGCGCTAGAGCCATATGGCACAGTGCAGTCCATCACGAGAGAAATGTGGCGGTGTGACGGCATGGAGGGCTGGCAAATGACTAACCGAGACGTGGCGTTCACATTGAAAGATGGCGTTTCTGCCGGTAATCTGCCACATCTGTTGAGCATATATGGCCACCAGTGCCTTATCTTGGTACCTGGCCGACCACCACTTTGCCTCCGGTGCAACAGAGTTGGGCATATCCGGCGACAGTGTCGCACACCACGCTGCAGTAACTGTCACCGCTACGGTCACCCTGCAGATGCATGCGTCGGAACTTACGCTGATAAGCTTCGTGAAAATAGACCGGCTGAGGCTGATACCATCACCGATCATCTCATGGACGTGAGCGAAGTTGTGGATGCAACTGGAGAAACACTCCCTGAGGCTCATCGACAAGAACAGATTAAACCGTCATCGGCTGACATTAGCCTCAGCCAGAAGCCTGCGAGCGAGGAGGAGACTAAGGCACCTGACGACGAACCAACTGTGTCTTGGGCAGAATCTCCACCAGTTCAAGATCGCCCACTGCCTGTGGAATCTGGATCGATGTGCGAGGCCGCCAAGAAGCGTCCAGCGCCATCCGACAACCCATCGCCCTCGGCAAAGGAAGCTCGCGTTCCCAAGGTGTCAAAGTTGACAAAACCGCTCCGGGGAACACCTACACCTGCTGATGTCCCTTGTGTTAACGTGCACCAAAAAGTCCATAGTGCATCACCTCATCGAGAAGGGAGTGGTGCACCTCTGGAGCAGCGTTTAGACGCTGCACCTACATAGGTAATCATGGCGGGCGCTCTTCCCTTCCATTTTGGCACTTTAAATGTCCGTGGCTTACGAAGTAAGCGACGGCAAGTACAGCTTCTTCATTTGTTACGCAATAGAAAATTAGATATTGCTGCTATCCAAGAAACAAAGATTGAATCCGACGAAAACACAGAAGTAGCTCTATCTCCATTCATATCTGACTATAATGTTTGTGTCAGCCATGCAGTAGGCGTTTCCGCAGGCTGTATGTTATTTGTTAGCAAAAAGGGCGCCTAATCTGCTGCGATATTGATATCAGTGGCACGAGCTTTAGATTTGTGTGTGTTTATGCCCCGAACAAGTTACGTGAACGCGAGTGTTTCTTCTTATCTCTAGAAAATCATTTCTGTACTGATCGTGCATTGGTCCTCTTTGGAGACTTTAATTGTGTATGTAACGCGCAAGATCGTACGTCACTGAAGCGGAGACATGATCCCAGTAGTGATGCGTTGCAACGCCTGATATGTGATTATCAGCTTGTGGACATTGGGGAAAATGAAAAGGCGGGATGTCGATATACGCACTTCCAGGGTACCTCGCATGCAAGGCTTGACCGAATTTACGTTTCACTTAGCGCGCTACCTCTTATTCATGGTTACACTGTGCATCCTATATTCTTTAGTGACCATTGCCTAGTCTCAGCATCTTTTGGCAGCCGTCGGCACCAAAGTCGGCGTATGTGCTGGGAGCTGTGGAAATTTAATAACCAGTTACTTTCGCGCGAGCGTTTCTTAAATCGTATTACTGAGCTTATAGCTCATGTGTCTTGCCGCAAAGACTTGCCACTCTTTGCTTTGTGGGAATTATTCAAACAGGAAGCTAAAATGATAGCTATCGAAGAATCATCAATATTAGCCTTTGAAAAAAAGAATAATTGCAAAGCATTGTATAGACTTCTGACTGAGTTGCATGAGCTTGAATGCATACATCCGGGTCAATATATTGAGGATATTCATAAGGTCAAGGCACAGTTACAAACTTTGAACGCAGAAAAATACAGAGGTGCACTAGTGCGGGCGCGAGAGCAGCGTTTCCTGGAAGAACAGCCTTGCAGTAGGGCCCTTAGTGATGAGCGCCGACACGCGCTGTCTAAACAAATACTAGAGATAGAGTATGGTGGAATCATTGTTAACGAGCCTACTCTAATAACTAAAGCATTTTTTGAACATTACCAAAAACTATTCCGAGACCATATGCCATTGGATACAGATGCTGCCAAAAAAATTGTATCGTTGCTGCCCCAGTTAAATCAGGATGAGTACGATTATACAAACGAAAACATTGATATCAATGAGGTAACTTCATGCATCGATTCGTTAGCGAAGGGCAAAACGCCCGGCCCGGATGGCCTTACTGCCGAATTTTATCAGTGTTTTCGTTCCCTCTTATCGCCATTATTACTTCAGGTGTACCGAGAGGCCTTGGAAGTAGGGTACCTAACCGCCACAATGTACGAAGGACACACCGTCCTTATAGCCAAAACCGATGATGAACAGAAATTGCAAAAAGTTGACGGATATCGTCCTATCTCCTTATGCAATGTTGATTATAAGATTTTTGCTAAGGTATTAGCTAACCGTTTGCAAGTTGTAGTAACATCTGTGGTCGGTGATCATCAAACATGTGGCATCAGGGGACGGTCCATTCAGACGAACATTCATGTTGCGAGATCGGTGCTAGAGTGTGTAGCTGAGGGGACTGGACAGGTGGCAATGGTACAGCTAGATCTGGCTAAGGCGTTCGATAGGGTGAATCACACATTCCTGTTTACTTTACTAGAGCATATAAATATCGGATCTCTGCTCCTTAGAGGTGTGAGGATATGTTATGCTAATGGCTCAACGCGGCTTATAGTGAATGGCTCTCTCTCCGATCCAATTAGGCTTTCATCATCAGTGCGACAAGGATGCCCATTGTCACCGCTTCTTTTCTGCTTGTATTTAGAGCCACTTTGTATGCGCATTCTTAAAGAACAAAATTTCCAGGGGTTCAAATTACTGACTAATGAGGTGCGGGTTCTTGCGTATGCAGATGACGTGGCCTTTTTCTGTACCGATAAAAAGAGTGTAAACACTGCTCTTGCAATTACAGAAGAATTTTGTGCTGCTTCTGGCGCAAGCGTTAACTTTGAAAAAAGTTCAGGGTTTTGGTTTGGATTATGGGCCACAATGCCATCACATTACGCAGGAATTCAATGGAAAGAAGATCTGCGTTATTTAGGTGTGCCTCTCTCACAGTATAGAAATAGCAACGCTCATTGGTCGGGAGAAGTTGGCAAAATTCAACGTAAAGTGAATTCATGGCGAGGGCGGAATTTGTCCGTGTTCTTTCGTACTGAAGTGTGTAACGTTTTCTTAGCTTCCCGTCTTATGTATGTGCTCCAAGTACTGCATTGCTCAAGACTTCGCCTTCAGGCACTGCATCGCGTATTTGTAACATTCATTTGGAGTTCGAGCTGTGAATGGATGCGGCGCGACAATCTGTTTCTCCCCCTTGAACGTGGTGGTCTAGGATTAGTACACCTCTTCGTCAGGCAAATTGTTTCTCGCCTGTTTTTCTTTCGAGACAGTGACCATCCGTTCTTGCGTGAAATGTTGCAACTGCGTTTAGTTCATTATGTTCCTAACATAGTAGTGTCATCAAATGTCAAAGATGTCCCACAGGCTCCTTGGGGCTTTCTCAAGGAGGTTGTTGATACATTTCTTTTCTTGAAAGTTAGATTCAGCCTGGAGTACGTGTTCACAGCGAGTCGAAAAGCAATTTCTGCGGCACTGGTTGACTCTATTTTCCCAGATCCTTTGTATCGTGCACCTTATTTAAATCGACCTTATCAGGATGTACTTAAACGCGTCCGAAAAATGTGTGTTCCTCCTGGAGTTAAAACATTTTTCTTTAAATTACATTCGGAAACACTCCCTGTTAAAACTTGGTTGAATTCGAGGGGTTGCTTTGTGCCATGGTCAACAAACTGTCGGCTCTGTCCACGTGCCGAAACCATAGATCACTGTTTCATAGACTGTAGGGATGCTGTATTTTTTTGGGACATTCTCCAACGGACACTTAAAAAGGACATTGACATAACTCCATACTCAATTAGGTTTCTACCGTTTAACGTTACAGGTGGTCCTCCCTATGACATGTTCATTGTACTTGGTTTATATAGCCTGTGGAGAAGTAGACTCTGCGATCGCCATGCCGAAAGCCCGCGAACTACAAAATCCTTTTTTCGCGAAAGTGCTGCGTATGTAAGAAGTGTGTACGCTGTGCAGGAACCTCCGCCAGACTGGATGCACTTGTTGGATGCATGTGTGTGTTTGCCTGAGTTTTAAGTGTGTAGTTGTGTCCACTTTGTAATACACCTTCAGTTTTCTTTTCCATGTAATAAAGAAAAAAAAAAGTTCGGCGTGGTGCGGCGGTAAGATGCTTGTCTCGGAGTCGTGAGGTCCGCAGTTCAAATCCTGTGCGAAAGCTTTCTTTTTTTCTACTTTCTTTTTTTTGTATAAATAATTTTTCTTATCCTTAAAGAGGTGTCTGTCAATTTTTTATCAAATATATTGATCAGAAGCTACAGAGTTTTCGACTACAAGACGGCACACTACAGAGAACAGTACGACAGTCACAACGTCCCAAAATACGACAGACTGAAAATTTCCTGTTGTGTTATGCAAGTGGGTGAGACGTCTATACGGCGTATACGCACATTGCCGTCCTCTTCATTAAAAGCAACGTTGCTGAAACACGTCGTACAAGACGCTGTACGACTCGCATAACATCGAAATACAACGCCGTCATCATCCATGAGATCACCGAGAGCACGGTCGCTTTCGGTGGCGGCCTACAGATGGCAGCACAGGTAGCGCCGGTAAAGTTACAGGTGATATTATTTTGCCGTCTTCAGCCTTAGCTACATGTGAGTGCGCGCTGCATTGACGCCGTCCGATACAGCTGTTTAATCGTGTGTACGCTGTGCCGAGAGTAATTGTGGTGCATTTTGTATTCATTGAGAATCACAAAACCCCTGGGACCGCGTAATGTAGCCCGCAGTATCCTTCGTGTGGTGCGCCGATGTCGAAGGTATGAGCCTTCGCCACTTTCTTTGTTCCGGGCTCACGAAAAGGATCTCCTCCTCTGGCACTTTCGCATCGTGTCACACTGTACGGAAGAATTTGGTGAAAATTGTGCTCTTACGTCCTGTAGTTGATCCGCAATTCAACAGTGTGTGCGCCGGAAGGACCGTTGGTGCAGTCGATGCCGCGGCACCTGTGACGCTAAAAGGAGCGTTTTCCGAGTACGCCTAGAAAGGTAAGTCCGGCGCTTGCGCGCATTCTTCCTGTCTATGGTTCGTGAAGTGTGCGTTCTTGTACGTATCGCAAGACCCGTACAACAACCGAATCCGAATGAGTAAAGCAGCAAGAATTATAAATGTGCTTTTCAAATGGTTGTTCTTCATGTCGCAGTGCACATTTAGCAAAAAGTTCCATGGAAATTGCCCTAAAACGTATTCATGTTACCAACAGCTCTATCTGTGGTTTATTTACTTTCACCTATGAAGCACGCTAGCGCGGGTGGTTCTTTGATCTAAATGGGCACAAAAATTCAAGCAAAGAAAGTTACTGCTTGTGTACATAATTTTTCATTGAGAAATGGTATAGGCATTTCCAGAAGTAGTACGTCGATGTGTCGTCTTCACAGCTAACAGCTGCGCGAGATAGCACCCGATTTCTTCGTCGACGCATGGCCAGATTTTCAGCTTGTATGGAAATTCGTCTGTTTATAGAGTGTCGTCAGATGACGTGTATTAGTGTCCTGTGTGTTTTCGTGTACTTGTAAAGGGTTCCGATCTTGCAGTGAAGCCGAAATTACAAAATCAATGTTTCTTTTTAATCGAGAAATCTTTCTCTTTTCTGTATTGTCTCTCCAGAAAAAGAGGTGGTCTGTTGAAATTTTGAGCGCATCGTCCTTTGGGAGCAGTGCTTTGTTGCGCCGCATAAACAAATTAGGTTTTGGAACGCTTTTCATGTCCTAAGGAATTTTTCGATAGTACAATTCACATTTCACGTTATACAGCTGTACGTTTGTGTGAACCTTTTCATAGTAGATTCATGTTTGCTACAGTTCGATTTACGTGTTATTTAACCGCCTGTGATGTTACGGTCAGATATTTGCACAACCAGTTGCAGCTTCATGTAACTGGTTGTATGAGACTTTTTTCAAAATATGACGTGATCTTTTTATATCACAAGTTTGCAGTTTCAGCAGGGATTACAATAAATTAAGCATTTATTATTGTTTAGGGATGGCAAGATTTTGTGAACCAGAGGCACCTCCACATATGCACCTGCGGCACTTCTGCAGCCTCAACAGCACGGCAAAGTACCTGATATGCATGCTGTGACAAGGTGTGTGCAAAGCAGTTGCTGCCACTTACGCGAGCTGCAGATTTTGTTCGTATCATCCGTGTTTGGAAACTCTCCTGAATTTTCCGTGGGTTTACAAATGCGGGCTCATTTTACAATTTTATGGATGTCACTTTAGAAAGACAATGAAGTTGTGTTGGTTAAGATATTTTAAAGCTGTTGAGAGATTAAGGGCATGACATTGTTAAAATGCACGTAAAAATTAATTGTAATGGTACTTGTAATGGTTTATTATTAGAGATGCAATATCTCTAACGAGAACAAAAGAGAGGCACCTGCTTTAGGGAAGTTTGGTCAGATAAATTCATGAAGCAGCGTAAAGCGGCAGCAGCAAACACGCTGTAAAAGCTCTGTAATCTAAAGAAAAAACAAAGTTGTCAGTTACTGGTTTCAAGTTCGCTGCTGCTTTTTGTGCTGCACGACAAGTTAAATAATGGTTGATAATGTGTGTGTGACGTAATAGTTCTGCGCAAACACACGAGGTGGAGAGAAGTAATTATTAAAGGGAAAATCAGACATCGTAGCATTTGCTACAAAGGAAACCCGTATGTGTTCCTCAAAAGGAAAGCCGCACAGTTGAAGAAAAATTCGTCCTGGTCCGGGACTCGAACCCGGGACTACCACCTTTTCGAGGCAGCCACTGTACCATCTGAGATAACCAGGTGGCTAGCACATGGCAGGGCGAAGTCGAATTAGTTGACAACACGAAGCAAAGGCAAGGGTTTGACGTAATATTTTTTCCCCTTTATTAATTACCTCTCTACACCTTGCGCGTTTCCGCAGAACTATGATGTCACACCCTTGCCTTTGCTTCATGTTGTCGACAAATTCGAATTCGCCCGGCCATCTGCTAGCCGCCTGGTTATCTTAGATTGTAAAGCTGCTGTCCCGGAAAGACGGTGGTCCCGGGTTTGAGTCCCGGACCTGGACGGTTTCTTTTTTTCAACTATGAGGCTTTCCTTTCGAGGAATCTGTACGGGTTTCTTTTGTAGCAATTGCTACGAGTGGGTGGATGTGCGATTTTCCCTTTATTAATAATGTGTGTGTGTATGCAACAATGGGGGTGCTGAGAGCAAGCTTTAAAATAATGTGTGTTATGTCCCCAACAAAGAATTTAGTGTCTGCAGCATTTTTACAAAATATTATGTTCACAGGTTGGCAGGTATGACATAATGTACAACAATAATGTACAACACTTTTGCTGTAGATGCCATATTCATAACGTCCCTTTTCTGTCTACTTGAATCGTATATTTAGAATTTGGCCCACCTTCAGTTTAATCAAGGTTCATAGGTAGCCCCCTCTGAAATAAATATAATTAGGAGCTATTGTAGATAAGCATGATATACCTACTCACTGTATTGTGACATATATTTTTAGGGACTGTGTTGTGAGGCATGCATATCCTTTTACCTGTATGTCTTGCAGCAGGTTGCCCGACAATAGCATAAATGCTCTGCCCACCTTTATTATTATGCTTTCATGTAGACATCTAACATCTGTGCCCACATAGACTCCATGTTCTTAATTACATTTTTCTAAGTATTCACTGTTGTGCATTACATTATTGTGTTAAACTACTGTGCATTACATGTTTTCTTTGTTTTATTTTGGAGGGGGCTATTTATTTCTATAATAGTACAGAGAATAGGACTTCAAAACAAAAAACCACGAAAGGTGGCTTAAAAGTGTGTGATGCTTGGAATTCTACATTCCATCCCCTAAAGCGCTACCAGTAGTAAAACATTCCTAATTGTCTTTTTTATAAGCTAGCTGCCAGATACATAGTCCCATTATGAGAGTATGTTATTTTTTTTTCTTTGGTCTGACTTGTTTTGTTGAATGTTCTCCTTGTTAGTTCAGAATTTGTTTTCTTGCCACCTCATGCAATACTCCAACTGGAGACTATGGAGCTATGTGTACAATAAATAAGTAAATCCCTAAAGCATGGAACAAACCATGCAGCATAGCATTTAAATGTTGCCAGATTATAATGCTTCTCGAGTGCAGCGCAGCATGGAGCTTGAGGCTGATCTCTTCAGATGTAAAAAAAATGCAGGTTATGAAAATGTGGTCCTACAAACTGCTGGTTACGCATGTCAGTCAGCCTGTTGCAGTGGTCACAAGTGAGAATGTAACCAAAAGCTGGGCGTGCTCGGCCATTTTGCATATGGCACAGGATAAAGCTTCACCTCTGCTATTGCTTCTCCTATAATAATGGCCTCCGAGTATACATGCCGAGTTATGCTTCTGGGGACACTTATTAGTTAACCTTATCAGGTAATACCATTAGCCTTATGGGTGCGCTATAATGTTGCAGTGCCTGCAGGATGGCCAGCATTACAATACACATTAAAATTATTGTACAAGTCATGCAATGGTATCGAGATTGGCCCACCAAGTGACACCCTTTACTTACACTATACCTGGGATCAGCCCAGCTCACTCAGTCAGGGAGACATCCATGCATAAGGGGAGGCGTGTAGCAAATAGAGGGCGTTCGATTAATCTTTCTCACATAGATAGCTCATACATATAATGTTTCTTAAATTGGATGCTTTGTTGCTCAAAATGAAGTTACTTATGTGCATAATGTCAGCAATGCGATCCTATTTATGCCTAACGAAAGTTGCTTTGTTCACTGCCACTTTTTATATTGTTTCGCTTGTTATTCTAAGCTCACTTGTTTTATAGCTGCTATAGGTATGGCTGGACCTGGAGAAGAAGTGTAAGCAGACCATGCTATGTTGCTGATCTGCGCTGATCTCCACATCCAAGTTGGTCCCGCGACAGTTGGGCGCCATTGTGCCTTGCTTCATTGACAAGGTGATATAATATGGTGAGCTTGTACTTCAATATCGCTATTGAAAATTATGTTAAGGAAAAAAGACAAGGATTGGTCTTTATGATAGATACACTCATGTTCTTTCTTTAAGGTGTTCTTTTGACACTGCTCTGCATGGACATATTTTTAGAGAATTATAACAGTCCTTTATTGCAATGTGCCACGGCGCTAGTTTATGCGTTAAACTAGCACTCTTTCACCAAAAAAAGCCGTATTTAGCACACAATTCACAAGGAAAGAAAGGAGGCAACAGGACAGAGTGCTACTAACAGTTCAGTATTATAGCTCGCACAGTAATACAGTCGCCGACCGATTTTCGGGACTCCAAAAATTCGGACATGCCCGATTATTCGGTCAGCTTCGCGGCACCGCCATTCTCCCCATAGACCATAATGTATAACAACTGCCGAAAGTTCGGACACCTTGCAACCTCTCGTCTGATTTTTCGGACACTCCTTGAGCCAACTCGGTCGAGAGCACCATGCACCGACTCTGACCGGTGCATGGTTCCATACATCGTTCGACTTGCTGAACGCCATGTTTGTTTTGAACAGAGCTTCCTTGCTGCCCCACGAAGTGGCGCTACTGGAAATCCCCGCTCATCATCATCGTTTCTGCCTGGTTAGAGTGGCTCTGCAGCAGTTCCGGTTTCAGCTTAGTAAGCCATGTCAAGACAATCCAGCAGCTTATTTGTTTCTTCGCGCACGACGCTGCAAGCAGGCCACGTTTTTCGTTTGTGCGCTGTGTCGAGGTTTCGGTGATCCAACGCGGTGTACGGAAACATCGCGTCAAGTGTCTAATGGCGCCGACAGTGCCCGCACAGACTTCGCTGGGGAATGCCGGCTAGCGGGTGCCGGGAGGCCTAAGTCGCCTTCCGATGTGCGCCCCACCTGACGCGGAAAATGTTCTTCCGAGACCTGCGCAGTGGTTGCATTGCGGTTCCGGACACCGTCTCATTTGACAGTTTCATAGGTGCTGACACTGCTGTATTGACATGCGCAGAACTCGACGACGGCAAGATCATTCGTCAGGTTTCTGCTGCACCGCCGGACGATGACTCAGAGTCGGAAGATTACTCACCATGTGCTACGCTGCCGTCGCATGTGGAGCGTGTACAAGCAGTGACTGTGCTATCAGCCGCTAATAGTGACCGTACGACCCTCTCCGAGATTCAGGCTTATCTGATTGCGCGTAAACGGAACAGCGTGCAACGGCGCATTCACGCTTTCTTCCAAGCCTACTGCCAAGCCCGAATAAGTGCGTGGAAATAAAGGATTTCATTTTTTTTTCTTAATCTGCTTTTTCGGACACCTCTTTATTCGGACATTTTCGCAGTCCCCGTGAGGTCCGAATAAACGGTCGGCGACTGTATTGTGCAAAAGGTGAAAGGGGGAGAATAGATCTGAATACATATTGTTCGCACAGAAACGAAAAGGATGCATCACATGGTGAGTGTGACATTTGTTTTACAATGATAAGAAGCAGTCTCACTGTCTAGTAATTCTCTGCATGGGAAGCTAGTGCTAGGTTCCTCTTCATACATATAAGAAAAGTTTCAGATATCTCTCCAGCGCTTTTGTCTTTTTATTTTGTCACGATCAAGCAGCTTTTAAACATAGGTGCATGTGCACCGAGAGTAGTGCACTACCACTGCTAACTGACCCACACATCAAGTTTGCTTGGTCACGCTGCCAGTCATTTATACATTTGCCGGTTTATCCGATGTAGCCTCTACTGCACGAAATGGTATGTGATAGACACTGCACCTGTGTACTGTACGTGCTTTCTTACATTATTTTTTTCAGAGATAGTGATGCAGGCCTTTTCATTATTTACATGCCTACACAACAAACGAAGCATTATCTGTGCTTAGAAAGAATTGTAGGAAAATCCAGCATGAGGCAACTGTTCTCAGCACGAAACAAACTTGATTCGTTGGTTTTCGTTCATTATTGCGATCACACTAAGGCAGACAAGCTTGTAGGCTGTGCTTCTGCAATTTGTACAGCACACTGACAGCACTGGTGTGGGCCTCATCTGTGGGTTGACTGATGGCACCTTCTACGGCGCAGACCACTTGTGTTGGGCGAGGCACCAATGTTGACGTTTGTTCCCTTGTGCAAAACAGCAGTCCTAGGTTTAGAGTAGTTGTAGGAAGACAAGGTAAACATAACTTCCATAGCTTGAGTGGGCTCATTTCTCTTGGGGCATCTAGCTTTTTTTCTTGCAACTGTGCAGAGGTGCTTCCCTAGAGTCAGCGGGAAAATGGCATAGAGTTGTGCATTCGGGAACTCCTTAACAATGATCTGCCGTAGTTAGGGCCTTGCGAAAATGCACTGTCTGCCAAGTGGTAGAAGGTGCATTATTCAGCCACAGATTTCCTGTTGGCATGATTGCACTCGTGCTGTCAGTAATTTCTTGGCTTGCCGAATTATCTTGAGGCCCCACGCTGATGATGCTACCGATGTCTTCGTGTGCAGATTTTCAGGATGAGGTTTTTTGCTTTGCAAATGTTGTTGAAAGGTAGGTGGTGCTTACAGGTAGCTATTCTAAATATTAGTGAAATGAATTGGCCCATCTTGCTTCGTCAAACATCGTCACGCCGACATCAGTTGCACAAACAAAAAACCTGGCCTACTTGCAGCGTCGTGCACGAAGAAACAAACAAATCAGCTGCTGGATTGTCTTGGCATCGCATACTAAGCTGAGACCGGAACTGCTGTAGCTACAAACCAGGCAGAAACGATGATGATGAGCAGGGATTTGTAGTAGCGCCACTTCGTGGGGCACCAAGGAGGCTTCGTTCAAAACAAAAATGGCGTTCAGCAAGTAGAACCATGCCACGGTGAGAGTCGGTGCATGGTGCTCTCGATCAAGTTGGCTCAAGGAGTGTCCGAAAAATCAGACGAGAGGTTGCAAGGCGGCCGAATTTTCGGAAGTTGTTATATATTATGGTCCATGGGGAGAATGGCGGTGCCGTGAAGCAGACCGAGTAATCATGTCTGGAAAATCTGTCGGCGACTGTACCTATACCTATGTGTCTATGTATACCTAGGTGCAACAGTGTTTGCTATGATCTGTGCCAGAATTGCTGTTGCCCGTAGATGCCCAACATGTCGGGTGTCAAATTGTAAAATACCTTGCAAAAGTGATCTACGGAAAAATACCGCTTCTGCTATATTTTGCTTTTGCAAGAAATTTAGCGGCTGCTGGCACCTACCTTAAAAGGCTTTATATGGTCTTCGCATGGCCAGGGCCTTCTACTTTTGTGAGTTTACTTATCTCGAAATTTACCCCGGTTTTTATAACTTCAAGTTGGCGGGATCCCTATTCTCCTTTAACGTGTACCCAATAGACCTTACATAGGGGTTTTGGCATTTCCCTGCCATCTAAATGCAGCCATTGTGGTTGGGATTCAATCCCATGCCCTCTGCCTGAGCAGCGCAATGTCAAAGCCAGTACACTACGGTATTTTGCTGGCAGACGGGTTTAGTTTCTGAATAATTTATTATCTCAACCTGTCGGTGTTGTTTTTAAAGGTATTTCATGTTTGTATTCTGTTGCTTCAATGCTAGTAATTATTGTTAAAGGGAAGCTGAAGAGTCTGTCGAATTCAATAAGACGCTCATATACAGATGCGGGAACCTTATAAACCATGTAGGTCAAATTTGGGGTTTTTTTTCAAACAGGAGCGACGTAATCGTCGGTTGAAATTGCGCTATAGCTCCGCCCCCCGTCGAATGCCGCGCGCTGCTGCTGACGCTGACGATGCGAGCGGAGACCGGAAACCGCGGTGTTGTGACGTCAACTTTAGTGTTTTGCTCCTTCGCAGCCTGCGCGACCGTGCCTGACCATGCTTGTTTCTGCGTGCGTGCCGTCGTAATCTGCTTCGATCGACCCTGCATTTCTTTGTTGGTGCGTCTGTGTGTATGTAGAGTGGTGGTCAACGTGCGCAGCATCAACTGATGTGGTGGGCCGATCATGCCGTCTTTCTGTGCAGCCTACGGTTGCACGAACACCAGCAGCCGCGACGATGTTGTCTTCCATTGCTTCCCACAAGACAAGAAGCTTTTAAGGAAGTGGGAGGCTGCTGTAAAGCGAAAGAATTTCAAGCCCTCAAGAACAACACTGCTGTGCTCCAACCACATCCGTGACGACGATTATCACCAGAATTTCCACTAGCAGGCTTTCTAAACGCAGCGCGAAAAGATCGGAGCAACGAAAACAAAGACGGCACGAGTGCGGACTTACTGACGATAACTGGTGTTGGAAGGCCTTATGAATACACGAACTCGCCCAAACCTGGATTTTGATTTACTGCGAGCTCCTTCATGTTAGCACGCTGAACGGAAGGTTCATGTTTATTTCCCGCCCTCGACGCAGGTTTCGTCGCAAAGCGCCGCGAATTTTCTGTTTGCACGTGTGTTGTAAAACAGCCTGCACGCAGCTACCATAACGCAGTGCAAATGTAGAGTTTGCATGTGCTGGAAAGCCGGCGCACGCCAGGACGCTACGCTCCCCCCGTGTCTCGCGCACAGCGAGAAACCGACCGTCTCACGTAGCCGACGGAATTCGCCGCCTTTACGACTTCGGTTGCGAGTATAGTGTGCGGATGGCGCACAGATGAAGGTCACTACACGTACTGCATGAACCGGGAAGCTTTTCACGCGTTTGAACCGTCTTTGTAAGTTGCCGACAGCTTTGGACAGCGCACAAATGCCGACGATCGCATCCCCGCTTACGTTCCACGAGGAGGCATGCAGGAACACAACACTGCAGTTGTTTGACCGGAAACGAGCTCACTAGATCGGCGAAAGATCGGCGAGTTCACTAGATCGCTTTTCAAAAAACATATTCACCAAAGAGCATTTCCAACACGAGGAGATCCCAAGACTTCGCTTTCGTTCTCGTCGAAAGCACTGCTCGCACCAGCATCGTTTGCTTCTTCGAGAGGCCGGCTCTTTGCAATCGGCTCGTACATGTAGGGAGCAACGCCGAACTCTTCAGAAAAACGCAGTCTCTCTAAATTTTCTATTACCTCTGACATTTCTATTACGGCACCAAACTACCTGGCACCGCACTTCATGTGGAGCGGCAGCGGCCGGTCGCTAAAGTTGACGTCACGGGTCGCCCGACCAATCACAGGCGGAAACGAGACGCGCGAGCTGGGCGTGTCCGCTGCTGCACTTTTCGTCGAAATAAAATATATTTGCGCTTTCTTTCGCTCAATTTCGATACGATATTCGAATTCAGAGGGTTGAAAACCATTATGTACACATGTTCACTCATTTTTTCTGGAAAACCTTTCAGCTTCCCTTTAATCAAACGATGTGTCCATCTTTTTCCTATAAGACTTGCTTCAATTGCCTGCTCATTATGACAGCTTATTCTCCCACAGTAATCCATGTTCCCTTGAAACATAGGCAGTGCATGAAACCACATATTTTTCAATAAGATGTATTCGTTATCTTCTATGACCGGAATGCTGAACCTTTCTTATCTGTGAGAACATAGGCAAATTTGCCTATGTGCTAACCTGTTGCATGAGTCAAGATAAATTATTGGCTTTACTTTTTCAGGTGCCCTGCTCGCTCTCACCCAAGCAACCCACTCCAGCGGTCTTCTCTCGGCAGACTGGATGCATCGAAATACCGTTAGAAGGTCCAATAAACAGTGCTTGAGACATTTATGACATGCTTTTATTTAGGCCGGAGGACTTCAGGCTTAATGAAAGCTCAAGTGGGTGTACAGAAATACCTACGTAATGTATACTTGTATTTTTCACTTACAAGTACATGCCAATACTTTGCCTGACATTTTTCACCCCAAAATTACACTTTACTGTGGATTTGTGTACAAACCATTACAGCAAGAAGCACTGCATTAAGACGAGTACAAGTAATCGAACATATACTAAACTAGGAAGAATTACATTTGCATACTTGTAGTATAAATATGAAAAGGAGGTACAATCTTCTTCAGGGTGCATTTTCTTGTAGGTCATACATAGAGAACGTACTCGTGGGTCATACAAAACTTGTTCATAATGTATCACATCAGTGTTGGTAGTGCTAATCAATTTATGCCGAAAATTGTGTTCATCTTCGTATCAAGCAATGTACCAGGCAAACCTACATATGAAAGTGGCTTCTTGTTGCGAACCTAATGCAGATCTACTTCTCTTCAATGCTGATCGCAAATACACAAGTGCACAAAATATGTGTAAAGAGTAAATTATATTAAGCAACATCAATCCATTCTGAAAGGACCTGGTATGAATGTAGCAAAAAATAGGTCTGAACAGGGGCAAACGGGTCAGGGTTAGATAGGACGGGATTAAACGGGTCAGGATTAAACAGGATTTAAACGGGTCAGGATTAAACAGGATTTAAACGGGTCAGGTTTAAACAGGATTTAAACGGGTCAGGTTTAAACAGGAACAAACGGGATTTAAACAGGTCAGGACTGAACAGGATCAAACGGGGTCCCGTTCCATAACCCTATTTGATGAAACCCGTTTGAAAACAAATAGGATTTTCCAGTAGGGCTGCCATTGTTGCTGCATGGCCTGCTGCCAAACAGGGGTAACATTGTTTCCCTTGAATACTTTGTCATGGCCAGCGGGAGGGATCTGGGTAAAGCATTCGAGGATTTCAAACGTGAAATCCGTGCTCAACTTCGCTCCTTCAGAGTGTGGAACATTGCAGTGAAAGCTCTGACAGTGTCAATGCGCTCACCTTGGAAATCAAGACTTTACGTGAACAACTTGTCGCAACGCGAAACAGCAACGAAAGACTCGCTGCAGAAAATAAACAACGACAGACGAAAATTGAAGGATTGGAGCAGTACTCAAGGGCGAACAACTTGAAATTAAAGGTGTGCCTAATGAGGGAGAGCCTTTTGACATTGTCCAAAAGATTTGTGTAGCCGTAGGTTAGCCGTTGGCACGTGATGAGGTTGACGTTTGCCACAGAGTTGGAACAAATAAGACTGGCGTAAAGAACATTGTGGTATGTTTTGTGCGGCGGAACAAGCGAAATGCTGTGCTGGCCAAGGCGAAGAAGGCGACCCGCCGTGGTTGTTCAGTGGCTAAGGTGTTGGGCTGCTGAGCACGAGGTCGCGGGATTGAATCCCGGCCACGGCGGTCGCGTTTCGATGGGGACGAAATGCGAAAACACCCGTGTACTTAGATTTAGGTGCACGTTAAAGAACTCCAGGTGGTCGAAATTTCCGGAGTCTCCACTACGGCGTGCCTCATAATCAGAAAGTGGTATTGGCACGTAAAACACCATAATGTTTTTAAGGCGAAGAAGGCACGCCTGTCTACGACAGCACTAGGCTTTAACTGGCCCTATATATGCCAACGAACACATAACAAGGCAGGGCAAACAGTTACTGGGAGCCACAAATGCAAAAAAAACGAGAAGTAGGAGGGAAATTCGTTTGGACGCATGGCGGAAAAATCGCCGCAAGAAAATCAGAATCATCAGACATGTTAAAGATTGAATGCCGATAAGATCTGGATAGAATGCAACGTTAAGGTTGGCGTTGATATAGCATTTGTTTTTTGTTTATAACCTAACAGAAAATTTAAATTATGGGGTTTTTAGGTGCCAAAACACTTTCTGATTATGAGGCACGCCGTAGTGGAGGACTCCGGAAATTTCTACCACCTGGGGTTCTTTAACGTGCACCTTAATCTAAGTACACGAGTGTTTTCGCATTTCACCCCCATCGAACGTGCGGCCGCCGTGGCCGGGATTCGATCCCGCAACCTCGTGCTCAGCAGCCTAACACTAACCTAACAGAGCCATGGCTGCCATGGCAGAGTGTAAATGCTATGACATTGAAAACTTCAACACTGACGTGTCGTCTACTTACTTCAGTACATTCAATTTAAACGCTCGTAGCATTAAAAATAAAATGAACAGCTTACGCATGTTTTTGAATAGCCTATCGATAAAATTTGATGCCATATTGTTCACAGAATCTTGGCTTTCTGGAAACGATAACCCACCAAATATACCAGGATATAATTATCACGGAATTACGCGGTCCACTAACCGTAGTGGAGGTATATCTCTGTACATCAAAAATTGTATTGCTTGTGATGTTGTTGATGAACTAACTTGTATTACAGCCAATGTAGAGTGTCTAGTAGTAAGACTTACGAATGTTGTTATTGCAGCAGTTTATAGGCCACCATTAGGACTTAAGTCCTAATTCCTTGAGTTCATGGAAACTTTGCTGCCTATTCCACACTCAATGCGCATATCCATTTTTAGTAATGGGCGAGGTGAACATCAATATGCTCAGTGGTGACGCATCCAGTGAACATTCTCAAAACATCCTTCGTACTTTTGCCTGCGCAAATATGATTACGTTACCTACGCGTATTACTGGAACTAGCGCCACATTTCTTGATATCAGTTTCGCCAGCCTTCGTTGCGAGCAGTACTTAACAGGTGTTTTTTCCCTTGATATCAGTGATCATCTTCCGATTTTCACGTTTATACCAGTAGCTCCCAAAAAGCACAAAAATAACAACCCAAGTTATCGCGACATTAACTCCGCTTCACTCAAGAATTTTTATTCTTATACTGAACTGATACCATGAGACAATTTTTACGCCGAAAGTGATCCCGATCACGCCTACCGTATCTTTCTATGCAGGCTATGATAGAAAATCATAGCCTGCTATGATTTTTCATTTTTAAAACATTTCCCTTTGATACATAACACAAAACGAAGCAAAAGAATACGCAAGCCTTGGATTACAAACAGCTTGCATAAAAGAATAAAAGCCAAAAACAAATTGTACCATAGATTCGTGCAATCACGTGATGCTGCCTTGCTCACAGAATTCAAATCATATCGTAATAAATTAAACGCTGATTTAATAAAGGCTAAGATCTCCTTCTATCAGTCCCTGTTTGCTAAAATATACAACAGTACAAGAAAATTATCGCAGGAAATCAATAATTTTTCTAATAACTCTAAGGTTCAGTGCTCCAAAAATATTGCAGCTTTTGCTCAAGGCAAGACAAGACGGATGAAGACGCCCTAACAGAAATGAACGATTTTTTTTCCAACGTTGGCGACTACGTGTCTCCGACTAGCCATAGTGATTGTACTAAAACGCCACAGTTTGCATGTAAGAAAGTGGCTAATTCAATTATTCTTTCACCGGTTACTGCACAAGAAGTCACAAATTTCATTTCCAGAATTAAAAACAACGTCGCCACCGGGTTGGATGGCCTGAGCGCTGTCCCTATTAAGCATGTGGCGTCTATTATAGCCTTACCGCTGACATTAATAATTAATCAAATGTTACAGACTGGTATATTTCCCTCTGACCTTAAATTGGCATGTACAAGCCCTGTTCCCAAAGGTGGAGCCGTCAGTGATATAGCAAACTGCCGACTAATGTCTGTTCTGCCCATCTTGTCCAAAGTTCTTGAGAATGTCATCCATACACGGCTCAAAAACTTGCTCACTAAATAGCGCATTGTGAATGATTCACAATATGGCTTCCAGAAAGGGAAATCTACCGAAATGGCGTTATTACTAACCACGAATGAAATTTATAGCAACATAGAAAACAGACTTTTTAGTGAGGATTGTTCATTGATTTAAAAAAATTACCGACGATTACGTTACTTCCTAATGCGAAATTTGAGCGCAGCAATTAAGCTGTTTCACCTTTTCGATAGATTGAGGCAAAGAAATCGAGCAACACATGTATGCGCTATCACAGAATTTTTTTTTAATTTTTCACACGTATTCGTTTAACAAAGACTCCACTAACAGTTCTTGACAGTCATGAAGCAAGCTTTGTGGTCGGAGAAATAGACTGATATATGTTCGACTTGGTACACCAATGCTTGATTCTCAAAGACGTTCACAAAGACGTTCACAACTGGGCCCTTAATGCCATATTGGCCTCCGCCGTGCATCAGTCGTCGCACTTGCATGAATGGGATTCGCGGAGATACGAGTCTTACACTCACCGCATTCGGTTGTGGAAGGTGCGCTGGCCTCGAGGGATATTTGTAACCGTTTGTTGTCGAAATAACAACCAAAACAAGCGCGAACGAGACCGACCCAACAGAACCAAACAGGCGCGGGCGAGAGCAGTGGCGCGAGCAGACGATAGTACGAAACGAGCGGATCGGCTGAGACCAGACACGAGTGCGCATCGAGCCGTAAGGAGGGTCCGCATGACACCAGCATCGCGCGCGCACGTCACTGAAGGGGCCGCCCTCATTGGTCTCCGCCATTCGCTGCTCGCGTCCTTCGTCTCCCACTCCAGCGAAGGGGGGCGGAGCTGGTTACGAGGCCGACAACGCCGACGACGACGCGAAACCCAGGAACGGACGCCAAAGAGCTGCGCTTTAAAAAGCATTTGATTGTTTTAATCATAATATTCTGCTGTCAAAACTGCATGACTACGGCATACGTGGCATCGCCCATGATCTCATAAAGAACTATGTTTACAATAGAAAGCAGTGTGTGAAAGTCGATGGCTTGTCATCTCCGACTAGTGTGGTGAAACATGGAGTGCCTCAGGGGTCGATTCTAGGGCCCTTTTTGTTTATACTTTATATCAATGACTTATGTGATGTGCCTAATTCTCCCAAACTGGTCATGTATGGTGATGATACTAATATATTATTTTCCGCACCAACGTTAGCCCACCTAGACACAACAATAAACAATTACCTAATTAACCTTGAACAGTGGTTGAACTCTATTAGATTAACCTTAAGTATTAAAAAAACTAAATATATTATTTTTAAACCTCTCAACAAACAAAGCGATTTCGAACTCACCCTAAACTTTCAAGCAATGGCCCTGCAACGCGTTGCATCTGAAAAATTTTCGGGAATTCGGTTCGAAGAAACAATGTCTTGGAACATGCACGTTATTAAGCTCACGGTTGAATTAGGCGAAGCAGTTGGTTGCCTCTACAGATTGAGCGAATTAATTCCAATTAGACTAAAGAATGTGATATATTATGCTAATTTTTACTCACGTCTTTCATATTGCACATTAGTTTGGGGCACTACAACAACCACCAACTATAACAAACTGGAGCGGCTCCAAAAGAAGGTATTAAAAATCTTTGAGAACTTTAATGAACACCCCAGCCTATTACCCACTGGTCCCCTATTCATTAAACATAACATGCTTAAAGCGTCTAAGTTATACAACGATAAACTACCTCTTTATATGTATAAAAATAAACTGCCACTCAATACAGAACATTCCCCGTATGACCACAGCATACGTAACAGGCTAATACCAGTGCCGCGTACGCATACAAATTACGGTAGATCTAGGCTGGATTACTGCATGCCAGCACTATACCACGTCTTAAAAAATCACATTAATTTTAGTGCCCCACTCGGCACGTTTAAATCGGAGGTGCGTGATTACCTGATGAAGCAATGAACTCTTTTCCCCCGGCTGCTACATTTCCTGCACTGTTTATGCATTCTGTGATAGCATCCACCGTGTATGCTGCATCTGTATAAAACAAGTTCATTTCTTTTTCATAATGTCTGTATGTATTTACAACTGTTCGAATTTGAGAAATCCACTGCCTTCTGCTCTCTGTAGGCCCCCAGGTCCCGTCAGGCTGTCTGCGACAGCTTTTTGCCTGGGGGTCCCCAACGAGTGTGTTGGAATTAAGTGGATTCTCATTCTGATATCAGATGGAGAGCGATCGCGCTTTTCGTGACGGCGCGTGACAAACAGGTGAAGTGGTGGTGGTCCAGAAAAGTTTTTCACCAATCGCAGAGGGCTGATTGCAGAATTAGAATAGAAAAGTTTGGAATTGTTTTACGTTATAGCACCCCTGATTTCGGCATTTTGTGCGCTTCGAAAATCGGGGTGGGGAGGAGTTGGAAGAGGCAGGTGTAGGTCAGCATAGTGCATTTTTCGCAAGCCGCGTAATGACAGGTATCACCGAAAGCTGGGCAAGCGTAACGATCAATTGGGATGTGCTCACCACATCCGGTACACTTTCCTTTTTTTCCCTCTTCACTTGCGCGTATTCCGTTCTCCTCACCGACGTGCGTCGCTTCAACACTGTATAGTACAGCGAGGGCTCAAATATGGGCTTGTTAGTATCGTATCGTAGAGAACAACACTGACAAATGATTACATAAAATTCAGCAGAGACACTTAAGAATGCTTTGGTGTGATAATGCGAAAGCATTACAATCGCTTACGTCAAATGTTTTAGACTGATGTTTTCGACATGCATTAAAGTTCTTCCTGTTGAATCTGTGTGTGTGTTTGCCTATACCTTGGCCACAGGCTGGTTACATTCGGACCAGTTGGCTGCAGATCGATGACTTTTATTTTATGTCTAATGGTAGGTCTGTCGGGACTATGTCGTCTTTTGTGTTCTCTTGCTTCGTCCTCTGAGGCGTCGGTAATGACGCGCTTCATTTCAGTGGGCAAATGACCTTACGAAATGCTCCGTCTGTACCTTTACAATGACATGCAGTTCGGATTTTTTTTTTCAAGTACAAAATAAAGGGCAATATGTGCTAGTATCAGCGGTCTGTTCGGAGAAGCTTTTTTTATCTACTGAAAAAAAATATTTAGGGATAAATATGCGCCACAACAATCCGCGATGTGTTTTATTTCATTATTAAATGACATTTTCGTAAAATCGGAGGACTATCCGCCCAGTCATCTGCATAATGGTCATCACGCTTTTGTTTTATGATAAAATGTAATAAATACTCACAATTTGTTTTATTTAGCAGCGACTGGAAAAAAATTTCACTTTGGATAAATTGGTAATGGATGACTTGGACGTAATACTGAATCAACCTTCGCAAATGTGCACGGCTGGTAATTGTCCAATCTTCTTTAGTAGGCGGCTTTGATGTAGCACGTAAGCGACGACGCCTGCTTCCGGTGGTTAGCGGAGATGACGTCAGTACGATGCCTCGGAGATTTTTCAGCGCTTGGCCGACAACTACGGGTGGCTTCCAATCTCGGAGGTTATGGCGAACAGACGCGAGTTCTGAGTCATGCATAATTTCAGGCGAGTGGTTATGGCAGTTGCGGTATCGAAGTGGCGGCAACGGCGTGATCAGCGTTGGCTGCACCATCCCCATCGACACAGCCTGCCATTTTTTTTTTCTGGGGGGAAATAAGCAGAGATCAGAACTTTAGTAAAAATGGCATTTTTTTTTTCTTACGTGCTAACGGCGCCCGTTTAACAATAAGTATGAACTAGGTATCTAGAAGCATTTTGGTGGCACATTTAGAGTGCATATAAATGGTTATGTTTATTGTCATGCCCATATATGATTTTAGGAGTCTTAAAAATGAATTTTTTCGTGTTTTGTCTTAGCCTCAGTGTGCCTATAATATTATAACCAGTTGCAGAAATCCGCTCGGAGCAGTAGAATGTTATCAGACACTTTGCAGCTTTAAGGGCTGTTACTAACAGTTTTCCAGCATACTAATGAGAAGGGCTCAAATGTGACATGGCACAACGTACATACATTTCAAGGTGACATAGTGTACATTTTTAGATGACATCATCGTCAAACTTCAATGGTGCGGCGTAACTGTGGCCTGAAACGTGGGCCCCCTTTTGAAGGTTCAGTAAAGGTTCGGCATCTATCCCAATCATCTGTTGTTGATGGAAATGCTTCGACACTTTAGTTTGTCTTGGAGAAATATGTCGCATACTTGGTAGTCAAAGAACTGGCAAAGTTTCTGACCGGCGAACACCTTGATGCCCAGAGGGCACTGGATCATCAAACATTCCGACGCATGAGAACATGCCGCTAACTTCAGAGGACGTTGAGCGTTGGTTTTCTAAACACGAAATAGTCTCCGTTAAAAATAGAGCATGAAACCCCAAAATCTCAACATTGTGCTTGTTTCTCACAGTACAACATTTCCCGTGGTGCTTTGCCACACTAGATTTCAGATAAATACTGTAGCCACTGCAAATTTTAATCCCCAAAATAAAACGATGCTTTTGTTGGCTAACTTCTATTAAAAATTATGATGTAACCTCAGTTTAACAGCTGAAATTCTTTATAACTGAGTCTATACCTACTCGAAGGACAGTATCTGGCACCTATAAAACTACAGCTTAAATGCTAGCCCTAGTGCCTGTTATAGGCTCCTGAAAGAAAAAGTTTAGTGCATAAACATCCGGTCTTAAGTATTCAGTGCGCTATGATGGTTAGAACGGGTTTCTATACCAAGCAACCAAAGTGGAAAGAACGCCATTGTCCACTTCGCACTCTGAAATAAGTCGAATACCAGAGAAGGGAAGGGCGAAAGATAGTGTCCGCTATCGGGCTTGCATTCTCCGAGTCGGTGCCATTTACACCAATGAGCACATGTGCCAGGAAAGCAAGCGTCTCGTCGCAGAGGCGATTGTCAAAGAGCGTGAAATCAATTGGAAATACGTTTAGGTGCGGGATGGGTATACTTATGTCTGTAAAACTGAAAATTGTAGCTTGAGATTATCCAACGTTAATGACTTAGCTAAAATGAGCTAGAGACATGGATGTCCCCACGAGTTGCGGTGAACATTCATTAATCGATACGCTAAGTACTAGATAGACTTTCTTGCAAGAATGAAATTACCCTTATTTATTGTCATATGAATTGTCATTGCCTGCACGACAAGGCTGATCAAATACACTATCTCTTTAATTGCGTCAGTTCTTTGTTCCACGTAAATATCTTTAGTAAAACTTAGTACTGGGATTCTGTAGATTTGGTAGTAGAAACTTATACTCACTTTTAATATAATCGGTCAGCTAGAAGAGTTGGCGCGGTATTTCTGTAAATTATTAATTCCTTACCCGCCATAGGAACGTTAGGAATAGCGAAGGTATTGCTATGAAAAAGAAGAAAAGCTACAGAAGTATTCATTTGTTTTATTAAGCACGCCATTTGTTTTCAGTAAACTATTATGATAGTCCGTTCAAATTTTCTTTCGGAGCAGAATTTTCTCAACCACTATTAGGCGAGACCTTGAAGTATTTTGCCAGCCGGGCATCATGAGAGATAAACGTCAAATGTTTAGCTCCTCAGATGGATTCAACGAATATTTTACTGGGTCCTTAAAGCATTCATTTGGTGTTAGCAAATAGCCATAGCTTTGAATAACTTCTGTACAAGGCGCAAACCACTGCTGCTAACTACTGTTCATTCTGTAGATGCTGCTCTCGATGTTCACCTTCCTTTATGCACAGCTGTTTACCGTTGAATCCTTGTACTGACAGTGCAGACAACGCTGGTGACTTTCAGTTGCTCGTACAGCGCTTGTGGAGTCATTCTCTTTTCTCATCTGACCACCCCTTTCCCTTTGTCCTCATAATTTGAGCCATGGAAACGTAGGTTTGGGTTTACATGGCGCATTAAACGAACCCCGCATGGCATCCGCTTCTACCACCCTTTATACTCTCTACCCTGCCCAAGGCACTGGAAATTCGAAGAAGGCCGAAAGTGCGTAAGGGAGATCCCCGAATGTGCAATGCCATTTGAATGAATTCACGTGGGGCTATTTTCCGCCAGAAGGGCGGGTCCACCATCTCTCAGTTACAGTGTGGAGGGATTGTGGGAAGGCTAAAGCGCTTGCCACAAGGTGAACTAAATATTGGTTGCAGCAAAACATTTCAATACGAAAAACGTGCCAGAGTGCCTATGGTGGTAATGTCAAGCATGTGATGCATTTAAGCTAGGAAGCAGAAAATACATCACTTCTTTGTGCGTTAAAACGTCATACAAAGGAGTAAAAATGGTGTAACTACTTCGGCCCTGCGATGGACAAAAATGATATGCTAGCAAAACAAATCTGCCTAATCTGCGAGTCGAGGGTAAATTAGAGATGGCAAGTCGTTCTCACACAGTTCATACCACATACCACCACTGGTCCACTGAATCCAGGGAATAAGAAGCAAAACGAGATGGCTGCTGACATGTGCTCCTCTGCATTCACCAGGCAGTTTGGATGATCTCAATTTGGCTGACGCCGTCCTAAGTTTCATAGGCCATACCAAAACATTCAACGTATTGCTAAATACCTTGTGAAATGTGAACTGCTATGATCGCATTCGTATTAACGTGGGTATAGTGGTATATCAGGGGAAAGACGTTTGTTGTCATCAATAAATTAGAAGGCTCAACAACACAAATTTCTGAAGCAACATAGCCATTTCAGTCTGCGACAAGAGAAGCATTTCAGGGCAGTACAATGGAGACTTCCATACAAACCGGCCTACGACAATTTCTGCCTCATATGTGTTTTTCTTTTCACTCAAAGGACAACGAAAAACTGAGGACACTTAAACACTCTCGCGAGTTCTGAATGCGACAGCAGGAATGTCCAATGGAACGCGGCTGAGCGATCCTTCAAGTTTTGCACTGCGAGTAATGTACCATAGCACTACGGGCTGCCAGAGCCAGCAAAAACAGTAATCAGCAATAGAAATCCACTTAGCGGCCCTTCGAGTGTTGCGCTGCAAGTAATTTACGCAAGCAGTAGGTGCTTCCCGAGCCAGCAAGCAGCAGCAGCAGCTTCCACTGCCAACACCGCACGCCACCGACGTCCTGCGCGGCTCGAGACCAAGGAAGCAGCAGCTGCCACGAAGGCCGGCAGGCGTGCCCAGCACTGAAGCGCAGTAGGGGTGAGAGAGAGAGAGAGAGCGCGATACGGACTTCGCGCCATCTTCTGAAAGAAAGAGGGCGGCACCCGCACGCACGGGTCATGCGACTGCCTCACCGACGACTACCCGTCTCGCCACACGGCGTCGCGTCACCGTATCTGCTTCGTCGGAGCGTGCTGGTCACGTGGCGTCGCAGCGACACCATCTCCCCTCACGCAACATCTGGCGCGCTATCCCTGTAGAAGGTGTTCCATTTCGCTCGCTCTACTGTGTCAAAGCCTGCTCGTGACGTGGCGTCGCAGCCAATGAAAATTTAGGTGCTGTTTCGCTGCTACAGACGCCAGCCTTTTCGCTCAATTGGCCATTTGAAACTTTCCCATCAAAATAAGGAGCCACTAAAAAGGGAGTCTTCCATAAAAAACTTTTACTCTATGTATCCGAGGAATGTCGAAAATTCTCTCTGTACAGCCATAGCTGAAGAAGTGAGGATCTAAATAAATGGTTGATGCTGGCTAAATAAATCAATATATAAAAAAACAAGTGTCTTCATGTGGTCATAGTCACTGCCGATATCGCGTATGTGAGTTTATCGGTGAATAATATAGTGGTATTCACATTTTCTATCCTGACTGACGTTAGCTGGGACACTCCGTATATCAACCTTTTCCGGAGCATTCCTGCTAGTGCTTCCTCCACTGCTTGCCTCCAAGCCACCAGCAAAGCGGCGCCCACCACATACGAGCTCAACGCAGAGCGCAGGAACACGACGGCTTATGCGATTTCTCGGGTCATGGCGGGTCTACCGAGAGGGATGCTTGCACACATTGCGTTTCGCAATTGATCGCCTTTTCTGAGCACGTGCGGCGACTCCATCGGTCCGGCCACCGTGGAATCGCACCGGATACTCGGCATAGCCTGCTCGGCCGCCATGGAGCGCGTGAAGGATACTAAAGGCGCCCTTGCAGCGCTTATACCGACAGGCGCGGCATGACATCGCTAACTGGATGGCTCGACGCGATCACAATTGCTCCGTCGATGATTCCGGCTTCTAGTATGACACGCGCCGCAGCTCGGTTGACCCAAAACGAGTACTGGGCGGATATTATGATGATCATTATAAGCTTGTAATTAGGCCCAATGCAGGACGATGAACCATCCTACCGATCTGCAATTCAGCATGACCCGCTTATTCGGAACACACCTTCAACCTTTAACAAAATTCCCGCAATCTTGATATCCAATCAAATTTTGGGTAGCACTGGAAAGCGCTTCGCTTGCTTTGGCATTCATTCGCTCTCGCAGACGAGCGGTTACGTATTCTACATATAACAACAAACAGCTAAAAGACAAATTGATCCTCAAGTAGGACGTCGCTTCCTCCCTCTTGCCCATTTCCTCTAGGCCTATCAAGGGTAGAAAAACAAGAATTGTCATCTAGTTAACCTCCTTGCCTTCCTTTTTTGCAAGTCCATACAGCCATACGCACTCACGTGCGGCCTCTTTTGCAAACTGCTCTATGTCTACGTCTTCTAGTACCGCCTATTACTTTTGTCCCCAATGTTCATTGACTACCCCCTCAGCTTTCTTTTAACTTTCTTTCTTAGCCTACTTATTTCTGTCCGTTTGTTCAAAATAGTGATTATTTTCAGGCATGTCATCGTTGTGAGCGTGCGTTCTTCACTTGGACCTTTCACCCACATCCATTAGAACATAATGTTTGTTACTCTAACGAACCATTGTATATTTCTAAATAAATGAGCTTGTTCATTGAGCCTATAAATCATAGACTCGTGTTCGCTTGGCTGCACTAAAGATTACTGTACTTTCCTTTACAATAATACTAACCGCGACCTTTAACTTTTCCTTTCCAAGTCTCAACTCATTCGTTGTCCACGGTATTCATGACGATTTCGTGGTTACATCCCGCGTCAAACAGGCCCACTGTCATAATTTCATAAGACATTTTAAGTCACCGCTCAGCGCAAACTCTAAGTAACGCTAAAGGCACGACCAAAGATGGAAAGCAGAGTTTAACATTACGCCAGACATTACACAGATTAGGCCTGCACCCAGCCTCTTCATCTACCCATCGAGATGGCTCAACGACTACGGCGTTCTGGTAGAGACCTCGAGGTTGCCACCATCTTTCTATGGGGGTGAAATAAAAAAAAACGCTCGTGTAGTTAGATTTAGGTGTAGCTTAAAAAATTTTAAAAAGGAAGCATGTCAAAATGCGGATCCCTGTACTGTTTTTACCGGATTTCTCGTAGTCTTAGTGTTGCATTGGGCTGTTGAACCATGTGAAAGAACCACATCATTTTCGACCGTGTTTCGTGGACTCATACCAACAACGCAATTTTACTAGTGATGACCAAGTGTACAAAAATGTTTAGCATCTAGCGAATGTTTCGCATTTACCATGCGCCAAAACTTCGATAAACGGGCGTTCTCGCTGTTGCACCTATATATGAATTCGACCGCCGTAGAAAGGAATCGCATCCTTTACCTTGTGCTCAGCCCCAGAATGCCAAATTTACCAAAACATCGTGGTGACTTACTGAGTCACTAGTGCGCTCGGAAGCTCACAGTGAGATTCACCCGCACCGCACGGTCGAAGCTCTTATTGCTCATTTCGACAGCCATCCGTTGCTCTACGTCCACATGCCCGGCACAATTGATCACAATATTGGTGGTCACTGGGCTGATCCTCCTCAGGGAATCAAATGAACGCTCTACAGAGGCTGCGCCACAAAGTCCCCTTGCAGGGCCTGGTGATCGAGGTAACCTGTTTAAGTAACGAGGTACAAGTCAGAGCAGAGCCCACTTGCATGACGTACACAATGACGTATGAAGTTACGATATTTCCTGCAATTAACTATTCAGAAGGATCTCGCTAGCGCACTTTTTGGGTTGGAGCTGTGCATGAATCGAGCCATTAACAGCATCCGATTCGAGGCTATAAGTCATTTCAGGACGAGAAAATGCATGACCGGACGGATATGTAAGCTTCCTGTCTTCGTATTTTTCACAGTGGGGAAACTTCTGAGCTATTTGCGGATGGTAATATTTGCAATATCTAAAAGATCCAGTTCTCGCTGATAGCATTGGGGGCACATGGACTCGTGTTTCAGTGCTTAGCAGACGGGCAATGCAGAGCTCGATCGCAACACTTCTTACTGTTGCATATTTTTAAATACGTACTCAGCAATATCCACGCTCTCATTGAAACCAATTAACTGCTTCTAATGTGAAACATGTCACCACTATTAGTGCACGGGATGAAACACTCCATATTGTCTGTCAGAGAACCTCAAACAGCATATGAACCGATATAACAAGCAGACGACAAACGCCTCGAACGCAGCGAACGCAAGTGTCACAGCGCGACGCGCTAAATATTCCGGCCCACCGGTACAGCGCACAGCTGTCTATCGCGAATCAGTAATCGGTTCGTTAACTGCCGGTTGCCTCACACGCACCCAGCCTGACACGTCGACGCCGCAGCAGGAAAAAAGTTGCCGTTATGAAAAACAGGGTAAAAACAGGATAGACAATGCGGGCATCACGTGTTCAGCGTGGCTCGGTGCACCAAGCTTAGGCATGCGATGAACCAGGCACGAATTGATGTCGCCTAGACGTTTTTCTTTCCGTGAAAACCCGAGCGATCCGCATCACTGAGCAGCACGCTAACACAGCCTGGGCATGGCAGCGCTCTCCAGGGTGATTTGACATGCTATGAAAATGAAGCGACGTTTAGCAAGAGCAGCCTTTTTACCACGGGCGTGTCAAGAAATGTAAAAATGTGTGATTTTGTCTGCAGCTCATTGGCGAAAGAAGCGGGTGTAAAGCGTTGCTTTATAGTAGCTGATGGACCTATTAGCAAACTAGGCAACCAATAGAATGCTGTAGGGTCATGTCCGACATGCGGCACTGAAACTGCGGGGGGTGGGCGAAGCTTAAATGCGAAATAAATTTTGATTCTCATCCTGCAAATGTGCCCGGATATCGATTGGCTTTCAGAACATTTTTTTTTTCGAAAAGCCGTCCTCACGCACGTCATTCTAGTTGAAATATCTATACATGTATTCCGTTGAACATCATGGCGGCGAATATCTCCACAATATTGCGACAAACTCCCAGGATTGATCATGCCTCCGGCACTGAGTGCCGTTTAGTTTTCAGCGAGACATGGCCCCTAGTTTTGGTAAACCACTCATGAGATCCGAATGCTGGGCGCTCTCGAGAGCTACGGACGCGCGCAGCAAGATTATTCACTTCTTCGTTCTACCAGAGTTCGGCAATGGAACCCATGTGATTTCACCAGCTCCCACCTGTATCTACTCAACCCTTATTTAGGGCCTGGCCAACCTGTCGGATACTCCGGTCGCGAAATATCTACGGTGTGCCACCTGCGTTTCAGCGTCGCATTTGAGAACGCTTATACATTCCTCAATAGAGCTGCCAACAACCCTGCAGAAATTCTTGCGGGTGTCACAAAACTTTCTAGCATCTCCTGTTCCACTGTACAACCTTCGAGTGTCAGCACAACATGACCTGTGTACCAGTCGCAGCTGCTTCAAAGGTAGACCTTCCTCGGAAGCAAAGCTCGTCGGCTCTCGGTCAAGGAGCTCCTGTATACGCTAGGCCAGTAATCCACACCTTGAAGCCAAGTAGACTGTGGCAGCGCTTGCGACTATGTCAATGAACGTTCCCTTATTGGCTGTGTGCACATTGATTCTCTCTCTCCTTTTTCCTCGTCTCTTTCACTTTATTGAAGTACACAGTAGCCGAGCAGGTAGGACCATGTCAAGCCTTTCCATTTTTCCTTCTCCGTCTGTCACTGTCACATCAACATCGGCTATAACACAAACTACAGCTATTCTCCTCGCCTCGAGAACGCGATAATGGCTGCTGTTTCGTCAGCCTCCCGTGATCGCGTAAGTCGTGCATCATGTCTCGCGTCATCCAGTGGAAGACGCTTGCGGCTTCACCCTAAGCTGCTCCTCGCCTAACCAGAATCTCTCTCTCAGAAGTTTTAACGCACCCACGAATCGGGCCCATGGCGAGACATAAATGTGTCATAAAACGCGTTTGCGATGCTTACGAAATGTTGTTTTGCATGCACGTTTTTCCTCCGGTTGGCGAAAGTAACGAGAGCACCTACGAACTGTTTTGCTTGCCTTTCCCTTGGCCCTTTAGCTAGCTCTGCTGCTCAGAATGTTGACACACTTCAACTGTTTTGCTCAATCCCATTATTCAACGCCAACGTAATGATTCACATAATGTTTTGGCGTTTCCTTTAGATGCTAAGTGTCCTGCAGAAAAGAACAATTTGTTTTCTCCCTCTGAGGGAGTGCGTTAGAAGCTATGTCGATGAAAGGCGAGATAGTGTGAGAATTGTAAACGCAAATTGAGTTTTTCTGAAGCGCCTTTATCCGTATTTCACGTAATTTTCGTAAGAATTGCGCGGTGAGCATATTGAGTTTGTTTATTGTGCGGAATGTTTCCGTAGGGATTTAGCAGCGCACACGGATTATTGACAGCTGAATGTAGGAACGCTGGATTTAAAGAGGCGCAGGAACGGTTCAATGGCGGCTGGAAATCTAGATATGAGCCGAGGCTGGAAACATCGTAGTTCGCTGTTTCCAGACCTCCCCACACCCGCTCACCGATAGTGCAGGAATCCAGGAGTAGAAGGGACGAACGGCGACGGTCAGTTGAAATCCAGAGAAACTGCAGCTGGTCGCTATCAGTAAGCTGTAACTGAACTGTGAGAGGGGCTAACAGGCTAACGCAATGTGCTGTTCAGCGTGAGGTCGCGATTTCTACCCCCGGCTGCGGTGGCCGCATTCTAATCAGCGGCGCAGTGCAGAACCACTCCTGCACTTATACTAAGTGGTACGTTATTAAACGCAATCACGTCAAAATAATATGGACCCGGCACTCACAGTCCGAGTATTGCATTAGCCTCAATGAGTCAAAAATCAAGCTGCCGGAGACTGTACAGGTGCTGGCCAAAGATGTCTGTACCAAGGCTGTAATTTTCTATGCCTCAGATGGCCTATCATGCGCGTGGCGACCGATCAGCGGCAGCGTTCGCTCAGCTGGTGCGTAGAGTGAAGGCCTGCGCCTTAGCCCCCGAGCTGCAGAGGTGCCATGAACAAAAAAATGTTGGCATGAGGTTGACAAAACCCAATACTGCTGCTTGTGGCCATAAAATGACTGCATTGGCGGGTCTATCCAGTTCAGTTCATTAAATTCCGTGTGCCATGGTTAAGGAAAGCACGGGGCTGGCCGTGTTCCGGAGATTGGATTAGAGTGGCGCCTCGTGCATTGTTCCTGGTTACCAATAGGGCTACAGCACTTTCGGGTGGTCACTAGTACGGCGGGCGAGAGGCGATGACACAACCGGACAATGTATCATCGTCAGCCATCATTGGCCCGAGCCATTATCACCGGAATCCGTCTTTCAGGGCGATTCATGAGAATCTTAAATCTATCTTAGTTTTACAATGCACAATATTTAGCCACGAAGTTACATAAGCGCAGCATTAAAGCTCGGAATCTCTGACCACACGTCCTCCTGTCTCGCCTTGTCGAGGTCTGCGGCTGCGATCTCTGCCCGCCAGATGAGAGTTCATGTCGACTGTTTTGGTCGGACTCAAACGCAAACTGTACACATCACTATAGTGCAAAGTGATCCCGGTACAATGTTCTGACGAAAATTCTTTTATCTGATTAAATTTATTTGTTATACTGCTGGGCGATGGATACTGGTGATAGAGAAGGCGCAGTTTTGTACGTGCTGTTGGAAAAAAAGGCAACAGAAAAATGAAAAAAAAAACAAATCAACATTACGAAACATGGGGCGTATAATGCGAAATACAACCATGCAGCCAACCGTCGCTCACAGTAAGGCGAGGCAGGAGAATTCTTAAAAAATTTGAACGCGACGCGTACCGGCGCAGTTGGCGGGCAGTGAAACGCGTTGTTTGATGATGATGATCATTTATGGCATCCCCTTTGAAACGGGACGTTGACAAATAGTCACATGGCCTGCTTGACTTAACCGGATACGCTTTAGATGCTTTTCATTCTAACACTTTTGTTCGCATCTCCTGAAGTTTTTTTTTTAAACATATCTATCTACTTTGTACCTCTGCCTATGCCTGTAACGGATCCGGTAGTATGAATATTCTTCCAGCTTTTTTTTTTACATCAGTACTCTAAACACCTGTTGTTACCGCGACTGCTGGTTGATGCTTCCATCCACTTCAAGCAAGCGATCTGGAAAGTGTACCTTACCCATGGGTCTCACTTGGTGAATACTTTCGCATTACATTAAGATTTGCTGAGTGATCTCCAGATTTTCGATGCAGCAGTCACGTCTCATCTTGTTGCGAATATTTGCTCCTGTATCTTATTGTCCATAGGCAACCAGCTCAAAGCCTCAATACTAATCAAGTCCTTTTGTGTTATCGCCCATATTTTCCTTTCTAATTCCTTCCTTCTCATTTTTGTAAATCACCATTGTCATTTTTTCCCTCTAACCTGGTATCTCAAACCTAGCAGCGCCACGGCCACGGCTTCGACATAATCCAGTGGTGCGTACGGTGACCACCCCGCGGGCTCCTTTCTCGGCCAGAAGCCGACAAACGGCGCCACCGATGACTCATCCTCTGCCAATCACTATGGCGAGGTGGCCAGACAGGGCTCCTCCTCTTCTTGTGGACATCTGCGGCTTGTCCCCATGTGCATAAATTGCCACGTCAGATGACCATTGCACAAGATGACTGCGTCTTTTAAAGAGGCTACACACATCGTACGACGCGTTTTCATTTATTATCATGGTGTACATGAGGACTTGCACGCGTACAATGCATATAAAAATAAGAAAAACACAAAAAATGTCGTGAACGGACGGCAGCAGTTGCTCAATTGCCCCTACTTCACTACATGAAAAAAATTATTCAGTGAAACAAAAGAACCTTGCTTACAGGGAATAAAAATGCACATCAAAGAAATATTGGTGTGACTTTTCTTAAACGTCCACGGAGTCAGGTACTGAGCACATTCACGATCGACCGTCTTTTATAGATGCCGTATAAACGCGCTATCTATTAGAAAGCTACTCAATTTCGCGAGCGCGTCTTTGCTGGAGCAGGCCCAGGAACCATGTCCACAGGCAGAGGCTACCTATCCATCCGGTTCAAGCAGCTGCGCAGGATCTCTCGCTGCCATTCGTATTGCTGAGGTTCGAAGAGAAGAGGTTCCACAAACGCATCCGGGGTATTAGAGTGGGTGCAAATAGCGTATTACCTCTTGAGAAGGGGTCACCCTCTGCTTCTTGAAGAAGGCTTTTTCATTCTGAGTTCAAGTAAGGTGTGTAGCCTAACTCCAGGGGAATAGATGATATATGAACTTATCAAACGTGCGATACATGGGTTAACATGTTCTAAAGTGCTGTACTCGACTAAGGAAATTAGGCTAACTTTCGATAACACCATCTGAGAACGACAGAGTTTACTGCCCAGAATGACAGATCTCGAACGCGCTGTCGATGTGAAGGTACTCGTGGCTATAACTCGCAAGGAAAATTCAAGCTGTTGTCAGAAAACAGCATGAAAGCGAACAAACTCTCGGCGTGATTGCTGCCATCGCAGTACCTGTGTTCTTTCTTTGTTTACTTATTTTGGCAGTTCCATTTCGTCAACAAGGATCTGTGCGTTGCAATGTCAAAGAACAACGTTTCAATACGGAAACATCACCTTGGTATCGAGATTTTTGTGTTCTCCTTAGAAAACTCCGCTGGGTGCACCGACAGTTACCTAGACTACACCCTAATAGTGTCACTGCCTATATCTGAAGTTCCGTTTGGAAAATGGAACAGAAGCAGTCACGAAAGTAACAATAATAACGAATTACAACAGCAACTACAGTAGAAATGAGTCTTGTGTGCACGTGTAGCTTATTAAGTCTAACCTCTTGGTTATGAAGGTGAACAAATTCCTGCCAGCCGGAACATATTATTCTTTTTCTTTTTCAGTAGCACTAAACGGCGCTAAAGGACCAGTACGCCATAACTCGTACGACATGGAACCCACCCTCAAATTTAGGTACAGTTATAATGCCTTTCCAATTAGTGTACACTTAGCCTGTAGCGGTAGCAGCATCGGCGTCGCAAGAGAGATGACGTAGACGCTAGCGTCTACACGAGGCACGAGCGTCCCGAAGGCGATTAAAAAAAAGAAGGCTACGCTAAGAGATCGAGTGTCGGTTTTTTCCTCTCCCGCGAAAACCCGAGACTTTACCGGTCTACCTGGTCGCTCGTCGCCACAGTTTGGTGACCCCGGATGTGATACTCCCATACGCTCCTGTGGTAGAGACGACCATGAACCAGACCGACGCTACAAGAGCTCAAGGCCAGAGCCCTTCCGAGGAATGCGGCGAGCCATCCTGTTCGGCCATCGCTGTCCGCCTCCCCCAATACTGGGACCAGCATCCTTTCGCGTGGTTTCTTCAGGCCGAATCGCAATTTCAAGGCGCTGGTATCCGCTCCCAAGTCTCAAAGTTTCATTACGCCGTTGCAGCGCTCTCAGCCGCCGCCACTGACGAAGTAGCTGATTTATTGAACTCGCCTTTGTCTATGGCCGTCTATGACGATCTCAAAGCAGCCCTGCTACAGCGCAAAGCAGCTCCACAGTGTTCTCGCATCCAGCAGCTTCTATCCGCTGAAGAACTCGGCGACCGGCGCCCTAGTCAACCTCTTCAGCGAATGAGCTAGCTGCTCGGAAACAACGCGAGATCCATCGACGACACGCTGTTGCGCGAATAGTTTTTGCAACGACTCCCGGCTAACGTGCAGATGGTCCTGGCGACAGCCTCTACTATGGACCTTACCGTACCTGCCACTTTGGCCGACAAAGTCATGGAAGTAGCCGCCCCAACCATCGCCGCCACGGCACCGTCTCCGGGTGACAATACAACCGCTCTGCAAACTCTTCCCTGCTCTTGCGCAGTGCAATCTCCGCTCGACTCCTTGTGTGAGCGCCTGGAACGCATCATCTGTGGAGCGGAACGCCACCGCACATCTCGTCGCCCACGCAGCCGTAGTTCCAGCAGAACAAAGCGCACGGGCACCCGCAATGAAACGTCAACTACAACGCCTGGCGTTTGCTGCTACCACCGGCGTTTTGGAAACGACGCTCGTCACTTTCGGCGTCCCTGCGCTTGGCAGGGAAACAGGCCGGCCGACTTCTGACGGGGACGAGTAGTCCGGCCCAACACACAAGTCGCCTTTTCTACGTGACGGACAGAGTAACGGGACAACGATTCTTAGTCGACACAGGTGCTGACGTCAGCATTCTCCCCGCCTAGCACTCCGACCGAAAAGCGACACCTGTGTCGTTTTTGCAAGCAGTCAACGGCACCAGGATTACAGTTTTCTCATCACGCTCCACCATACTAAACCTTGGCCTTCGACAAGCGTTCCGCTGGATTTTCCTGGTTGCAGACATCCGTCGTGCAATCATTGGAGCAGACTTCTTGCATAACTACGGACTCCTTGTGGACATCCGACGACGCCGTCTCATCGACTCCGCGACCCAGCTATCCGTTCCCGGCGTCCCATCATCAGGCACATTGCACATAGCGCCTATTTCTGCCAGTCTGGACGAACCTTTCACCGCGCTCCTACGCGAGTTTCCAAATTTGACGCGCCTGCCGGACTGGACGTAACCAATGCAACATGACGTGTGCCATCACAGCGTCACCTCCGGCCCTCCGGTCTATTTCCGACCCCGGTGTTTTTCCCCGGAGAAACTCAAGATCGCTCGCGCGGAGTTCGAACACATGCTGGAACTTGGCATCATCCGCCCTTCCTCCAGTAACTGGGCATCACCACTTCTCATGGTGCCTAAGAAGACGGGAGACTGGCGCCCATGCGGCAATTACCGGGCACTAAACAACATCACAGTTCCTGATCGCTCCCTCTACCGAACATTCAGGACTTCACGGTAGCGTTGGACGGTTCGACGACCTTTTCTAAGATTGATCTCGTTCGCGCCTACCATCCACTATCGGTCGCTGAAGAAGACACTCCCAAGACCGCCATCACCACCCCCTTCGGTCTTTTTGAATTTCTCCGCATGCCTTTCGGTTTACGGAACGCGGGCCAATCCTTTCAGCGTTTCATCGATTCCGTCACCCAAGGTTTGCCTTTCGTTTTTGCATACATTGACGACCTTCTCGTCGCAAGCTCTTCGGCGGAAGAACATCTTCACCGCTTGCGGTTGTTGTTTTCACGCCTTGCCAGTAAAGGAATTGTCATCAACGCCGCCAAGAGTGAATTCGGTCAACCCGAACTCGAGTTCCTCGGTCATATCGTCGATGCTAACGGCACTCGACCGCTGCCGTCCAAGATTCGCGTCATCGAAAACCTTCCCCGACCGACCACACCCACCAAGCTTCGCCAATTTCTCGGATTCGTCAATTTCTACCGCCGATTCATTCCCGAGTGCGCATGACTGATGGCTCCGCTAGACGCTCTCCTGGTAAACAAACGCAAACAAATGCTTCAGTGTACTGAAGAGGCCACCGACGTTTTCACAAGAGCCAAGTCTGCCCTCGCCGACGCTACACTGCTTAGACACCCAAAGCCAGACGCACCCACTGCCATCATGACGGACGCTTCACACACCGCCGTTGGTGCCGTTCTGCAGCAATTCATCGACAATGTGCGGCATCCATTCGCTTTTTTCTCCAAGAAACTGAAGCTTGCGCAGTCCCGCTACAGCGTGTTCGGCCATGAATTACTCGCTGTTTACCTGGCTATCAAACATTTGCACCATTTCCTCGAAGGCCGTGCATTCCCTGTCTTGACTGACCACAAGCCCCTTGTGCACGCAACTAATCGTTCGGCATCCTGTTACTCGCCCCGCGAGATTCAACACCTTTCCTACATCTCCGAATTTACAACAACGTTCCGCCACATCAAGGGCACCGACAACGTTCCAGCCGACGTTCTCAGTCGTGTCAATGTCGTTTCCACGTTGACATCGGAACCTTTCATCATCGAGGCCGACTTACTCGCCAGTGAACAGCGTGACGACACTGAACTCCGTACACTCCGGAATTCGTCAACGTCCCTAAAATTGGAAGACGTCGTTGTGACCCCAGATGGTACGTCCGTCGTCTGCGAAACTTCTAACGACACTCCTAGACCGTACATTCCGGCATCCCTTCGCAGACGTCTATTCGAAACCGTGCACAACCTGTCGCACCCTGGCATACGCGCGACACAGAAGCTCCTTTCCAGTCGTTTCGTTTGGCCTCGGCTAAACGCGCAAGTTCGCGATTGGGTTCGCTGCTGTTTGCCGTGACAACGTTCGAAAACCCAGCGTCAACCCATTCCGCCTGCCAAGTCTTTTCTTCCACCGGATGCTCGTTTTGACAGCGTACACCTGGACCTCGTCAGCCCTCACCCACCTTCGAAAGGTTACTGCTACATACTGACATGCATCGACCGTTATACACGGTGGCCAGAAGCTACACCTATATCTGACATGTCAGCGCCCACTGGTGCAGCAGCTTTCGTGTCTACGCGGATGGCAAGGTTCGGCTGCCCATCCACAATAATCACAGATCGCGGTCGGCAGTTTGGCTCAGCACTCTTCAACGAGCTACTCAAGCTACTCGGAACGACACGTTTTCGCACAACTACTTACCACCCGCAGTCCAATGGACTGGTTGAACGTTCTCACCGGCATCTCAAGGCCTCCCTTATGGCACATGAATCGCCGGAGAAGTGGGTCCTGCATTTGCCCCTCGTCTTACTTGGCATCAGAGCCGCACTCAAGAGCGACCTAGGTTGCTCCTGTGCTGAGCAAGTTTACGGCACTCACCTACGCCTCCCGTGCGATTTCTTTGTCGCCACCCCCAAAACGCCTATGCCATCACCTGCCGAATACGTTGCCGAACTGCAAGCTTTCTTCAGCCAGATACGCCCTGTGCCTGCACGTTCACAAGAAGCAAGGTACCCGTACGTTTCTCCCGCACTCACCTCTGCTTCCCACGTTTTCGTGCGTAACTGCGCCATGCGGAAGCCTTTGCAGCCACACTACTCCGGGCCATATGGTGTTCTAGAGCGTCGTCCGAGGACGTTTGTAGTGAATGTCAACGGCCGATCAGACACGATTGCACTGCAACGTCTCAAACTCGCCTACATCGAAGCACCCGCGCCATCAGCTCCACCACTATGCGACACCCCCCTGCTGCATCCTTCGCCGCCGCCTGCGCACGTGACACCCCAGACCAACGCCAAGACACGCCGCGTCACGTGAACTTTCCATCGTTCGTCGAACTTTCCTCCTCTCTAGGGGGGGAGCCCTCTATAGCATCAGCAGCATCGGCGTCACACGAGGGATGACGTAGACGCCGGCGTCTACGCGAAGCACGAGTGGCTGGCACGCTCGGGCACGGGCTAGCGTTCCAAACGACATTAAAAAAAAAAGAAAGCTACGCTAAGAGATCGAGTGTCGGTTCTTTTCCTCTCCCGCGAGAACCCGAGTCTTTACCGGTCTACGTGGTCGCTCGTCGCCACAAGCTCAATTCAAGATATAACCATAATATAGTCCTGACGGTATGTAGATAACTATGAAAAAGAGGTATTACAATTCAATAATACAATATTACAATACTGATACAATTTTGATATCATGAACGAACATGCCATGGTGGTGGCTTAGAAGCAAAGTCAAGGCAGCACGGCATTTCATTCCGGTTGCCCTTGAACCAATAACCTGGGGAAAATCCTCGAAAAGCTGAGAATAAAAACGTTGACCGAATTTTAATTTCGTGGCAAAAAATGGAAGCCAGGACTCAATTAGAGGGAATAACATAGAGGTCGAAACCTTTAGCATACCAATAAGTAGTCAAAAAACATGTAAGGTGGAAGTGGACGACATAGCTGTTTTGTCATAAAGCTCACTTTAAATTGCTCACAAACATAAAACGTGCGAAACATCTCCATGGATAAAAGCACGGAGACACTCTGTCATCCACGCTCACTGCATGCAGACACTCTGTCATCCTTGTGAACTTCAGGTGTCGCCGACTCAACATAAAGAAAGTACATTTCCCGGAAATCCACTAAGCACACGCCCCACTGGCACTTGCTTTATTTTTCCATTCAGCATCACCTTGTTGCTGTATGCAACATCTTATTTGACGTGTATATTTAAGCTTCCCATATTTCTGCTTCAGCGCAGTTATCCACGCCGAAAGTATGACCTGCCGGAATTCGGAACTTGCTCTAGTTCTCCAGCTTCTTCCAAAGCAAGCACAGTGTCTATCAAACTAAATTTATCTACTTCGTACTTGTCGCGTGGCGACAAAACTAAGCATGGAAGGAAAATCACAACACGCATCCAAGTTTAATGCATACTGTCGGGGTTCATTGTGCAGGATTTCGGGCTAGCGTGCCCGACACCGGCTAGGTAAGGTCTAAAGAGACACGTACGTAATAGCATTGTCGTGGTTATACAGAACGAAGTACAATAAACATAAATGAATAGCAGTGCCAACAAGGAAAGACAGCAGATGTGCGCGACCATGGAGAATTACAACCCAATTTCATGCAACGCTGTTTCTTTCGAACACTTGCCATAAAAGTTTGCTTCCTGTAATTATACCGCATGCTTGAAAAAGTTGCCCGTATATGACTGTTCCGTATGAAACCTTGCCCGCATGTAATGCTTTAAGGCATTTATCGTTGGCAATTTATAAAAGGCAGTAATTCGTGAACACACATGCTACTTCGCCATAACAGTTACCATGGTGTCCTCCTTCCATCATCCCTTCATCAATTTCCGCTAGATTTGATATTGGTTTAGTTCACATTTCTCCGAAGGCAGGGCGATAAATTCTGCTTCGTGCGTAATACACATTCAAAAACTTCGGATCACTTCAATGCCTAAATTACTGCAAATGGCATAATTAGACCCCTGTCTTTGAAGATTACCGACATATTGCCTATAACGCACCCTTGATTTTTGCCAACTATAAACAAAGTGTCTTGTTTCATTCACTGAGGTCAACGCTGAAACCAACTAGCAACGTATTCTGACACACGAAGGAGGGGGGGGGGGGGGACAACTGCTCAGTAATTTGCAGCGCTTCTAACTGGACCACGAACGTAAACATTTTGTTGCACATTGTAGTTACCATGATTTTCCTCCCCTTCCCGCAAAATTTACACTTATTGTAACCTACAGCTATTTCGGGACACTGGGTAGCATAGCTGATAGCTGCCGTATCACACGCTCTAACACTTGAATAAGAAATATTTTACATAGCCTCTGTTTGATCCAAGCACATTAAACTTCGCACAGAGCGTTGTTATAGCATACATGCAATTTTCGCCAAATTTGCTCTTCGTGGCTTTTATAGGTCTGCCAGGGCTGTGGCCTAAATTCTTTCCCGCTCGTTAGATATGCTCATAACACGCATACGTAATACGTAATACGTTGCACACGTAATAAATTTCAAAAGCCCCGATTAGCCACCTAATTTGAAGTGTACATGCATATGACCCATTGCCTTGTCCTTACAGTCACGAAACAATCAGGAGCGGCCTCCTTTGGTTCAGGGAGGTCACCAGGCGAACCTGATATATCACGCATTAAAATTTCAAAAGAAAACAAAACCATGAGGGTTCAATATTTATTCCCAAATCTTCTAAATAATTTGAACACGTTAAAACTATGCGACAAATTTCACATAGTATGCTGCCTATTCCTTCCAGGTATAAAATATCTGAAACGCAAACTCCTCTTGGGACATATGGAAACCTATCTGATAAAAGCTCCCTGATATTTTCGAATGATTGGTTACAGTTCTTTAAAGCTCTATTTGATCAATACGCATTTACCAGCACACGTAAATTTCACGTATTGTTCCCGCTATGTTCCGAACATCTGACCTCCGTTGTTGTCATTATGCCAGCGTAGTCGCTTAAGATTTACACCGCTAGTAAAACAAACTATTCAGGCTGTGGACCACTTGCAGACGTACTCATATGGAAAAGGCGCCTTTAACCCACTTATTTGCAGCGTTGCCTACACATTACCCATACTATGCTCCTAATTAGCCATGCTTGGGTCCCCATGTACTTAGATTTAGGTGCACGTTAAAGAACCCCAGGAGGTCGAAATTTGCAGAGTCCCCCACTACGGCGTGCCTCATATTCAGAAAGTGGTTTTGGCACGTAAAACCCGAGAATTATTTATTTATTTATTTATTTTGCTTAGGTCAGCGAGGACACCGGACAAGCAAACTACCATTCTCGTAAGATGCACAAAAACACATGGCGAAACGAGGGTTTAGTAGTTGTTTAGGACACATGCATTTAAAGCTGGAAAATGAGAGTTTTGCAACGCTTTGGGCGCTTAAGCTTTCGCTGTTTTCACGGAATTTCAAGCCAGTATATCGTGCAGTTGTCTTAGGAGTCTGGGAAACATGTCGATCTGCGGCAGTATGGCACCCTGAATGCGTTGATGAGTCACTTTATACAAAGGCTGTATTGAATCTACCCAGAATAAATACTGAACGCTCGTCACTGAGAACATTGCTTCGTACTTCGAATAAATAAAACACGGTGCCCCGCATAGTTTACCAAGAATACCGGGGGAAAGCAAATGAATGCAGTGTATAACGCATAACACTATAAAAAAGAGCAACCTACACAAATTTTCGGTACAATTCATCAAATAGCCTTCATTTCTTCAAAATATGAAATATCTCCTGTTTTCGCTCCTGCCGGGAAGCAAGTAATAGTGTACCTCTCATTTAGGAACACACTGAAAACGAAAGCGACAGTAAAGAGTGACACATGCCTTTAGGAAAATTATGTGGAAACATCACTGCATTGTCTAACTATGCGCAAGCATACCCCAAATTTCAGTTGGCCCACCCGAAAATTTCAAATTGCCACAACCGCAAATTTCAAGTTGGTCCACACCCAAATTTCAGTTGGCCCACACCCATATTTCAAGTTTACGCACCATCAAAATTTCAGTGGCCCACCCCAAATTTCTAATTGCCCCACCCCCAAATTTCAGTTGGCTCACCGCTAGTATAGGCTTCCCCATGAATTTCCTATGGGCCCCTATGTACCTCTTGGGTATGCGTAAATCTGAGCATGTCGATATTCTTCGATCATTTCTTCTATTTGAACTGTTCCTTAACACTTCTAAAGCTACCAATCGTCTGTATTTCCACTATTTATTATATCCAGTGAATGCCTTTGTTAAGGACGCATTTTTGCGCAGACACAAGGAATTACCCTTTCCGCGGGACAGATCTTGCTGGGGTACTCGCGAAAGGATGCATAGGCATTAAAAATGCAAGTCAAGGAAAATTCCACAATGGGTTAGTTGGCTGGTCATAATTAACACAGTTGCGCAAACCGACTAAAGGATAGGACTTAAGCGAGAAAAACAAAACACGATACCTCAGGTGTCATGTGTTCTGTTTTTCGCTTAAGTCCTGTCCCTTCGTGGCTTTGCGCGACTCTGTTAATTCAAGTGAATGTTTCATTTGTATTGAAATGGCTCTGCACGTTCCATCAAGGCCATTCTCACGAACATATCTGTGATAACGCGCAATTTTGATTGTGATACGACACTGAGACTGCACGCTATGTAGGCTGCCTTTGTACAAAGATTCAGCAGTTCCAGCATTTAATGGGCCAATAATTTCTGGCCGTAAGGCACACCCGTCATTGGGCGCGGCTGATTGTAATATTTTATCGGGACTTCCCCTTCGACTTCAGGTTCAATATAGCAAGCTGAGTGCGTTTTCAAATACGGATATAGCGGTCCCCAATAAGTGCGCATGCTACAAGTAGCGCAAGCTGGCATTTGTTAGGGCGGGGACTGCCCAGAACCAGAGCTCCGCCACGCGAGCGTGTATGGCGAATACCACGCGTCGTTCGCTAAAGCGTGTCCCGAGTGAACTAACGCACACGAGCGACATGGTCCAGGAGCAGAAACTCGTTTTATTGGGAAGAACGGTTTGTTCTTAGCATTGTATGACGTCACACAGGGCCGAGTACAATTTACAATAGCACCCTATCGCCCGATAAGACAAAGCGACACACAAGAGCTTGCCCTACGACGCTCCTTCCCACTTAGATTAGGTTCGCACTTCACATCCTAAAGTCCTCATGGCTAAACCTATCCGGCGGACGTCGCGCACGGCGGCTTCGTCGAGGCCTTTCTGGCTTGCTGGGAACTTCTGTGCTCTGCTCTGCTGGGGGTGTGTCCTTGTGCGAAGGCGCTACTGATGCCGTTGTCGAAGAGGTGATGAAGCCCGAAGAGTTGGACGCCGCATAGAGTTGTGCAATGCAGATTCCATGGCTTGTGCAGTGTCCATCGGAAGCCTCGTAAGGGTAACTACGGGATCATGATCTGGCGGCTGTTCCTGCTGGAGCAGGCGCATCGCGTCGGAAAGTAGCTGCAATTGCCGAGCTGAAACAAGTCTCGCAAAGGAGTTACGCAAGATGTCACCATGAACAAATCTTACTTCACCCGCCACATTCACAAGGTATGTCACTCGGCTCACAACGGGCGTAACTACGCCATCTTGCCAACCCACATTTTCACCGCGAATGCGTTGAATAAATGCCTTTTCACCCACTCGGAATGCACGCTTGGTACCCCGGTGCTTATCTTTCTGCCGCTTGCTGCTCAGATGCTTGTGGATCCTACATTGCTGTAAATCGGGTTTGAGCAATCGCAACTTTGTCTTAGGTTGCCTCTCTAAGAGATGTGCAGGAGTGCTTCTCGTTATACTATGAGGTGTGTTTCGATAGCTCATCAAAAAGCTGCCTAATACTTTGTTTTGCGAGACATCCGACAGTAACTGTTTCAGCAATTCGCGCTTCGTGGTTTGCACCAGACGTTTGGCTGCCCGGTTCGAAACAACGTGATGGGGCGGCGTTCTTGTATGTTTTACGTTGTTTGTAGCCAAGAAGTGCCGGAACTCTTGGGACACAAACTGAGGCCCATTACCAATCAAAATTTCGTCGGGAAATCTGTACGCTGCAAAAACACATCAAAATTTGGGAATCATTTGGCTTGTCATGGTTGAGGTCATTAGCCAGACTTCAATCCAGTTAGAATAAGCATCAACTAAGACTAGGAAGTTAAACTATCCTTTCACAGCAAAGTCAACATGCAGCCTTTGTAAAACCTTGGACGGATAAGGCCAAGGGTTTAATGGTACAGGCTGCGCAGCCGGTTGCACGACTTGACAAACTCCGCAGATTCGTACGTAGTCTTCTATGGCTTTATTAAGACCTGGCCACTTAATGAAACTTCTAGCCAGCATTTTCATCCTTCAGGGGTCTGGATGGTCATCATGCAGCTAAGACAACACAGCTGGTTGCAATGCATCTGGCACGATCACCCTTGTGCCCCACGTGACACAACCTTGCTCGAGCGATAGCTCTAGACGCCGAGCGTAGTACGGCTGAAGTTCATTAGGCACCTCTGAAGGCTGGCCATATCGCGTGTACTAGATGACTCTGCACAGTTTACCATCTCGTGCAGTGGCCTTAGATACGTCAGAGGAGTTCAACGGAGTGCTTTCGAATACGGAAAGGCATTCCGGACTCTCAGATTTGGGACGAGAGGATAAAGGTAGACGAGACAGAGCATCAGCCAATTCAATTTCATCCCTTTTTCGGTACTTAGGCGTATACTGATACGCCAACGTTATCAAGAACCATCTTTGCAGTTTAGCCGCTGCTTGCGATGGGGTCGCTTTGTTTTGTCCCAAGATGCTGATGAATGGCTGATGGTCGGTGTACAATATAATCTTTCTGCCAAAAAGAAACTGATGGAAATTCTTAAAGGGAAGCTGAGGAGTCTGTAGAATTCAATAAGAGGCTCATATACGGATGCGGGAACGTTATAAACTATGTAGGTAAAATTTGGGTTTTTTTTTCAATTAGGAGCGACGTAATCGTCGGTTAAAATTGCTCTCTAGCTCCGCTCCCAGTCGAATGCCGCGCGGTGCTGCTGACGCTGACGATACGAGCGGAGACCGGAAACCGCGGTGTTGTGACGTCAACATTAGTGTTTCGTTCCTTCGGAGGCTCCGCGACCATGCCTGACCGTGCTTGTTTCTGCGTGCGTGCCATCGTAATCTGCTTCGATCGAACGTGCATTCCTTTGTTGGTGCGTCTGCGTGTATGTAGAGTGGTAGTCAACGTGCGCAGCATCAGTTGAACTAGTGGGCCGATCATGCCGGCTTTCTGTGCAGCCTACGGTTGCACGAACACCAGCGGTCGCGATTATGTTGTCTTCCATTACTTCCCACAAGACAAGAAGCTTTTAACAAACTGGGAGGCTGCTGTGAAGCGAAAGAATTTCAAGCCCTCAAGAACAACAGTGCTGTGCTCCAACCACTTCCGTGACGACGATTATCACCAGAATTTATCATTAAAACGTGCGTTGGGTTTGCCAGTCAAGTCGGCTTGTCTAAGATCGGAGGAACGAAAACAAAGACGGCACGAGTGCGGACTGACTGATGATAACTGGTGTTGGAAGGCCTTATGAATACACGAACTCGCCCAAACCTGGATTTTGATTTACTGCGAGCTCCTTTGTGTTAGCACGCTGAACGGAAGGTGCATGTTTATCTCCCGCCCATGACGCAAATTTCGTCGCAAAGCGCCGCGAATTTTCTATTTGCACGTGTGTTGTAAAACAGCCTGCATGCAGCTACCATAACGCAGTGCAAATGTAGAGTTTGCATGTGCTGGAAAGCCGGCGTACGCCTGGACGCTACGCTCCCCCCTTCTCTCGCGCACAGCGAGAAACCGACCGTCTCACGTAGCCGAAGGAATTCGCCGCGTTTGCGACTTCGGTTACCTGTAGTGTGCGGATGGCGCACAGTTGAAGGTCACTACACGTACTGCATGAACCGGGAAGCTTTTCACGCGTTTAAACCGTCTTTGTTGATTGACGACAGCTTTGGACAGCGCACAAATGCCGACGATCGCATCCCCGCTTACGTTCCACGCGGAGGCATGCAAGAACACAACACTACAGTTGTTTGACCGGAAACGACCTCACTAGATCGGCGAAAGATTGGCGAGATCACTAGATCGCTTTGCAAAAAACATACTCACCAAAGAGCATTTCCAACACGAGGAGATCCCAAGGCTTTTCTTTCGTTCGCGTCGAAAGCACTGCTCGCACCAGCATCGTTTGCTTCTTCGAGAGGTCGGCTCTTCGCAATTGGCTCGTACATGTAGGGAGTAACACCGAACTTCTCAGAAAAACGCAGTCTCTCTAAATTTTCCATTACCGTCTCATAAAAACAGCACCAAACTACCTGGCACCGCGTTTCATGTGCAGCGGGAGCGATCGGTTCGGACGAACACTAGTGTTGACGTCACAAGGCGCCCGACCAATCACAGGCGGAAACGAGACGCGCGAGCTGGGCGTGTCCGCTGCTGCACTTTTCGTCGAAATAAAATATATTTGCGCTTTCTTTCGCTCAATTTCGTTACGATATTTGAATTCGGAGGGTTGAAAACCATTATGTACAGATGTTCACTCATTTTTTCTGAAAAACCGTTCAGCTTCCCTTTAAGACCGAAGGTAAGCGCTAGGGCCTATTTTTCAAACTGAGCATAATTTTTCTCGGATGACGTCAGAGTTCGCGAAGCAAAAGCAATCGAACGCTCTTCGCCGTTCGGCAGCACGTGAAAAATAACCGCTGCAATGCCATACGCACACGCGTCACACTGCAACCCGAGCGGCTTGCATGTGTCGTAGTGGGTAAGAGCGCGGCTGTTTACAAGCAGATGCTTAGTCGCTTCGAAAGCATTACTACGCTGCTATTTTTACAGTCATCGCTCTCCCTTCCGTAAGAAACTGTATTGGATCTGCGACAGATGACACATTGTTGCGTACCCAAGGGTAGCGTCCCCCACCGCCACCGAGTTGTTGCGACGCCTGTTTATCGAAGCTCGACCGACGTTTCTACTGGGTAGGGCGGCGTTGTCGGCGGGCTGCAGGCATCCGGTAGACCATGGCGACCAGGCAAGGACGAGGCGACACCTAGTGCGAAACTTGCACGGTTTATTCAATGGCTGGTGAAAGATTAGAAGAAGAGAATAGTGTGAAAAAGTACATTGTGGGGCCCTTTAATAAGCCCGCTAAAGTCGTAGGCAGGATCTTGCTCAAGTCAACGTCACGTGATATGCACTGAGTTCCACAGTGCTTGACGGCGGCACCCATTCACCTTGTGACGTTTCACAAGCCCACCTCCGCAGGTGGCAACCAGCAGGTTCGGGATCGTAGACGCTTATCCTTTCTTCTAGGCGACGTTGGTTCTCGGAAGTTCTCCTGCAGAGCTTGACAGTCCGCGGAAAGGGCGTCTGGTTGTGGATAGGTGGCTGATCCATTGTCCCAGTTGACGTCTTCGCGAGCGTGCCTCCGCTGGTGGCAGCCTGGGGACCTGTCTGGTTCGTGGAAAGGGATTTCACGCACACGCACAAAAAGGCCTGTGAACATTGCGGGGCGTCCACCAGACCTGCATCCACTCGAAACAACCATGGCAAATTAGGAAACCATCCTTCGTTTCGATGAGGCATGGAGGTAGAGCATCCTTCTTGCCCGGGGTGTTGCACGCCAACCGTAAGATTCTCCATAAACTTGCTGTACGAATTGAGCAGCCCTAAGTGTGCTCTCAATTCAGTTACATTTGTTGGCTCAGGTGTGTGTAGGATTGCCTTCACTTTCCGTTCTGTCGGGTATATTCCAGCGGCGCTGACTCTATGTCCAAGGTAGGAGACGGAATCTTCGAAAAACTTGCATTTTTTCAGCTTTAGCGTATTGCTATGCTCTGAAAGCTTGTCTACCACCCGCTGGAGTGCTTGTTCGCAATGGTCTGCGTTCCGGGCTGCAATTATAACATAATCGATGCAACAACCAACATTTGGAATACCGTGCAAAACTTTATCCAAGCACTGGAACAAATAAGGGGGCATTGGCTATACCACAAGGAAGTCTGTTATACAGATAGAGTCCGGTATGCGTGTCAACTCTCAGAATCTGTCTTGATTATTGCTTCAGCACCATTTGTTACTATGCCGTTGACAAATCTAAGACACAAAATACTTTGCCTCCGCGAAAAACTGAACAATTCCTCTGGTTGTGCAAGCGGGTAGTGGTCTATTTTAATAACAGCATTTACAGTGATATTGTAATCACCACAGAGGCGTAATTGATCACCTTACTTCTTTGAGACCAAAACCAGTGGAGTTGCCAAGTCGATTCTACACACGGGCGTGATTATACCTTGCCGTTCAAGATCAGCGAGGGGTTTTCCGCTTGTTCGCGCAAAGAAAAAGAAAGCGGGCGTGCTCTGCGAAACACCGGCGTAAAACCGAGGTGCAAAACAACTGCTGCTTCGAAGTTCCTTAAAGCGCTAAGCGAATGCGAAAACAAGCTTGGAAACTTCACGCGAATTTTATCTACGCTATCCTCGCTGTATGCACTGCAAAGCGATTTCCAATTCAGCCGAAGCTTATTAAGCAGGATGGTTCGCAGCAACATAGTTAACTCGCGCTCACGTTCTTTGGCAACAATGATTGGCAAAACATCACTCCGCCCTTAATAGGTTGCGATTACATTCCATTGCCCTACAACATCCATTTTCTCACCCGTGTACGTCTTTAGAAGGATCCGAGTTCGTTCACAATTTACATGTGAAATCTTTGTACACACTTTCAGGTAAAAATGTCATTGCGGCCCCCATGTCCACCCACATTGTCACTTCTTGGCCTTCTGCGATTACAGTCACTACATAGCTGTTCTGCACTGATGTCTTGACTGTGCAGTTGTAGACAGTGTGCACATCTTTCTCTAATAATTCCAGCACTGCATGCGCCTTCAGCTCACGTTTGCTCATGCGGCACATGTTTTGAAGGTGTCCAACTTTTGGACATAACTTGCAGGAATAGTTGTAATACCAGCAATTTTTTGGCGCATGCGTCTTGCCACAGCGATAACATTCTTGTTTCTCGGACTTGTTTCGCGCCGAACATTTCGCCTTCGCTGGGTCACGGTCACTATGGTTATGCTCGTTAGTTTTCATTCTCACTGAGTTTATGCACTCCACCCGGCTTCCTGCTTGTATTGCAGCTATTTGCTTCGCGGCCAATTCACTGCCAAGAGTTATTTTGTACGCCCTTTCAAAGTTGAGTGCATCCGCCGTGAACAATGGCTTCTGCGCTTCTTAACATCAAATCCCAGCTACCAGTCTGTTGTGTACCGCGTCCAGGAGAGCTTCCTCTAACTTACATTTCCGGGCTAGGCGCTTCAACTCCTCTACGAAGTCTTCGAGACTTTTTTGCTCAAGGTGTATTCGATGGTTGTATTCGCACCTTTCAGCAATTACAGACGTTTTCGGGCTCTTTGGCTTTGCAAGAGCTCTTTTGCTTCCGCGAAGGTCTTCTTCCCGGGCAGCAATGGAACAGCCAAGTTCTTGAGACTTTTATATGCTGATATCTATCTTCTTTGGCCTGACGTAATGCCGAAATTGTTCTCCATAGGATTCGAAGTTCTGAACCATAGGGTTGAACTCGTCTAGGCTGCCGAGGCGAGACATGGCTTGGCTGCAGAAATCAATGTTACTTGTTTGACTCGCTGGTCCCTTGCTGGCCTATGGCAGTGACACCTTCGGTAGCAGCATTTCATCTTTGAGCCGCCATATCCTAGTTGATGGTGTCTAGTAGGCCAGGTCACGTTGATCCCATCCTCGTCGACAGATGAACTAACGCAGACAAGCGACAGCGGTGCAGGAGCAGAAAGGCAACTGGTCTTATCAGTTTTATTGCCAAGACCGGCTTGCTCTTATATAGAGGATCGTATGACGCCGCACAGGGCCATGTACAATTTCCAATCGCACCATATCGCTCGATAAGACAACGCAATACACAAGAGCTTGCGCTATGACACCGAGGAGGAACAAGACAATCCTCGCTGCCCAAGCAGGGGATACATCGTACAGAAAAGAATTAGTTACATGGCCATGGTATCAAAAAATACAATTTAGCTTCAGGTGCAGTGTTGTTGCACTTTCGAACGTGCAGCCGAAAATGCCGGCTGTCAGAAGTGGGGGGAGGGGGAATTACATATTTCGCCCCTCCCTCCACATTTGACAGTGGAGGGGCAAGTGCCCCCCATCCTCCCTCCAGGTAATTGGGCCTATGGGCACAACGGCCGCTGGGAATCTACGCTGTCCGCAATATGGCTAGAATGGCATGCCGCAAGCGATCGCACAAGCAAATTGCCCAAGTCGAGGCGTGAATAGGAGACGGGGCCCAAGGGTCCGCACAAGTGGCAGTGAAAAATCAGAAACAGTCTCAGAAAATGTATAAAAGACTACACTTTCGAATCTGCGTAAGTGTGCTCAGTAAGCTAAGCAATCCTAAAAAAATACTAAAACGCTCTGAGCTAGGAGAGCCAGCCGTTTTCTCGCGCCTTCCCTACCCTCTATACGGGCGCTTTCTACACTTCACCGTGTATTTACCTGAAACAGACGTGGAGGCTACATCAGTACCGAAAATCACGCTGCCGTTCTTTTCTTTCTTAAAAAAGACGCAGTTTCGCCCGGAAGGCGAAGCATTGGTTGCGATAGCAAAACAGCAGAACGCTATACAAAGAAAAGATAGTAGTTTTATCCACCGTATAAACATGCAAACATTCGCTTAGTAACAAAATTACAAAGCTTGGTGTCATGCGCACAGGCAAACATGAACACATTACACTCGATAAGTGCTGACGCTGTGCTGTAAATACGGTGGCGTGAGGAAGCGCGGCAGCAGTAGCGAGCGAAGTGACATTCGTTATGTCTATCGCTTTAACGGAAACTACGCATGGTGAACGCAGCATGCACAAAGGTACGTATGAGCCGTCGAAGCGCCTAGACTGCCCTCAACGCAGATCATTTTCAACATATGGCGCGCGCGGCCGCTGAATACGCGGTACAAACCCGCCCCCCTCGCTCCAATCCCCCTCGGAACCTAGAGCGCGACGGAAGACCGCGTGCTTCCCGCTTTCCTCCGTTGCAAGCGCGAGTTTGAAGCGCGATCGTCGGCTCCTTTCGTACGCTTTCACTCGCACGTACAGCCTAACGCTCGCAGAGAGGATGTTATCGCCCATGTACTTTATACGCAACATCACGGCGACTCCGACGCGGACGGCAAAAATGCACCTTGTGTGTCCATATAATTTCTATTGCAATAAAAACTATCAACGTCCGTTTATCAGGGGTGCTATAACGTAAAGCTATTCCAAACTTTTCTGTACCAAGGGTGCTATAACATAAAGTTATTGCCATCTTTTCTATTCCAATTCTGCAGTAGGCCCACCAGGATGGGTAAAAAAAATTTCGAACCACCACCCTCTTCGCCTGTGTCAGTCCACGTCATAAAAACGCGAGAACGCCCCATCTGATATGATATGCTCACACTGATTTTGCATGATTACACCGAACACAAGCAAAATAATTTTTTATTCGACGCCTTTTCCACCATTAGCGAAACAGGCGTTGTTTGACCAATGCCTATTGGTCAAGTGTTTTCGAGCTACGCCCACTTTAACTGTCTGGCACGCAACGTCAGAAAACCTCGAAAACTCACCACATCAAAGTGACGTGTAGGCGTTAAATACACATTTATTTCCCGAACAAAACAAAGTTTTTCTTAATAGCCGGAGAATGCCCCGTTCCAGAAAGATTAGGACATGGCTGCCCGTCGATTGCCGTGGCACTAGCTAACCGAAACTGCCGGGAAGCATAGATTTATTTGCGTATAATAAAACTGTTTGAGTGGCAGTATATGAGTACCGAGACCTTTTGGCACATATACGACATCGCTCAGCCAACTTTACTTTGCTGAGGATCACCTATAACGGTATTTTTACCTTCCGTTGCACGTCACCGTGATTTTCGACCAGCCACCTCAAGCTAAGTGACAAGAAGCAGACCGATCGCAGACGCTGGCACCACCCACCTCATCTGGATATCTACTTTCACTGCACTGCCTCGGACCCATTGAAACTCTCTCCACTTGAGCGTACCAACTAGATAAGAAAAAGTTGCCAATGAAGGCAGTGCTATTCGCTCTGAAAGCAAAAGAAAGTCACATCCTATAAACGAGATGCGCGTTTGATTTGGGTTTTTCAAACTACACTGCGGGTTACCACCCAATGCTTGTCAGTGGTTACGTAAATTTCACGTCAGGAGTTCGGAATCAAAACAGATTGTAATAGTGTTACGTTATAGGGCCCCAATTCTGCAATCAGCCCTCGAGGACTGGCCAAACTTTTTCGGGCTACCCCGACTGGACCTGTCTCTCAAGTGACGTTACGAAAACCGGGAAGCGCCCCATCTGATACAATATGTGCACACAGGGCATGCGTGATTAGACCTAACGAAAGAAAAATAATTTCTGAGTCGACGTCTTTATCGCCATTAGGGAAAAAGGCGTCGACCAATCGCTATTGGTAAAACGTTTCCGGGCTGGGTCCACTTCGCCTGTCTGTTAGGCATCCTCAAAAACCGCGAAAACTAATTGAAATTTAAATATGCGGTTTTACATGCGAAACTCACTTTCTGATTATGAGGCACGCCATAGTAGGGGACTCCGGAAAGTTGGACCACCTGTGGTTTTTTAACGTGCACCTAAATCTAAGTACACAGGAAAACAGCGAAAGCTCACCGCGTCAAAATGACGTGCGCCTGTTAAAGACGCCTTAATAAGCCGAACACTACCAAATTTTTTTCTGAACAGCCGGAGACTGCCCCATTCCGAAAGGAATAGAAGATGGTTCCAACCGATCTCTCTGGCACTGGCTACTCGGAGCTGCCGGGGAATATGGATTATTTGCATAACGTAAGAAAAAACTGCGTGGCACTATCCTCTTATCGAGACCTTTCGGCACGTATCCAACGCCACTGTGGCAGCTCTGCTTTGCTCAGGATCCGGTTTAAGGCATTCTTAATGTTCCGTTGCGCACCGCCGCCAATTCCGGCCAGCCACCAAAAGCTAGCGCAAGAGGACCAATCACCGACGCCGGCGCCACCCTCTTCATCCACCTGTCTACTCGGCCCCATCGAAACTCTCCACTTGAGCGTGCACCTATCCTCTGGTCAGCCAATTAAGGAAAACTGCTAAACGTAGGCAATGGTAGTCGCTTTGAAAGAAAAAAAAAGCGTCCTGTAAAGGAGAAGTACGCTTGACTGGACTTTTCCCGTAGCGTTGCGGATTACCGCTCGATGTTTGGGTCGGTGGTTCCGTAAATTTGACGTCGGAAGATAGGAATACAGATTGGAATAGTTTTACGTTATAGGGCCCCAGGTATACGAATTTTCTGTTACATGCTTTGCCGCCACGGTCGCAGTGCAAAACAGGCTACGCGACGAGAAAGCAAAACACGAGAACAAGAGGACACAAACAACCGCACGAACCGGAAGAATAACGAAAACACAAACTGAGAGAAGCAGTCCCACAGTTCACTACAGTTACTTTAAGGCACATGATGCGTACCGTTCCAGCTCCCGTGCTTCGCCACTCAGAACTACTTACCGCAATAGGGTGTGACATTTCAGTAAAGTGCGCGAAAACATCTTGTACGTACATCGCCGAAAGTGTCCAAAGTGCACGGCCACCGAGCTCGCACTCCATGTAGCTTCGTCAAATTTTATAGCGATAGCAATTATATGGGACACTCAAGGCACATTTCTGCCCTTGATGTCGCTGTGAGGCCTTGTGTAAAGGCCAAGGGCGGTAAAATCTGCGCCGCGCGCCCTATGCTGTATGAGCGAGTGAAAGCGTGAGCGGGTGAGCCGGCGATCGTGGTTCAATCTCGCGCACGCAATGGAGGAAAGCGGAAAGGGAGAGCGCCGTTTTCCGTCCCACGCGAGGGTCGGAGAGGGGGCGCGTTTTATGCCGCCCGGGCCACTATATCTTCAAAGCATCTGCGACGGGGACAGAGTCCATCGGCGGAAAGCTTACCGGGGGGCGTGGCTGGGGCCCGACTACCGTTCCGAACCCCATATATATACTACATTAACGAGCCCGTCGATGCACTCCTTTTTAGATTTTGAGAAAGCTTTTGACGAAGTTGCTCACCAACGCCTTCTACTTCAACTCTCGCATTTAATCCTAAACCCCATTGTCCTAAACTGGGTGCGTGACTTCCCTACTAATCGTCAACACTTTGCGTGGGCTGACAACCCTGCGTCTCGTAACGCACCCGGCTGTCTCGGGCATGCCCCAGGGCACGGTTCTGGGTCCTTTGCTTTTCCTAATTTACATATGTGATCTTCCCAATAATATCTCCTCTACCATTCGACTTTTCGCCGACGACTGTGTTATCTACCGCACCATCAACAACCTTCACTCTACCAAGCTGCAAAATGATCTGCATGACGTCGAAAAGCGGTGTGATATGTAGTTGATATTCCTCGACACATAGAAACTGCACTCATTCCCTTCCACCGTCGGTCGTCGTATTCCGCAGCATGTAACACCCCCCCAATTTACGCTTCCCAAATATCTTCCCTGCATTCATAAAAATATCTTTGCATCTGCCTATCTCGTGATCTTACATGTTCGTCTCGCGTAATTAACCTCTCAAATGATGCTAACCACACCCTCGCTTACTTACGTGGGAACTTGCATCACATCCCATCCTCTGTGAAATTAATTGCTTGCCAAACGCTTGTACGACCTAAACTGGAGTGCGACAGCGCAGTCTGGGACCCCCATCACATTAACCTTTCAAACATGTTGAAATCTGTCCAAAATCACGCTGCAAGTTTAATTTAGTCAAACTACTCTTATCTAACTAGCGTCAGAGCACCAAAATCCCACGCCAACCTTCTCAGTCTTGAATGCCACCGCAGAATTTCGAGGCTTTCCATTTTTCACAAATTTTATTACTCGTCGATTAACCTCGCCGTCATCACTCCCGCTCATCGACTATCACTTCGCATAAGTCACTAAAAGCCGTTCATCGCTCACATGCCCGTTCTTCTGCGCATATGACTTAATTTCAAACGGCAAAAGAGTGGAACAAGTTACCAGTAGATGCTGTAGCAATACCGACCCTGATAAACTTAAAGCGGTTCTGGCTGGCATTAAATAGTGTTATGCATTGCTCGCTCTCTCCATGTTCTAAGACGCTGCACTGAAATCTTCATATGTATACGTGAAGTGAAGTAACATTTTTAAATTCCCTAAATATTACACATGCCTACATTTTTTTTTATTTTACCGCTAGATGTGTTGTATTTTCTACTTGTTTATATTTGTTATCCATAGTTATTTTCCATTCTTGTATTTAGTGTTTCTTTCCTGTTGTTCGATTGTTTCTATGTACGGTTAACCATTCCTCATGTAAGATCCCGCAACAGGGGTATGTTGATGCACATAAATATATATAACCTTTAAGAACAGTTGCACTTGAATAAACTTTCTGCGAGCTCGAAGAAGTGTTCACTGAAGTGACGGTCTTGTATGAATGAATGAATAGAATTTATTGATTGGAAAGACAGAGAGGTCGACCTGAGCTAGTGCGCTCTAGTCTGCTACTCTGCACTGGGGAAGAGGGAAGGGGAGTGAAAGTATTGGGATGGATGATGATGATAAGCGAAGTGGTGAGTGCTTATGTATACATGAGACAGTTGCCTCGCTAGAGCCGCTCGTCGAGCTTGGTATCCTGCAGGAACTTCAACAATACTTTTGTTGCACGCACTGAAATTGCAGTGTTGGGCCATGGGCCGAGGATAGCTTCCTCCGACCGTAGTTGTCTGCCAACGCTGGCTAGGAAACTGTCTAACGTCCTTCGCTCCAGCATATATGCTGGGCAGTCGCACAGTACGTGTTGCAGTGTTTCGGGCATCTGGCAGTGTACACAATCGGGGTTGTTCGATTGGCCGATGAGGTGTGCGTAGCGACGGGTGAAAGCAACGCCGAGCCGAATCCTGTGTAGCAATGATGTTTTGCTCCGTGTAAGCTTCGGGGGCAAACAGAATTTACCGTCTGGGTCAATCGTATGTTGACGTCTGTGAATATTATCAGAGTGGGCTCTGTAAGCCTTTGTAAGGTCCTGCATGAGTGCCTTGATCATGGAGTTGGTGTCAGGTCGCGAGTAGGCAATCCGTACTTCATCAGAGGAAGAGGAGGCCGATCTTGCCTCACTGTCAGCGAGTTCATTACCAAAGACACCACAATGGCTAGGCATCCATTGAAAGGTAATCACGTGGCCACTTAACTCGGCACTGTGACAAAGTTCGACGATTTCCAGCACGAGCAGATAGTATGGTCCTTTCTTTAAAAAGTATTTTAGCGCCTGTAGCGCTGATTTGGCATCGCACAATATCGTCCATTTATGGGGTGTCTGCGTTCTCATAAAACGGACAGCCTCTCGTATTCCCGCAAGTTCTGCAGCCGTAGATGTCGATTTGTGGTCTAATCGAAATCGTTGAGTAATTCCAAGTTGTGGGATGGCAAATGCGGCCGTTGTGGCAGATGGCGTGACCGAACCATCGGTATATACTTGTACAGTCCCACTATATGATGTAAATATATGGGACAGGGTGAGCTGCTTCAAGCCAATGGAGGAAACGTGAGATTTCTTCCTAATTCCGGGTATCTGAAGCCTCACTAGTGGTCTTGGCAATGTCCATGGAGGTGTCACGGGGATGTCGGTGGCCTGGAATCTTGCAGGTACAATGCTTGCGTGACATGCAATAGCTTTAGAAAAAGCACAGTCAAGGTTGGTGCTTGGAAGTGTTGACAGTGGATGGTGTGAGTGTCTGGTTAGGAGGCGAAGATAGGTTCGCACAGGTTCACAAGACCTGTATATGTCGATAGGACAAGCCCGTGCTTCCGCTATTGTGCCCTTAGTTGACGTGCAGCGTGGCAAGCCAAGACATATTCGTAGTGCTTGTGCCTGAAGGCTCTCCAGCGTGCGTATACAAGAGGACCCCATGTTAGATAACACAGGCATGCTGTAGCGTATGTAGCCCACAAAAAGTGCCTGGTACACTTGGAGCAAACTTCGCTCAGAGGGGCCCCATCTCAGTCCTGATATTACACGAAGAACGTGTATGAAGTTGGTCAGTTTAGCCCTAAGCGCAGTAACATGTTTGGTCCAAGAAAGACTGCGGTCTATTATCACGCCAAGATATCTCTGGTGGGTGACTAAAGGGAGCGCTGTTCCGTCGACAACGATTGGATAATCTGACATTGATTTGCGCGTGAATGCCAGGACTGCACACTTAGTTGCTGAGAGTTGCAGGCCTCTACGGCGCAAGTACTTCGCCGTTATGGTAGCCGCACGTTGGAGTCTTGCACACACTTGTGGACGTGTGACCCCAGATGACCAAATACAGATATCATCCGCGTACGTACTGATACGCACTGTTTCAGGTAGCTCGTCTGCAAGGCCCACCAGTATGATATTGAACAATATTGGGCTAAGGACACCACCCTGCGGAACACCCCTGCGAACGTCATGTCTATCAGTCTCGCCATCCGAAGTGGACATGAAAATGGTGCGGCCACTGAGGTAACTCTGCAGCCATGCATACATCCGGCCACCAACACCAATATCCTCAAGCGCCTGAAGAATCGAATGGTGGAAGACGTTGTCGTAGGCACTTTTGATGTCCAGAAATATTGCGCATACCAGACGACGGCGTCTCTTTTCCTGTTGAACAGAAGATACTAGGTCGATCACACCGTCAATTGATGATCGGCCTCTTCTGAATCCATTGATGAAATCAGGAAGTCCACCACTTTTCTCGAGTAGCCATTCCAGTCTGCTCAGTACCATCCGCTCCATCACTTTACCGACACAGTTTGCCAAGGCTATTGGCCGATAATGTGAGAGATCATGTGGGCATTTCCCAGGTTTTAGTAAAGCCACAAGACGACTGCACATCCAGTGATTAGGCACAGTTGCTGTGTCCCACGTAGAGTTGTAGAGCACCAGGAGAATTTCTCGAGCTTCTACTCCAAGATGACAGATCGCGGAGTATGTAATTCCGTCTGGTCCTGGACAAGTTGACCGGCGGGAAGAAGATATCGCAGCGTTGAGCTCGTGCATAGTAAAAGGTGCATCCAGACGGTGATCACTAGATGACGGGAAAGTCAGTCGTGAATGGGTTGGTATATCGTTCGAAGAGCTCACGAGTAATTTGCAGAAGTCATCGGCGACCTCAACTTCACGCCGGCCTTGCCATATGGCCACAGCGCCGAACGGATGAAGCTGTTGTGGAGGCGAGCGAAGGCTTCGTACAATTTTCCAAATTCTAGAGAGAGGTTTTCTCGGATCCAGAGAGCCGCAGAATGATCTGCAGCGCTGTTTGTCAAGCTTGTCAAGGTGTCGCAGGACATGACGCTGAGCCCGGCGTGATGCAGTGACGTCTAATGGTGATTTGGTTCTTCTGTATTTCCGTTCTGCTGGACGCCGTATCGCGCGAAGTTGCTCGTACTGGTCATCAATAGATGATCTCGGTGAGGGTGCGCTGAGGTGTTTTGTTGTGTCGCGTAAAGTTGCCGCGATGACATCTTCCAATATTGGATGGTGCTTGGATGGCTTGACATGCATTGGTCACAGATTCTCGAAATGTTGGCCAATCGATAGAACGCACAGTGTGAGGAGCTGGGGGACGTAACCATTTCAGCTGAACATATGTTGGTAGATGGTCACTTCCATGGGTGTCGAGATCAGTACACCATCGTGTAGCAGACAGCAGGCTTTTTGAAACAAACGCAATATCAAGACAACTGCTGTAGTTAGAGCCCCGAAGGTATGTTGGCGAGCCATCATTGATCACCATCAAGCCTTGACTAAGCATGAAGTCAGCCAAGTCTCTACCGCGGGCGTTCGTCGAAGCAGAGCCCCACATGGGATGGTGGGCATTAAAGTCACCGATGACTATGTGGGGACCCGGACAAGCTTTCAGTATGGACAGCAAATATGAACAGTCTATGCTCGATGTTGGGGGTATATACCCGCCAATTACTGAGAGTGTGCGCCGCTTGTACTTCAGCGTTATGCAAACGTACTCGTTGGAAGCATGTGCAGGAATGTCTTTACGAAGGCACGTTAAATTCCGACGAATAGAAGTGAGCACTTTGCTTGAATTGTGATCATTCTTTGACCACAGTGGCACATATCCGGATACACGTAGTGAAGACGTCATGTTTGGTTCACATATTACAGCCACGGGAAACTGGTATTTAAACATCCATTGGCGAAAGTCTGCGAGGCGGCCTCGTAGGCCTCTGGCATTCCACTGCATTATTGCAGATCTGCGTAATTGGTTTTCAAAAGATAGCGCCATGATGCCTTATTGTAGAGCCGCGAGGAGTGGTTCCAAAGCATCTAGAACATGTAGCACGGTCTTAGCAACCGGCGTCTGTAGTCCGCAGAGAAGTGAACGCATCGTAGTTATCAGGTGTTTCAGCATACTTCGTACATTTTCATTTTCTGTCTTATCATTCTCTCAACCACCTTTGCAGACACATCACCCGACGCGTTTAAGCCTGTTTGTTTGGGTGGGAGCGACGGCCAGTCAATGTCAGAGTCGGTCGGCGGAGGCGTCGTTTTATGCAGCGCATGTGCTCCACGTGCTGCTGCCGAAGAAGGTACGTCAGGCCCGCATCTTGATCGCAGAAGCAAACTTGGCAAGCGAGGAGCTTGCCATGCGGCCAATGGTCCATCTGTACGGGAAGCACTCTTGTCTTGCTGTCGTCTGTGTCGCGATCGACGTCTGCGGCGGCGTATCGATGTAGCAGCCTGTCTGTGAGTGGAGTTGTCCCGCACCATCTTTCGAAGCACTGACACTTCGTCCTTGATTTTCTGGCAGGCTTTTGATGTCGCTTCATGTGGACTGGCGCAATTGGGACATTTTAGGGCAGTAGCATCGCAGCTATCATTTTGATGGGCCCCTCCACACCGTTGGCATGTTACGCCGCCCTTGCAAGCTGCGCTTACGTGTCCTATTTTGAAACACTTCCGACACTGCACCAGTTTTGGCACGTAAGGGCGCACACGGTGTCTTACATACCCTACTTTTACGTAGTCAGGTAATGTTTCAGAGTCAAAGACTATTTTAATACACCGGGATTGACCGAAGCGGTGAATCTGCACTATTGGTGCGGTGGAATTCAAAAGCTTCTGGAGGTCAGTGTCTGCGATTTCTTTGTCCACATCAGAGATAACGCCAGTCGAGGTTCCTTTTTCCATACGCAAAGAAGGAGCGCACTGGGATGTTTCCTAGTAGTGCGGCAGCCTTTAACGTATCCAGAATTGACTTGTTGTTCACGTCCACCGAAAGGATGTTCCTCCGAGCGTTAATTCTGATCTCGCTGACTTGGCCGGGCGCAATTCGCTCAAAGTACTCCGTTAAGCTATGCCTGTTCAAAGTATTCAGATCGTCGGTAGCTGTGGTAGGGACGTAAGCAACAGTGAATGATTGCTTACCACTGTCCTGCTTGGGCAACGATTCACTGTCTGTTGATGTCCTCCTGAGTTTTCTCTTCAAACGGCGACCCACGGCAAGTGTGAAATCGTTGTCCGATTCCATTTCTTCAACCGTTGAGCTGTCGGAAGATTCAAGGGCGACAGCGGAAGGGCCAGTGCGGTCCCTTGTCTTCGATGCAGCCAGTGGTGGACGACCAGGGTCAAACGCTTGGTTGGGATTCCTATCCCCCATCCTGGAGGATGACGTTGTGCCCTTTGCACAGTCTCTGATGTTGAAAAACGTCCGGGACACAGGAAAATGAAGAGACTACAGCTATAGGCGTTCTTCTTCCCAGGCACTTCTTCTTCCTCACCATCACTTGTATGAGTATATACAAGACCTCATAGTAGGAGACAGTTCAATTTCACAGCCTGAGTCTTCTCGCACCACAAAGAATCTGGCATCTCTCGATGGTGTTCTCTTCTTTCGTGAAATTGTTTATACTTTGCTATCACTAATACTCCTTCGCCTTTGCGGAGAAACTGCAGCATTTCTATTTTTTTTCTGTGAGTCCGAGTATAAGCGCTGCTGCGCGTGGTTGCTGTTGGTTCTGATTTTCAGTTAATCCAGCTTGACCTCATTTCGGTGTCCTCATACAGGGTGCCCCAACTATCATGCACCAAGATGTAAAAAAGAGCAATTGCGTTACTCGAAGAAAATCTAGTGCATATTGTTTCCAGTACAGCGGGACAGCCGCCAGTAATTTTTTTGTCACCAAGATTTCTTTAGATAATTATAATTAATTATCGAACTCGAGAAGTACTGTCGTAATTATCAAAGTGTCAATGAAGAATTCGTAGGCACTCCCAAATGACATCTAACTACGGTGTTTTCAGCGACATACTAATTGCATTGTATTGTATTGTATTGGGTTTTATGGCGCATAAGCAACTTAGGCTATCATGCGCCAAACACATGGTATAACTTATTTCAAAAATTGGGTATCCTCAGCGAGGTCCTTGTCCGGACAAGGCCTCTGAGGAGCCCAACGAACCAAATGAAGACCTCAGCCTTCTTCTCAGACTAAGAAAATGGCTGAGGTGCATCACAAGATGTGTGAAAAAAACGGGTAATAATTTTTAGAATTAGTAGTTCTGTGATACATTATATTTCATTTAGGATCGCTGCGTCTTTCAAAAAACTAAAAACAAATGAAATTTCTACTAGTGGGTTATCTCCTAAAAGCAGACTGGGATGGAAGGGAATGCGTTCATTGTAAAATACAGTAAAATGTTTTTTCTTTAGCCGTTCGAGTTGTGTGCACGAGAATAAAATGTGATTTACAGTGAGTTCATCTCCACATTTCTCACATAAGGGTTTGTCTTGTTTTGTCAGTAGAAAGTTATGTGTTAGGTGTGTGTGTCCGATGCACAGGCGGCATAAAATTTCTTCTATAAAACGTTCCTGATATCTGCATGATCTCCATTCTCCTAGAATAGGTTTTACTAAATGTAGTTTGTTATTTTCTTCGTTATTCCATGTACGCTGCCATTTTTCGTTAAGCTTGTTTTTTACTAACTTCATGCAATCTGCATAGGGTATATTTACAGTACTGACATCCTTATGGCAGGCTTGAGCGGCGCACGCGTCAGCTCTCTCGTTGCCTCTAATTCCTTGATGGCTTGGTATCTGTCAGGAGTGACAAGCATAAAGAAAGAAAGAAGACGAGAAAGAAGGAGTGGAGCGGGCGCGTGGAGCCGCCATCTTGGAGAAGGGGCACGCGCAGAGAAGGACGTGGTGACCGGGCGCAGCGTTCCAAGAGAAGACGGCCGGAGATCGCCTATCTGGGTCCTGTCCCAGATCTTAGGCGACACATCGACGTCCCGCCCGAGTACCAGGCTCGGCGAGCAGATGTCCGACGTCCCTGGAACCACCGCTGGCCCGGACCTACCTGCTAGGACACGTCAGCGTTGCTGCCGCTGAACGTAGACGCGCGGAGGCTGGCTACAGCCAGTCACCATCCCGTCCGGAGAACCAATCTGGGCCGGCGCGCACCGGGAGCGCCAGCCGGCACGAGCCCCGCTCTGCCGGAGCGCGACAGCCCCTCAGCGACCGTGCCGTCGTCACGTCGGCTGGGGCATCGGTGACGCCGGACACTAACAACGACTGACGACGACCAGATTGCATTGACAGACCACAGACCGGGGGACGCCGATACTCGCGTCGAACAGTACCGGTACCGTAAGCGCTCCTACTACAGCGAATAGACAATCGCCGCACAGACGTTTGTAAACGCGGTAGTGTGCGCGGTAAGCTTAGTAAGGGAGGACGCATGCCGTGTGCGATCAGTCGAATGTTACCGTATTTTCCTGTTCTTAAGACTCCATATTGAATGAATGTTGTGTGTGCTGCACCTTGCGTTCGTGTGTTCCTTCCGCTCGCTCAAGCAAGCGTACCAGGCGTTAACGAATGCGTGACAGTATCCAACAAAGCTTAATTTCATGTCCTTGTGTTGGAGCGGTTATTAAGTTATGGTTTATATTTCCTATTAAAGGTTCCCTTACGTTTCTGGCTTTCAGTGGTGTGATTGCACTTAGTGATTCCGTGTAGATAATGCTGTTTTGAATGTTCATCTCGACTATTTTTGATACAGACACCGAAATGGCATGACATTCGGCTGTGAAAATTGACGCGCACTGAGGCAACCTGACTACCTTTTCCCATTTATCTTGCACTACAGCACTTCCGACGTAAAGTGATGTTGTAGAACCGTCAGTATAAAGTGCCGTGTTTTCTTTGTACTTTTTGTCTAGCGCCAAAAATTCTTGTATGAGATGTTCACTTGTAGTTTGCTTTTTATGTAATTGTGTCAGTGTGTAGTCACCTACACTGGGAAAGGTGTACCAAGGTGGTAGTGGTTCGTGTCTCTGGGCAACATCGGGCAGTGTTTCTAGAATGCCTAATTCCTGGGAAATTTCTTCAAATCTGTGAATAAGGGGTCTCGTCGCATTCGGTTTGTTGTTAAAAAGCTGCTTAGACGGGCACTTCGTAACTATGGAGTAGCAGAGATGTTTTGGTAGTGAACGGGTTTTTAGGACATATGCACATGTGAGCAAGGCTCTTCTATCTGCGAGGGCTGGTTCGTTACATTCGACATGTAGGCTGTTTATGGGTGATGTCCTGTATGCCCCACTTGCAAGGCGCAGACCTGAGTTATGAACTGGATCTAATTGCTTCAGGTACGACGGTCGAGCTGAGTTGTATACTATGCACCCGTAATCGAGGCAAGAGCGAACTATACTGCGGTAGATGTGGAAAAGGCAGGTCCTATCAGCCCCCCAGCGTTTATGTGAAAGCACCTTTAATATGTTTAATGATTGGGATGTTTTCTTCTTCAGGTTCTTTATGTGCGGCAAGAAGGTCAGTTTTCTGTCAAAGGTTATGCCCAGAAATTTATGTTCACTTTTTACCGGCAATTCCGCTTCGTTAAGGTATAGTCTAGGATCTGTCTGTAGGCCACGTTTGAGTGAAAAGAAGATTGCCACTGTTTTCTGTGGGGAGAACCGGAAACCATTTCGGTCAGCCCACGTTGAAAGTTTCTTTATTGTTAACTGCACTTGTCTTTCGCATGTTGTTATGTTTGAGGATGTGCAAGCTCTCTGAAGATCGTCGACATAGATTGAATACATAATTGACCTTGGAATTATTTTACTGATTGAATTCATTTTACCGACAAAGAGAGTCGTGCTTAAAACACTCCCTTGGGGCACTCCATTTTCTTGAATGAAAATTCTCGACAGGGTTGAACCGAGGCGTACATGGAATGAACGGTTTGACAGGAAGTCTTCTAGGCAGTTCAGCATCCTGCCACGAATGCCAAGTTCAGCCAAATCGTGAAGAATTATTTTGCGAGGCAGCTGGTGAGCGCTATGGGCCTGTAACTACTCGGAGAGGTTGGTCGTTTTTCGGGCTTTAAAAATGGAACGATGATGGCCTTCTTCCAGGCTTCGGGTAGTTTACCCGATACCCAAACCTTATTAAAAAAGCTTAAGAGTGCCTCTACGGCACGTTCAGAGAGGTGGGACAGCATTTGATAGTGTATTCCGTCAGGGCCGCATGCAGTCTGCTTACCAGCGGACAAGACTGTATTGATTTCTTGAACTGTGAATAATTTATTATATGGTTCATTTGTATATCCACTTGTCTTTGTTTCACGGCTGTGTTTTTGTACGCAAGACATGATTCTGTGTAGTTTGATGAGCTGATAACTGCCGAAAAATATTCACTTAAAATGTCTACCTCTTCAATGTTTGTCTGTACACCAGGGGCTGTTACAAGGGGAAGTGTGAAAGGGGAGTATTTACCATCTAGCTTTCTTACCTTCTCCCACATTTCTTTTGACGTGGTTGAGCTATTCATGGAAGTCACGTAATCTTGCCACGAAGTCTTTTCGGTTCTACGGCGGATATATCGGGCTTGTGCTCTTGCCTTTTTAAAGTCTATGAGATTTTTCTGCGTGGGGTACCTTCGAAAGTTTCCTCATGTTTTCTTCTGTTTCTTTTTTGCAAATCTACATTCTTTGTATACCGCGTTCTGTGGTTTTGTTCCACCACTCCAGAAGATTGAGGTATAGCCAGGAGTGCGGCAAAAATAATGTAGTTTGTGACAATTTCATTAAGTTCATCTATACCTAAATCATGTGGATCTATTTTTTGGAAGCTGGCATTTTCTTGAAACAGCGCCCAGTCGGCCAAATGGAGCCTCCAACGTCGTGGTTTTGTAGGAATGATTTGCAGAGATGATGTTAGGTTGATAAGAAAAGGTAAATGATCGCTACCATACGAAAAACAGAAGGCGATGTAAGAGACAAATCTATGCAGCTCCATTTTCCGGAGCTTGGAGAGTAGTATGTGTGTTTGCCCCTGTTGAGCAGGCATATATTATTGCAGAGAATAAAGTCTTATAAAATACGGCCTCAAGTGTCCGTTTGTTCGCTTCCCCACAAATTGGAGTGAGCATTAAAATCGCCGACTAACAAATATGGCTATGGTAATTGTTTTAAAACGTCTTCTAAGTCATGGAGTGTTACTGTCAGCTTTGGTTGGATATATACGGAGCATACTGTAATTGTTTTAAAGTGTACTACAGATACTGCAACGGCTTCAAATGTAGTCTAAAGCTTGACTTCACGAGTAGCCACACTACTTTGAACAACTATGGCAGTACCTCCAGAGAGCCTATTTGCTTGCTCTCGGTAGTGACGATAGACTTTATATTTACTTAAAATATTTTTATGTTTTGATCCCAAGTTTGTCTCCTGGAGACACAAAACAACTGGGGAATATACAGCAAGAATATCTTTTATGTCACCGTAGTTTTTTAATATTCCTCGACAGTTCCAGTGAATTAGGAACGCCATATCTAATAACTTTGACGCATGTATTTCAGGAGCTATGCTCCCGGTTTTGTGGGGCCCGTTATTGGAGTTTTTCCTCCCTTTTTGTAATCAAGGGAGTTGCGCCGCCGCTGCTACGGAGGCGGGCTACTACTTATATCCATCGCCTCCAGCGATGTGATGGGTTTCTGTGGGGAACCCGTGGGGGTACGGATTTGCGGCTTCTCCCGATGGGAGGAAGCCCTGCGGCTTACCGGCTCAGGGGCCAACGAGCCTTTCTTGTGTGGTAGTCTGGCAACCTTGGCTGCACCTGTCATAGTTGTGGTTGGCCCTGCCTGGGCAGTGACCTGATGTTGGAGCGGTGTGTCGCCACTCCCACTAACTTTGGTTGCGCCAGAGGCCGCCGTCAGGTGCACCTCCGAGGTGTCAATGGTGCCGACACTGGAGTGCCGTTCGGGTGGGGGACGGGGCAGGCACACATCAACAATGGTGTACTGTGTACTTCTATGGCTAACTTAAAACTACACGAAACTCCATACAGCACAAGAAAGCCAGAGTACTGGCACATACCAAAATCGCGCACAAACTATGGATCACAAATGCTGTGCTCCAGACTACCTCGGTTATTAAACGATCTTATTGTTAATAAAATTGATATTGCAACTTGTTCTCCTCCTGATATTCTTGATTTTTTCTCTCATATGTGAGTTGTACAATGCCTGTGTGCTTTTTAGGTGCAGTGAGATTTCGTGTTTTTGCTTGCTTGCCCACATCTTGTTTTTGTTGTATTTTTTTTCCTCGCCAGATTTGCGATGCGTGTGCATGATATGTTGTAATGCTTGAATATGTGTGTACTTGGGAAAACTGTATTTCCGCGCTGCTGCTCCCTTATTTTCTTTTTGTATTTTGAAGGGTATTTGGGGCTAGTCAAGCTGCTACGAGCAGCTTTTTTCCCCACTTTACCCCCGCAAAGCTATATTTAGTTTTTTGTGGAAATAAAGCATACATACATAAATACACTGTCACCAGACGCCACTCGGCCCCCCGGCGCACGGCGTCAACATATGACCTGGATGTCTCTTGAGTGAACTTTTTCCTTGCCTCAGGGTAAGATATATTTTACTCGTACTTTAAGATTGATTATTTGTTTTTCGTTTTTGAATACTTCACAGGTTCGGGAGTACGCTGCATGTGGACCGTTGCAATTTGCACACTTTGTTTCACTTGCTTGGCAGTTGTCAGTATTGTGTTCGCTTTCGGCGCATTTGGCACAGGTCTCCTTGCCTCTACATGTGTTGCTGCCATGTCCATACCTTTGGCACTTCAAACATCTCCTAGTGTTAGGAATGCAAGGACGCACTGGGCAGCTGATGAATGCAACCCGGAGAGACTCCGGCAAGCGAGTGCTGCCGAATGTTAGTACGATGTGAGGTGTTTTTTCTTCGCCGTTGCGCCTTATATTTATGCGGCGAAGGGACGTTACTCCTTGGTCTCGCAAAACCTCGAGGAGCTCATTTTCGTTCTCCGTCATTAGCAGCCACTCAGAAATTACTCCCTGAACGCTGTTCAGGCTTCTGGGAGGTGTTACAGTAATGGTAAGGTCAGCAAGGTTCTTTTGTGCGAGTAGGGCATCACTGCTTTTTGGATTTGACTTCTACAAGCAGATCTCCTGAGGACAGATTTTTTTGCTTCATATTCTTCGCCTATGTTAGCTACTAGTCATTTTTGTAGTACAAACACTAATACAGTGGCCAATGGAGCGTTTTGCTCAACAGCGTGAACTACCCGGAACTGTGGAAAATTTTCAGCACATTTCTGAGTTGTAACTTTGATTCCTTCGGTGCGGTACCGTTTCCGGTTCCGATCGTTTTTTTAGAGGGGGAAATTCAGAATCCATGCTGCATGTATGGATTAAGGGTTCTTATTGTGTCACCTGTGTTGCAACCTTATTGACACAAGAAGGTCCCGGAGTCCCCCTCCTCGTAAACAGACGGGGAGCCCGTCGGCCGGGGCTTGACCCTGGCTCCGACCGCCACCGTTCATGGTTTCTACACTTCACCTTACAACCTGTCCCCACGGTGCGGATTACAGCTACGGTATGGGGGCTAAGGGTCCGTGGTGGCACTAAGCACCATCACCTTGAGTCTCAAGGTGCCCGCAACTATTTGAAACCATCAAGAAGGGTTCATGCATGCGTTCAAAAGTGGCAGGAGCGTTAAAAAGAACGAACGGCATTACTTTGAATTCTTAAAGACTGTCGGGTGTTACAAAAGCAGATCGTCCTCGGCAATATGCCAGTAGCCGGAGCGAAGGTCAATAAAGGAGAAACAACGAGCACCCTGGAGGCAGTCAAGGGCGTCATCAATCCGAGGTAGGGGATACACGTCCTCTTTGGTAACCCTGTTAAGGTGTCAATAATCCGCGCAAAAGCGTCATGAGCCATCCTCTTTTCTTACCAGTACAAGAGGTGACGCCCATGGCTATATTACGGTTGAATAATGTTCTTGGCAAGCATTTTGCGAACTTCGGCGTGAGTAACTTGATGCTCAGCCGGTGACAATCGATACGGACGGCGATGGCTAGGAGGGGCAACGCCGGTATTACTGTGATGGTTAACCGCTGTAGTTCGAGCCAAAGGACAAGCGTTAAAGTAAAAAATATCGTTTCAGGAAAACAGAACGCGGCAGAGCTCACGAGCGTGCTCGGACGGCATGACGGGCGCAATCATTTCTGTGTGTCAGCAATGGTAAAAATTGGCGACTGCGATCGTATAGGAGGATCGGCTGAATTATCATGTGCTGCAATAGATGCTACTGAGTGATCCTCCAATGAGCAAATTTGGGCCAGAGACATCTCGCATGGCAATACTTGTGTCGTCAAGCCAAAATAGACCACTGGCATACAGACGCTGTTCGCCGGAATAGATAGAACTGTATGAGGTACTGTGATTCCGTGTGTAAGGAGGATCTCTTGCATAGAAGCTGCGATGTGGTGCCCATCGGGGTCGGGTGGCGATGACACTAAGTGAACGTAAGTGAGTGCCGAAGGTGACAAGCGAACGAAATCGGTGTAACTAAGGCGACTACGGTGTGGTACAGCGGGATCCAGATCAGGCAGGTCAAGGCGGAGAGTACTGGCGGAACAATCGGTGAGAGCAGAATGTGCGAAGTGGAAGTCTAAGCCGAGGGTGATGTCGTGGGGACAGTGGGCAATGATCGTGAATAGCATGATAGTGGAGCCATCGGCGAAGGAGACGCGGGCGGGACACATACCAACTACGGGGGCTATTCCCCCATCGGCGACACTGACAACAGGCGTCGTGGCAGGCATGATTATTTTTTTCAGCCGGTTAAGGAGGTCAGCGTTCATTACCGACAAATGCTCCACAGTGTCGATGAGAGCACACACAGAAACACCGTTGACTTGCATGTCAAGAAGGTTCAGATGGTGGGCAACGTCAGTATAGGATTTGGCGTCGTAGGGAGCATTGCAGCGTCACCTCGAGGCGCTGCATCGTTTAGATTCCCGGCTGGGAGCGGCATCTGAAGGGAGTCGGCGAATTGGAGCGATGTAGCTGGGGAGAGCGAGATTGTCGACTTTGGGGCGAAGGCGAGCGAGAATAGGGGTGGTTCGGTGCAGGATAATCAGTGGTGGCATTATCGAAGCGTGCGGCATATTGACGAGAAGGGTCACCTGGCGGCGAGAGTAGGCAGTATAAGTAGACCAGGTCGGAGAACTCCAGCGACTGCGACAGTGCCGAGAAATGTGCCCGATTCAATGGCAGTGAAAACAAATGACCTTGTCATCAACAGTGCGCCATTCAGATGCGTTTCGTAAATGCGGTGGGCAAGAAGATACGGGGCGGGCCGGATTTGAACAAGCCGGGTGGGTATCACGGCGATGGGCCCAGCAGTTGTGAAGACCATATTTTCGAAATCCTGGCGGACAACTGCCTGAATCAGGGAAACCGCAATAGCAGGTGCGTTGGTGGGGCTTGAGTCGAAGGCAGCCGGATAGGAGGCCTCGATCTAACGCGGGGCTATCCTGGTAACATCGCTAAAGTTGTTCGGACGAGGAGCGTCGGCACAGGAAGATCTCGCTGGGGTGTTGAGCAGACGGGGAAACTGCTGGTCGATATGTCGGCTTCTAGCCAGTTCCAGGCGGCGGCACTCTTTTATAACTGCATCCACCATCGCCACGTTGTTAAAGACAAGCTAGTTGAAGGCGCCATCGGCAGTGCCTTTGAGGATGTGGGAAACCTTGTGTGACTCAGTCACGTGTGCGTCAACTTTGCGGCACAGATCCAAGACGTCCTCGTAGTACCTGACGTAGGGCTCCTTTGACGTCTGCATACGGCCGGAAAACGCCTTCTGCGCCCAAATTTGTGACCGTAGGGGTTGCCGAACAAGTCTCGGAGCTTTTGCTTAAGGGAATGCCAACTGGTGAGCTCCTCTTCGTGCGTCCGAAACCAAACTAGAGGTGGGACACCTTGGTAAAAGACTACGTTGGTGAGTGTGATAGTAGGGTCCCACCGGTAATTGCGGCTGACGTGTTCGTAAAGGCTGACCCAGTCCTCGACGCCTTCCCCATCTGTGCCCGAGAAAACACCAGGATCACGGGGAGCGGGAAGATTGATGTAGGCCGTGGAAGTGGCAGCAGGTGTCTTAGCCGGCGGAGTCGAGTTGTCGTCGCCGGGAGCCATGAACGAAGGCTCGACGTACCGTCCACTGCGAAGGTCCGTGACGAGTTACAGGGAACGTCCACCTCCACCAGATATGTTACGTAGGAAGACGCAGACGAATAGCTATATACAAGTATATATACATGGAAATACGCCACACTTGGCCAAGGGGCAACAGCCCGCGCTAGTCTCTAATCGTCGTCGTTGTCTTACACTGCTCGCCTCTTCGTGATCGCAAATACTGTTCCGTAGCAATAATAATCAAGACCTTATATGTGTAGCTTGTAATATTGTCGAGGTTATCAGTTGGTGCTTAACTGAACAGCAACACAACGATATCTGCATTACATTTGAGAGCACCCAGATGCAAGAGTTGCCATCAACCAAGAGAAAAGTAAGTTTGGCATCACAATAATACCCTACTTGGGGCACATCATGAATGAAAACAAGCTCAAAGCTGCCTCAGACATGTCAAGTCCATCCTCCCAATCAGAACTACAGCTGCTAATGGGCATGGTTTATTATTAATGGGCATGGTTAGCTGCTAATGGGCATATCTAGGTTTATTCGCTCCTACATGAGAAGCCCTACATCCATTGTCCAGCTTGCTGTTTTCAAGCACGGCGCATCTGGAACTCACACAGGATCACGAATTCTCAAAATGGAAAGGAATACTTTCTTCTTATTGAGTTCTTGGCTGGTGCTCATCAAAATGAGAGACCACCTGCTAATGACAGCTGATCCTTTGTGTTGTGTTCTAGTTGCAGTGCTCAGCCAAAAACAAGACGATGGGCAACATGTTACTAGATACGCCTCAAGATATTTTGCACAGATAGAATGCCTGGCTATGCCCAGATATAGAAAGAAGGGCTTTCTTTCTATCAAGATCAAGATAAATTCTATAAATGGACCAACAATTTGTTCCCAAATTCAAAAAATGTGCACATGATTGATACATTGTGAGGCATAATGTACATCTTAGGCAAAGGCTTTCCCGCAGCGGATACATTATCAAGGTCTCATGTGAAGGAGAATAACAGGCACCAGAAGGGCCTACCAATACTGAAGGCTATGCATGCTGCCTCCCCCCACCTTCTTTACAAGAACTGAAGAAAGAACAAATACTAGATGAATGCTGCTGCAAACTTCGCATCTTCATTCGAAAGAGCTGGACAAGGTATTGCAAAGTGAAAGAATTCTAGCTTGACAAGGACGATGTAGTCCAACACATGTTGATATCTTGGCAACAAAACCATCGCGCCCAAGAAAATACAGGAGCTTACCCACCAACGATTCTCACTTGAAGGCCACTTTGGAATGAACAAATGCCTAGCAAGACGACGAAATTCTGCATCATAAATACATACACACAGCAAATGTCTTCACGTCATGTCATACATGCTAGCACCACAGGGCTAGGAGAAGGGTGCGACTCCTGCAACTAGGATTCGGAGAAAAGCTGTTATAGAAGTTCACCATGGACATATTTTCTATTGGAGGGGTGCAGTGGCTCATCGTCACAAAATACTAGTCAGGGTATCCTCAGCTAATACTGGCTAGTTTGACAGGACCTGTGGTCCTGACTCAATGCCTCTTTGTTTTCACTCCCCAAGGCATGCAATGAACCACAACAAATTGTAGCTTGCCAAAGGGCGCAGCTCGCTGTTCCCAGATTTCATGAAAATACCAACAAATGGCGTGCAGTCCACGCTACCAACGGCGCAATGACCTCACAGAAGCCACTGTAAAATTATCTAGAGCTCCCTTGAACCACAGGTGATGCTCCTCGCTAGTGCACAGAATAGCTCCTCGCTAGTTCAAATGCTTCCGAGCCGAAGGCTCAGGACTGCACTTCCAGCTACTGCAGACAACTTCTTTCCACAACTCCCGGACCGGAGGAAAATGAAAGTCCATGATCAAAAGTGCTGGTAGAAATAGAAAACGTAATAGGATGTTGGGCATGGCAAGCAAGATCTACCCAATTTGTATACAGATGTTACTGTCCGAGCAGTTGACCTGGAAAATGCAGGTGCGCTTCAGCAGCCAGGAGATAAGCCCAGGTCATAGTGGAAAGACACGGACCAAAGCACTATTCATCCCAAACAGGAAATAACCAGTGCCACTGCCTCTGGCTACATAACCAAGGGTTCGACGAAAGTTCGTCTGGTCAGGCATGGAAATTAAAAAAAACATGTCGTAAGAAATAACAGTCACACGACGAACGCCATTGCCGCGCATACACAGGAACATAGTCCAAAGATTGACTGGGACAATGCCACTGTTGTTGCCAAAGAACAGAATATATCATCCCGGCGGCTGCTAGAATCGCTAATCATTCAATCGACGCCGGCTATGATGAACCGGACACCAGGGACTATGCCTGAGATTTACGCATGTTTGTTACGTCACGCGCTGGCTGCATAAGTGACGACGATTTCCTGTCCAACTCTGTGAACAAGTGAAGAAGAAACCCGTATGCAGTTCCGAAACGTCGGATTATACATCAAACTTAGTCAGTGACCGTGAACCCCCCTTCACGCTTCTTGCTAGGGGAGAACAACACAAGCAGCCCCAAGAGTGTCCTAAATAGGTTCCGTTTTGCAGAGATCCTGGGAATCAACACCATAGAAGTGGACAATGCATAACACCAGCTAAGCAGTATGCAACATGACCCTTTTTATACAGGGAAGGATGTGCTACAAAGATGCTCATACTACTGTAATGCTAATGTGCATGCTTGTAGAAAACCTCTCTTTAAACATCAATCACTATTTCAATTTTTAAAAGCTGTACACAGCTTTCATACTATAGCCCCAGGAAATCCGTAGCACAGCCTCTTAACAGAGGTTTCTGCTGCGGTACCTGCATTGAAAGAAAGCATCTGCCTCCCAGCCTTTGGGCTCAAAGGCTTTAAGGAGGCATATCTGCTATTTCCACATTCATGCATTTTAGCCCCATTATGACCTGTCACTCGTCCTATACCCAGAGACCACTCCACGTATCACTGTCATAATTTTATACCTATATATCGTTTTATGCTTCTACGATAGCGACTAATTTTAGGCCACTTTACAGCCATGTTACACCTCATCATCGTAACTCACCAATCAGTGCTTAACACATCATTATCAGTCATGGCGCTCTTTGGCCACACCTGGCCCTTGCGTCACTAAACAACACACATCCATCCATCCATGCTTGTAGAAAATGATCGCAACAAAAAACTCACCTTTGCCTGGTGCTCAATGTTGAGGCTATCATCCTGAATCCCAATTACTTTATCTCACCTAGCTAACAGTTTGCCATATCTCAAAGAAATTTCAATAAGAATCTCGTCTCGCCTACGCGAAACGTCAGTCTGTTTAGCAGTGTTGATAGTGTTGAGTTCAAATCTGCGATAATCATGAATCCGAATGAACTTGCCCACATTTCAGGTATTCTGGAAAAAGTATTTGGCATCACTTCGTTGCTTCTATACGCACTGAGGCAATGACAGCTGTGAAACACATTTAGGTCGTACTGAAGATCTCCAAGGCCATGTAACGTATGTGCTGAAAGGAGCAATGACAACTTACAACGTTGACAGATGCCATCCAGATGAGCGTTGTTTGCCGCTCGGAAATCGCTGCTTTGACAATGGCAAAACATGATACAGAATAGCATGACGCAAAGTGAAAACAGAACAAAGAAGGTGCATTTTTCAGGTACATCGCATCAATTGCTCAAATACCCCCGCATTTGATAATTCATTTATACAATACGACGGCCTCGGCAAAGCCACGTTTGGAGGAACCAATCTCTGCTTTTAAACAACACAAAATTTCACTTTTTCACTCACTCACGAAGAACTGTCAGGTTTGAGGATTTAAGAGTTTCAAGAAATATTGAATTTATCATTCATATGTTTACAGTTTGTCTTATCAACTTCGTATTATCAAATGTATGCTTGAAAGCGCATATATTAGTGCTGGCTTACTAGCTAAACGCACATTCAACTGGCAGCTGGTGATAGAAATCTTCGAGCATTTGTCTATAAAGATGCTCTTGTACATTTCGCTGTATGCTCATGCGCTTTCAGTTCAACGCACTACGTGATATCTACCTGTCAGGTTGAGCAGGAGAGCGCCAAGGGACGAAACACCAAATTGCTCATTTGGCACTGTAAATACGTATGTCTCTACTATAGTGTGCCTGTATACACTTCGGCGACGGCAATGATGCCAGCACTTGCAACAGTCGGCTAATTTAAGTACCGTGTCACAGCGTTCGCTTTCCATGTGTACAATCTAACACGGTGACTTTCTTTTTTCATGCGGAAGCAGCATTCTGGATCTAAAAATATTGATATCGCGGGTGCAATAGAACGAAGGCGGTAGCGCACATGAGGTTAAAATTGTAGTCCGCAAAATACGGGCTATAAATAGCGGCTCAAACACGTTCCAGATGGGTGTCAATTTATGGCGTGTAGTGCACTTCAGTTTAGTTCAGTTTCAGGTTATTCGTCATTTAAAAAACAATAAGTAAACGACAAATAGTATGCAGACGAAGATCCCAAAGTCAATGACTGCAACGGGACCTTTGGTTCCAAAAAGAAAAAAAAAAGATGTGTACAAAACGTGGGTAAAGCAGCAAATATAAAAAAGTACAAGGAAAACAAATGAATGCGTGTAATGCAATATATTAGTAAGAGAAAACAAACAAAAATGTACATATTTAAAAAACCATAATTTTACAGAGAACATGTTACAGGACGTGAAACCATTTACAATAAGAAATAAAGCATCTTAACTCATGTTCGAATACATTGAAAGATGACGTTAGTTTAAGTGAATGGGGTAGGTCATTCCATATTTTTAAAACTGAAAACGCGGATGTCATTTTCCCATGGTTTGTGTTACATTTAGGTAATAAAATGTCGTAAATACGCGTAAACCTAGTGTGCTTGGTATTAGTAATTTGTAGTCCGCAAATTCGTAAGGAAACTGTTTGTTTAGTAATTTAAAAAAGAAAACACTTAGATGATACTTAAACAAGCCAGATACAGGTAGTATAAGGTTAGCCTGGACTAGCGGGAGAGCATTTGAGTAAAATGAACTGTTGGTGATTATGCGAATGGCCTGGTTCTGTATGGGTTGAATAGACGAGAGGTGGCAGTTATACGTATTTCCCCAGGAAGCAATACCATAGGTGATATGACTGTGAATGAACGCAAAGTATAAAGATAATAGTGCGTGTTCTAAAAAGAATGCACGTGATTTTTAGAGCACTTCTGCCGAAAGCTGTTTTCTGTTTAACAAACGCAATATGATTAGTAAATTTCAAGTGAGAATCTAATTTTATGCCAAGGAACCAAACACCGTCCACTTCAGGAATAAGGTGACTGTTGAGAGTTACTCGGGGGAAAAACGGCACGATCTTCTGCTTTGTTCTAAATAACATGAACTGAGTTTTGAGAGGGTTCAAAATTAAATGATTTAAATGACACCATTCAACAACTTTTGCTAGTTCATTGTTCAGTTTAAGGAGTAAGGTTGCTAAAGAGTTATCAGACATGGAAATAGCGGTATCATCTGCATATAAAATGGCATTAGAAAGGTCAAAAACATCGGCTAAGTCGTTAATGTAAACGCCAAACAAAAAAGCTCCCAGTATTGAGCCCTGAGGGACCCCTTGATTAACAATTTTCGACTCGGAATAAGCGCCCTCAACACAGACTATTTGCTCACGGTCATGTAAGTAATCTATACGAAAAGGTAAAGCTGGACCTATTTTACCTAAAGATTCTAGTTTGGCAAATAAGATGGTATGAGTCACAATGTCAAAAGCTTTAGTAAAATAAAAAAAATACTGAGCAAACAAATTTACCACTGTCAATAGAACACCTTATGTAATCGGTTAAGGCAATAAGAGCTAAGCTCGTCGAACTGCTAGGACGGAAAGTGAATTGACAGGATTTCAACAACTTAAACTGTGTTAGATACGTTTCAGAAATAATTTCTAGATAAGTTCTAGATAATAGAGGACAAAATAGAGGTTGTGCGATAATTAGACGCAAGAGATTTATCACCTTTTTAAAGACAGGAATGACTTTTGCCTGTCGCTCAAAGCATACTTTCAGCGAGGACTTCAGGTGGCGTGAAAAAGCATGCCTAATCATTCATAAATAACGCACAAACGAATTACGTACGCACAAGATGAGTTGAAAGTGTTCGCGAACAGCTACCTTACCTGTCTATGTGAATGGCAGGTGCAGCCTCTGAGCTTCTATGCGATTCCTATTCGATGTTATAGTGGGTACAAGAAAGAGTTATTACGCGGAAGGATAAGGAACACCTTGGGATAACCAGGAAAGCTTAGATGTACCATTGAAGCTCCCATGCTACGCTCACATCCAATTGACAGGAAGCCACCATGACACATTTTGACTACCGGAAACAGGTGGTGCTCAGAGCCCTAGAATGTTAGCGTTACTCTAAAGAATGTTGAAACAGTATTTCGTTTAAAATATATACTTATCCTTATCTTAATTTCCAGTTTTCGTTTTTTCGCCGGTCCAGAGAATCGCCAACAAAAAGCAGAATTTACAAATGGTTCATTATCACGAACGGCAGTGAAAACCGAAACCGGAGCCAGGGCGATGCGCTCGTAGCGCGTACAGTTTTATTAAACTCGATGTTAGTGCGCCGAAGCGAGAACATATGTGTACAAGGGCGATGAGTACTACATTCATAAGAACAATATCTCGACATCGGACAAAGCTGCACAACATAAGCTTGCAGCTGTAGTCTTCAGACATATTTTACAAATGCTTTGCTTCGGTTCTTTTCGGATTTACTCTCCGACAATATTAGGCTATGCCACTACGCACATGCCCACATTTCGTCACAATTTCTTTAATGCGGCCGTTAGTTTATCGAGTACACCGACAAAGCATGCGTGGAATCACTTGTAACGCTTTCGAGCCACTGTCTCGGCCATCCCCCAGCCCTCCCTTTTTTTTTTCTATACCGCCGCTAATTAATGCACCTATGTGTTAACCTCCGCATACAATTCACTCGAGGTGTGTCCCTTATTCACTCCGAACTAAATGTCGGTGCCGTAAACGTACGTACATACAGTCCTATACACCGCGGCTGGTCACGTAGCAATCCTGTGTTTCTCTAGTAACACCCGTTCAATAAGTATGTAGAAACCAACAATCGGTTTGCTTTGGCGCAGTTAGAAGACGATCATGTTCAACGCGATCGCCGTCACACACACACACAATTCAATTAGGCAAAATGCGATGTTCCACCTTGCATCGCTTCGTTCGTGGTCGTGCTGTTTGTGGGAACAAACGCGTTACACACGCAACTCGATTGCTCTTTGCGCACACCAAATGCCAAAACGCGATTTTCCACCTTTGTTCGCGGTAGTTCTATTTGCGCATACACATTCATCCCACACGCAACTCTCTTGCTCTGCACACAGCAAGCGCGTCACACAAACACAACTTCGATTGCCGTAAAAGGCGCTGTTCCACCTTGTACCACTTCCTTCGTGGTCCTGCTGCTCCGGTGAGTTGGCCTTAACAATAACACCCTGCGCAATGGTATATTTCTATGGGCCCCGCGCATTGGGACTAGAGCATTGAGGAGCTAGGCGTGTTTTTTACACGACACCTAGGGACCTCGGCTCCCCTAGGGCGAAAAATTACCCAGATATATAGTTCCCGTTGGTGCCACGGGGGCGGCGCAGCAGTCGACCGGCTGCACAGGCGAGCGAATGTAAATGCGCGACACGTACGTACAGTGTCGATCACACTTGTTTAGAGTGGCCCGAAGGCTGCTCCGCACTGCGCCTGCGACGCCTAGCGACAAGCACCGGGTTCGAGATGTGTTGGCCGATAGCGCCACGCGCGTGGACGCTGCGGCATTCGCGGGCAGCCAAGATACAGGCCGCAGCATTCTAGCCGTGTCACGCTCGCAGCTCAGCTGGCAGTGCTCGTCCAGTGATAAAAAGCCGGTGCTCGCGACCCGCAAATCACGCAGGCCTGTATCTTGGCCGCCCGCGAATGCCGCAGCGTCCACGCGCCTGGCGCTATCGGCCAACACATCTCGAACCCGGTGCTTGTCGCTAGGCGTCGCAGGCGTAGTGCGGAGCAGCTTTCGGGCCACTCTAGACAAGTGTGATCGACACTGTACGTGCGTGATGGCTACGAACACAAGTCCCACGTCGGCGGACAACGGTACTCAACAGCGACCACAATTAACGGTGAACAACGAGAACCATTTCCCCGCCATCGACATGGAAGCAGACACAAACGTACAGGTGCGTCTCCCGCCATTTTGGCCGAAAAATCCGGCAGTATTGTTTACTCAAGGGGAAGCGTTCTTCGATTTGCGCTGCATCACTGCCCATCGCGCTAAATACCTGTACGTCGTTTCTACACTTCCATATGAAGTTGCGGACGAATTCGATGACGTTCTGAGCTTTCCACACGCAATCCAACCATTTCAAGATCATTGTTCTGAAGGGCAAAACGGTTTCGGAATGCAGCCGTTTGCAGCAACTTCTCACAGGGAAGAGCTGAGAGGCCGACGAACATCTCAGCTGTTGCACTGAATGCGCCAGCTACTCGGCGGCAGTATGCAAGATTCCGAGATGCTCTACTTCGCAAGTTATTTGTGCAGTGTCTGCCACAAACCGTTCTTCCGGTCCTGGCTGCTGCAGGCGACAAGCCGTTTTAGAAGCTAGCCGAGCTCGGGGATCGCGTTGCAGAATACTCCCGCGCTGACAACACGGTTGCAGCAGCGACCGCCATTGCACCGGATACCCAAGTGCGGCACTCTCGCCTCAAAAGCCACGAACAAAAATAGAGCAGCTCGCTGCCGCCCACGCCGCGATGCGGACTTCTACCCATGGTCGCTCTCACGGCAGCGCACGGTCGCGTTCTCGTTCCTGCAATAGAAGCACCTGTGACGGCTACTGCTGGTATCATATCCGTTTCGGCGCCAGCGCTAAGAAGTGTCGGGAGCCTTGTCGCTGGCAGGAAAACAGGAACGCGCGTCGCTAATGGCGGCGAGTAACTCACTTGACCTCGCAGCGAAACGCAGCCACCTGCTATATGTATCAGACAGAATGACCGGACGCAGTTTGCTGGTCAAAACTGGCGCTGAAATAAGCGTTATCTCTGCCTCACGTCACGACCGACAACGTGCTTACACTGCTGTGTCATTAGAAGGTGTGCATAATTACACAATCGCCAGATTTGGACAGCGTTCGCTCACCATCGACTTAGGACAGCGCCGTACATTTCAATGGACATTCATCGTCACTGATGTGGGTTTTGCTATACTTGCAGCGGACTTTCTTAACAACTTAGGCCTGAACGTGGATGTCCACCCACGGCACGTTGTGTACGACCGGTTTGCCTGTGCAGGGAATGCTCGCACCTTTGTCGACCCCGTTGCAAACGGCTCCGAGCTTACAAGCATGCTCTTGTGGTTCAATTTTTTCTGATTTTCCAGAATTTACAAGGCCCAACAGCTTAAACCTACCGGTGCGACACACAGTCACACACCACATTTTCCCAACCGGACCTAGAGTGTTCAACAAACCACGACGCCTCGCGGGTGACCGCCTTGCCATGGCAAGCTGGGAATTTGATCATATGCTGCAACTTGGCATCATTCGCCCATCGTCAAGCCATTGGTCATCCGCCCTGCACATGGGTCCGAAGCGTGACCCAGGTGATTGGCACCCCTGTCTTCACTATCGTGCACTGAACGCGCGCACTCTCCCTCATCGGTGTCCACTTCCCCAGTTACGGCTTCGCCTCCACACTAGCTGGTACGACCTTATTCAGCAAGATCGGCTTGGTCAAAGCTTACGACCACATTCCTGTTGAGCCATCGGACATACCAAAGACTGCCATTGCGACACCTTTTGGCCTCTTTGAGCACGCCCGCATGCCTTTCGGTTGAGGAACGCCGCCCAAAAGTTCCAAAATTGCAGCAGGGAGGTGACCCGCGGCCTACACTTCGTCGTCGGCTACCTCGATGACTTACTTGTGGCTAGCTCTTCACCTGAACAGCATGCCATCATCTGCGATTGCGTTGTACGCGACTCCAGGACAACGACTTGATCATTAACACAGCAAAGTGAGTTTTTTGACGTCAACAATATTGAATTTCTGGGCCACCTCGTCACACCTGAAGGAGTCAAGCCCCTGGACGGCAAAGTTCAAGCGCTGAACGATTTTCCTCATACAACTTCACTTTGAAAGCTGCGCGAGTTCCTAGGACTGCTGAACTTTAACCGTCGCTTTATACCTAAAGTGGCACGTATTGTAATACCACTGACCGACATGCTCAACCCAACTAAAGCCCCGTCAGCCCCTCAGTTGTTCGCCTCGATGTCAGTGAGGGAAACTTGAAGATGTTATGGATGTCGCGAAATCATGTTACAGTAGGCAAGCCATTGACGCTCATTGCCAAAGGGTTCACTGTTTATTAGGATAGAGTAGGCAAGTGATACAACGGAAAGTATTGGAAATTGTGGAAACGAGCAATGCCTTGGTCATCTCTGATTCTTCCGCATCTACCCCGCCGTCCATAGTCCCCGAACAAGACTTCAACGTAAATCCGTCTCCCCATGAGTAAGCAACAACAGCTAAGAAGTCTTCTCCGACAATGCAAGCACTGCTTTTCGAGGTCATCGAGGATTCGACAAACACCAGTTGCAAAGCATCGCATAATAACCAAAGAATGCGCTCGACCACTCCGCCAGATCCCTTGCCGAGTTTCGACGCTTGAACGTGAACCTATTAGGCAACAAGTCGACGAAATGCTCCATGACGAAATCATCCAGCCATCGAAAAGCCCGTGGGCATCTCCTGTTGTCCTGGCGAAGGAAAAGGACGGAACCCTACGTTTCCGCGTCGATTATTGTCGACTGAACAAGATCACGAAGAAAGACGTATACTGCCTTTTACGGATAGACGTCGCATTCGATCGGCTCTGCAACGCTAAATACTCCATACTCCTCGTCGATGGACCTCACGTCTGGCTACTGTCAAATAGAACACCACGAGAGAGATCGCGAAACGACCGCCTTCATCACGCCAGACAGCCTCTACGAGTTCAAGGTCTTGCCATTTGGGCTGTGCTCGGCGCCTGAAACCTTTCAGCGCGTCATGGACACGGTGTTAGCAGAGTTGAAGTGGCAGACGTGTCTTGTTTGCTTGGATGACGTCATTGTCTTCACCTGAAATTTCGACAATCACCTTAGGCGGATTGCGACAGTACTAGAGGCCATCCAATCACCAGGGCTCACTCCGAAGCTGGAAAAGTGGCGCTTCGCTTACGATAAGCTTCTGTACCTTGGCCATGTGATCAGCAAATCCGGAGTACGCCCAGACCCGCAGAAAACAGCTGCCATCGCAAAGTTCTCGTAGCCCATCGCCACGAAGGCAGTGCGTAGATTGCTTGGCCTGCGTGCCCACTACAGGCGCTTTGTAAATAACTTTTCACGCATCGCTGAGCCGCTAACGCATCTAAACAAATCTAATCTCGAGTTCAAGCGCCAAACGGCACAGGCCGATGTATTTCAAGAAATAAAACGACGCATAAAGTCGTCGCCGGTACTTGCACATTTCGACGAAGACACCGATACCGAAATCCACTTTGACGCCAGTAGCCTAGGCCTCTGTGCCATCCTAAGCAAGAAAAAAGACGGACATGAACTGGTTATATGTTATGCAAGCCTGTCCCTGTCAAAAGCGGAAGGCAATTATTCTATGACTGAAAAGGAATGCGACGTCATCATTTGGGCTACAGGAAAATTCCGCCCTTACCTATATTGCAGGACATTCCAAGTCGTCAGCGACCATCATGCGTTGTGTTGGCTAGCGAATATAAAGGATCCTTCAGGACGACTGGCACGGTGGAGCGTTAGAATACAAGAATACGACAACACTGCAACCTACAAGTCCGGACGAAAATACTGCGATGCCAATTGCCTATCACGCGCCCCCATTGACCCGCCGCCTCAAGATGACGAGAATGACGACGCCTTTCTAGGAATGATAACCGCGGATGATTTCACTGAATAGCAATGGGCAGACCCGGAGCTAAAAGGCCTCGTCGAATATTCGGAAAGGCACACCGACGTTGCCCAAGGGCATTTAGGCGCGGAATATCTTCCTTCACGCTTCAAAACAATCTACTTGTGAAGAAGAACTTCTCACCAGTCTGCGCCAACTACCTTCTTGTTGTTCCGTCGGCGCTGCGTCCAGAAGTACTGGGCGCCCTACATGACGACCCAACCGCTGCGCACCTCAGATTCTCGGGAACGCTGTCGAGGATACGGGAAAGGTATTACTGGCCGCGTCTGACTGCCAACGCCACCCGTTACGTAAAGACATGCCGAGACTGTCACCGACGCAAGACACCACCGACAAGGCCATCAGGATTCCTACAGCTGCTCAAACCTCCTTGCCAATCATTTCAGCAGATTGGGATGCATTTATCGAGATCGTTTTCGGCGTCAATACCCGAAAATGTGTGGATCGTCATGGCGACGGACTATCTCACCCGCTTCACTGAAACTAAAGATTTAACGAAAGGCAGCGCAGCCGAATTGGCAAAATTTTTCGTCGAGAACTTTCGGCTGCGACATGGTGCCCCAGAAGTCCTCACCACCGACAGAGGAACAGCCTTTACAGCAGAGCTCATCCGAGCCATTCTGCAATACAGTCCTACAAGCTACACGTGGACAACTGCCTTCCACACGCAGATGAATGGTCTCACAGCGTGCCTGAACAAGACCCTCACCGACTTGCTGGCAATGTACGTCGACGTCGAGCGCAAGACGTGGGGCGCGGTTCTGCCGTACGGATCTTTGGTTACAACACGGCGGTACAATGCCGCACAAATCCCACCGTTTAAGCTGGTGTGCGGCAGGAACACGACGACGACGCTCGACGCCATGCTACCGCACGTCACTAACGAAGACAATGTTGACGTTTATAGCCATCTCCAGCGCCCCGAAGAAGCCCGACAGCTCGGCCGCCTATGGATCAAGAACCAACAGCATACCGACAGCCGACACTACAACCAACGACGGCGCTTCGTCGAGTAGCAGCCCGGCGACGGTGTTTGGGTTTGGACCGCGATACGCCGGCGAGGACTGAGTGAGAAACTATTGCGACGCTATTTTGGACCCTACAAGGTCATTCGACTGATTGGCGCGCTGGACTATGAGGTCGTGCCAGACGGCATTTCGCATTTGCAGTGGTACCGCACTTGATCTAAATTGGTCCACGTGGTGCGGCCTAAACCGTTTCAGAGACGCTGACGAAATTCCTTATTTTGTTGTCCTTTTTGCTACGGGTGTTTTTCTTTATTACTTCCGTTTGCAGCATCGGGTCGATGCTTTCTAACAGTGGTCATTGTCACGTGCATTTATTTGTCTTTATTGCGCGACACGTTTCGCCGCCTAACAAATGTTATCGCGCAGCGCAGTACGTGCCTGCATGTACCTGAAGTTTCTGGAGTGTTATCGATGTTTCCATTCGCTGTCTGTGACCGAAGCTTGTGTAATCTGATTACATGTGTGCATGACGCGAATAATGCAGAGCTTTGTGGAAGGTACCACCGGTTACTCTGGAACATTCGGCGACTGATGTATAAAAGCCGACGCGCTCGACCCACTGATCAGATTTTCGCCGATGGCCGAGTGTTTACCGCTATAGTTCCGTGAGTGTAGCCTGCTTTTGAGGGCCCAGGTTCACCCAATAAAAGTTTCGTCTTGCATGGTATTGCTACTGTGTTCTTCATACGTCACTACCACGTGAATATATGTACCGGACAAGATAAAAACCTTACCTTCTCGAGGAGCAACGGCTAAGTGTTCTGACTAGGTAGGAACTACACGACAAACTATGGGCTATCCAGCGGGCCCGGGCAGAGATGGAAAGGCTATGCCGCACCGCACATAATGCCCGGGTGGCCTAAGCCAGGGCTGGCAGCCTTGCAGGTCCTTTTCTCATTAAAGTTTTTTCAGTCCATCCGTCCCTAGTTTCAAAAAATTACCTTCCTAAACGCCATGTGCACATTTAGAGGCATGACTTTTGGTGATACATTGTCAATTTAATCTCTCCACCATGGTTGCTAAAAAGTCTCAAAAGGCAAAATGATACTCGCTGATAAATGCTTCATTTCAAAAAACATTTGCCCTTTTTACACACAATGTTTGTTCAAGGTCATATTCAGTGTGTGTGAAAAGCACAATTAAGCCTCTAATTCCCTACCTGTAATGATCCTTTGTGCAAGCTTGCTGTGAAACAATATTACATGAAGGTACACTGACTCTATACAACTGCAGAAGATTACTCTCCTCATTCAGGCAGCAGTCACGTGTCTTTCCATTCATAATAAGTGAGTCAGAGTGGCTGTGCTCACAATATTAAAATTATATATTTTCTGATCATCAATTGCTGTTAAGAATACTGCGTCCTTGACAGCGTTGGCAAAATTGATGCAGCAAAGGCTGTCAAATTTGCGCGTAAAAGCATTTGTCGCATCCGAGCGAACTTTTCGTGGTAGGAAAACGGTAGGTGAGCCTGGCACAAGAGATGCGGGCAGATACATTTGCTTCATGTTGTTTTGGGCTTTGTTATCTGCCATGGCATTGAAAAGGCCAGAGTTGTGTCCCTGTACTTAGTGTAAGCAAACATTAAAAGTGAGTAGTTCTGAAGCCTGTGTATTTTCTGACAAAGCAATGTCACTTTACTGTCCTGCTTCAGCTGTTAAATGGCACTGAAGGAATTGGTGTGTGTCTGTTTTTGGGCGATGTTTGATAAAAATGAGGCTGCCTCATTGATGTCATGAATGACTTTACCGTGTGCCAGCCCTATTCTGCAGACTCCTGTCATGTATGGTATGAAGCTCAGGTAGAGTTGCAGACATCCATTGTATAGTCTTTTTTTGTTATCAAGAGGCAAGTACTTAAGACTGACTTATAGTATGCTTCCATCTCCTGTAATAGCAGCATCTCTACAATATACATTGGTCGAAAGGAACATCAGAGTACAGCCATATCATGACCTTAAGTCTGTCTTTGCACCCAAGCAATCAGAAGTAACTGCAATATGCAAGCTCTTTATTTCACATGCTCAGTCATGTTAGATTAGCAATGATGCCATGGTGTTTGCCTGAGCATCTGCTTGAGTGAACAGACGGAGTGCAGCTATTCCCCTCATCACGCTCTGAATAATGATGTCAATCTGGTCCCTCTACTTCAATAAGTGCCAGTAAAACTGAGCCTGATAAATAATATGCGGCTGGAGTACAGACCAAACAACATTACCAGCTCCTTCTGTACATGCTCCTCCACATTTAGAAGCAATCCTTCATATCAAGTGCAAGATTGATATTGGTGTCTTTTTTATTTTGGCTGGCCAATTTGATCTTGTTTAGGATTGACGAACATCGAGACCAAGTATCTGTACTTCTATTTCTTGCAGCCAGAACCAGTGCCGTAGCCAGGAATATTTTGGTGTGTGTGCGTGGCGTGTGTGTTGGGGGGGGGGGAGAGGAGGGCAGTGGGCAGGTGAGCGCATTGTCTGCACATCGTCTTATGGCAGGTAAACAGAAATTTTTGGTTCGGGCAAGGGGTTATGTTCCCGGTATCGAACATGATGCAAGGCAATGCTGGTCTATACTGGTGTGGTTGGAAGGGCCTCTCTAAAACTAATTGCCAAGAATTGTTAGAAAGCTATGTTGTGGCTCTTTTTCCTTGCATTAAGGTGTGTATAGTCCAAAATGAGTGATGCACGACTGATGGATATCACTACGTCTATTGCTCCCTGCAAACGTGAGCCACCATTCAGGAACACAGCAGTACTGGGCGGTATTGCTAGTAAATTGTCATAATTCGCAAGGCATTATTATGCATACGCTGGAGTAAAACGTCCTTTTTGAATAAAGTGGCTGTGACATATGAGTAGGCTTTGTTTTTTGTGGCTATTATCTGGCTTTCGTGCACCCCCTGCATGGGCTGTACTATTCTTGCATCTCTCTGACAATAAACATTTGCTTGTGAGTACTTCTTGCTACCTTCATTATTGATTTTTTTCTTGGTACTCAGATCCCCGTCTTTGCAATGTGGCCTCCGGCTGTTTAAGTTCTTAGGAATGGAGACTCGTACGATGTTAACATATCTGAAAAGAAGAGTACACGCACTGAATACTAGAATAATAGAAAGCCACTGTTGTAAAAGTAATGGTCAATCTCGGAATGGGTCAGCTGAATTGGCCACAATGAATAATTTACTCAAGCTATAGACGCTGCTTTCTGAATAAATTTTCCAGGACAAATACAACTATACGTGTGTCATGTTTTACAAGAATTTACAATTACCTGAAATATATTTGCATTGAGAATTTGCCCCAGGCGCCACAAGCACACTAAATGCAGAAGTTTGAAAGCAATACAGTGACAGCCACACACCTCTACAACGTGGAATAAGAAAATCCCAGATGGTAGCACACTGCTCACCGAGTTAAAGGAAAACACATGTTGTCATTTATTGAAATAGCTCTTTATTTTGGAAAGTTAAACTTAGAACAAGTTACTGCAGAGTGCAGTAATGTTTGCGTCGGTTTCCATATTACATGTACCTCTGCGGCAATAAAATGTTGCTCATACGCAATTATTCATGCATGCCCTCCAACAAAGAGTGCATTTTCTGGACAGGAACTGAGTGAACCAAATGACATGTGGCTCATTTCTAGGCGCAGGTAAACATGAAGGCTGATAGCATCAAGGACAAATAGTATTAGTATCAATTTTATTTCTCTTAGTGGTTTGGGTGGTCGGTGCGGCCCTCAGTCTAGAGCTCCACTAGCTGTGTGATTCGCTGGGATTCGCCGACTAGAGCTCGCTGGCTCTCTACATATTCCCTAGCAAGCGAAACATCCCACTTCCTGTTACTTGGCACTTGCGCCGTAAAGGATCAATTGGAATTTGGAGGCTGTAGTTTACACGTTGATGTTACGTGGGCAAACGGTCGCTCTTCCTCGCACCAAGACCACGTACCATCATAGAATGCAGGGTGTGTCTTACTGAGTATTTATAGGTGTAGATATGTTTTAGCCTGCACACAGTGCCAATCCCTAGCCTGTTCGCCCACAAACTAGGAGTGCGGGTGGCTGTATTTTTGTCGCTCTTTTTCTTGGTTTTGAAGGTTTCGTGTGGGTCAAGGGGGTTCCTTGAAAGGACCGACTAGTGCTCGGATGCTTATTGCTTGAGCAGTTCGGTCCGTCCTGTAATTCCCTCGAGTCTAGAGTACGCCAGGCGCCAAGTTTACGCGAGGTGGAATTCTATGATTTTTGTGTGGGACCGTAGCCATCATGAACGAACAGCATGCTACCTTAGAGTCCATCTTACCCAATGCAGATTCTTTCTTTTGGTTGTGCATCTCGAAGGGCCAGCGCTATGGTTGCTGCCTCGAAGATGCAGGTTGAAAGGTTTCGAATGGAGGTCGTTATGGCTGTGGAACGATTAAAGACCACTATTGTGAATTTGTCTGTTTCCACTCTACACGCATCTGTGTAGTATATGTGTAGATTTCTTTCATATGTCTTTTTCAATCCTTAGATTGCGCTTTTGTTCTGCTTTGGTGGTGTTCCGCGCTCATGTTCTTTAAGATTGGTGAAACTATAATTTTCTTTCTTCTTTCTCTGGGTAGCAAAACTTTTTTTTCCAGTCATACTGCGCTCTCAGGAGATATCTCACCTTTGGGAACAGGGCCTTTCCTTGTTCTGTCCAATTTAGACGTTTTATTTGTAGCGTGACCACTTCCGTGGCATGTTCTTTATATTTGTTGTGAATACCAAGAGCTTCCAGCTTTCTGGCACTGCGGTTTTTGGGAGCCCTAGCTGCCCTGAAGATAGAGCTCACTTTAGTCATTTCAGCTATATTTATTTTTGAAAGGGAAGGCTATAGGTCACCCTGCTTTTGAAGAATGCTTGCACAAGTCTGACCGCCTCCGCTTCTTTGAAGCCTTCTTGTTGTTTTGTGGCTGTGTGGACCATTCGTGCCACATTCCTGGTTATTTGTTTTAATGTTTCTAGCTTGTGTGATGCCCTGACGTTGTCTTGGTACAAAACCTCAGAATACTTTCAGGTATGTGGACAACGAAGGCAAGAAACTAGAAAAAGAGCTAGGTGCTTTCATTTAATGCGGTGAAACGTAACTAAATCCAAGTATGCATTCACACAACATCTGCACATGAACACGTCGCTAAAATACATCGAAGCCTGGCCAAGCAGGCACATTTGCAGGCTTCTTTGAAATTATTCCATTTATTCTTTTCAGCACTGGACAAACGGGCCATACATGACTATAGAAGCGCAGTTAGTGTCTGCATAGAGAAAAAAGAAATATAAGCGGTAATTGCTTGGAACTGCGATTTCTAATGCACAATTTCTTGTGCATAGGCAACTTGGTATTACAAAGTGCTAGTGCCATATTTCACATATTTCCCAATGAAAATGCATGCACTTTGAAGCTTATTTCACAAAAGTGATACAATGAACACAATTGTGCACACACAGTGCGTGCCGCCATTTAATACAGAAACAGGCTGGCTGTTCGCATTAAACGGTAATTTGCCGCCTCAAAAATAATGTTACTGTAACACCGATCACTGTCACAATCCGTATCGACACTTAGATGGAAATAAGTATCAAACACACCTGATGATGAAAATCCTACTTTTTGACCCGCCGTGGTTGCTATAAGTGCCATTGGCGTTGTGCTGAGTAATAATCACGCGGTCGCAGGATCAAATCCTTGCCACGGCGTCGGTACTTCGATAAGTCGTCGTTGTCTTCACACTGCTCTCCTCTTCGTGATCGCAAATACTGTTCCGTAGCACTACCCCAGGCGGCAAAAGCGCCGTCCCGGAGCTACTAAAGGCCGGACTCGGAAGCAGTGTACTAGGTCTTGAGCCTACTAATGTGCATGACCTCACTAGATGCCAGAGGAGAGGACGAGGTTGAACTCACAGGGGGAATTTCTTACGTCACAGGCGTCAGCTGGCGCAGCACGCGGTAGGGCCCCGCGTATCGCGAAAGGAGCTTCTCTGAAAGTCCGATGTGACGAGAGGGCGACCACAGGAGCACGAGCGCACCAGGCGAAAACGGTACATCATGATGGCGGGCGTTGTACTGACACTGCTGAGTGGTTTGCGAGGCCGTCAGTCGAGCACGGGCAAGCTGGCAGGCATGGTCGGCGAGGGCGAGGGTGTCGCGCGTGTACTCGTTTGTTGAAGTCGCAGCAGTAGGAAGTGCCGTGTATAGGGGCAAGGTCGGTTCGCGACCGTACAGTAGATTAGATGGAGAAAATCAGGCGGTGCCGTGACGGGAAGAATTGTACGTAAGGAAGGACAATGTCCCAGTCGTGCTGGTCCTTGGAAGCGTTCTTGAACAGCATATCGGTAAGGCTAGGATTTATACACTCTGTCAGGCCACTGGTTTGAGGGTAGTATGAGGTAGTCAGCTTGCGTTGAATGGAGCAGGAATGCACATTGTCAGCGATAACTTTCGAGAGGAAGTTACGACTACGGTCAGTAAGCAGCTGTCGCGTGGCGTCATGAAGCAAGATAATGTCACGCAACAGAAAGCCCGCGACGTCAGTGGCACAACTGGTAGGGAGAGCCCGCGTAATAGCGTATTGGGTGGCGTAATCAGTTGCGACGGCTACCCATTTGTTTCCAGAGGATGCTGTGGGAAAGGGACCGATGAGGTTTATTCCAGCACGAAATAACGGTTCCACAGGGATGGTGAACGGCTGGAGATGACCAGCAGGTAGCACCTGAGGTGTTTTCCGACGCTGGCAGGGATCACAGGTAGCAACATACCGTCGGATGGAGCGAGCGAGACCAGGCCAATAGAAGCGGTGGCCGACACGGTAGTACGTGCGGGTTACCCCAAGATGTCCTGCAGTAGGTGCGTCATGCATCTCAAAGAACACAGTCTGTCATAGATGTCTTGGCATGACGAGAAGATCAGAGCCGTCAGAAGGGAAGTTCCTTCGCTACAGAATGCCGCCATGGAGGACATACCGGCGAACGGATGCGTCGGTAGATGTAGAGCGCATACGCTTGATGAGTGCTCGCAGCGATAGCTCTCGGTACTGCTCATCGGCGATGATAGTGAAGGCAGACAAAGAGAAAATCCCGTTGGCGGTACTACTGTCGGCGTCGGCAGGCTCGTCGACCGGGTAGCGAGACAGGCAGTCAGCGTCCTTGTGCAGTCGCCCATATTTGTAGATGACAGAATACGAATATTCCTGAAGGCGTAAGGCCCAGTGACCAAGTCTTCATGTAGGATCTTTCAGTGAGCCTAACCAGCGAAACGCGTGATGCTCTAGGACAACGGAAAAGGGTCGGTCATATAAGTATGGGCGGAATTTCGCAACCACCCAAACTAGGGCCAGACACTCACACTCAGTAATAGAATAGTTGCGCTCCGCCGGTGAGAGGAGCCTGCTGGCGTAAGTGATAACATGGTCGTGGCCGCGCTGGCATTGTGCCAATACTGCGCCAATTCCGTGACCACTGGCGTCAGTACGAACTTCGGTAGGCGCAGAAGGATCGAAATGGGCCAGAACGGGAGGCATTGTGAGAAGGTCGATTAGATGCTAGAATGCAGAGGCCTCGTTATCGCCCCACTGGAAACAGGCGTCTTTTTCCAAATGCTCGGTAAGTGGTCGTGCTATGGCGGTGAAATTTTGCACGAAACGGCGAATCACGAACAAAGGCCGATGAATTTTCGCACATCCATGACACACTTCGGAACAGGGAAGTGCGTAACAGCATGGATCTTTCCTGGGTCCAGATTCACTCCGTTCGCGTCAAAGAGATGTCCAAGCACGGTAATCTGGCGATGGCCGAATTGGCACTTCGATGCGTTGAGTTGCAGACCGGCTGGACGAAGAACGCCCAGGACTGCTGAGAGGCGTTCGAGGTACGTAGAGAACGTTGTGGGGATACTATCACGTCGTTCATGTAGCACAGGTACGTGGAGCATTTGAAAGCGTGAAGAAGGGAGTTCATCATGCGTTCAAAAGTGGCAGGAGCGTTACATAGACCGAGCGGCACCACTTTTAACTGATAAATACCTTCGGGTTGTTACAAAAGCAGTCTTCTGGCGGTCTAGATCTTCCAAGTCAATCTTGGCAGTAGCCCGAGGGAATGTCAATAGAGGAGAAATAGCGAGCACCATGAAGGCAGTCAAGGGCGTCAGCAATCCGAGGTAGGGGATACACGCCCTTTTTCAATTTTTCGTAACCCTGTTAAGGTACCGATAATCCACACAAAAGCGCCATGAGCTATCCTTGTTTTTTACCAGTACATCAGGTGCCGCCCATGGACTATATGACGGTTTAATAATGTTCTTGGCAAGCATTCTGCGAACTTGGGCGTCAATAACTTGACGCTCAGCCGGTGACCCTCGATACGGGTGGCGATGAATAGGAGGGGCATCGCCGGTAATAATGCAATGTGTAAGAGCTGTAGTTTGGGCCAAAAGACGATCGTTAAAGTAAAAAAATATCGTTGTAGGTAAACAGAACGCGGAAGAACTCATGAGCTTGTTCGGACTGCATGTCGGGCGCAATCACTTCCCGTAAGTCGGCGATGGTATGAGTTTCCGACAGTGATGGTAGTGGATGATCGGCGGAATTGTCGTCTACTGCAATAGATGCTACTGATTGATCCTGAGTGATCCTACTGAGAGCAAAGTTTGGCCAGAGACATACCGCGTGGCAGCATGTGTGTCGTCAAGTCGAATTTGACGACTGGCAGGCAGAGAAGATTCGCCGTAACAGATAAAACTGCATGAGGTACTGTGATCCCATGTGTAAGGAGGAGGTCTTGCATATGAGCCACGATGTAGTGACCGTCGGGGACTGGTGGGGATGACACGAAGTAAACGTAAGTCAGCGCCGAAGGTGGCAAGCGAACGAAGTCCACGGAACTGAGGCGACTGGGGTATGGTTCAGCGGGATCTAGAACAGGCATATCAAGGCGGAGAATTCTCGCGGAACAATCGATGAAAGCATAATATGCGTAGAGGAAGTTAAAGCCGAGGATGATGTCGTGGGGAAAGTGGCCATGACTGTGAATTCCACGAAATCGGAGCGATCGGCGAAGGAGACGCGGGCGGCACACATACCAATTACGGGGGCTGTTCCACCATCGGCGACACGGACAAGAGGCGTCGTGGCGGGCGTGATAATTATCTTGAGCCGGTTACGAAGGTCAGCGCTCATTGCCGACAAACGCGCCCCAGTGTCTACAAGAGCAGACACAGAAACAACGTTGACTTGCATGTCAAGAAGGTTCAGATGGTGGGCGACGTCAGTAGAGGATTTGGCGGCGTAGGGAGCAATGCAGCATCACCTCGAGACGCTACATCGTCTAGTTTTCCGGCTGGGAGCGGCGTCCGAAGGGAGTCGGCGAATAGGAGCGACGGGGCTGGCGAGAGCGAGATTGTTGTCGCTGGGGCGAAGGTGAACGAGAATAGGGGCGGTTTGGCGCAGGAGAACAAGTGGCGGCATTATCAGAGCGTGCGGCATAGGGACGAGATGGACAACCTGAGGGGCGAGAGCAGGCAGTATAAAAAGGCGAGGTCCAGGAACTCCAGTGACTGCGACAGTGCCGAGAAATGTACCCGATTCGATGGCAGTGAAAACGAATGTGCTTGACATCAGCAGTGCGCCATTCGGATTGATTGTGGAAACGTGGTGGGTAAGAAGATGTGGGACGGGGCGGGTTTGAAGGAGCCGGGCGGGTATCAGGGCTATGGGCAGAGCAGTTCGTGTGAAGACCCATGTTTTCGAACTCCTGGCGGACAACTGCCTGGATCAGGGAAGCCATAACTGCAGGTGCGGTGGTGGGGCTGGAGTTGAAGGCAGTCGGATAGTGGGCCTCGATCTCATGCCGGACGATCCTGGTAATATCGCCAGTTCTGTTGGGACGAGGAGTGTCGGCACAGGAAGATGTCGCTTGGGTGTTGGGCAGACGGGCAAACTGCTGGTCGATACGCGGCTTTTACGAGTTCCAGGCGGCGGCACTCTTTTATAACTGCATCCACCGTCGCCACGTTGTTGAAAACGAGCAAGTTGAAGGCGTCATCGGCAATGCCTTTGAGGATGTGAGAAACCTTGCCGGACTCAGTCGTAGTGCGTTAACTTTGCGGCACAGAGCCAAGGCGTCCTGAATATACGTGGCGTAGGGCTCCGTTGGGGTCTGCACACGGCTGGATAACGCCTTCTGTGCGGCAAGTTGGTGACCGTATGGGTTGTCGAACAAGTCTCATAGCTTTTGCCTTAGCCAATCCCAACTAGGATTGGCTTAAGCAATGAGCACGAGCATATGAGCACGAGCTCATCTTCGTGCGTCCGAAACCAAACTCGAGGTGTGCCACCGAGGTAAAAGAGTACGTTGGCAAGCATGATAGTTGGGTCCCACGGTTTATTGCGGCTGACGTGTTCGTACAGGCTGAACCAGTCATCGACGTCTTCCACATCTTTGCCCGAGAATACGCAAGGATGATGGTAGCGAGGAGAGTGATGTAGGTCGTCGAAGTGGCAGCAGGTGTCTGAGCCGGCAGAGTCGAGTTGTCGCCAGAAGCCATGAAGGAAGGCTCGACGTACCATCCACTACGAAGCTCCGTGGCGAGGTACACGGAACGTCCACCTCCACCAGATATGTTACGTAAGAAGACGCAGACAAACAACTAAATACAAGTATATTTACAAGGAAATACGTCGCACTTGGCCCAGAAGCAACAGCCCGCGCTAGCCTTTACTCGTCATCGTCGTCTCGACACTGATCACCTCTTCGTGCTGGCAAATATTTTGCCGTAGCAATATATATATATATACATATATATATATATATATATATATATATATATATATATATATATATATATATATATATATATATATATATATATATATATATATATATATATATATATATATTGATTCATTTCAACAGGCTGTCAACCCTATGACAGGCTTTTTACAGGAGTGGGGTACAGAAAGAAACAGTAATAATAGTAATTGTCAGGGTAGGTATGCTAAACAAGCACAAATAAGAATGCAAAATATACATACAACAGTAAGTATGACTACACGTATTAACACGCGTGCTAATAGAAAAAAAACTGACAATAAACTAAAAGCAGTAAAAGCAGCAATAAACTAAAAGCAGCAACCGATGGAGGTGCGGTTGCTGTTCGTCGAACTGACGAAGAAGCCATCTCGACGACCTAATGACGACACGCCGCCGTCCCGACGAAGTCGGGAAGTGAAGACCTCACCGACGAAAGACGGCTTGACGACGCGACGTTCCAGCTTCAGTTCAACGCGACGCAGCCGTGATCCGACGCCAAGACCCAACTGCAACGCAAGACAAAGAACCACCGACCTCGACGTACTTCTAGATGGCCACGCAGTCACTGGCTTAGTCGACACAGGGGCCGATTACTCTGTAATGAGTGGAAACATCGCCGCCCAGTTAAAGAAGGTTAAGACTGCATGGGAGGGTCCCCAAATTCGGACCGCTCGAGGACACCTCATTACGCCAACTGGAATCTGCACGGCAAGAATTGCCGTTCATGACCGGACTTACCCAGCACCTCCACCAGATGTCACGTGGTGGTGACGTTGAATAACACAGTAGCAATACTGTGAACGACAAAACTAACTTTTATTGGGCGAACCTGTGCCCACAAAACAGGCTACACTTATAGCACAACGATAGCGGCGAAGAAGCTCGGCGATCGTCGAAAATCTGATGAGCCGGTCAAACGCGTCGGCTTTTATACAGCAATCATCGAATGTTACAGATTAAACGTTGGGACCCGCATGCCTTCTAAAATGTTCTACACCATTCGTGTCAAGCGATGAAAACAGATAACACAACGTTCGGCGACAACAGACAGCGGATAGAAGCATCGATAACTTTCCAGAAACTTCGGATACATGCAGGCGGGTCCCGCGCTGTGCGATTTGTTCGGCGGCAAAACTTGTCGCCCGATAAAGACAAGTACACGTGTCAATATATGTATATATATATATATGTGTGTGCGTGCGTGTGTGTGTGTGTGTGTGTGTTTGTGTTTGTGTGCGGCATACGGCACAGCTGGCAGTGGGTACGGCAGCATCGCAAAGATGCAGCCTTCAAATCCGTTCCTGTTTATTCTACAGGTGAGCAGACGCTACTATGACAAGTCATTTCGTACTAACGCTGTCGGCCTAATTCTGCTGCCGTGCCCACGGTCACTTCGCGAATCCTTTTGCACATTGTTTGTTTTCTTGCGCATGTTGTTACTTCTGGGTGGAGATGTTCAGTTGAACCCAGGCCCTACACTAGATGACATAGCAGAACAGCTAAAGCTAATTGCAGGGGAAATTCAAGAAATTAAGAGACAAAAATCTATAACAAACACTAGACTTAAAGCAATTGACAAGAAACTTGAAAAGATAGCTGGCATTGAACAACAGGTCTCAGAGAACAATAAACGAATATCTACGTTAGAAAACAACCTAATGGCTATGGAAAAGAAAGTCGAGGATCTGGAAAACCGGAGCCGTTGGTCCAACCTTGTCACATACAGTGTTTAAGAACAACAAAACGAATCAACAGACATGCTTCTTGAATTGGTCGAAAAGAAGATTTTAGATGGTATACTACAGATAAAAACCAAGGGAATCGAAAGAATCGACCGCCCAGTCAAAAAGAAGCAAGCTGATACTTCTAGGCCAAGACCCGTAATCCTTGAACTACTCTACTGCCGAGACAAAGTTTCAATCCTCAAGCACTGCACGAAGCTCAAGGGCTCAGGTTTCTATATCAGTGAAGATTTTTCTCGTAGTATTCGAGAAATAAGAAAGAAGCTTTGGGATCGAACGAAAGACTACCGGGATAGGCAGGAAAGGGTGTCGCTAGTCTACGATAAAGAGCGTATAAATGCTCAACTTTTTGCTTGGGATAGTGACCATGAAGATTTAGTTGCAGTCCAAAAAAAACGACGAAAAGGACGCCTTACAAAAAAGAGTTACTCGAAGTCGACAGAAGTAACCCTGTTAAATGTGAACGCACGAAGTCTTGCAAATAAAATAAACCAATTCGAAGCTCTTGTTTTAGAAATTAAACCTGACATGATTGCTGTCACAGAAACATGACTTCACTCGGATATCTTAGACCATGAAGTCTTGCCACCGGGATATGTGACTGTGCGCAGAGATAGGGGCACTAGAGGCGAGGGTGTCGCACTTTTCTTTAAGAAAGAACTACGATACACCGTTTTACCAGATAAGCCAGAAATTTAGGCGGTGTGGTGCAAAGCACAGCTGCAGAAAGGCTGCATAATTGTAGGCGCTACCTACAGACCACCTAACGCTGAGGCAAGTTATATAGAACATCTTCTGGACTATATGCATGATCACATGACGAACGGCAAAATAATCATGGCTGGTGATTTGAACTTGCCTGAAATGGAATGGTCCTCAAAAAAAGTGCGAGGTGCTGCGAATGACGCCATCTTGGATATATTGTTCAACTTTACCCTCAAGCAGCTCGTACGCGTCCCCACACGTATCCAGGGCAATTCCAGTTCTATTCTAGACGTTGTTCTTGTTAGTGACCATTTCCTGAACGACGAGACATCCACCGAAATCTTAGACGGCATAGCCGATCATAAATTAGCCCTATGCACACTGCCTCTACCTGGTCTTGTGCGACACCACGGCCCTATAAAGCACGTTCTTGCATTCAACAGAGCAGACAACGATGCAATAATCACATATCTCACTCACGAATTTCTTGGCTTTTCAGATCTTTGCTCGGATAAAAACTCGTCGATAGATCATGTATGGTTGCAGTTCAAAGCACACGTTATGCATTGTATTGTCCCACTAGAGCGCAAACTTACAAGAAAATATTATCCATGGATCACCCGTGAAATAAATAATATTAAACCTAAAATTAGCAGGCTGAGGAAAGGTAGGCGGTCTGGTTTAGCCGCTAATATCACCGCTCAGATTTTCGCGCAATCTAAAACATTGAAAAGCAAGATACGCGTTTCCAAAATGCACTACTATTGTACCACTCTATCCAAGTTCATGAAAACGCCACCAGCAAAATTTTGGCGTTACGTAACTGGTATACATAGCGATAACCAGGCTTCTCCTTCAATGGAAACAAAAGATAAGGCGGATCAATTGAATCGCTACTTGCAGTCGATTTTTACACTCGATAATGGACTAGTGCAACATTCCCAGATTATCCCATCTACCAAAAATAAATTACTAGAAACCCCATAAATAAACGAAAGTGGTATACTGTGTCTGCTATTAAACCTTGATGACAAAAGGGCTGTGGCCCAGACGGGATACCGAATGCTTTTCTCAAACAGTATGCAGAACCAGTTAGTAAGTATCTACGCTTAATATTCACAAAATCTATCCAGGATTCTTAGATTTCTTCTGAATGGAAAGTCGCAAAAATAATCCCAGTGCATAAATCTGGCGACAAGACGATCCCATCAAGCTACAGGCCCATTTCCTTGACGTTTACCAGCTGTAAAATACTCGAACATATTATCCTCAAATTCATTACAAAGTTTGTCGAAGACAATGATCTGCTACACCCCAACCAGCACGGATTCCGGAGAGGCCTATCGACCGTTACTCAACTCGTTTAGATAATGCACGGCTTGGCCCAAGGCATTAACCAACACTCCCAAATTGACATAATTGTTCTGGATTTTTCAGCGGCGTTTGATCGGGTTTCCCATGAAAAGCTAGTTATCCAGCTGGTCCGCAAACTTGGGGATGGGCAATGACTCGATGGATGTCAAACTATTTGTCCGGCCGTCAACAATTTGTGCAATGCAATGAGCACGTTTCTGACACATTAAATGTCACATCCGGTGTGCCCCAGGGATCTGTCTTGGCACCAATATTATTTTTGTTGTTTATAAATGACCTGGCAATCAACATTAACGCAAATATTAGTCTATTCGCAGACAAATTCGTACTGTATGAAGAGGTCAAAAGCTACAGTGACCAAAATGAGCTGAACATTGCCCTGAATGAAGTAGTAAGTTGGTGCTCTAACTGGCAAAGGGTGATTAATACAGACAAAACAGTTGCAATGACAATAATAAAGAAAACAAGCCTAGCATTCTCTTATGGTTTTATAATGTCGCACTCCGAAATGTAACCCAGTACAAATACCTTGGTGTAATATTAACCTCTGATCTCAGCTGGGCAGCTCACACGGAAGCTATAACCGCGAAAGCAATGAAAAAATTGTTTTTCGTTAAGCGGACGCTACGGCACGCTGACCGTGACACTAAGCTTTTGGCGTACACCACACTTGTCCGACCGATTCTAGAATACGCCAATATAATCTGGTTCCCTTTGACAAGTAGCGGTATCGGCATGCTTGAAAATGAGCAGCGCAAAGCGATTAGATTTATTCTTAACCGATATCGACGCCTTGATTCCCCGACAGCGCAGGTTTGCCCTCACTCCAAAGTCGTGCTAAAAGCCACCGCCTGAAGTTCTTATATATGCTACTGCATAACTATTTTAAGATAGACCACACAAGATACGTTGAAACTAAACAAACAAGGCAACTACGTCACACACATGATCTCACACTACAAGAATATGCGTGCAACAACAATACATTCTATTACTCCTTTCTCCCTAGATCCATTCGGGAATGGAAGACCATTGACCCACTTATAGTCGAACAGCAAAGAATCGCTGATTTCCTTGAGATGTTACGTAATTCGCTTATTACGTTCCCATCAACCTGATCTCATTTATTTGTACTGTCTATATTATTAGTAGTTCTTTTTCTATTAGCATGCGTGTTAATACGTGTAGTCATACTTACTGTTGTATGTATATCTTGCATTCTTATTTGTGCTTGTTTAGCATACCTACCCTGACAATTACTATTATTACTGTTTCTTTCTGTACCCCACTCCTGTACAAAGCCTGTCATAGGGTTGACAGTGGGTTGAAATAAATCAATATATATATATATATATATATATATATATATATATATATATATATATATATATCGAAATGTCTCTTTTTTGTGCGGCATTAGCTCCTCGAGGTTTCTAGAGCGGACCCATGGGTCTCAACACCACGACAAAAAGCTGTGAGCATTATGCGAACAGCGCAATGGGTTGGTGCCTTACTCGCCACCGCAGCTGAAATAGGCCGCGTGACACAAACTGGGCAAACGGACATCCCAAACGCGCCATTTCCAAAGCAGTTGACACCGTATGCAGTCCGATTTTGTGAAGACTGTGGGTGAGGTTTTCCTAGCCGCTTTCGTATCGTGGCGCAGTGAAAAATGCCCGCGCACGGCCGCGCGAACAACAAAGTGTATTGTAGATACAGATCACGACAAGGCGATGGCTACGCGCTGGCAGATCACGGCCATGCTGCGCAGTGAAGCAGGTTGTTTTCTTCTGAGGTTCCACAGTACACAAAACACTCTCAGACGGCCAAGAAAATTCTCTCGTCACCACGCATATAGACACACACGCATAATTACGTCGACAAAAACAGGTGCCGCCATCAGCGCTGACGACAGTGGCGATTTGCGAGCTTTGCCTTCAGTTTCACATTTAGTTGTTGGGAAAACGAACAGAAGTGAGGACATTCTGCGTCCCGAAGCAGTCGAAGTTTATCATGGTCCCGCTTTTGAAGTCAGTCGTCAGGTGCCGACCGGGGGTTCTGGCAGGACGACAGGACATTGTGGTCAGTGAAACAAACAAATTATTTACTATATTGTCACGTGGTCGTGACGTTAAAGAACACAGTAGCAATAATGTGAAAGGCAAAACTAGCTTTTATTGGCGAACCTGTGCCCACAAAACAGGCTACACTTAAAGCACAATGAGTGCGTCGAACAAAGTCGGCGATCGTCGACTTTGAATGTTATTGCAGAAAGCTTCCTGCACTCTGCAATAACATTTGTTAGGCGATGAAACGTGTTGCCCGAGAAAGACAAGCACACGAGTCAATACCCCCTGTTAAGAAGCATCAACCCCATGCTGCAAACAAACGAAAGTAATAAAGAAAAGCACTCGTAGCAAAGAAAACAAAATAAGAAAGTTCGTCAGCATGCGTAAAAGGGCTTCAGGCGCACGACGTTGACCACTTCAGTACCTGCCCGGCGCCGCTCTGACCGCGAAATGGCGGCTGGCACGACCTGATATTCCAGTTCGCCAATACGTCGGATGATCTTGTAGGGTTCGAAATAACGTCGTAATAGTTTCTCATTGAGCCCTCGTCGATGTATTGGGGTCCAAACCCAAACACGGTCACTGGGCTGGTACTCGACGAAGCGTCGTTGGAGGTTGTAGTGTCGGTAGTCTGTACGCTGCTGGTTCTTGATTCGTAGGAAGGCGAGCTGTCGGGCTTCTTCGGCGCGCTGGAGGTAGGTAGCGACGTCAAGATTCTCCTCCTCAGGGACGTGCAGCATAATGGCGCCGAACGTCGTCGTCGGGTTCCTGCTGTAAACCAGCCTAAACGGTGTGATAGTACGGCAAGACGGCATCCCAGGTCTTGTGTTCGACGCCGACGTACATTGCTAGCATGTCGATGAGGATTTTATTCAGGTGCTCCGCAAGGCCATTCCTCTGTCGGTAGCAGACAGTTGTCCTATGCCTTGTCTGACTGTACTGAAGAATGGCTTGGGTAAGCTCCGCTGTAAAGGCCGTTCCTCTGTCGGTGATGAGGACTTCTGGGGCGCCAAGTCGCAGCAGAATACTTTGGCGGAAAAATTTTGCCACTTCGCATGCGCTGCCTTTCGGCAGAGCTTTAGGTTCGGCGATTAGGGTGAGGTAGGCCGTCACCACGACGATCCACTTATTTCAGGACGTTGACGTCGGAAATGGTCCCAACAAGTCCATGCCGATCTGCTTTAAAGGTCGGCAAGGAGGCTTGATCGGCTGTAGTAATCCGGCTGGCCTTGTGGGTGGTGTCTTGCGTCACTGAGTCTCGGCATGTCTTGACTTAACGGGCAACGGCGGCGGTTAGGCGCGGCCAGTAATACCTTTCTTGTATCTTCGATAGCGTCCGTAAGAAGCCGAGGTGCCCGGCGGTCGGATCGTCATGTAGGGCGCCCAGTACTTCTGGACGCAGCGCCGATGGAACAACAAGAAGGTAGTTGAAGCCGACTGGTGAGAAGTTCTTCTTCACAAGTAGATTGCTTTGAACCATGAAGAAAGGTAATCCGTGCTTAAATGCCCTGGGTACAACGTTGGTGTGCCCTTCGAAATATTCGACGAGGCCTTTTAGCTCCGGCTCTGCCCATTGCGGCTCAGTGAAATCATCCGCGCTTATCATTCCAAGGAAGGCGTCGTCATTCTCGTCATCTTGAGGCGGCCGGTCAGTGGGGGCGCGGGACAGGCAATCGGCATCGGAGTGTTTTCATCCGGACTTGTAGGTTACAGTGATGTCGTGTTCTTGTAGTCTGAGGCTCCACCGTGCCAGTCGTCCAGAAGGATGCTTTATATTCGCCAGCCAACAACCCGCGTGATGGTCGTTGACCACTTTGAATGGCCTGCCATATAAATAAGGGCGAAATTTAGCTGTAGCCCAAACTATGGCGAGGCATTTCTTTTCGTTCGTAGAATAGTTGCCTTCCGATTTTGACAACGACAGGCTAGCGTAAGCTACCACCTGTTCGACTCCGTTTCTCCTCTGGACTAGAACGGCCCCAAGGCCTAGGCTACTGGTGTCAGTATGGATTTCTGTATCGGCGTACTCGTTGAAGTGCGCAAGTACCGGCAGCGACTGCATGCGTCCTTTGAGTTCTTCAATTGAGTCAGCCTGCGGCGTTTCCCACTTGAACTATACATCACATTTAGTTAGACAAGTCAACGGCTCAGCGATGCATGACAAGTACTTGATAAAGCGCCTGTAGTAGGCACACACGCCAAGGAATCTACGCACTGCCTTCATGTCGACGGCTTGCGGGAACTGTGCGATGACAGCTGTCTTTTGCGGGTCTGGGCGGACACCATATTTGCTGTTTACGTGGCCTAGGAACAGAAGCTCATCGTAACCGAAGCGGCCTTTTTCCGGCTTCAGATTGAGTCCTGATGACTTGATGGCCTCTAGTACTGTCGCAAGCCGCCTGAGGTGATCGTGAATATTTTCAGCGAAGACGACGATGTCATCCAAGTAAACGAGGCAGGCGTGCTACTTCAATCCTGATAAAACTGTGTCCATCACGCGCTGGAACGTTGCAGGCGCCGAGCACAGTCCGAATGGCATAACCTTGAACTCGTAGAGGTCGTATGGGGTGATGAAAGCCGTCTTTTCGCAATCTCTTTCGTCTATTTCTATTTGCCAATAGCCAAATTTGTGGTCCATCGACGAGAATTATTCAACGTTAGAGAGCCGATCCAATGCGTCGCCTATTCGTGGGAGGAGGCATACGTCCTTCTTCGTGATCTTGTTAAGACGACGATAATCGACGCAGAAACGTTGGGTTCCGTCCTCTTTCTTCGCCAGGACTACAGGAGATGCCCACGGGCTTTTAGACGGCTGGATGACGTCGTCGCGCAGCATTTCATCGACTTGGTGCGTTATAGCCTCACGTTCTCGTGTAGAAACTCGATAAGGGCTCTGGCGGAATGGTCGAGCACACTCTTCGGTTATTATGCGATGCTTTGCGGCTAGCGTTTACCGAATCCTTGATGACTTCGAAAAGCACTCTTTGTATCGTCGAAGTAAACTTCTCTGCTGCTGTTGCTTAATCATGGGGAGACTTGGATTTATGTCGAAGTTTGGTTCGGGAACTACGGTTGTCGGAGTACCTGCGGCAGAAGCCGAAAGGCCGAAGGCATTGCTGGTTTCCAGAATTTACTCGATGTTCGATCGTCGTGCCCTTGTTGACGTGCTTGAACTCTTGGCTGAAGTTTGTGAGCAACATTTTCATGTTTGCACCGTGCAGTCAAGCGATTCCTCTAGCGCCGTAAATTTTCGGTAGAGCAGTAGACGTTGGTCGCCGTCGATGACGCCTTCTACGTCAGCGGGTGTTTCGGTTCCGACCGAAATAACAATGCTCGAGCGAGGCGGGATGCTCACTTGATCTTCGAGCACACTCATGGTGTGGTGACTACGAGAGCTCTCCGGCGGTATCGCTCAATTTTCCGACAGCGTTATCGACTTCAACTTCAGGTCGATGATTGCGCCGTGTTAGTTCAGGAAGTCTATGGCGAGAATGACGTCGCGTGAACACTGTTGGAGGATAACGAAGGTGGCAGGTTAAGTCCTCTCATGAACGGTAATTCTTGCCGTGCAGATTCCGGTCGGCGTAATGAGGTGTCCTTCAGCGGTTCGAATTTGAGGGCCTTGCCATGCAGGTTTAACGTCCTTCAACTGGGCGGCGATGTGTCCACTCATTACTGAGTAATCGACCCCTGTGTCCACTAAGGCGGTAACTGCGTGACCGTCGAGAAGCCCGTCGAGGTCGGTGGTTCTTTGTCTGGCACTGCAGTTAGGTCTCGGCGTTGGATCACGGCTGCGTTGTGTTGAACTGAAGCTGGAACGTCGAGTCGTCAGGTCGTCTTTTGTCGTCGTATTCTTTGCTTCCAGACTTCGTCGGGACGGCGGCGTGTCGGTATGTCATCGAGGTAGTTTCTTCGGCGTCTTCGGCGGCGGGTGAGGATCTTCGTCAGTTCGACGAACAGCAACCGCACCTCCATAGGCTGCTGCTTTTAGTTTTCCGGATACGGGTTCACTGATGGGTCCCATGCTGGGCCAGTGTATGGTTGGCGCTGACGCGACAGGTAGTGGCCTGGTGATGGCGATTGCGACGGTCTTCGAGAGCTCCACTATGTAGCGGCGAGGTAGTTGGCGAGATTCAGAGGGCGTTCATCTTCTGCGGGTGCGAAGCATTGACGGCGAAACCTCGCAGTCCCATCCCGGTATGGGCGACGTCGGTAGACGTGACCCGCTTCTCCGCAGTGGTAGCAGAGGGGCGGTGGTCGGGAGCCCGAAACGCGCCTTCCTCGGGTGGCTGCGCTGGGCAACGGGTGGGCGTGCTGGCGGCGGCGGTGGTGGTGGCCGACGGATTTGCGGCGTTACAGGGCCTGGCGCGGTCGTCGAGATGGACCTTGACGGCGGGCAATGGCTGCGTATGTCATCGCTTGCGGCTGAGGCTGCGGCGATTCAGGGGCTACTCCGAGTTGTTGGAGCTCCTCACGTACGGCGTCGGCAATCGAAGCCACTTGAGGCTGTGATGATGGGAACAGCTTCTGTAGCTCCTACCGCACGACCACTCGGATAGTCTCGCTTAGGTCGTCGGTGGCCAGTGACTAAACTCTGGCGTAGTTTGGGGAGTTCATGCCGCGGGCGAATTGCCGGTTTCGCCTCTCGAGTGTCTTCTCGATGCTCGTGGCCTCGCGAAGAAACTCGACGACGGTCGTCAGTGGGCTTCGTACCATTCCGTCAAGATGTTCCTCCTTCACACCACGCTTGACTCCTCGGGCATTTGATGGTCGGCGTGGCGGAATAGACGGCCCATTCCATCCGTGTAGATCGCGGTTGTCTCATTAGGTAGCTGCACCCGGGTTTCTAATAGCGCTTCGGCGCGTTCTCGGCGTACCACGCTTGCCAATGTCTGCAGGAAGCCGCGTCAGTTCAGGTCGTTAAGGTTCCCAGGTCGTTAAGGCAACTTCTCGGTTTTCGAACCACGTCCTGGCCGCGTCTTGCAATGCGAAGAAGACATGTCGCAGTTTGTCGTCACTGTTCCAGTTCTTAAATGTAGCGACTCTCTCATAATTCTCAAGCTAGCTTTCCGGGTCCACGAACGTTGAACCGTGAAACGTGGGAGGTTTCCTGGGCTGCTGCAGCGCGAAGCACGCTGGGGCTGCTATTGGGGTGAACTTGGTGGCGATCTTCCTGGTCGCCTCAGGCAAAAAAGTACGTGCTCCGGGGGCGGTCCTTGCAGCGTGCGGCTACTTCGCTGGTTCTTGGCGACGTTGGTGTTGTCTTCCGCGTGCGGGCTTGGGTCACGGCTTTGTGGGGGCGTCTGGTACATGAGCACAAAGCACCTCCACCAGATGTCACGCGGTCGTGACGTTAAAGAACACAGTAGCAATTACTATGAATGGCAAAACTAGCTTTTATTGGGTGAACCTGTGCCCACAAAACAGGCTACACTTAAAGCACAACGAGAGCGGCGAACACAGTCGGCGATCGTTGAAAATCTGATCAACGGGTCAAACGCGTCGGCTTTTATACATCAATCGTCGAATGTTCCAGACTAATCGCTGGGACCCATGTGTCTTCCACAAAGTTCTACATTATTCTACACACAACAGTTCTACACAAAGTTCTACATGCAATCAGTTTACACAAGGTTCGGTCACAGACAGCGGATGGAACCATCCATAACATTCCAGAAACTTCCGATACATGCAGGTGCGTCCTGCGCTGTGCGATAACATTTGTTAGGTGGCGATACGTGTCGCCCGATAAAGACAAGTACACGTGTCAATATTGCTCACAATAAGTTGGCATGCACTCTGAAAATGTATAAATTTCGGAAATAAAAGAAAAAGATAAAGAAGCCCTGGGACAGTATATCTCTACTTTATCATTTCCTTCTCACAGATGTGTAAAATAAAATAAAATAATGCATAAAATAAGAAATGCAACTCAGATTAGCTAAAGGGGCTCCTCTATCTTCTAAACTGCCTCTTTAAAAGGATCTAGAACTGAGGTTCCTGCTCTTTCTTTCATCCCCATTTTACGAGGGAGCGAAATGGGTGACGCTGAACATTTCTACACCACTGTAAGGGAGCACGTTTTTGAGGCACGCAGTCTCAAGGGAGGTCGCATCAATTCATACGCCCTTTTCGGCTCATTTCCGTTTAATCTGTAGATACGGAGAAGTTGAGACGTTGTGTGCGTAATAAACCAAGATACGTTAGTTATATATTCAAGTATTGATCCTAAATGGCTAAAGAAAATGAGTAGTTTGGAGCCCGTCCTCGAGGTCATCTATCCGAGCGAAGACATCTTGATTGAACATGCTTCTGTACGAGCTATGCAAACTAATATTTTCAAATTAAGGGTGTTGGAAAGCGTAAGTGACGCAGAAAAAGAAAGTCTGTAAAGTCAACCTCACCACATGTAGCCTTTTGTGATGTCGATAATATGGCTCCGTAAGCGTGTTCCTTGTGGCCAGTCCACTTTCGATTTTTATTAAACGGAAGCTTTAGCTCCGGCCCATTTCCGACGTGGCCTAGTCAAATACATGTATTACGCAAAAACGTTTTTCTGTGATAACAGCTGACATATTTTAATGAACTTTGCTGCATTTGAGAGAAAGTTCAATTCTACTGACTGTTGGAAGCGGAATATCGATTCAGGGCCTCAATTTTGTTAAAAATGTTTTCAAAAATTCGAAAGTTTGAAAAAAATAGAAGCACAAACTTATATATTAATAGCTCTGCATCAAAATATGATATCGCGGTTTGGATATAGCATCCACTAGATCATTGAAAGCCCACAAATTGGATATGTCATTTGATATCTTACGTGAATTACTTACGTTGTGTACAAGGGTCCCGCAAAAGCTGTATATATAATTACAAAATTTTTTGAGATTATGTGCAACATAAATTTTGTCCGCTTTAGATGTAGACTAGATGCAATTCATATAGTAGTTACATAATTTTTTTCCTGAGTTACAGCGTTGTAAACATTATCATTTCGATTCCTGAAAATTCGCCTTTTGCCACTTAGTCCACATTCAAGTCTGTCGCCGCAGGGCACTTCAAAGGCTGGGGAGGTGGCTTGCATGGCTCCATTGCGTTCAGGAAGTTTTCGGAGTTTCAGGCTTCGACGCACCTGACATTAGACAGTTTTACACGTACGTGAAACTTCACGTACGCAAACGTGAAGAGCGTACGTACTTTACGTGCACGCTCTCTGAAATGCTTTTAGCTACACGCATGTGACGCGCGACAAGAGGGACCACGTAGCTTCAATTCAATCCAAGATGAGTATTTCAGCCAAGCCAGTGTTGTCATGGTGTTGTGCACTGATGCGTGCCGATCATTGTTTCAGCAATGTCTGGAAGTGTGTTGTGCAAGCGTTACCTGCTGTCAACGTTGTCCTGGAATGAAACAGATGACCAGTTGATGACAAAAACGCAGCGAGAGCTTCTGAATGTTTCGTTGGACGACTTGGAGTACCACTTCAGGCACGAGAGAACGTCGCAGTTGATTTGCTATCGGTCGCAGCGCGGGCTGCTCAACATTGACAACATAGAGCCCTCACTGTTCAGGCAGCAATTCAGATTTGAGAAAGAAGATTTCAATAACTTGGTTCGTGCTCTTAAACTGCCGGAAATCGTGAAGAGTGCTCAAAATGTGACTGTGCCCGGTCGAGAGGCGTTGTGTATTACGCTTCGACGCCTTGCCTACCCAAACAGGTGGTGTGATCTCGAAACTATTGACACGTGTGCTTGTCTTTATCGGGCGACCACGTTTAGCCGCCTAACAAATGTTATCGCAGAGCGCGGGACGCGCTTGCATGTATCCGAACTTTCTGGAAAGTTACCGATGCTTCTATCCGCTGTCTGTTGTCGCCGAACCTTGTGTTATCTGATTTCATCGCTTGACGCGAATGGTGTAGAACATTGTAGAAGGCATGCGGGTCCCAACGATTAGTCTGGAACATTCGATGACTGCTGTATAAAAGCCGACGCGCTTGACCCGCTGATGAGATTTTCGACGATCGCCGAGCGTGTTCGCCGCTATCGTTGTGCTATAAGTGTAGCCTGTTTTGTGGGCACAGGTTCGCCCAATAAAAGTTAGTTTTGTCGTTCACAGTACTGCTACTGTGTTATTCACCGTCACGACCACGTGACATTTGGTGGAGGTGCTTGTGCGTTCATGTACCGAACGCCCCCGCAAAGCCGCGATCCAAGCCCGAAGCCCGAGGACAAAACCAACGTCGCCCAAGACCAGCGAGCTAGCCGCCGGCTGCAAGGACTGCCTCCAGAGCACGGACTCCTACCTGACACGAGCCACCTGACACGATTGCCACCAAGTCCTCCCCAATGGCAGCCCCAGCATCCCCCGTCGTGCTGCAGCAGCCCAGGGAGCCCCCCACGTTCCGCGGTTCAACATTCGAGGACCCGGAAACCTGGCTCGAGACGTACGAGAGGGTCGCTGCATTTAACAGCTGGAACAGCGATGACAAACTGCGACATGTCTTCTTCGCATTGGAAGACGCTGCCAGGACGTGGTTCGAGAACAGAGAAGCCACGTTAACGACCTGGGACCTTTTCCGAAGCGGCTTCCTGCATACATTCACAAGCGTCGTACGACGAGAACGAGCCCAAGCACTACTGGAAACCCGAGTGCAGCTGCCCAACGAGACCACCACGATTTTTACAGAAGAAATGCGCCGCCTATTCCGCCACGCCGACCCGGAAATGTCCGAGGAAAAGAAAGTCCGGCTACTAATGCGTGGTGTTAAGGAGGAACTTTTCGCCGGTATGGTACGAAACCCACCGAAGACTGTCGACGAGTTTCTTCGCGAGGCCACTAGCATCGAGAAGACACTCGAGATGCGAAACCGGCAATTTGACCGCCGCACCAACGCTACAAACTATGCCGGAGTTCAATCACTGGCCTCCGAAGACCTGCGCGAGGCTATCAGGGCAGTCGTACGAGAGGAGCTTCAGAAGATCTTCCCGTCGTCGCAGCCTCAAGTGGTCTCGATCGCTGACATCATCAAAGATGAGGTTCAGCGGTCGCTTGGAGTTCCGGAGGTGCAACCTCAATTACCGCAACCCCAACCCGAAGCGATGACCTACGCCGCCGTCGTACGCCGTCAAGGCCCTCCTCAGCGACCACGCCAGGGCCCTGCAACGACGCAATTCCGTCGTTGAACGGTTTGACAGGAAGTCTTTTAGGCAGTTCAGCGTCCTGCCACGAATGCCAAGTTCAGCCAAATCGTGAAGAATTCCGTACCTCCAGGTTGTGTCATAAGCTTTCTCTAAATCGAAAAAGACAGCGAGTCATTGTTGTTTGTGTATAAAGGCTTCACGGACAGTATTTTCAAGACGAACCAGGTGGTCTGTTGTGGAGCATGCCTTTTTGAAACCGCACTGATGGACATCGAGAAGCTCACGGACTTCTAGCACGAAGGTTAATCTCATATTCACGATACTCTCAAAGGATTTTGCGAGGCAGCTGGTGAGCGCTATGGGCCTGTAACTACTGGGAGAGGATGGTGGTTTTTCGGGCTTTAAAAATGGAACGATGATGGCCTTCTTCCAGGCTTCGGGTAGTTTACCCGATACCTACACCTTATTAAAAAAACTTGAGAGTGCCTCTACGGCAGGTTCAGAGAGGCGGGACAGCATTTGATAGTGTATTCTGTCAGGGCCGGCTGTAGTCTGTTTACCAGCGGACAAGACTCTGTTGATTTCATGAACTGTGAATAATTTATTATATGATTCATTTGTATATCCACTTGTAGGGAGTCTTTGTTTCTCGGCTGTGTTTTTGTACGTAAGAAATGATTCTGTGTAGTTTTATGAGCTGGTAACTGCTGAAAAATATTCACCTAAAATGTCTGCCTGTTCTTCGATGTTTGTCTGTTTACCAGAGGCTGTTAGAAGGGGAAGTGTGAAAGGGGAGTATTTACCATCTAGCTTTCGTACTTTCTCCCACATTTCTTTTGATGTGGTTGAGCTATTTATGGAAGTCACGTAATTTTGCCACGAAGTCTTTTCGGTTCTACGACGGATATATCGGGCTTGTGCTATTGCCTTTTTAAGGTCTATGAGATTTTTCTGCGTGGGGTACCTTCGAAAGTTTCCCCATGCTTTGTTCTGTTTCTTTTTTGCTAATCTACATTCTTTTTTATACCAGGTTTTGTGGTTTTGTTTCACCACTCCAGAAGATTGAGGTATGGCCAGGAGCGCTGCAGAAATAATGTAGTTTGCGACAATTTCATTAGGTTAATCTATACCTAACTTATGTAGATCTATTTTTGCTAAGCTGGCATTTTCTTGAAACAGCGCCCAATCGGCCAAATGGAGCTTCCAACGTTGTGGTTTTGTAGGAATGATTTGCGGAGATGATGTTAGGTTGATAAGAACAAGTAAATGATCGCTACCATACGGGTTGTCCAAGACATCCCATTTAAAAGCACTAACAACAGAAGGCGACGTAAGAGACATATCTATGGAGCTCCATTTTCCTGAGCTTGGAGAGCAGTATATGTGCTTGCCCCTGTTGAGCAGGCGTATATTATTACAGAGAATAAAATTTTCTAAAATACGGCCTCTAGTGTCCGTTTGTTCGCTTCCGCACAAATCGGAGAGAGCATTAAAATCTTAAAGGTAATCTTTCAGGTATCGGGCTTGATTCATCCATTCTGCGCGCAGGAGTCTGCAGATCCTTTTGGTATGAACAGTCGATGGTTGTCCAATTGTCGATCCTTCTGCATTAAAATCGCCGACTAACAGATATGGCTCTGGTAATTGTTTTAAAAGGTCTTCTAAGTCATGGAGCGTTACTGTCAGGTGTGGTTGGATATATACGGAGCATACTGTAATTGTTTGAAAGCGTACTACAGACACTGCAACGGTTTCAAATGTAGTCTGAAGTTTTACTTCACGAGTAGCCACACTACTTTGAACAACTATGGCAGTACCTCCAGAGAGCCTATTTGCTTGCTCTCGGTCGTGATGAAAGACTTTATATTTACTTAAAATGTTTTTATGTTTTGATCCCAAGTTCGTCTCCTGGAGACACAAAACAACCGGGGAATATACAGAAAGAATGTCTTTTATGTCACCGTAGTTTTTTAATATACCTCGACAGTTCCAGTGAATTAGGAACGCCATATCGAATAACTTTGGCGGATGTGCTTCAAAAGCTATACTCCCGGTTTTGTGGGCCCCGTTATTGGAGTTTTTCCTTCCTTTTTGTTATCAAGGGAGTTGCGTCGCCGCTGCTGCGGAGGCGGGCTACTGCTCATATCCGTCGCCTTCAGCGAGGTGATGGGTTTCCGCGGGGAACCCGCGGGGGTACGGATTTGTAGCTTCTCCTGATAGGGGGAAGCCCTGCGGCCTACGGCCTCAGGGGCCAGCGAGCCTTTCTTGTGTGGTAGTATGGCAGCCTTGGCTGCACCTGTCATAGTTGTGGATGGCCCTGCCTGGGCAGTGGCCTGAAGTTGGAGTGGTGTGTCGCCACTCCCACTAACTTTGGTTGCGCCAGAGGCCGCCGTCAGGTGCACCTCCGGGATGTCAATGGTGTCGACACCGGAGTGCCGTGAGGGTGGGGGACGGGGCAGGCACACATCAACAATGGTGTACTGTGTGCCCACTGTCACCAGACGCCGCTCGGCCCCCCGGCGCACGGCGTCAACATATGACCTGGATGTCTCTTGAGTGAACTTTGTCCTTGCCTCAGGGTAAGATATGTTTTCTCGTACTTTTAGATTGATTATTTGTTTTTCGTTTTGAATACTTCACAGGTTCGTGAGTACGCTGCATGTGGACCGTTGCAATTTGCACACTTTGTTTCACTTGCTTGGCAGTTGTCAGTATTGTGCTCGGTTTCGGCGCATTTGGCACAGGTCTCCTTGCCTCTACATGTGTAGCTGCCATGCCCATACCTTTGGCATTTGAAACATCTCCTAGGGTTAGGGATGTATGGGCGCACTGGGCACCTGATGAATGCAACCCGGACAGACTCGGGCAAGCGAGTGCTGCCGAATGTTAGTACGATGTGAGGTGTTTTTTCTTCGCTGTTGCGCCTTATATTTATGCGGCGAAGGGACGTTACTCCTTGGTCTCGCAAATTCTCAAGGAGCTCATTTTCGTTCTCTGTCATTAGCAGCCGCTCAGAAATTACTCCCTGAACGCTGTTCAGGCTTCTGTGAGGGGTTACAGTAATGGTAAGGTCCGCAAGCTTCTTTTGTGCGAGTAGCGCATCACTTTGCTTTTTGGATTTGACTTCTGCAAGCAGATCTCCTGAGGACAGTTTTTTGCGTCATATTCTTCGCCTATGTTAGCTACTAGCCATTTCTGTATCACAAACACTGATAGAGTGGACACGGGAGCGTTTTGCTCAACAGCGTGAACTATCATGAACTGTGGAAAATTTTCAGCACATTTCTGAGTTGCAACTTTGATTGCTTCGGTGCGGTACCGTTTCCTGTTCCGATCGTTTTTTTTTTTTAGAGGGGGAAATTGAGAATCCATGCGGCATGTATGGATTAAGGGTTCCTATTGTGTCACCTGTGTTTCACCCTTATAGACACAAGAAGGTCCCGGAGTCCCCCACCTGGTAAACAGACGGGGAGCCCGTCGGCCGGGGCTTGACCATGGCTCCGACCGCCACCGTTCGTGGTTTCTACCCTTCACCTTACAACCTGTCACCACGGTGCGGATTACAGCTTCGGTATGGGGGCTAAGGGTCCGTGGTGGCGCCAAGCACCATCACCTTGAGTCTCAAGGTGCACTTGCGGGACATAGTAATTGCGTACATTTGTTTCGGACTGGTAGAGAAACCCCACGAAAAATGAAAAATGCCACGTGACTGCGCTCTCACCCGCATCATAAAGCAGCGCTCTCAAATAAGCTGATTGAAGGCACTAGGATGCCCTGATACCTTCTCTAAGAGACTTAATTTTGTATACAAAATGCTCGTAATGTGACCAAACTTCTAATATTACATTCTGATTCTCGACTGCTTTGGCTGCTGCAAACCCGGAGACAGCTGTTACGTTTCGCCTACGACGCGCGGTATAGCCGGCGCGGATGCAACGGACGCCGGGGCTTCGTTCAAAGCAGCGGACATTTTGGCCCGTTCGGGGCTGCCGCAAAGCCTCCCCGCCAAGCGCGTCCAGGCATGTTTCAGTGCCACGTGTCTTCATGTTTGCGTGTGTGTGTGTGCGCCCACGCTTGTCAAAGCGCGGCAGCCGGGGAGAGGAGCTCCCCAAGTGTGAAGCGAGGAGGTCTGACCGGCGCCGACCCGGCTGATGCATCACTACACTCGTCTCAACATGTCTCTCAGCTCGTCCGTGCCTCGCTGTCACGTGGCCTCGTCCCGTGACGTTCCCTCTTGCCCTCAACTCCGAGAGTATAAGAGCAGCTGCCCCCGGACGCCAGGAGAGAGACTCCGAATTCTTCTGTCGAGCAACGTGCTCTCCCGTCTCTCCACTTCGGTCGACCTGACCGGCCGCTCTTTTGCGATGCTAGAATAAACAAGTTGTTCTGTTAGCAGTCGACTCATGCTTTGCCCGGACCTTCGGATGCTTCCAGTTGTGCCCCAGGCCGCCAGGCCTACGCTACCCTTGGGGCATGCGACCCATTTGCAACAACTCGTGCCAGAGGTCCGAGTGCAACAATGGGTGTCAGCGGTGGGATTCCAATAGCTGGTTGCCAGCGGTGGGATTGCGACAACGGAGACCAGCAGCCAAGATATGCGGTTGACTGTATGCTGAGCAGCACAACGACCATCCGGGAGCAGTGCAACGAGCCCTGTGTGATGACTGGTTGCCTGCAGTGGAACGACTGCGCTGAATTCTTGGCTGCGAGGTTTGGTGAGTGCGGGACTTTCTTCTGAGTTTTGCCAGGCTTTTGTTAGTGTCAGAAACAGAGCTGGTAATTGTGGTTGTCGTTGCTGCCGGGTTAGTTTGCGGCAAGACAATAGTAGGCAGTAGAGAAAGCAGCATTCACAGCAGCCATGGATTTGAAGTCGTTGCGCAAACCGAAATTGCTGGAGCTTGCAAGAGAGTTGGGTCTGGATGTCTCAGACAAACTCAGAAAACCAGAACTGCTAAGGGCTATTCTTGAGTGGGAAGCTGAGGATGACGAGCTGTCGGAATGCCTTGAGACCATTGAGGAGAGGGAGACGACAAAAAGACAGGAGCGTGAACGAAAAGAATAAAAAGAGAAAGATGAGCGTGAACGAAAAGAACAAAAAGAGAAAGAAAAAGAAGAGCGCGAGCACGCTTTGGAAATGAAGCGTCTCGAGGTGGAGATGGAATGCGCTCGTAATGGAAGTCAGGCACACGGTGCAGGAGAACGAGTATTGTTCAAAATGACTGACCTAATGCGGCCGTTTAAGCTTGGAGAGGACATTGGTTTGTTCCTGGTTAACTTTGAGCGAACGTGCGAGAAGCAGGGGTTCTCTCGGGAAACGTGGCCACAGCGCTTGCTCACTTTGTTACCCGGTGAGGCGGCCGACGTAGTCACTCGCTTGAATAGAGAGGAGGCAGAGGATTTCGACCAAGTGAAATCGAGTCTGCTAAAGAAGTACAGGCTGTCAGCGGAGGCGTTCCGTCGGAAGTTTCAGGAAAGTGAGAATGGCAAAGTGAGTCATATACAGAGTTTGCCTACAGGCTTATGTCAAACATGCAGGAGTGGCTCAAAGAAGAGAAAGCGTTTGGTGACCACGAGAAAGTTCTGCAGTGTTTCGGGCTGGAACAGTTTTATAGTCGGTTACCTGAGAACGTGCGTTACTGGGTCTTGGATAGGCCAGACGTTAGTATGGTGGCTAGAGCCGCTGAGCTAGCCGAAGAGTTTGGGACGCGTCGGGCTCGCGGAGCTAAGGACGGTCACAAGGATGAATTTGGCTCTAAGCTTGAGAGGCCAAAGTTCACGCCTATAAGAGCAAAGGGGGACACACGTAGTGCGGATGCGAGTGAAAGTAGTCCGACCGAACGTAAGGAGACGGCGGCAGCCGAAGCCGAACGCAGAAAGCGGTTCGAGACGAGGCAAGTGCGCGTGTGTTATACGTGCCAAAAGCCGGGTCACTTTTCGGCGCAGTGTCCGGAAACAAAAACAAAAGTCGTGTTTTTGTCATTATGCAGCACTGACGAGAACATGAAGCTTCTCGAGCCTTACATGCGAGACCTCCACGTGAACGGGAAAGAGTGCCGAGGGCTTCGCGATTCCGCAGCTACGATGGATGTAGTTCACCCCTCTTACGTAGAACCCGATATGTTCACGGGCGAGTGCGCATGGATCAAGCAAGCCGTGGAAGCTCATAGCACGTGTCTGCCCGTAGCAAAAGTGCTCATTGAAGGACCTTTCGGAGCGCTTGAGACGGAGGCCGCAGTGTCATCTATGCTGCCCCCCCCCCCCCAGTACCCGTACCTATTTTCGAACAGGTCCGATCACCTCCTGCGCGAGAAGGGGCTTTTGTTTGGTGAGGCTAGCGTTCAGGCCTTAACCAGATCGAAGGTTCGGGAGCTTGCTGCAAAGGCGGTAGTTGCGGGGCCGACGTTGTCGAACAATGAGAAAGGGTCAGAGGCGCAGCAAGCTGATATTCAGAGCACGTCTGAACTGAATCAAATTAAGCCTGTAGCGTTGAAGGCACCAGATACTGGTGAGGAAATGCCCGACACGGGAAAGTTAGAAGAGCTATCTGCAGATTTTCTCATCGCGCCTACTTCAGACGGACTTAATAGGTTGCTAAAAGTCAGCCGGTCGGCTTTGATAGCCGAGCAAAAGAAGGATCGCAGCCTAGAAAACATACGCTGCATTGTCAAGGAAGGTATCGCCAAGAAAGATGCTCGCTTTGTGGAAAGAGGTCAGGTTCTGTACCGGAAATATCTAGACCGCAGGGGAGTGGAGTTCGATCAGCTGATCGTGCCTCAATGCTACCGTCAGGATCTGTTGCGCTTGTCGCATGGGGGTTCGTGGTCCGGGCACCTAGGAGTTAAGAAAACTAAGGACCGTCTCTTGCAAGAGTACTGTTGGCCAGGCTGTTTTCGGGACGCAGACCACTTTGTGAGGACATGTGACACCTGTCAGCGGGTGGGCAAACGAGGGGACAAATCGAGGGCGCCGTTGAAGTTGGTACCTATCATTACGGAGCCTTTTAGACGGCTCGTTATTGATACAGTGGGACCTCTGCCGGTAACAGCCATGGGGTACAGACACATTTTGACTATGATCTGCCCAGCGACAAAGTTCCCTGAAGCAGTGCCGCTTAAAGAACTCAGCTCAGTTGAGATAGTCAATACACTACTGTCCATATTTGCGCGAGTTGGTTTTCCTGCGGAAATCCAATCAGATCAGGGCACAGTGTTTACTAGCGCTTTCAGGACAGCCTTTCTCGAAAGGTGCGGGCTAAAGCTGTTACACAGCTCAGTGTACCACCCCCAGTCGAATTCCGCTGAGAAGCTCCACTCCGTCATGAAGCGCGTGTTGAGAGCATTGTGGTTTGAACAACAAACCGACTGGGAGCTATTTCTGCCTGAGGTGATGTTTGCATTGAGGACCGCGCCGCATGCGGCTACGGGGTTTTCGCCAGCTCAGCTGGTGTACGGTCGCTCGCTGCGATCTCCGCTTCACATGCTTCGAAACGGATCACTGCCCTCTCCGATGGCTGCAGACCATGTCTTCCACGAATGGCCGCCTCCTGCGCTGGAGCCTCGCTTTGTAACAATATTCCTTTGAGGTGCGTTACAAAAAAGGGAGTCTCAACGGTAACGCCGATGGCTTAAGTCGAAGCCCCTAACGTGGGAATCAGCCTCACAATTGTTTGTTAATAATGTTTTTCTTCCTGAGGCAGGATTTTTAACATATTGCTTTTGTGTAGTGTTTCAAAGTGATGATGTGCTTTCTAGTGTAATTTTCCAATTTGTGGACGTGTTCTGGGTGCTGCTAGACTACTGTAAGGAACTAGGCAGTAGTATAAAAGGGGAAAAAGCCTGGCAGGGCTTAGTGAGGGTTGTGCCGTGCTTGTTGACTGAGCGTTTGAGTTTCGGCGCAGTTCTAAGGCTTGCTGGGAACGAGAACAAAAATGGCAACTCTCCCGAAGTCACTTTGCCGTGTCCTGTGTGAACCTGAACGTGAGAACGAGGCCTTCTCCGTGCGCTGCGCTCAAGAAACGCTGAGGGACGACCGACTTCGGTTATGAGCATCATCGAGCGACATCCCTCCGGACAGCGGATGCAGTCCCCTGACCATCGGGATCTTCTTCCCCCGGCGGGGCGGTCTGTTACGTTTCGCCTACGACGCGCGGTAGAGCCGGCGCGGATGCAACGGACGCCGGGCTTCGTTCAAAGTGGCGGACATTTTGGCCCGTTCGGAGCTGCCGCAAAGCCTCCCCGCCAAGCGCGTCCATGCATGTTTCAGTGCCACGTGTCTTCGTGTGTGCGTGTGTGTGTGCGCACACGCTTGTCAAAGCGCGGCAGCCGGGGAGAGGAGCTCCCCAAGTGTGAAGCGAGGAGGTCTGACCGGCGCCGGCCCGGCTGATGCGTCAATACACTCGTCTCAACATGTCTCTCAGCTCGTCCGTGCCTCGCTGTCACGTGGCCTCGTCCCGTGCCGTTCCCTTTTGCCCTCAACTCCGAGAGTATTGGCCTCGAGCTCCACCACTGGAAAAGCTGGCGCCACCGTCGGCGTGACGTGCTAGGAGGGATCACGTGGACATAGCGGCCGCGTCGGCTGCTTCGGGAGCGCCGAAGCGAGCTGAAAACGAGTTTAAATTCCCTGGTACGCTGCGGTCCTCATTAAGTGGCGAAATTTTCCCGCTGCGAGTGTCTCCTTTACAACGCTTGAAAGCACTACAATAGGTAGTGGCTGCCTTTGAGGGCGCGCAGCATAGTAGGCTACTGCTCAGTGCCGCAGGGCCGGACGCACGTAACGGAGGCCGGTGTCAGCCTTATTCACACGTAGCCGCAGGACAAAAAGCTGCGTGAAGCTTGGCTCGCGAAACATAAAACCGGCAGTCATCGGCTACAACTCGGGTATGCAGCAAGCACAGACGCGAGGAAGATTTCTGCTACGGCGCCCGGTCTGCGATGTTCTGAAAACGCGCACTGAGACGCTCGCCTGAGTCCGCTGCCCGACTAATGTCATGACGGTTTGGTCTATGAACTTGTCGATGCTATAGATACTGGCAAGTTGAGTGGAGCGGAAAGGCAGCGGTAAGAAGGACATTTAAAAAAAGCCTGGCATATGGTCATGTTTGAGTTATGAATTAATGCATGGACTGGATTACAAAAAAGGAGCAGCGGGAAATTTCACGCTGAGAACACCGATAAACATACAGTGCGACGCAACTCGAGAAATAATATTGAAAGCTCAAAGAATTTAGAAGAAAAAAAGATTCAATCGTCGCGACGGTAGGCGTCGAAGTCTCTACAATGAAGTTATCTTTGAACAGCTCTGATAGCACCCACGCAACAATGGTTGCTTGTATACTGTCAAATGCTCATATTCTGCGGCCTAAAGCTCATGGCGCGGTGCGAGAACGTGCGCGCGGAGAAAGCGAAACAGTGCGCGGACAAGCATCCAGACGCGCCGGTCGCTGGGAATCTGCGCGATCGCTGCATTGAGGCTTCGTTCTATTACGCTCCATTTAGTTATACAAACACTATAAGAACTTATTTCACATAGCTTGCTGTCATCGTTTACCTTCCTTTCACGCAAGAAGCTGGTTCGGGAGACTCCATCGCGGCGACCGCGTGCAGTGGCGTTCACGGTACGTGTTCGGTAAAGAGCGTCTGTAAACGATTGTGTGTTTTCAGTTTGCTCAAGATTATTATTTAGACAGTAAAAAACTTCTCTCGTTTCGAAACTACTTACAGAAATGTCCAGGAGAGCTCGTGCATGCTGTTTTCAGTGAGCGCTGACAGCAAAACCTATGAGGAGCGCGCCGCGTGGTCCCTCATACTACGCCAGCGAGGCGCCTCCACTAGATGGCGACTCCGTAACTCCTCGCCGCCAATAAGAGCAGCTGCCCCCGGACGCCAGGAGAGAGGCTCCGAATTCTTCTGTCGAGCAACGTGCTCTGCCGTCTCTCCACTTCGGTCGACCTGACCGGCCGCTCTTTTGCGATGCTAGAATAAACAAGTTGTTCTGTTAGCAGTCGACTCATGCTTTGCCCGGACATTCGGATGCTTCCAGTTGTGCCCCAGGCCGCCAGGCCAACGCTACCCTTGGGGCTTGCGACCCATTTGCAACAACTCGTGCCAGCGGTCCGATTGAAACAACGGGTGTCAGCACTGAGGTTCCAACACAGCGCATCACCTTCATAATGGTACGGAAGGAGCACCACCAGCAGGTTTCTTGGCTTCGCCGCTATTCCTTCCTCTCATTTCTAGGTCACACTTGTTATCCCTCTCTAAAGGCCGACTGATCGCATTGATAACAAAAGCCCCTTGATAACGCGGCCAAAGTGCCGCTCTGTCCACGCGCGAAACGCGACAAGCGATCAAATAGGTATAGAATGCCTCAAAATCCCGGCTCGGCTTGCACCGCATCGACAGAGTGCGCCTGCAGCTATATAATCGCAATGATGCGTAAGTATTTCATTGTACTGATGTGTGTTTCGTGGTAGCATGCTCGTGTGTTTCGTATAATTGCGAGAACGACCGTGAAAGAACCGTGAAGTGGAGAAGTGCGGTTGCAACACTGAACTGTTCAGACCTGCACGAATCAACGTAGAAGAGGCGAGTAGAAGCAATGTTCACTGGTGTTATAGGTAGACAGCAGCGAATATGGATGTAGGATGAAATGACCACGGAGGCGTAAGAAATCAAGGAAACATATGCAATATTTCTTAGGTACACTGAACCACTATCAACTGTGATCAGCTGTGCTTGGTAGGCGGCGACATCTGGCGCGGCGGCGCGGCCCGTATGTTGCAGGCAACCTGCGAAAGCGGCAAGGTGCCGTATGAGATGAGAGCTCAGTGAGCGCTGCGTTCTCGTTGCTTCGTTGGCGTTGAAGCGAGAGGCAGCACGCAGGTGAATTCGCTTGCTGCTAAAAGCGCTATGGTGAAAGCGATCGTGGTACGGAGGGACGGTTTTTCGGTTGGGTAAGGATATAATATTCAAGCATTTAAAACCATCAGATTTCAGTGTGCCTTTATTATCTATGAATTCTTAAGTGCCGTTGAACACCAGCTGCTACTTAGAGGACGCCTTCGAATTGGTCTTCTTCTGCAGCTACTCAGTACTGAGTCCGCTTCATCACATCTTCTTCACCTTTCTTCATGACCGCTGGAATTCTACCACAGAAGACATCCGCTATCCTTCCCTTGAGCTCATCCGACGTCCGTCTCGATCATATAAAGCGGATCTTTCACATAACCCCCAAAAATAAATCGAGTGGAGAGGTCAGGTGACCTAGCCGGCAAATATACAGGCCCGTGCCTTCCAATCCATTGCTCATGAAAAGTCGCATCGAGCCAGTTTCGTGCTCCGCTGCTGCTGGTGCTGGCGCCCAATCCTGCTGATACCACAGAAGTGGAAAACTTGGCAGTGCGAGTTCACTGAGAAACTCAACTTCCCCTCCTTCGAGGGTTTCGTCCGCGTAACGCTTGCGAGTCAGTGTGTGATTGAAGAAGACGGGATAAAATATGCAACGGCGTAAATTCCGAACCACAAATTGCCCAGTGCCCATGTCACTTTAACCAGTGTGGATTGGAGTCACTGAAATAGTGTGCATTATGCAAATTTGCCTGGCTGTTTCGGCAAAAATTAGCTTCATCTGTGCACATGATGTTGCTCAAAAAGTCAGGTGACTCATCTGCTTTTGTGAGGACCCAATTAGAGAAATCTAGACGATTCTGCAGGTCCCTCTCTTCCAAGCGTTGGTGCAGGGACTTGCAGGGCGTTAAAGAACCCCAGGTGCATCGTCAAAATTTCCGGAGAACTCCTCTACGGCGTGCCTCATAATCAGAAAGTTGTTTGGCACGTAAATCCCCATAATTTAATCATAGTTATTTGGTGCACCCTGTTTTATTTATGACCTAAGAGTACAAGTGACAATGTTTCCATCCCTAATAAATGTAAATTATTCGATGTTTTTTTTTCATAGGTCGTTAGCATTGTTTACAGGAAAGAGAAGCAATACTGAGACATATGTCATTCACTTGCATTTCAAACGCCGTTGATAAAAGACTCTACCGAAGGGGTCACAGAAATCTGTAGGTGTTTTTCAGGATCAAAAAAGCACGCAAAGCAATTTGAAGCGAGGTGAACATACGGCAATATATTCATTCTCTAGGCATAGACTATCCGTACCTTTAAAAATAATTTTTATTTGCTACTTCCTTCTCATCCAAAAATACAATAAACATTGTCGATTGGGTATATTTTAATATATTTTGTGTGTGCGTGGTGTTTAAAGTGAAAATTTAAAACAATATCTGAGTTGAGAAAATACGGATGAGGCTGCCGCCGCAAGTGCTTCTAATGCGTTCGTCTTCCTATTGTCAGGATTCGAAGAAATAAAGTATAAATTAGAAGCCATGCACGTCCTCGTCAACAATGGCAATAGTAATTTCCAAACAGCTAAGTGTGTCAACCACAAAACCGTCATATACAAATCTGCTAGTCTCTTTTCATTAGTCATGCTAAGAGGATGTTAGTGCCTGTTTATGTCAAACCATAGCAGGAAGGCATGAAATTCGCCATGCATGCCCCCATGTAAATAATATAAAGCACAACCACAAAACACTGTAAATAAGTCGGTGAATAAATAGGTAAAATAGCAGTCAAAACGCATCGCACTTTGTCACAAATTAAAAAAATAATGAAATTAGAAAACCATCAATCACTAAAAATGTCATATGATCAATGCACAATTACTGCTATGAAAATTTATTTGCATTACATTTTTCACAACTTGCTGAGAGAGCTTGACCTAGCAAAAAATCCTCTTATGTGCACAGCAGTGGCAAAAAACAAGATTAGCGTCGCAACTTGGTGACCATTATATGCCGACATACTACAGAAAACTGAATTTGAAATTAAAAGGAGAAATGACAAAGAAGTTTGTGTTCCAACTATGGTTAAGGGCATGGCAATGCCTTGCCATGGGTTGAAATGTGACCTCGAAACAACCAAAACGTCTATGTCCCTACATTGAAGCAGGATCTTTAAAGGACGAACATGAAGCATATCCTGGCATTCGCGCACGCACTCACCCAATGAATAACACGTTTGCCAAGCGCTGGCACAATAACGACGCGTGTCAGACGCGCGCGCACACACAGACAGAGAGCGAGAAGTTTCCTAAAGCACTCGCGAAAGACGGTACGGACGTTCGTACAAGAAAGCGAATCCAGCCGGTGTGGCAACATTGCCGGATGCACAAACGGCCCCACTCATGAACAGTACGCATCTGTAGAACGGCGCACAACAAGCCGGAACAAAGTGTAGCGATGACAACATTCGACACCAAATCCGTCGTCGTTTACGCCGCTGAGAAGCGCGAACACCTTGTAACATTCACAAACCAAAGGACGATGTGCTGCGAATTTCAAACATTTTATGGCCCTGACCGGTTGATACGGCCGCTCCGCAGGTTGCTGTCCTCACTGTTGAAAGCAATGTTTGTAAGGTTGTTGAAAGAGGCCGCGTAACACGCACAACATGAAAATAATACGCCGCTACTACCCATGCGACCACGGTTACCGTAACCAGAGATGCCGATCTAAACAACATAGCATACCTCTATCATGGGGAAATGACGTCATTTCCCGCCTTTCGTTGTCAGTCTATAGCGTTGCGTTGCGGACCCCACACTCTAAGAACAGTTTACACCCTTTGGCTTGCCCCTTCTGCCACACAAAAATAATCGTCATCTGCCTTGATGCGTTTCCTTTCTTTATCGCTGCAAGCCCGGAACTTTCCAGTGACGAACGGCACGCGCGTTATCAGAAGAGGCACTCCAAAGGGTGTAAACTGTTCTATGCTGATAACGCGCGTGCCGTTCGTTACTGGAAAATTCCGGGCTCGCAGCGATACAGAAAGGAAATGCATCAAGGCAGATGACGATTATTTTTGTGTGGCAGAAGGGGCAAGCCAAAGGGTGTAAACTGTTCTTAGAGAGCATAGAGTTTCCTACAAAATTACTAGAGGGAACTCTGGCGCTAGTGTCTACGTGAGCTACAATGGGAGCGCTTGTCCCAGCATGGGAAATATAGGAAGTACATGGATTTGCCTAAACTTCGTCCTTTTGGCTTCAAACGGCTTTGTGACTTTGTAAACGCGTCATTTTCAACAGTGTATTGCGTAATGAATGATTAAATAAACATCATTAAAATTGCCCGACGGCAGGATTCGAACACAGGGACTCTAGTACAGAAGCCTGATATTACAACCATTAGGCCACGGATGCATGTATCGAATAGCGAATGAAACGCACTTATGAACTTATCGCGGGCATGCCAGTGCTTTGAGACGCTTGACGCGCTTCGATTTGGGCGCATAGACAAGCTCATTCGTTGCAATTAATAGCAATTGTACGCGTTCCCGGCGTCTTCTGCACTTCGAAGAATATAGATTGCGCTCAAATATACGACAATATTATTTATATGGCGTAATACACAAAGCCACAAGAACGTCTGAATCCACAAGCACGAAGATCAGACAAATCCATGTACTTCCCATCATTCCCATGGTAGGACAACGACTGCAGCGCCAGAGTTCCCTCTAGTAATTTTTGTGAAAGTGTGTGCTGCCTTTCCAGCACAGCATTTCTGTCTAGAAGTGTTGCAAAATATAAAGTGCAGAGGCTGGCAGGTTTGGCATAAAAATGTACAGCACATTTGCTTTATATTGCAATGTAGCCAGTTCATAATATGTCCGTAGTACAGCTTAGCGTCAAGCTTGAAGCCGATCTCTGATGTCACATCAGCTGCAGGTTGTAATAACGTGGTATCACAAACTGCTGGTTACGCATGTCAGTCAGCTTGGTGCAGTGGTCGCAGGTGAGCGTATAAATGAAAGCTGGGTATGCTTTGCCATCCTGCACATGACGTGGGACATAGCTTGAACTACGCTATTGCTTTTCTTACAGTGGCACAATCTCTCTCACCTTCTCCCCCTTATTATTCGGTCAACTTGCTAATATGCACAACTTCTAGAGGCTTGATTATGGTGTTGACTGCTGAACTTGGCTGATGTAACTTTCAGTAGTTTGTGGTACTCTCAAAGCCATGCTGTACTTTGCATGCATTTTAAAACGGTGAATTTGAAATATGTAAGTGGCTGTAGCACTCTCAGGGAAAGAGGTTTTTTGTTGTGAATGAATTATTCCCATTTTCTGGCACTCCCCGAAAGAGTGCCAGAAAATATTTTCTCACTGAACAGAAGTGTTTTATGTGCACCATGCTCAAGTTCTGCTGTCCTTGAATAATTATATCATAGCTGTTATGTCAACACCTACGCACTATTGAAATCGGCAAACAAAGGTTATAACGGGCTTAATTTGACGGTTCAAATGTTGTGGCTATCCAAGGTTTAGCCTTAGCCCTCTCTGGCATAGACAGCATTAGTGCAAAGGCAGGCGTGTGTCATTAACATGCTTTTTGGATAAGTACAGACTGAAGAAGCACTTGTTAAGATATTGAGGTAGTACAATAATGTGGGTTTTCACCAAAAGCTTAATTTTATTTAAATTTTTCCATTTAGGCCATGAAGCCACATTTCTCTTTAGCATGCGCAGTTGCTTCACACTAGGGAAATCCCATTCATTTCTCCCTTTACAGTGACTCCTGTTACTCAGCTTCATGTTGCTTGGCATACAAAGGCTCTTTAAGCAAGCCCGAAGCGGTTTGAATGTGTTCAATACGAGTTCGGACACATATCTCACGGAATAAACTTATGGATTCGGCCTTAAAGGAAACACTAAAGAGTAGCACTAAATCAGTTCAGATGCATTAAGTATTCTTTATTTTCGGGCTAATTTTCTGATGGCAGGTTATTCATAGAAGGGTGTGTTAACGTCAAAGCTTCATTTTCTGCCAAATTTTGCACCAAAATATCGCTACCGATACTTCAGGGAGACATTATGCATTCCAGAGTATTTTGCTGTATTTTAGCTGCTGCGGCTCTGTACGCTTGCTCAAAAATTTGATAAGTGCAGTTTCTGGTTGTTTTAGCAGACTGTATAGTCAATATTTCCTTGAAATAAATTAATTAGACCCTAGCAGATGGTAAGCAAGTGCGGGAAGTTTATTGTGGTTTCACCAACTCTATTCCGTTCTTGTCTTTTTTTTTGGCTTACCAAGCCTCCTATTTTGCTAACTGCAGTCTTCTTCTGGTGTTGCGCAAGAGTAATTTAATAATTCAGCTCAGATAACTGTTCTTCTCTACAGTGTCCCAATAAAGATTTGCCTGAATGATGTGGCTTGAGACAACGCTGCCCGAAAATTATTTTGCATGTCACCTATTTGTGTTGCCGTGTAATCACCAGTACCATCTTTGAGATGCTCAGAGATGTCGCTGCACTTGCTCCTCATTTCCGAATTCACTAAGAAGCCATAAAGAGCATCTATTTGAAATGTCTTGCAGTATATTATATCATACTGTGTTTGCTGCAGCTCTAGTAGGCGACTGAAGCAGAAAAGCACCGTCGTCTTCACAGCATATACAGTGTGTCAGGAATGTGTAGGAAATTCATTTTACCTCAATAATCATGGAAAGATTGATTTACCATGTTGATAGTGGCACATTTATATCAACCTTGATCATTGTAGCTGACTGTATGCTCATTTATTACTCAAAAATAAAGCTGGCTTTCGATGATGCCACCTTTTCACAACACTGCAGAACCACCAGTTTGCTGAAATAATAGAATAAACATAACTATATTTTCTCTAAAGGCAAACTACTGTCTTGCACAGCAACTTGAGTTAGCTTTCTTTAGCATAGCGGTAGGCTTAGGATGTTAGCTAAAATTTAGGTCACTTAAAGGTGTGCCGCATCGGAGCGCATGATTCTTGATCTTTGTATCTAATCCAGCATTACGTGCTCTCAGTGTTCCTTTCCATGCTATTCACGGTGCACACATACTAAAGAGTTAAGGGACAGGCAGATGGTGGAATGTGCAGCGTGCAAAATCCAATAAGAGAGACGTAGTGTGGTAAAAAGGACAGCGCTTTATCACTCTCTGTTTGTTGCTTATTTTTTGGTGTGTCTGCGCTATGAACACCATGAAAATGAGCTGTTACCAAGTGGCCCAAACTTCAGCTCTTGGAATTGGTGTTTTTGTCTACCAAATGACCATATGTCAGTAATAAAGCTGGTGATATTTCATCATCATCATCATCATAATCATCATCATCATCATCATCCTGGTTACGCCCACTGCAGGGCAAAGGCCTATCCCATACTTCTCCAACTACCCCGGTCATGTACTAATTGTTGTCCCTGCAAATTTCTTAATCTCATCCACCCACCTAACTTTCTGCCACCCTCTGCTACGCCTCCCTTCTCTCCGAATCCATTCCGTAACTCTTAATGACCGTCGGTTATCTTCCTTCCTCATTACGTGCCCTGCCCATGCCCATTTCTTTTTCTTGATTTCAACTAAGATATCATTAACTCGCGTTTGTTCCCTCACCCAATCAGCTCTTTTCTTATCCCTTAACGTTACACCTATCATTCTTCTTTCCATAGCTCATTGCGTCGTCCTCAATTTAAGTAAAACCCTTTTCGTAAGCGTCGAGGTCTCTGGCCCGTACGTGAGTACTGGTGAGACACAGCTGTTATAAACTTTTCTCTTAAGGTATGATGGCAACCTGCTGTTCATGATCTGAGAATGCCTGCCAAACGCACCCCAGCCCATTCTAATTCATCTGATTATTTCAGTCTCATGATCCGTATCCGCAGTCACTACCTGTCCTAAGTAGATGTATTCCCTTACCACTTCCAGTGCCTCATTACCTATCGTAAACTGCTGTTCCCTTCCGAGAGTGTTAAACATTACTTTAGTTTTCTGCAAATTAATTTTTAGACCCACCCTTCGGCTTCGCCTCTCCAGGTCAGTGAGCATGCATTGCAGCTGGTCCCCTGAGTTACTAAGTAAGGCAATATCATCAACGAATCGCGTTACTAAGGTATTCTCCATTAACTCTTATCCCCAATTCTTCCCAATCCAGGTCTCTGAATACCTCCTGTAAACACGCTGTGAATAGCATTGGAGAGGGCGTATCCCCCTGCCTGACGCCTTTCTTTATTGGGATTTTGTTGCTTTCGTTATGGAGGACTACGGTGGCTGTGGAGCTGCTATAGATATTTTTCAGTATTTTAACATACGGCTCGTCTACACCCTGATTCCGCAATGCCTCCACGACTGCTGAGGTTTCGACTGAATCAAATGCTTTCTCGTAATCAATGAAAGCTCTATATAAAGGTTGGTTATATTCCGCACATTTTTTATCACCTGATTGATAGTGTGAATATGGTGCTATTTGCATGTATCAAAAAGAGAGGATTACTTGATTCCAGAACAACTTGATTTGTTCTACACACGATACTGAACTTGCCAGTGTTATATTTGCTCAGCGGTGGTGGCGATGAAAACAGTCGGTTCATGACTAACCCCTATCGACTGACTCTCCAGGAAGTTACTGCTCAAGTGTGGTTACCGATCGGCGCTTGCTGCCCCGTTCACTTCTTCAACGCCATATCAAGAATCCTGGAGCCGTATCAAGAATCGACAGCGGCCCCAACGTGACCTACGTCACCGAGACGCTTCCACAAAAGGCACTATCCAGACACCGGAGGACCATTTGCTCAGCGGTGGTAGCGACGAAAACAGTCGGCTCGTGACTAACCCCTATTGACTGACTTTGCAGGTAGGTGTGCACTGTATCTACACCTCACTAAAATTGTCGTTGACCACCACTGCCACCGCCGCTGTTGCAATAGCTTCCTGTCGGTGATCATTGTTTCTTCTCTTCAACCACCACTGTTAGCGTAAGCCTTTGATTTTTGCTCTTTTCAATGTGTCCGAGTCCGACGCCTGCCTAGTTCGCTTTGAGTGACTCCTAGATAGTGGCACATATCCAACCTACTCAGAATGCAAATATTGCGAGACAGCTGTTCAGCCTCGATGGTTTATTTTCCAGTTCGCGCGCTGAAGACGATGACGCTGGCCATGATGATGAATATATACAGATGAAGAAGATGAAGGCGCAATATAATGCTCACACAATTTCCCCCGCGCGTGAAAGCGGCCAACCTGGCCGTTGGTTCTGGCGGCAAACGCCGTATGAAAGGCTTTAAACGCATGCATGGACAATCTCTGTGGCATGGCAGCCGCCGTCCAAAGACGGAACAACTGGAGTGACACGATAGTTAACTGGCGAAGTCTGGTCCCGAACAATGTAGGGCTCGACAAAACGAGACTGAAAGTTCTTGCACAAGCCAGGAGCGCGAACTGGGGTCCATAGAAACACCTCGTCTTCAGAGTGGAAGGAAACGACACGGCGAGATGCATCATAGCAAGTTTTGCCGTCTGGTTCACTGGCGTAGGTGTTGAGGCGGGCACGTTGGCGACACCGGGCAATGCGCGAAACAAACTGCTCACACATTGATGTGGACGAGGGCACGGGGACACCGAAGAAAGAAGCGTCGAGGATAGTGATCCGTTGGCGACCATACACAAAGAAAAAGGGCGAGTACCCCGTAATGCGTTGGACGACCTTGCTGTATGCGAAAGTGACGATTGGTAGAATGACATCCCAATTAGGTGGTCAGGGTTGATGTACATTGATATCATGTCGGACAGCGTGCGATGAAAGCGCTCTGTGAGACCATTAGTTTGAGGGTGGTAGCTGGAAATCGTTTTACGGATGGTATTGGACGCACGGAGAACATCACCGAGAAGTTTAGACAGAAAGATCCTGCCGCGGTCACTCAAAAGAACACGTGGAGCTCCGTGACGTAAAAAGATGGCTTCCAAGAAAAAGGCTGCAACCTCCTCTGCGGATCCCGAAGATAGCGCGGCTGTTTCAGCGTACCCTGTCAAGTTGTCTACAGCTGTGACGATCCATCGTTTACCGCCAGTGGTTAAGGGTAGCGGCCCATAGAGGTCGATACCAACGACTGCGAAATGACCTTCACGACACGGGACAGGTTGGAGCAGTACAGCTGGAGGTGAGGTCAGTCATTTGCGGTGTTGGCAGAGCCAAAGGGAATCCACGTATTTCGCTACGCTGGTTGCAAGTCCAGAGCAAGAAAAGTGGCTGCGCTCATAGGTTTTATGGAAACCAAAGTGACCGGCAGTGGGATCGTCGTGAAAGGTCTCCAGTATCTGGGCCCGAAATGATCGGGGAACGACAGGAACCCAAGGGTGTCCTTCGGGATGAAAGACGTACCGGTATAACATCGAATTTTTGATCTTGAAGTTCAACTGCCTGCGGAACCGAGCGTTAGGTGTGCGAGATGATCCGCGAATACGTTCCATAACGGAGTGGCAGCAGGAGTCATTACGTTGGCAAAAGGCAAACGTACGAGAAAGGCTGGATGGGAGCCGGTCGAGAGCTGCGAGCGAAGGGAATGCAGGTGACGCGTCCTGCGGTTTCCTCACGAAAGGTGGTAAGCAAGCAGCGTTTGAAGACGGTGGTAGGGGACAACCAGAGAGAGCATCGCCATCCTGGTGTTTCTTTCCGGACTTGTAGGTGACGTCGAAGTCGTATTCTTGTAAACGAAGTATCCAATGGACGAGACGTCCCGTTAAATTCTTTAGTGTAGCCAACCAGCACAAGGCATGGTGATCAGTAACGCCCATAAAGTGGCGGCCGTGCAGATAAGGCCGAAATTTTTGGACGGACCAAACAATGGCGAGACACTCTTGCTCGGTAATCGTGTAATTTTTCTCTGCAGCTGTTAGCGTGCGGCTTGCGTATGCAGCCACACGTTCTTCAGAATTTTGCTGACGTCGCAGGAGAACAGCGCCGATACCGGGGTATGTAGAAGAGTGGGTGCGGTGTTGTCGAAATGACAAGGCACTGGTTCGAACATGAGGGCATGCTTGAGGGCGTCAAAAGCAGTTTGGAATTCGTCCGACCATACGTAGGGAGCTCGAGAAGGAAGGAGTTGATGGAGCGGCGCCGCAATGGTTGAAAAGTTACGTATGAAGCGCCGGAAATACGAAGCTAGGCCAAGGAAGCTACGCAGGTCTTCGGCGCGTTGGGGCCTGGGGAAGCGGTGGACAGCGGTAATCTTGTCGGGATCGGGTCTAATACCCCTGTCACACTGTGAGTTTTAATGTCATTCGAATCGAGTGGCATTCGGTGCAACGAATGTCATTCACCCGCGGAGGTGCTACACTCGAAAACTTAATGTCATTCGGTCGTGATGTCAATGGCGATCATTCCGAAAAAAACGGGGCGACTAAAATATTTTTTAGAACGTCGCTTCACCGAAAAAAAAATATTTTAGCACGGCGTGTAGAAAAAGTTGTTCTATTTCAGACGATGCGGCCAGTATAAGCCGGTCTGCAATATAGCCGGTCTGAAATATATAGGCCAGTATATACGGTCTGAAATTCGTAGAAATAGCCTAAACTTAAGAGGTTTAGTGCATTTACAGCCGAACATTTCATTGCGTCACATCAGAACTTCTGAACACTGGCACATTCCCCGAACACGAACGAACTACAATCTCCAAATGTTAAAATTCACCATTCCACACGTACTCAATACGTTCAAGCTTACAGAAGATCACTTGCATGTCCTTTCAGCCAGGGAGCTATTCAACATGTTTACATAACCCGCTACAAGCCTAGAAAAATTCTGTCTAAATAAAGCACTCCTTTCTGTTTACAGTATGTCTTACTGTTATGTTACCTTGCAATAATTTTCTTGTCGTTGGTTTTGGTTTTTTGTGCGTGAATGATTGATGTACTTTTAGGTACCCAAGGGCGCATATAATTATGTATACTTGACAATTATTGTGCTCGTTTTATTTATTTCTTTTTCTTTTTCTATAATACGTTAAGACTGTATGAAGTTTGCTGTGCTGTCGTTCTGCTGCCTTGTACGGATGGGAGGTGGGGCTAGTCAAGCTGCATCAGCGCAGCTTTTTTTCCAGTTTCCACGCCACAACGGTTCTGTGTAAAACACACTGTACTGTTGGTGGTGAAAATAAAACCAAATTCAACTTCAAAACAAGTCCTAGCTGCCTGAGTAGCCGATAAATTGAAAACAATATGGCTGACATGGCGACACTGGACGACGAAGCTAAGTTGCAGCAGGTGAAGCGATTAGTTGCTGTACACTTTGCATCGCGAGCAAGACATAATAATGAGAGGATGCGATTAGACGCTCTAATAGACGCACAATCAAGACAGAGTGACGAAATTGAGCAGCGTATTCAAGCGAACTCGTTCACTGTTGTGGCTGTGATGGCCAGTTGTTCCATTATTCACCGAGAGCGTTGGACATTTCAAAGAAATGAGCGCTGGTTTGAGAACACTTTGCTGAACCTTGGTGAAAATCACTTCAAGCAAGCTTTCCGTGTATCGCCGCCTACGTTCAGGTATTTGGTGGAATCCTGCAGATCCGTCTTGCAGTGCCAAACGACATAATTGAGAAAGCCGATCTCCGTGGAAAAGCGAGTGGTGGTGGGATTGTACAGATTGTGTTCCAGTGCAGAGGACCGAACCATCGCGCACCTTTATGGCATCGGTAGATCGACGGTGAACGTGCTGTGCAGAGAATTCTGCAAGGCTGCAATTGATCAGCTTGAACGGGAATGGTTTCGCATGATCCGCCGCCAAGAAATGAAAAAACACATGAGGGAATTTTTTGCTCTGAGTGGCTTTCCTCATGGTATTGGCGCTCTTGACGGCTGCCACTTTTATTTGTCGCCACCCCAGGAGAATGCCGTGGATTACCACAACTATAAAGGATGGTAAGTACTACAAAAAGGTTTTTTTTTACTTTTATAACAGCATTTCACAAACACAACTTGGACCTTGTGTCTATAGTTTGGGAAATAATAAACTTTTTATGGGCGTTGTACTGTCGATTTTACTGTTTCACTGTTTACGTTTCACTGTCCAGAGAAAACTACGTATGAAATTGAAAGATTATAATTTTCAGTCTTTCGTTCTTGTTCGTTATCAAATTTTCATAAATTTCACTTGCGAGAGGTTGCTTCATTACATTTCTTGTAGAGCATATTTTTTGTTAGCATGGCACAAAACTATTGCTACTTAGTAGCGTTAGTCTCTTCAGCAGCCGTATGGTCACAAATGACTTCTATCATTTGGTCAGAAAATTACAATGCAGAATGCACTGAATAGAAGTGCATAATCATATTTACGTATTGCTTTCTGTGCAGGTACAGCATTATACTTCTGGCGATGGCGAATCATACGTACCGATTTCGGTACATAAATACTGGAGCTCCAGGCAGGTGCCACGACGCCAACGTGTACGCAAGGTCGAGATTATCTACGTTGGTCGAGGGCGCATACTTCTCATTGCCCGTAGCTGTGATTGAGGATGTTGAGGTGAAGCCTATTATTCTGTGTGATCAGGCATTTACACTTACAACTAACCTCCTGAAGCCATTCTCAAATGCCTTGCCCGAGGCACACGAAGCTGCTTTCAACTATAACCTATAAAGGACGAGACGCATTGTTGAAAATGCATTTGGAAGGCTGAAAGCTCGCTTTAGGTTTATTATGAAGAGAATGGAGTGCACCTTGCCCAATGCAAAGCATGCAATTAGGGCAACGTGTATTTTACACAATATTTGTGAAGGTCTCAGAGAGACTGTGGAACAGCACTGCGAAAATGAAGCCACTGCATTTGATGCTCTGTATGAGCAACCATCACATACTACCACTGCGTCCACTGCGACAGGTCATGAAGTCAGAGCTGCCCTTGCGCAATATTTCTGGAAACAGGCACAACAAAACACACAATGAACTGAAACCTCACAGTAGGAAGCATACTTCGGGGTCTGTTTTTCAGTATGCCTGAAGGAGTGTTTGGCGTCAGTTCAAGAGATCCGGGGCGTGGTACCGGCACGGCTATGGCTGCGCCGCTCACGCGAATGCTCTTCTTTGTGCAGGTGCTACTCACTTCGCTTTCGTGCCCGTGCTTTTCAAGAAGTTGGCAAGGCATATCTTTGAAACCTGTGTCATCGGCTGAGGAATCTTCGCTCGTCTGTTCTTCTTGGGAAGCCGCCAAAAGAACCAACATCTGTGACGGAACGGACACCACCGCTACTCTAGGACTTTGTCCGATACCAGTCAACGAACCTTGGAACGTCGCATACCGCCTAGACAGCCTACTAATACAGCGGAACATCAGTCTGCCTCTGGGGCGTAGTACCGGCACGGCTATGGCTGCTCCGCTCACGCGAATGCTCTTCTTTGCGCAGGTGCTACTCAATTCGCTTTCGTGCCAGTGCTTTTCAAGAAGTTGGTAAGGCATATCTTTGAAACCTGCGTCATCGGCTGAGGAATCTTCGCTCGTCTGTTCTTCTTGGGAAGCAGCCAAAAGAACCAACATCTGTGACGGAACGGACACCACCGCTACTCTAAGACTTTGTCCGATACCAGTCAACGAACCTTGGAACGTCGCATACCGCCTAGACAGCCTACTAATACAGCGGAAGATCAGTCTGCCTCTGGGGCGTAGTACCGGCACGGCTATGGCTGCTCCGCTCACGCGAATGCTCTTCTTTGCGCAGGTGCTACTCAATTCGCTTTCGTGCCAGTGCTTTTCAAGAAGTTGGTAAGGCATATCTTTGAAACCTGCGTCATCGGCTGAGGAATCTTCGCTCGTCTGTTCTTCTTGGGAAGCCACCAAAAGAACCAACATCTGTGACGGAACGGACACCACCGCTACTCTAGGACTTTGTCCGATACCAGTCAACGAACCTTGGAACGTCGCATACAGCCTAGACAGCCTACTAATACAGCGGAACATCAGTCTGCCTCTGGGGTGTAGTACCGGCACGGCTATGGCTGCTCCGCTCACGCGAATGCTCTTCTTTGCACAGGTGCTACTCAATTCGCTTTCGTGCCAGTGCTTTTCAAGAAGTTGGTAAGGCATATCTTTGAAACCTGCGTCATCGGCTGAGGAATCTTCGCTCGTCTGTTCTTCTTGGGAAGCCGCCAAAAGAACCAACATCTGTGACGGAACGGATACCACCGCTACTCTTGGACTTTGTCCGATACCAGTCAACGAACCTTGGAACGGCGCATACCGCCTAGACAGCCTACTAATACAGCGGAACATCAGTCTGCCTCTGGGGCATGGTACCGGCACGGCTATGGCTGCGCCACTCACGCGAATGCTCTTCTTTGTGCAGGTCAGTCAGAATGCAACGTGCGATGCTTATTTTATTGTCATTCTACGGTACAACCCCCAGTGCTTTTAGCGAGTGTAAGAGCTCATGCCTGTCGCGTTCGACCTGTGTTTTGTAGGCGCTATCGGTTCAAGTTGCTACGCCGTTTCGCATTTTACTTTTTGTTGTTACTTGTATGCGGTGACGTCGAGATGAACCCTGGCCCTGACGATAGAGTTCTTAACCGTCTTTTAGACGGACAAAAGGAAATTAAGGAAAAACTTGGTGCTATTGAAAAACACCAAGCCGAAAGTAACTCTGCCATATTGGACCTCAACGAACGTATGACTAAATTAGAAACAACGCTTACTAAACTTGAGGAACTGCACAGCGTCGAAAAGGGATGCAAAACGGATTTGCGAATTGCAGCAAGCGAAGCTAAAGGCGCTTGTAGATAAGGTTGATGACCTTGAAAACCGCAGTAGGAGGTGCAATTTAATCTTTTATGGCGTGAAAGATGATGAACACGAAACGTATCAAAAGGCTGAGGAACGTATCTTAGAAATTTGTCAGTCGAAGCTTCAAAGTGAAAACGTATCAATAGAGAGAGCACATCGTCTTGGAAGGCATAATCCTAATAAAAAGCGGCCAATAATGGTCAAGTTTCTTCCGTTTAAGGAAAAGCAGGCAGTGTTATCAAGCGCGAGGAAATTAAAGGGCTCAGACATTAGTATCTCAGAGGACTTTTCTGAGAGCGTGCGCAAAAAGCGGAACCGATTGTGGGATTATGCTCAGGCGAATCAAGTGAAGACTGACAAAGTAAACCTGAAGTTCACTACTCTTTATATAAATAAGGTAAAATACGTCTATAATGAATCCCTGGACCAAGTTGTACAAGCAGACTGGCAGGAACTGAAAGCAGACGGGTCGGTGCTTTCTTTTCTTATTGTGAATTGCAGAAGCATAAGAAATAAAGGCGATGAATTTTCTACCCTCGTTGATATGTCTAGACCAACTGTCGTTCTTGGATCTGAATCCTGGCTTGATGCTGACGTTGAGGATAATGAAGTATGTCCCAGGGGCTTTGTTTGCTACCGTAAGTACCGAAATCGTTTCGGTGGCGGCGTTTTTATTTTGGTGGATGCGACAATGTGCTCCCGGGAAATTGACATTCAATGCAGTAAAAGTGAAATGTTGTGGGTGGAGATTAGATTGAAGAATGGCAGGTCATTATCGGTATGTTCGTTCTATCGCCCACCAGGAGGCAAAGTTAATATTCTAGGTGAGCTTACCGCCGCAGTGGAAACAGCGAGCACCGATTATCTAGTTATAGGCGGTGGTTTTAATCTTCCAGAAATCAATTGGTCTCTGGCAGATCCCAGTTCCAGCGCTTGCAGCCAGTCAAGTAAAGAAATGTTGAAGATATGTTGCCTCTTCGAGCTAACACAACTAGTTCTAGAGCCCACACGAGCAAAAAATGTTTTAGATCTATTTTTCACTAACACGCCAGAGGCGGTGCGTTCTACAGTAGTGCTGCCTAGCATAAGCGACCACCAAGCTGTATTGTGTGATATGAATTTGCAGTATGTGAGAGCAGCTAACAGCGGTCCACGGCGTATCTATAGCTATCAAAAAGCACGTGTCAGTGAAATGACCCTGGCTCTAGATTTCTACTATGACGTATTTGAGACACAGGCTGAATTCATGAATATGGAAGAATTATGGAAAGTATTTAAGAACAAGTTGCTCGAAATGCGTGAAAGATATGTCCCATCATGAGTTATGACGGCGCGGCGCAACAAAAGTAAGCTGTGGTGTTCTCGACAGGTGAAATGCAAAGCCAGGCAGAGAGCTCACGTTTACGCTGCTTATAAGAAAAACCCTTCGTTGAAGCCTAAAGATAAACTCAAAAACAAAACTGAAGAGATGAAGGTAGCTACGCAGACAGCCAAAGATAAATACTTTAGCACGTTCCACCTGCGTATACAGAAAAGACCGAAAGAACTGTGGTAATTCTTTAAAATGAACAGTAAAGATGTACTATCAATACCTGCTCTTGATAGCGACGGTGCTACCATCCATAACGACATTGAAAAAGCCGAGTGCTTTATCACGTTTTTCAGTTCTGTGTATGCTGCTCGTGTTGACACTCAAAACACTGTGGCGCGATCCACCCAAGTGGTGGGTGAGCCCATGGACGATATCGTGATCAACCAGCGAGGAATAGAGGCAGCTCTCAGAACACTGAATCCGTCTAAAGCAACTGGGCCTGACGCTTTGTCACCAGCACTGCTTTCTTTGTGCCCACGGGAGGTGTCCAAATATCTGTGTGTAATCTTTACTAAATCTTTACTAGAAATATCTTTACCAGATGACTGGAAACTTGCCAATGTCGTCCCTGTGCATAAAGGTGGACCGCGAAGTAGTGTTTTGAATTACCGGCCTATCTCGCTTACTAGCGTTTCATGTAAGATACTTGAACATGTGCTTTACAGTAATATTATGAGCCACATGAACGCGCACTCTTTGCTCAGCCCCCAGCAGCATGGATTTCGCAGTGGATTTTCGTGTACAACACAGTTGCTTGAGCTGACGAATGATTTAGCAGGAGCTTTGGACAAGGGTTTTTCTGTTGATTGTTTGTTTCTAGATTTTAAGAAGGCGTTCGATGTTGTCCCTCACTCTTCACTTATAGAAAAATTAGAAATGTATAATATAAACAGTACGGTTGTTAACTGGATAAAAAATACTTAAATTTAAGAAAACAAAAAGTTGTGCTTAATGGCAAAACATCCCGTGAAGTTGATGTGTCCTCTGAAGTGCCCCAAGGATCAGTCACAGGACCACTTTTATTTCTTATCTATATAAATGATATTTGCTCCGGTATTTCATCGCAAATCAGGCTATTTGCCGATGATTGTGTTTTGTACAGGACTATTCATACTACCCATGACTGCAATGTTCTACAAAATGACCTGTACAAGGTAAATGAGTGGTGCAACAAGTGGCATATGCACATTAACATGAAAAAAAAACCGTTCATATGCGTTTCTCGATGAAAAGAACCCCTCATGACTTCTGTTACTCTTTAAATTCAACCATGATAATATCTGTTCAGGAGCACAAACATCTCGGCGTTTATTTCACACCTGTTCTTTCTTGGAGCCGTCACATTGATCATATCACAAGTAAAGCATGCCGCATTCTAGGTTTCCTGCGCAGAAATGCAGAAAAGTTGCCACTGGAGACAGAGGTATCATTGTACAAATCAAATGTCCGATCTGTTCTGGATTATGCGTGTGCTGTGTGGGATCCGTGGACGGCACTTGACGTCAACAGTTTAGAAAGAGTTCAAAGCATAGCGGTTCGTTTTGTTTATTCAAACTACACTAGGAATTTCAGTGTGTCAAGAGCAAAAGAAAGCCTCAGTTGGGAGCCACTTCAGCAACGCAGAAAATATCTGACTGAAACTCTTTCATAACATATTCCACTCTCGAACAGGTATAAATCCCGGGAAACATTTTGCCAAGCCTGATTACGTTTCTGAACGGCTGGGCCATGAAAATGGGGTAAAGAAATAGCCTGCAAAACTGAAGCGTTTAAAATGTCATTTTTCCCCAGAACCATAAGCCAATCGAACAAGCTACCATCCGATATCGCAATGATTCTATCAAATGATGTATTTTCAAACTGTATACGCCCACTGAAGTAAGATAGTGTTTTTGTGTGTATGTGCGAGTATGACAGAATTCCGGGTATATGTTATGGATTGCCTGCTTTATTTATTAGTTCTTTGTTTCGTTTTCTCCCCTGCTGTAATGCCTACGGGCGCTGTGGGTATTGTGATAAATAAATAAATAAATAAAAAGTAAATGGAGACAATAGAAAACAGTTTATTTCAAAATACCACTATCTTCCAACAATTGTTTCTAACACCGCTATTAAGCGTTCTTCCCGCTCGGCAGCTGCTGCATCGATCCTCGATTGCCGCTCGCGCATGCTAAGCTCCTTTACTTTTGATTTCTCCAAACTGAGACGAAGCTGCCGCTGCTCCTCAACAACTTGCGTCAACAGCAACTGCTGGGAGGGCTGCCGTTTCTTCAGGGCCTGTCTTTCGGCTCTCTTGCGAGCTGCTGGTGGTGTTGGCGCTTGCGAGCCCTCGCTGTCGGACATGGGCACAAGCGGCGACGGGTTTTCACTGGCAGTGGCCGAGCCCTGTGTTGACGACAGAGCTTCGGCGTCTACAAGGGCCGCATCACCCACCGAGGCGTCCTCGTCGCTGCCAAAATCATTTCCATATTCCATGCTCGTGATGAGCTGAAAAAAAAGAACACAATAAAAATGCAATTCATTGTTACCCAAATGTTTCTGAGAAACTGTTCCGATGATTTCATATACATAAACCTGCACACATGAAACATTTCACAGATTAATAAACTTTAATATTAAGGGTGCTGCAAATGTTTCGAATATTCATTTCTGGTATGTCCCTCCAAAGTTTGTTGTGCAGACAATAGCAATGGAAGCACCTTGAAACAGAAATAGTTTTGCTTAGCGCCAATTATATTATAAAAAATTTCGCATGCTTGAAGACATGACTGTTGCAAAAATTTATTAGAAAGTATTGTACAATATGCATTGCACTTACCTGTTCCACTGTGCTGCAGCTGTTGCAGACACTGTTAGGCAGCAGACTGTCACCATTATTAGGCAGTGCCTGGAGAAATTTGTGTATATACCAATAAAAGGGCCACAATATCTGGCCACAGCCCGTGCCCTTTTTCTTTATTAACGCGATAGCGTTAAGGAGCTCGTGTCGCAGAAAAGCCGGTGTCGTCGGTGTCGGGTGTCGGCGTCCGCGGCGTTGACCATGAGCGATAAATCACGGCAGGCGCTTCACAAATAAAAAGCAACTTCCAAGATTGGCTCGGTGGGAATCGAACCAGGGTCTCCGGAGTGTGAGACGGAGACGCTACCACTCGGCCACAAGTTCGATGCTTCCAAGCGGTACAAACGCGCCTCTAGTGAATGCGGTGTTGCCTTCGAAACGAGCCGTGGAAAGTTATACTGCGGTGTATACCAGTAATTATGAACATGTAACTTACAGAAGTCGCAATTACGCGAGTTGCGAAGTGCTTTTCCGCTGCATTTCTTTTGCGCTTTCCGCACACGCAGAGCCATCTTGCGGCAAACACAGAAGACCCCCTCCTCTCAATGTACGGCGCTGCCCCGACAGGAGGCGCGCCGCGCGCGCATTGGGACCGGTGCCAGGCGCGTCGCGGTCCCGACTCCCTCTCCCCTGACGACGCTTCGCCGTACTCCCGGTTGCAGAATCAAGCGCCGTTCCTTTCTTTAGATTACTATCTATCTATCTCTCTACCCGTGCCGATCACGACGTTTGGCTGTCGTAGATCGTTTCCCCTCCGAGACACCGAGTTCTTTGGTTCGTTCCGTTCGCTCAGGCGCACGTTTCGTTGCCGCGCCGAACGCTGCGTTGCTCGACGCTCACCGCGTGATAGGTGGGCGCTAAGTCCGATGCGGCGCGCCTCGTAAGTGATCGCTGTGCCATAGCGCATTGTCTTATACCCCTTGGCGGGTCGACGGGAACGCTGTCGCGTTCCACTCTTGAAGGCGAAACTTAAGCGTCCTCCAATTTTTGATGTCTCTGCAACAGAAATAAAGCAAAGCCATGTTTCAACTGCATTGTCGGTTATCAAGTTCATATTTTGTGCCATAGGTTCACACAACACACCCGAATAGCAGTACAATACAGGTACAGCACACGCTCGGAAGGTCAACGTAGCGAAAAGATGTCGTTGCTTGAAATTAGCTGTTCCCTGACGCGCACCGAGATACTCCCTTACAGATGTTCTTTTTATTTTGCTATTTGGAAAAGAAAGTCGTCGCAGCACGAAAAATACCAGTCACACAGGGCACTTTCAATCCCGAGCGTACACGATCCAGAACGCGCCCCGCATTTCTCTATGCGTCCCGAAGGACTGGTGTATCACATTTCGGAGCGCCCCCATCAGCGGATTGTTGTATGCCCGCTGGTCCAGTATGCTAAAGGATACACAACGTGTCCGATGAAAGCATGCGCTGCGTGAAAGAAAAAAGTGCGCCGCGTCTGTTAGCTCTTTCGACAACGCCAAGTGATGATACTGGCGTCCGCTCTAGAAAACAACCTGGGACGTTACTTCGCACGATATTTTCCCGTTATTTCTTTCTTATTTAACAAACATGCACAGAGTCAAAAAAAAATTGTACTTGCCTGTATTTGTTTCCAAGGTTTTCAATTTTTGTTTTTGTTTCCTTCAGAATGTTTTCAACGCCGGCTTTAAAAAGTTCTTTCACAATGTGCGCGTACACCTTCTGATTCCTTTCGGCACGACGCAGATCACTTAGGTTGTCCTCCCAAATTCTGATTAACGTAAACCTTTCCGCTTGGCTCCAATGCGCCCGTCCCGCTGTCTTTGCTCGTCCCGCTGCTCCTGATGCCTGCTTGAACGAGACGTGCAACGAGGCGACCGACTGTTTGCACTATGGCCGACGAGCAGAGTGTCGGCGGCAGGGGGTGGAGGCCAGACGCTGCTGAGCTGGAGAGTATAACATTTTGCGACGGCCTGCCGGACATATTTGGTCTCTTTAAAGTGACACGTGCATTAAAACATTCAAAGCTTATTATTTCTTTACGGGTACAGCTTTCAATTTGCAAACGCTCTGTCGTGTTTTGCTGCGATTCTGGGGTTGAGAGTACACATTCGCTTCGAAGTGCGTAGCCGAATGAGTTTCTCGAACTCATTCGATTGCGGAAGTCATTCGGTGCTAATGACATTAAATATCGCTCTATAGCAACCGAATAATCTCATTCGATGCTAATGCCATTCGGTTCGAATGACATTAAAATTCCCAGTGTGACAGGGGTATAAGGCCGTCATTGCTGACAAAGTATCCGAGAACTTTAAAGGTTTTGCTGGCGAAGTGGCACTTTTTTGTATTCAACTGAAGGCTAGCAGCTGAGATGCATGTCAGGACTTCGTCGAGGTGCTGCAAGTGCTGATGGAAGGTCGAGGAAAATATGATGATGTCGTCAAGGTAGCATAAGCAAGTCTTCCACTTTAAGCGCCGTAGTACTTTTATTTATTTATTTATACATACTGCAGCGCAATGTGTGCTGCAGTATGTATAAATAAGTAAATAAAAGTATGGTGTCAATCATCCGCTCAAATGCGGCGGGAGCATTACACAGACCGAAAGGCATTACGTTAAATTCGTAAAGTCCATCGGGTGTGATTTTCCTTGTCTGCTTCGTGCATGGGGATCTGCCAGTATCCGGAGCATAGATAAAAGCTGGAGAAATACTCCGCGCCTTGTAATGAATGTGACGCATCATCGATTCGGGGCAGTGGATATACATCTTTGCGGGTTATTTTGTTCAAGGCACGGTAGTCTACGCAAACTGGCACTGACCCGTCTTTCTTACGCACTAAAACGACAGGTGATGACCAAGGGCTTGAGGAAGGGCTGATTATGCTAGGTTTCAGCATGTCGGCAACGTGGGTATCGATGATCAGGCGTTCAGCGGAAGAAACGCAATATGGCCGCCGGCGCACGATGGAAGTTTCATCTGTGTGTATGCGATGAGCCGTCGCAGAAGTCTGTTCCAGAATGGGTGAGTGGACGTCGAAGGAGTCTTTATGCTTGGATAACAACGCAAGTAACTCCGTCTACTGTGGCATTAGATCGGAGCTGATGGTACAAGCGAAAACAAAAGCGGGGACCGGATCTATAGCTGTGAGTGGTTGCGAAACAGCAGTAGTCGAGGTAAGCACAGAGACAGGCTGAGTGTCCAAGACGCACATGAGAACGGCGCCTTTAGGAAGCAGGACTGGCTCAGTGGTTGTGTTGAGTACAGCCAAAGTGGCCGTGCCGTTGGTGAAGCGAACAAGGCTGGGTGCCAGAACAATCCCTTTGGATAGGCAACGGGCTTCCGGTACAATTAAAACATCACCATCGGTGATGTCTGAGTTAACTACAAGGAGTTGTTCGCGGCCAGGTAGCACCATACAATCGTCAGCAGTTCGTAAGCGAAGGCGCGGTTCGTGCACGTCATCGGAATTGTCGGTCTCTGTCAAGTTAACGAGGCGTTGGCGGCACGAGATGAAAGCAGACGCCAAAGAGAGAAAGTCCCACCCTAGTATAAGCATGTGACCACAGGAAGTCAACACTGCGAACTGGATATGGTGGCGTATCTCATCGATCGAAACTCGAACGGTGCATTGCGCCGATGTCCGAATCACATTCTTTGCACCACGAAGAAGAGCTGCACTGTAAGGTGTAGCAACTTTGCATAGACGAGAGCACAAGCCAGTGTGAATAATAGAAATAGCTGATCCCCTATCAATCAATGCTAGAAGTGGTACACTTTTTATACACACACGAATAAAGTATTGGCCGGGCACGCTGGAGGAATTGCAGTCTGTGCGAGCCATGCAGCTTTCCCTCCAAAAGCTGCACCATCTAGTTTTCCGATCGGCAGTCAGGAGTGTGGGTGGCCGGTTGCAGTGGTGATTGTCGAGCGTCGGAGAAGGGACGGCGAGCGGCAACACCCTGGACGGTACTTGCGAGGCGTTTCGGGAGGTGGAGAAAGTGAGCGTTGGGAAAGCCGGCGCTGGTAGCGGCTCGGAGGAAACAACGGGTCTCTCTCATATTATCGTAGCCACTGCGTTCGTCCTGTTGTCGTCTTTGGAAAAAACGCGATATGTGCTCGTGAATACCGCAATATTAACAAATGGGGCGGTGCGTAGGCCGAGTAGTGTAAAATGCTGTGGCTGGTGGACGGGATGCTTAAGTCGCCAGATGGTTGGGAGTAGTAGCAGGAGCGGGAGGCACTGTCCGAATGAACGCTGCTTGCATAGCCGCAACCTGAGCATACGAGGTCGATGGGGAAGAAGGGTCACAGCTCACAGCGCAGGTCATGGAGGACAGCTCCTCTTTGATGATGTCATGCAGGATGGGAACCGAAGGTTGAAGCTAGAGAACGGGAGTTCTGAGCAAGCCACACGCTTTGAGCTCTTCGCGCATGAGAGTCTGAATCAGCATATGCACGCCCGTATCCGAGGAAGGAGGCGCGTCACCGGCGACAGATTGTAAACGGATGGCCTGCAGTGCGTCCAGATGTTGGCAAGTCGCGATCACATCGTTAACAGTATTCGGATTCGCGATCGCCAGTGCGTTGAACACGACAGGGAAATGCCCTTTGGATATGGCGAACACGATCCCATTTCGTCATGGTGGCATCAACACGGCGACAAAGGGCGAGGACGTCCTCAATATAAGAGGTGCATGTTTGACCGGGAAGTTGCGTGCGTTCATCAAGCTTCTTCTTGGCGACGTCAGAGCGGACGTTGAGCGCGCCAAAAATCTGCCGAAGCCGGTGTTTGAATGCCGCCCAGTCAGGCAAGGTGCTCTTGTGGTTAAGAAACCAGGTCCTGGCAACGTCACTGAGGTAGAAATCGACCTTGCGAGGCTTGTGCATATTATCCCACCGGTTAGACTCAGTCACGCGGTCATAATTGTCCAGACAGTCGTCAATGTCGTCACTACGAAGGCCAGCGAACATGGTGCGATCGCCCTGCCGCGTGCTGGTGGTCCATGAAGGAATGGCCAGTGGGGCAGAGACGGTGACGCCGGAGGCTCCTGGAGGATCTTCTTGGGGCATGGTGGCATAAAGGCGGAGCAAGCGGTGACCTGAACCAAGCTCCAGGGAAACTCGAAGGCGTAGAGGACCAAGGGCATGAGAGCAATCTCCACCACTTGGGAGTCAGCTGTTCAGCCTCGACGGTTTATTTCAGCCTGAACGCTTTATAGACGATGACGCTGGCCATGATGTATAACATATACAGATCAAGCAGATGAAGGGGTAATATAATGCTCACAATATGGCAACCACCTGGGACCATGCTCGGGTGTGAGAAAGACGACCATCAAAAAAGACGATACCGCAAAGAAACCATGGAAGTGGCAGACCTGCCTTGTTTGGCAGCCCCAAGGGCACGTGGTGAAAAGAAAAGAGCCACACCGGCGAGCACAAATTGGCCTACGGCAAAATGCTTATTGAAATTAATAAGAAGGTGACCGAAATACCTGACATACAAAGCAAGGTAGCTTAGCTAATCGTATTAAAGAATACGGCGGACTAATTGGAGCTGTCCAGCATTTGTCTGATCAATATGATTCGGTGCTTGCTGAAATGCAAAAGCATACAACTGAAATAGCCGCCCTTAAAAAAGGGGCTTTTTAAAAAGGGGCATCGGTACATCTAACACCAGCGTGAACGTTCGTGAGTTGCAAAAGGAAGTTAATGCCCTAGAGCAATACAGCAGGCGACAAAATATTGACATCCATGGCTGACATGTCACCCAGAATGAAAGTTTGCTCGGGCAGCTAATTAATTTAGGAACTAAGGTTACCCTTTCTGGATGGACTAGCTGCGAAGTCGAAGGCGTGCTGCCACCAAAAACTGGCAAAGTTCCTGTCGTACTCGTCCGTTTCGCATCACGTGTCACGCGAGATCAATGGATCGCTAAGAAAGCCGAATTAAAAACCGTTAATTCTGGCACGTATTTTCGTGACAATCTGACGCCACAGAACAAGAAACTTCTCTGGCTAATGAAAGCGAAACCTGAGGAGTATCATTATCAGTTCGCGTGGCCAAAAATGGCAAGTTTTTTGTGCGCAAGGTGCCTGGTGATCGATGACTGCGCATCGACAGTGAAAGCGACCTTGATAAGATTCGCTGAATGGTTTCTTTTCTTTTATTCCTTGCAATATTTCAATTGCTAGTGTTACTGCTAAGGCTGTCTTCATCCTCATCATCATCATCAGCCTGGTTACGCCCACTGCAGGGCAAAGGCCTCTCGAATGCTTCTCCAACTACCCCAGTCATGTACTAATTGTGGCCATGTTGTCCCTGCAAACTTCTTAATCTCTTCTGCCCACCTAACTTTCTGCCGCCCCCTGCTACGCTTCCCTTCCCTTGGAATCTATGCCGTAACCCTTAATGACCATCGGTTATCTTCTCTCCTCATTACAAGTCCTGCCCATGCCCATTTCTTTTTCTTGATTTCACCTAAGATGTCATTAACTCGCGTTTGTTCCCTCACCCAATGTGCTCTTTTCTTATCCCTTAAAGGGAAGCTGAAAGGTTTTCCAGAAAAAATGACTGAACATCTGTACATAATGGTTTTCAACCCTCCGAATTCGAATATAGTGTCGAAATTGAGCGAAAGCAAGCGCAAATGTATTTTATTTCGACGAACAGTGCAGCAGCGGACACGCCCAGCTCGCGCGTCTCGTTTCCGCCTGTGATTGGTCGGTGCGCCTCGTGACGTCAACTCTAGTAACCGACCGCTGCCGCTACACATGAAGCGCGATGCCAGGTAATTTGGTGCTGTTTTTCTGAGACGCTAATGGAAAATTTCAGGAGACTGCGTTTTTCTGAGGAGTTCGGCGTTACTCCCTACATGTACGAGCCGATTGCGAAGAGCCGGCCTCTCGAAGAAGCAAACGATGCTGGTGCGAGCAGTGCTTTCATCGCGTACGATAGCAAAGTCTTGGGATCTCCTCGTGTTGGAAATGCTCTTTGGTGAGTATGTTTTTTGCAAAGCGATCTAGTGATCTCGACAATCTTTCGCCTATCTAGGGAGCTCGTTTCCGGTCAAACAACTGTAGTGTTGTGTTCCTGCATGCCTCATCGTGGAACGTAAGCGGGGATGCGATCGTCGGCATTTGTGCGCTGTTCAAAGCTGTCGGCAATCAACAAAGACGATTTAAACGCGTGAAAAGCTTCCCGGTTCATGCAGTACGTGTAGTGACCTTCAACGTTGATTACCACTCACGTTGACTACCACGCACGTTGACTACCACTCTACATACACGCAGACGCACAAGAAAGGAATGCAGGGTCGATCGAAGCAGATTACGATGGCACGCACGCAGAAACAAGCGCGGTCAGGCACGGCCGCGGACGCTGCGAAGGAACGAAACAGAGTTGACGTCACAACACCGCGGTTTCCGGTCTCCGCTCCGCTCACTCACTCAACGAGGGGTGGAGCTACAGCGCAATTTCAACCGACGATTACGTCGCTCCTAATTGAAAAAAAATACCCAAATTTTACCTACATGGTGTATAAGGTTCCCGCATCCGTATATGAGCGTCTTATTGAATTAGACAGACTCTTCAGCTTCCCTTTAACGTTACACCCATCATTCTTCTTTCCATAGCTCGTTGCGTCGTCCTCAATTTAAGGAGAACCCTTTTCGTAAGCCTCCAGGTTTCTGCGCCGTACGGGAGTACAGGTAAGAAAGAGCTGTTATACACTTTTCTCTTGATGGATGATGGCAACCTGCTGTTCATGATCTGAGAATGCCTGCCAAACGCACCCCAGCCCATTTTTATTCTTCTGATTAATTCCATCTCATGATCCGGATCCATGGCCACTACCTGCCCTAAGTGGATGTATTCCCTTACCACTTCCAGTGCCTCGCTACCTATCGTAAACTGCTGTTCTCTACCGAGACTGTTAAACATTACTTTAGTTTTCTGCAGATTAATTTTTAGACCCACACTTCTGCTTTACGTCTCCAGAGCAGTGAGCATGCGTTGCAATTGATCCCCTGAGTTACTACGCAAGGCAATATCATCAGCGAATCGCAAGTTACTAAGGTATTCTCCATTAACTTTTATCCCCAATTCTTCCCAGTCCAGGTCTCTGAATACCTCCTGTAAACTCTCTGTGATTAGCATTGGAGAGATTGTATTCCCTTGCCTGACGTCTTTCTTCATTAGGATTTTGTTGCTTTCTTTATGGAGGACTATGGTGGCTGTAGAGCCGTTATAGCTATCTTTCAGTATTTTTACATACGGCTCGTCTACACCCTGATTCCGTAATGCCTCCATAACTGCTGAGGTTTTGTCTATGGCGATGGCTATCTTACATGAAGCCATATATCAGGATGCTGAATCTTTTAAATATGTTGTGCAGTGCCCCTCTTTTAAGAAGCAGGACAGAATGTCGATTGTCCATTTAAACATGCGCAGTCTTAGAAACAAACAACCTGATGTGCTGCTGAGCTCATTAGACAATACGTTTCATTTTTTGGCCTTCACTGACACCTAGTACGCACGTGCGTTCGATGTAGTTTTTTTCCAAGGATACAAATATGTAGATGTGTGTAGACCGAATCGCAGGGGTGATGGAGTGTCACTATATATCAAACACATATTATATGGGGTGGTTCCTGAATTTTCTTGTTTGAACACATTATGAATCTAGTGCCATTCAATGTGCAACTTATCTGATTGTCTCAGTTTATCGCCCCCATCAGAGGATGCTCAAGAATTTTTTTAGATTTATAACTACGGTTTCTGAATATGCGTCCTGAAGACATTTGCCTATTGTCCTTGTTGGTGATTTTAGTATTGATCTGCTATTACTTAAGCCACATAGTAGACATTTTTTAGATGTCATTCAGTCATTCTCGTGCACAACCTAATAGGATTACTCACCAAAATAACAACAGTAAATGAAACTCTACTGGACCTATGTATAACTAACCATGATAAAAATGACGTTATTGCTGGTGTGTTAACTGATCTCAGCGATCATTTATCCGTGTTTTCTTTTTTCCCTGCGCCAAAGAAAGAAAAAAAATGATGTTAACGATGCTGCTGTCGCATATCGCTCCTTCAATACCAGTGCGTTCTCGACATTTTATGCTAGTATCGAAAGTATTGACTGGAGTGATGTGTAAAGTGACCAAAACCCTAACCTAGCGTATGATTTGTTCCTACCACATCTAAATAACTGCTATGATGCTGCTTTCCCACAGCAATGCTATAAAAGGCACCGGAAGTCCAGGAAACCATGGAATAACAGATATCTTTACAACAGAATTAGAGAACAAGATAAACTATACCATAACTTCATTAGACTAAGAGACATATCTCTATTATATGAATGCAAAAAAGTTCGCAATAATTATAAACTTGGATTCGAAGAGAGCTGGTATTTAATATTATCAGGCAAGATGTGCTGGGGTCTGCTGTAATCGCAGGAAAGCTTGGAACTCAGCACGTCTGCTCAGAGGGAAAATAAAGGCTAGCCTTCCAACGACACCAACCATTGACGGCGTTGAGTTCACTGAAGCCGATCTAGCGTACAAGTTCAATAATCATTTCCTAACTTCAGGTGCGGCACGTCAGGCAAATAATACAACAAATGAATGTGTACAACACATTTCTTCTTCCTGCGCGCAATATATTTTGTTGGCTCCATGTAGTGAATTGGAAATAGTTACATGCGTGAAATCGTTAAATAAGAATACTGCCGCTGGCTATGAACATAATAAAGCTGACCCAATTAAACATGTTGCTGAATTACTATGCGGGCCACTTCAGCACATCTGCAATCAAGCTTTCGCCACGGGCACCTATCCAGAGTTAGCCAGAGTTGTAGTCATTCACAAAGGTGGCTCTCATTATGACTCGAATAACTATCGGCCTATGTCTGAGCTACCTTTATTTTCTGAAGTTTTAGAATATCCAATAAAATCATGTATAATGAAATTTCTTGGCGACCACCAAATGCTTTTCAAGCAGTAATTTGGCTTCTGTGAAAAGATATCAACCAAAACGGCGCTCATGGATATTAAAGAAAAATTTGTTAATAATATTGATAATAAGCAATACATTCTTAGATTTATTTGAGTCTTTAAAAAAGCGTTCGATTCTGTTAAGCATCCCATGTTGTTTCTTAAACTCCCACACTATGGCGTTAGAGGTTTGGTATTAAATCTGATACGCAGTTATCTGCCGACAGGGTGCAATTTACTAGCCTAAATGGTAATCGTTCCCAATTACAGCCGACAAAATATGGCGTACCGCGAGGCTCTATCCTTGGACTACTATTCTATATTCTTGATATAAATGATATTGTGAACATACCGCGAACTCCTGTTATAGTTCTCTGTGCAGACGGCACAAGTATTTTTTTTTACAGGTAAACATTTATCTGAACATGAAAAGGCAGCTAACAGATGGTTAACTAATCTATGAAACTGGTTGCATTGTAATAAACTTCAACTAAATGTACAAAAGAAAAAGTATTTATTTTCAAAAGCCGTAATAAGCTTGATGACTATAGTACCTTGATTAGATTTAAAATTGCGCTATCGAACAGATTTCTACTTATAATTTCTATGTGTCGTCTTTGAAGAAAACCTGAGCTGGTGTACCAGGTGTACACCTGGTAAACACAGGTACACCTGGTAAACCTGGTGTACACCACATATAAACAAGATACGTGCAAATATGTGCAGATCAATTTCTCTATTGTATTATACCAGAACCTTGGTGACAAAATGGTTAAAACTGCAGTTATACTATGCCCTTGTTCATTCACATATACACTACTGTCTACTAATGTGGGGTACAACTAATACAACTTGAGACAGGCTAATAATCCTACAAAAAATTGCTGTGCTTTGCATAGAAAACCTTAAACGTAGTGACCAGACTGCACCATACTTTTCAAAGCTAAACATACTCTCAATAGATCATCTATTCCAACTAAGGCTTGCTATGTATACACATAGGGAAATTCTGCATGACCCAAACACCCTGTCCACATCTTTGCCATCCGACAACTCACAATATTACCTTAGACATAACAGACTTAAAACAAACATGTTTAGAACCAAATGTGGTACTCAGACACTCACCTACATAGTACCTCATTTCCTAAATAATAATAATCGCCACTATTATTCAGGAATGCAGGTCTGCTTACATTCTAAAGAAAAAGGTTAGGGATTATCTTTTGCTAAGCTTCTAATGGTGCTTATCTTTCCTTGCGGTCTCGATAACTTTTCTTCTTATTTCAGTAGTTTTTTCTCTTACATTTTTTTCTCCTGTTTGCTATATAATGTTTCGTAACTCTGATCAGTATTATTTGCTTGTTTAAATATTTCCTTGTTCTCGCGCATTACTGATGATATATTATGTATAAACTGTAACAATCTCACTTCTTTGTGTACTTGATTGCTTGCCGCATATATTTTGTTCCTTTTCTTGCTTCTGCATTGTTGCACTGTATATTCATGATGTCCCCCACCCCCTGAGCAATGTACGAGTAGGGGGGTCTTTGTCAGGCCGTTGCATCTGCCTTTAGCCCCTACATATGAGACAATGTATTTCCTAAGTAAATCATTCAAACATTCAAACATAATAAACATGGAATTGGGTTGGAAGCTATTGTATGTTTTATGGTGCCCTGGTGCATTCAGCTTGTGCAGATGCTTCAAGCTTGTATTCTCTAGACAAAAATTGGGCTGAAGCCATAGGAGGAGTGTCGTATAAGTGTAATGAAAGCCTCCTGATAGATATGCTGAGTTGTGCTGGTGTCGACACTTATTGGTTAGCCCTACTGGGTAATGATGTTAGGGTTATGGGTGCTTTGACACTGTAGGGTCTACAGGATGGTTAGCATTACAAAACGCATTAAAAAGACTGTAGGGATGCATGTCGTGCTATGGTATAATAATGGGCCCCCGAAGTGACCACCCTTGCTTACACTATGTGGCAGTCTGGTCTAGTTTACTTAACCTGACTGCCATCTATGCACGAGGACGAGGAGGGAGGCAAAAAAGTGACCTTCGATTAATGTTTTTGCACAGGTGGCTCTTACATTGCATTTTTCTTATCTTGGAGGCTCTGTTACTCAATTACACTGGAAGCATAGCGTGCAAAGGACGATCCACAAAGACTAGACAGGTAAAGCGCTACAAGCGCGTGGGACAGCGCTTGTCCTGTCTAGTCATTGTGGATCGTCCCTTGCGCGCTATGGTTCCAGTGTAACTATGTTTTACGAACCAGCGCAAGCCTATACTCTTCTGAAGACAATGTCTGTCACTCAAAGATTTCTATGGGCGAATATCAGCATTTCAGTCATTTATACCTAATAAGAATTACTTTGTTCACAGTTGCACTTTTTATGGTATACTGTCGTGACACTAAGCTCACTTGATTTGACGTAGGTGTGGCTGGGCCTGCAGAAAATGTGTAAGCAGACTGCTGTGTTGCTGGTCATTGCTGATCTCCACGTCTGAGGGACAAGGACAAGGACGGGCGCCCGTCCTTGTCCCTCTCTGTCTTTGTGGTTCGTTTGTTCGCGCAGTTAAACAATGTTCGCTAATATCTACCAACTCGCCCAACAACAAGTTCTACTAAATTTGAGTTTGAGTTTTGAGAAATATGTTAAGAGGACACAAGGGTTGGCCTTGGTGTTAAATACACTCATGTTCTTTTTTTAAAGTGCTCTTTTTGCAGTGCTCCTCATGGACATCTTTTCGGAGGATGATTACACTCCTTAATTGCAAACTGCCATGGAGCTTCTTATGCCTCCAAGTAGCACTCTTTCACGAAAAAAAAGTTACTTAACGCACAACTCATAAGAAAGGTAAGGGGGTGACAGGACATAACACAGCCTAACGCCCATCCAGTTTTACTGCTTTCACAGCAATATAAAGCGATATGCGAAAAGAGGAGAACAGATAAATCTGCAATGCATGTTGCTCGCACAAATGCGAAAAGGACACATGGAAGCGCTACTATGAAAGTTGTTTTGCAATAATAAATAAGCAGTCTTGCTATTTGATAATCCTTGGAGGGTGAGCCAACTCACCGATTCTCTGTCACACATAAAAGGAAAGCCTCACAAATATCAGGAGCCATACGGTCTTTATACATTGCCACAGTTGCACAGCTTTCAAACAAAATAATGCAAGTGAGCTGTGCACCAACAAGTGACCACCAAATGACCCGAGCATCAAGTTAAAGGGCCTCCGAAACGGTTCAGACAAATTTTGCAGACGCGTAGGGTGCAGCTAAAGTTAAGCATTCGCACCAGAATTTGTGTGAAATGTCTCATACTAAGAGAGCTACGGATGATTACAAGTTACCCTCCTCCACAGTCATGCATTTTCTCCTCAACTCGTTCACCGAGTGATCGAGGCTAAGCTCCGCCTTCACTGGTCCTGCGTCATGATGGCACATCGTGTCGTCGACTTCCGGCTCCCTAGGAGCAAGCGCGCGAAGCCTCTCCAAACTCTCCACCAGCTGCTGGGCAGTCAATCCCAAGCGAGAGCTATCGAAGCAGCATGCGGTTCGAGCATTCTGTCGCAGCGCCGATCGTGTCTGTTATTCCGGTAACGACAGCCAAGCTGGGCGTTTCGACGGAACGGTTGAGGCATAAACTCAAGCTGATGAAGTACCTTTAGCGTGTACGTACGTGGGCTGCCTGATCCGTCTCCACAGTCCATTCACTCGTTGGCGCAGAGCTTAACCAGCCAAACAAAGAGCTCATATTGCTCTAACCAAGTGTAAAACATTTTAAACATTTACAAAAACAACGTGTTAACGACTACGCTCCTGCGAAAAATTTACACCACCAGCAAAGAGGGATATATTTCGTTACTGCTACGGTGTGGTTGAGCTCTGTGCCACCAGTTGGCTGCACCATGCAGACCATTCACATTTGCACTACTGCTGATCCCGTAAAACGACCCGGTCAAACGGCCAGGCCCTGTTCCCTTGCGCTTGCGTTTACCATAATACCGGACCCTCGAAACGCTCTTGCGTTATTGCGTTAATAATCTTCCGGTGTAAAGTGACGGCCGCAAACGCGCGAATCCTGGTGCCGGTGGAATAGCGGCAGCCCGATGCGCTGCAGCCAGTACGCTCATCTGCTCCATTGCAGAGGGACGCGATGTCGCAGCTTGACATATTGCCAGTCGCTGCGTTTGCAGTCCACAACGCCACAAGTCGAACAATAGTGTTCACGAAAAGACTGAGACTTACTTTGACCGCGGAGCTCTCGTCAAAATGGAGCACGTTGTAACACAAGCTTACGACGCTTGCTGCGTGCCTGGCGTGCTTAAGTGTAGTGAGAAATTGTTCTTGTGCATTCTCTTTCTCTTAATTTTTTATAGAAGCAAATTAACTAACATTCCAACTATTCACCATTCCAACATTTGTTCACCATAAAGGTGGAAAAATTATCGATAACGCGCCCTGGGCAGCCAGTCAGACAGCTCGCCCTATACTGACGTCAAGTGGGTCATTTACGTCATATGGGTAGGGGCGGCTGAAAATTCCGCCGAGCAGTATGCTGCGATCGGCAGCACTGTACATGTTTAAAACCTTATAATAAATTACACGCTTTACGCGGAGCACATAGATGCGTCAGTTAATGATCAGAAGGACCTGCTCTAACGACTCAGTACGTTTGTACAATATGGTCAAAATCATTTCAGTGTACCTTTAAGACAGTTGCAAATACAGTCATTTATACATTGTCCTGTTTTGCCGACGTAGGATAGTGGTATTTAATATCCATCAAAACCATTGTGCTCTACGTATTCTTTCTTGCATGCATTTCTCCCAGATAGTGATGCATGCCTCTTCATTATTTACGTGCCTGCACAGCAAAGCAAGCTTCTGCAACACCGAGAAATAATTGAAGTAAAAGCCGACGTGAGGCTACTTTTCTCAGCAGTGAACTAGCTAGGTTTGTTGGGTTGGGTTTACGTTCATTGTTTCGATGGTTTTTCGAGTCCCATACGGGTTCTTTGCTCACATTAAGGCAAACAAGCTTGCGGGATGTGCCTGTCCAATTTGTACAGCGCACTAAAAGTGAAGGTGTGGGCCTCATCTTCGGAAGGAAGTGCACTAACGGCAGCATTCACGGTGAAGACTACTCTCATTGAGTCAGGCAAAGCACCAGTGTTGATGTTTGTTCCCTTGGGCAAAACAGCAAGTTTAGGTTCAGTATAGTTGTAGGAAAACATGTTAAACATAACATGTATGCCCTGAGTGGATGCATTTGGCTTAGGGTCTGAAGTTATTTTTTCTTGCAACTGTCAGCACTAGTGCTGCCTTAGCATCGGTATGAAGTTGCGCATCCGGAAAGTCATCAACAATGACCCTTTAGTTGGCGCATTGCAAAGAAGACATCAGCTTTGAGGCCCTTCATTTCCTGTTGGCATACTGGTGCTGTCAGTAATTTCTTCTCAGCTTGCTGAATTATCTTTAGGCCCCAAGCTGACGCTACTGATCTCTTCAAATGCAGACTTTTCAGGATAAGGATCCCGGCTTTGTTGGTTGTGTGGTTGAAGAAAAGGTAGCACTCACTGGTGGTTATTCTAGATGTGAGTGAAACGAACTGGCGGATCTTGGTTACATCTTGTGTTCAGTTGTGTAGGAGGTAAAGGTTTGATGAAAATTTGTCTCGTTTCTAACGTGACGATAATCACTTATTTGGTCAGTGACCGCAACTTCGCAAATCATCTTACTTGACTAAACGAATTTTCTTTGAACCCTTGGCAACACCTTCTGACGAACTTAATGACAGAACATTGTAAAGCGGGAGATCCACAGTCCGATTCGGTGTCCGATCCGGCGTCCGACGCGCCGGAACGGCAGCCGGAATCGAGGTGTTTTGTCGTGCCGAAGTGCCGGATCGCACGTCCGGCGTTCGACAAACCGGGCAGATTTTCATCGTCCGACCCGTCCGACAACCGCACCATCGTCTGGCCGCAGCCAATGACAGCGCGGCTGGCATGTGACGTTTTCTGACGTTCCCTCCACGGAGGCGGCGCTGGCTGGCCGGTTTCTCCCAGTGTTTTATTTTTCCTTGCCTGCTGCAGGGCGTTTCCGACACGAAATAGTTACCACTTCTGTTAAATTATCTCGAACGTGTACCTGTTATGCAAAGCAGCGCCTAGTACACTAGGACTAAGCTACTGGCGAGATCGGGAGCTGCGACGCGAGGGAATTTCGCGGGCAGACAGCACACACCGACCGAAACGTGCAGCGAGCGAGGCTGCTCGCTTCGCTTGCACGTTTGCCCTTCGCAACGATTGCGTCGAGTAAACCAATTGTATTTAATTACGGGTGTCCTAAGTGTACAGTGTTCATTGTTTTGGCAAACATAAGCGCTCTTCGAAGAGCTCAGACTGGATCGTAAGCGCCGTCGGCCGCGGCGTCTGCCTAGCTAGGCCCTACCGGCCCTATGGCTGGCTGTTAGCGGAGTCGTCAGTGGAAAACGCGCCGTGGTGAAGTGTTCTGTCACTCGCAGGGGCACAATTTTATTGACAATGTTCGCGTAAAGCGAAGCAGTGTTGTGCAGAGTTGTTTATATTGCGTTTCTCGACGCGGCTATGAAGTCTAGCTGGGAGGCTGTATCTGGGCGGAGCCTACGCGCCGCTCAATCTTTCGGATGCACGCACCGTGTGCCCCGAATCCTGGTATGCCGCATGCCGGAGCATGCGGCGCCGCATGTCGGATCGGACGCCGAATCGTACCGTGTGTCTCCTGCTTAACTGAAACGCACCGGTTCGCCTCACTCGCATCCAGAATAGAAATCTGTAAGTGCCACCTTTCCTTCAAACAGGCTTGCAAAGCAAGGAATCCTAATTCAAAAAGTCTGCATTTGAAGGCATCCGTAGTGTCTGCGTGGTGCTTCACGATAATTCGGCTAGCTGGGAAAAAACTACTGCTAGCAAGGGCTCAGAGCTGACAGAAAGTCAAGGTCTTTGAAACTCGGGCGTTCTTTGCAAAGAGCGAACAATAGCAGAGCATTATTTGTGTCTTCTGGGACATGCAGCTAAATGTCGACTTCATGGCGACACTAAAGGACCACCTGTGCAGACAGTCTCAAAAAACATGATGTATTAAAGCCAAAATAGCCAGTTCAAACCGCAAAATTATCTTCAAGTTGTCTTCCTACAAGCCCACTAAACCTGCAACTGCCATTCTGCACAAAGGAATCAGCACTGTGGTAATTCACACAACCCTGATGAGGGTGATCTGCTACATGGAACTTGCCAACAGTAACCTCTTTCTGAGGCAAGAACACGAACTTAACCTGCCAGAACAGAAACTCTCTAGCTTAACTTCGGCGAGTGACCCTAAATTCATCATTATAAAACAGGATGCATTAACAATTGCAAACTGAGGTTAATGTCTTCATTGGCATCATTTTGTGGACAACAGATGAAAGGGGGCCCAGTGTGACTAGTGATCATGTCCAGGCGTTCGCGATGTCAAGAAGTGTGAAAATAATTTGCATAGGTTAACAATCGTAAATCAAACTTGTGCTGTCACTTGGAGCAATACCATGCACGTTAAGGCGTGGTGCCAATTTTTTTAGGTGTAGTGAGAACCTACACTGCACATGTAATTTAGTTAAAAAAAATGTAAGGCAGAATGGGCCATATAAAACTAATGGCAATAATTTTGGCATAAATAGATATTTGCTCAAATCTTCTGACAATTTGTTATTTTATAAAGTATGAAATTTTGTTAAATGGTAGCTGCTGTCAGATAATTCTATATAAGCCTTTGTGCTTATGCATATACTACTTGCCCTAAATAAATTGAATTCCGGAGTTTTATCAGCCAAAACCACAATATGATTATGAGGGACGCTTTAGTGGGGGACTCCATATTATTTTGGACACTTGGGGTTCTTTACGTGCGCCCAATGCACCTTATAAAAACAGGCATCGGTGGCATTTTGCCACCATTGAAATACGGGCGTTGTGGCCGGGGATTTTACCCTGCGCCATTTCGCTTAGCAGTGCAATGTGGAAGCCACTGCGCCACCACGATTTTTACATTGCTGGCAGAGGGGTAGTTTCCAAGTAATTTGATTTGCTTGACCTGTTTTTGCTACTTTCTAAAATTACCCTTTGGGCTTGTTACTTCTGTTGCTTCAATACTAGTTATTATTGTTGATCAAACAGTGTGTCTTTCTTTTTTTACTGTGATAACACTTGTTTCAGTGGCCTGCTAATGTGACAGGTTATTCTACCACAGTAATGCATATTCATTTAGGAGTCATAAAAATTGCAGGAAACCACTTAATTTTAAGAAACTTTGTTCAGTATCCCATATGTTCTGAACGCTGGAGCACTCTTACCTGTGTGAACGTAGGCTCAACTGCTTTTGCCTATGCGTTATCGTATTTCATAAGTGAAAAGAAATTGTTGGCTTTTCTTTACTTCTTCAGGTGCCTTGGAAACTCTCACTCAAGCAACACATGCCAATGGTCATCTGTCACCAGACTGGGTGCGTCGAAGTACCATTAGAAGGTCCAATAAACAACGCTTGTGAGATGTATGACATGCTGTTGCTTAAATTCAGAGGACATCACTATTAATGAAAACTTCAATGGCTCTGCAAAAGAACCTGCAAAGAACCTGCGAATTTGTATCCAGAGTGGCTGAATGCTACCCGTAACAAAGTGTAACTAACGCTAGCCTATGGAGCTCAGTACTTCCCTAATAAAGGAAAGTATTATTTAAAATTATACGAATATCGAATGATTGCAGGCGATCATATTCTGGCAACTCATGTGTGAACTTGAGTCCTACTGAACACTGTTCGAAAACACCCACAATGTTTTTAACAGCAAAGCCAGCACAACAAGAAAGTCATTGGCACTACCCCATTGCCCACTGAACGTGCAGTAACGCATGTCCCAGTGGTAGCCGTGCAGCGCTGCCATACATACACAGGGTGTCTCACCGCCTAGAAGAAAGGTGGCGAACAAGTTTGGTGTAGGAATTTTTTCAGCACCGCTAACGCTCACAAGAATATGCAAGTTGGTAAACATTGCCGGGCGTCAAGGTACATGCACTAAGGAGCATGTCACCTGCTTTGTTAACTGAAATGTAGTGGTGGTATACTACATTTCACTTCCCTGTGGAAAGTGGTATATTGAACAAACAGGTGCCTGAATGAGTGGCTTGGCGAGTACCGGAACGCTGTAAATGCTCTCACAGGCGCTGGCTACTTGGCTGATCACTGTTAAAGTACCCATAAATGCTCCCCATGTTTTCATAACACACCAGTGCTCAGTCAGTTTGCCAGGCAGTTATATAGGGAAATGTTTGGGGTGTTTTGCATTTCGAAAGCTGCTGATGAATGCATAAGCACTCCATCACTGGTACCAGCTGATAAATAAGTGTTGTGTCTTCAGAAAAATCTGGTGAATGCTTTGTAATGGCTTCTTGTGGATGCTTATCAGCTTCTATGTGCATTTCGTTATCCCCCTATGTGGCACATTCGTTTATGCATCTGTCTCCACATTAACTGAGCATGCGGTGGCCTGTTTGCGTGTTTCTTCTGAATAAAGCTTGTCAGTTGAAGTCTACCGCTTTGGCTAGTCCGACCTTTATTCCATACACCTTGTTTGTGCTAGTAACTATGTCACAGGAGCTGTGTCAACGCCAACTAGCCCAACCTTCTCCATTAATTTCACAATTATTTCTCAAGTTCCCAGAACAATGGACACGAGCTTGAATTTCTTTAAATGGTACATGAAGGCCAGTATTCACTGTGCTGTAAGTACTACAGCAGTGAGGAGTTTTCTAGTAAGCTTGCTTTCTTTCTCTACATTTTTTTATATTCTTCTTAAGCTATACCCATTCATGCAAGTAGGCATTGTGGCAGAGTCTGTGTCCAGTAGCATCGTTTTCGACTTTGTCTATACTGCATAGACCACATAGTTGGTACATAGTTCAGTCTATTGATGCACTATCATTAAATAAGCATGCAGTTTTGCACATGCAAGATTGCCTGCTCGCTATTGCTAAAGCATTTGCTGGTTATTGCTATGTTGCTCATCAAGTGAACTTGATTTCAACAGCACCACACAGAACATCTGCTTGGCAGTGGTGTAATTTTAATGGTGATTATCAGCCAACAAGCTCTAAGTCTACAGCTGTCCAGAAATAATTCTATTAGTTTGGGTCTCTCCACATATTTGGTTAGCACAGTGGGCTGTTTTCTATTTATTCTGCTTGGTGCTGTTCAGGTGAGAATATTTTCAACTAGCAAGTACAAAGTGTAATGCTGTCAAACGCCTTTGATTACTGGGCAGATGAATTGAAAGCATTGTACGTAATCCAAAAAGTATTTTTCACAAAATACTAGTGTCATGAACAAGCATCATATGCACTGCAACTCATGGTTTTATGTTGGTATGCAGGTATTTCAAGTTAAGGGTGCTTGTGCATGTATTTTCCACATATTAGCTAATGCTTTAGCTATATGAAACTGCCTATGTTCTGGCTGCTGAAGTCAAACTTGTGGTTGATGAGCCTGCTTGTTTTTGCTGTGCACTTACATTTCTGTTGTTTCTTAAGGGTTGTAGCCATGTGACAACTGATGTATTGCAGCAATGTCAAAGGTAGCTTCCACCCATTATTGCTACAGTGTGCCAACAGACACCTGTCGCCGTATTTGTGCATTTTCTGAGAACCAGCCGTATCCTCTAGGTGAAATTTGTAGTGTCGTATTGAGTTTGCCAGTGAGTTCATATAACTCTTGAGGACAAAATTTACACAGTGAAGGAAGGGAGACCATACAACATGACCAGTGATGACTGAATTTGATAGAAGGAATAAAATTAACACTGAATGTGTGCTTATATTGTGCACAAGTTCCTTCAGAAGGAAAGTGTGAGTTGTAATACAAAGGTGAAAAATCACAACAAACAGTATTTGCGTAAAAAAAGGTGAATAGTCAGACTAATTTCTATCCCTTGTCATCTAGAAAGGACGCCTTTTTTCATGCATTCATAATGGGGGCTTGCTCACACGTCTTGTGGTATGCCTCTCTGATTTCTCTTGTCAATTGTTCACCGTGGGTGGAAACAGATAAACTAATTTAATCTGGCCTCAAGCCCTATCGCGGCAATGCACGGCCAAGTCAGACGAGCATGCCGGTCTTCTCAGTAAAATGTGGTGATTTCTTTGGTACATATTTAGTTCCTAACATTAGAATGCAGTACACTGCCCCTAACACGCACTAGACATATTTCGTGGTATGTTTAACCAAGCATACCTCGCTTGCCTGCTCGCTTTTCTCAGTTCACTTGTGGATTGTGCTGCATACCTGCCTACTTTATTTTTTCGCTCGAAATATGTGTGCATAGCATTCCACAAGCGCATTGAGAAAGGCGTCCAGACAAGGGAGATTTGTATAAATTACCACTAAATGTCTTGTGTCCGTCATTAGTAGTGTAGTCTATGCCTCTGTTCATGTGTATGTTTGGTCAAATGTACAGGGTCGTCAACTCTTGGCACGAACACGACTCAGCGTGACCACGCCCCGCGGAGTGCCAGCGTGCATGGCGCAGGGGGGATGTGGAGCTTCGTGTCATCTGCTAAAGTGCGGGAGCATGCCATGCTTTAGCGGATGACACATGACATGAAGTCCCACCTCTAAGCCCCTGTGCGCCTGCACCGCTTAGCTCCGTTGCACAGCCATGCCATGCGCGCTGGCAATCCGCGGAGTTCGGCCACTCTGCACCATCTTCGTACTAAGAATGGACGGTCTTGTACATGGGGCAGACTGGCCGGTGTATAAGCATGTGCCCAGGAGAGCACCATTATTCACTCAAGGGACAAGCATGCTCATCCAACTTGACAATGCATTGACACAACTGGTGATGTACGCCAGATTTAGATTGTTCATCTCTTTTGTTTACATAAGGCAACCGATTGATCAACAATATCACTGAGGCATACCATTTAAAAAAGAGGGACATCTGTCAGCCAGTGCTCATTATGATTGCATTACAAAGAGGAATACTCTCTAAATGACACAGAATAGTGATCACTCTGTGCTTATTTGTTCTATTTTTATGCAAGTACTGTTTATCATGATTTTATACATTTGTATTGCAACTTGTGCCCTTTGTTTTAAAAGATCGCTTGAGCAGTGCAAGGGCACACGCAGTATAAATATTATCTTTAATTTTTGCATAAAAATTAATGTTGAATTGGTAGTTTTCGTGTCTTGTTGTCTTCTTTCTGTCCCTTGTGTCACTCAAAAGGTAAACATTAACGTACACCAACTTTTTTAATTACTTGCCCGTCAGTGTTGATAAACATGAAATGTTGTTTTCAGCCAGAATATTCTTACCATTTCTCATTTCCGGTCAGCATAGTGCTAATCCTTTGGCTTTTTATAAAGCGTGCTAATATGTACTTCTGATTAATGCAAAACTTAGTTCTAGTTGGTGGTAGCTGAACTTGGACATCATGACAAGTGCAAGGGCACACACACACACAAAGAGACACAGTCTGAACGGGCGCTAGACATCAACTGAAGGGCTTAATGACAAAAAGCAGCAACGCACATATTGCGCAAAAACCTACAAAAAGATGTAGAAGGTGCAATTGTCCCTAAAGAGAATTCCGCTGCCGCCGTACTAGCGCTGTACTGTTACAACAAACATTTCAAACCTGGTCGCAGTAAAAGGAGCGTGCACACCGAGTTCTGAAGTTTGAAGTTGTGACGGGACTTGGCGCATTCATCGCTGTAGTTTAGTCATGACGAAAATATAACTGCTGAGATCAGTGAGTGGTGCGAGTGGTTTTCAGAGCCCACAAAAGAATTCACTTGTTTTCAACCATGCAAGGGTAATCATACTTTCAAGGCATGTCTCCAGTGTTCTTTAGAACAAGGCCATGTAGTGTGTGATGATGGTGGATTTTGGAGACTGGCGCGCGTAGGTCTCTAGGTAACATGTGCTGCACTGTTCTCCGTGTGACACTGCAATCTTGGAGGCCTTGACGTCACTTGTTCTTGCACTGTTCTCTGCATGGCGGTGCGCCTATTTGAATCAATTGTTTCGCTTTCTCTGTTAATTTCATTATTGCAAGGTTAGACTTTACGAGATATGAGTGTTTGCTGCCCTTAAAATGGAAAAATTTTATTAGTTTATACCTTTACACAAAAATGAATTTCTTGGTGAGGTTGGGTTTAACCCCAGTTTCTTTTAAAACTTGTTCGAGGGGCAGAAATTGGAAATTATAGAGTTGCATCAGAAATTGACGGACCTAATTAACCTATATCATATTGTTTAATACAAGTGCGTTTTAGTGTTAAGAATACTGCTCAGGAAAAAAACACTTCATATCTATTGCAGGTACAGATTGGTGTGGGATTTGTGATGCCACTCAACAAGTGGCATTACATATTCAAGTCTGCTTCCGACGGAAAGTGCCCATTAGAGGTGGCATGGCACCTGTGGACACCAGTGCAAGCAGGTGAAAGCAGCCTGACTGGACAGGCCTGCCGAACAATGTGCCGCGCATCTGGGAAGCTTCCGGCAACACCGGAGAAAGTGGCTGCTTTGAAAAGTAAGTCAACAGTCACCTCATTTAAGAAACATAACTGCATATCTGCAAGTTATCTGAATGAGTTAGCATTACATGATGTATACAGAGCGACAAGAAATGCCAAAGCAAGAATGAGGCAAGTGCCTATATATTATATCTTTTTCTTCTGCTGTATATGCACTGTGTCTCGACACACAATTTAAATGTCTCTGTGCGTATGAAAAGCAGCACAAGATAATTTCGGGATATGGGTTTCCTGCGAAAACCGCCCACAAAGCTTCCCCCATAATCAGTTTCAATTAAAAACAATCAAGAAAGTCGGGTGGCTACACGAGCGGTTAATTTTGACAGGACCTTAACAGCTTGCATTCACCTGCTGCTCATTGTCTTAACAGAAGTGAACATTTAAGCACCTCATTGTCTTTGAAATTTCTAATGTAGACTTGGCATGCGTTATTGTAGCTTTTCACGCTTCAGCTTTCATTTCACTTTTTTGAAATAATGCTTCTCAAGAAAATTGGGTTCCGACACAGCTTGGCAAATTGTATGGTCTAAAAGAAGCTTTTTAAACCACTGCCTTCTTAAGTGTTGACTGTGGTCACCTGATGTGCTGCTTTACAATCTGCAGCGTTCACAGCTATGCAATTTCAAAACACTATTCTCATTATTGGGATGTAAAGTTATAAACAGGGATAAAGTGCCTCAGAAAGGGTAGCCAACGTTTCGTTAGGAAGACCTATCTTCTCAAAGGCTGCCTCGTCATCCTCGGCATGTTAGTTTTAAAGTGTTAGTGGAGTGACGTCACATGCAGTTGTCGGGAGTGGCTGGTTGTAAAGGGAGCGACTTGAAGGAGAATGAGCGCAGTCACTTGATGTCTGTAAGCATGATTCCTAAGACGTAGGAACAATAGTGGGAGTGGGAAGGCGGGGAGAAAAGGAGAAAAAAAGAGACACCAAGAGGGAAAGAAAGAACAAGAAAAGAAAAACAAGGGCAAAGGAAGGTGTTGGGGAAGCAAGAGGTTAGGGAGAATTCAGGGGTGTCTTTGGCAGCATGTTCTTGTGGCTTTAAAGGAGCCGGTGAGGCGGTCAGTGCTCGAGTAACAAAAACAACCCGAAAAGACATTAGTTGAAAGAATGACTTGAGTAGCATAGCAGCAATGCGTCGGATAATTTAGAAGGAGTTAAGATGGCAGCAAGGAGTCCGGAATGCAGTGCATAGGGCAGCTGGAAGGCAGCGGCATGGTCTCTCTAGGGACGTTAGTCCAAGTAGCTCAACGTACGTGTCGTCACAGCGGTACACAGAAGTGGCGATACCCTGTGTGGCTGAGGCACCGAAGAAGGTATCCTGGCGCCTGGGACTTTGGAGTGTGTTGGTGAGGGTGTTTCGAAAAAATATAAAAAAGAACAGACAAATATGGGGGTGAACTGAAACTGGAATAACAAATAAGAGGGTGGCATGAGCAAAAGCGGGCGGAAGCAGATGTACATGGGAAAACATATTTATGCGAACATATTTATGGGGATTCTACAGACTTCCTATTGCGCTGCACTGACAGGCCCCACACATACCTACGATACATAGACGACATATTCATAATATGGTGACATGGTCAAGACAGCCTAGATAAATATGTAGGATTTCTAAATTCTTTTCACCCAACAATAAAATTCACATCAAAATCTTCAATGGAGCGCATAAACATTCTGGACACAACAATATACATTGACACTGGGACACTAATGACAATGCTGTATGGAAACCTTTGACAAACAACAGTACCTAGAATATACAAGCCACCATCAAGCCACATTGCAAAGAAGGCATCTCTAAAGGCCAAGCACATGGCTACGTCACATGCGTGTTGAAAACCAAGACTACATAGATAGACTTGATCACCTTAAAGAAACCCTATCAAACGGGAACCACCCAAAGAGTCCCCTTCAGAAAGCCTGCACCAATGCAACCAAACCTGACTGAGCCGAGGTGCTCAAGCCCCACCCTAGGATCACAAAGAACAGCGCCTCTTCTTACTACTAAATTCTCAAACACACTGCCAAACATGAACAACATCCTCAATAAATACTACCCAATTCTCGCCAGCAACCAGAAACAAGATTTTTCCCGCCATGCCCAGAGTAGTCTTGAGATGCAACACTATAATATTAAGGATATTCTTGTACGTGCCAAACTAAAAACAACAACGAAGTTGGGAACCAGTCCCTGTGGCTGCCTGGGTGCTCTACATGCAAACACATTTAATCTACTACTACAGTAATAAGTAATGCATCAAATTACTCAAACAAGGTAATTTCGAGTTTCATCTGCACATCAAGCAATGTAGTCTACTGTCCAGAATGTGCCACTTGTAGCAAATAATACATAGGTGAGACAGGACAAAAAATTCATAAAAGACTGAACGGTCATCGCGCAGATACAAAACAATTTACCTAAAGCAGTAGCCAGCCACTTCAATGAACATGTCATATGTGACAAAGCAAGGCTCTATAGACTACAAATTTCCGCTCACCTCACTAGAGGAAATATATGGAATCATACCTCATACACATGTTTAAATGCCTACATCCAATGGAAATCAATTTAACACATAGCAACTTGGAATCTTTAAAAACTTTAAAGCTGTAACTTAAATCGGAAAGCCTCATGTCATCAACCAAGCCACAAAACACATTGTGCCACCACCTAAACTTAATTCTTAACCTCACCTATTCCACCGTTTCTAATTTTTACCTGCTTACTACTCAATTTATTATATTCTTTCATGTTTTAATGTTTATATCAACTGTATGACCCCTTTTCCCATGTACACCTGCCTCCGCCCGCTTTTGCTCATGTAACCCTCCTATTTGTTATTCCACTTTCAGTTCCCCCCTTTTGTCTGTTTTCTATCATATTTTTTTTAACACCCTCACCACCACAATCCAAAATCCCAGATGCCAGGATACCTTTTTTCTGCGCATCAGTCACACAAGGTATCACCAGCTCTGTATACCACTGTGACGACACCTGCGTTGAGCTACTGAGGCTGACATCCCTAAAACACCATGCTTCTTCCTGCCAGCTACCACATGCATTGCATCCCAGACTCCTTGTCGCCATCTTAATTTCTTCAACATTACCCGACGCGTTGCTGCTACGCTACTCAAGTCATTCTTTCAACTGATGTCTTTTGGGGTGTTTTTTGTTACTCGCACACTGACCGCCTGACCAGTTCTAAAACGGCAGAAACATGCCGCCAATGACACTCCTGAATGCTCCCTAACCCCTCACTTCCTTAACACGCTTTCATGCCCGTCTTTTTCTTGTCTTTCTTTTTTTGCCTCTTGGCATGTCTTTTTTTTCTCCTTTTCTTTCGTTTCTTTTCTCGCCGCCTTCCTATCTTCACGGTCTTGTGCCCTCGTCTTAGGAACCATGCTTACAGACGTCAGACGACAGCGCTCATTCTCTTTAATGTCTCTCCCTTTACAACCAGCTGCCACTGACAACAACTGCACGTGACGCCACCCTACTAGTCCTTTAAAACTAACATGCCAAGGCTGACCAGGCCACTTTTGACGAAGATAGCTCCTATCGAAACGTTGGCCAGCCTTTCTGAGGCACCTCATCCGTGTTTATAACCTTCATACCACAGTGTGCTATTTCATCTGTCAGCCGCTTTCTTGATTTTAGATGTTCTGATTATTGAAGTTTGTAAGACATGGCCTATCAGCACTTTCGGCATACTTTCAGTGATCTCATTTTATTTAAGCATAAGAATGAGGAAAGAACTGCTACGCAAAGAAAGCACCTCATACATTATTCGCATGTACGCTCTGATCTGCATAGCTGATCTTGTTCTACGCAAAGCATCCTAAAATTTTTATGCCCCTCTTCGGTGCCAAGAAAAGCAAGGTGCTGGGCATCATGCGGAATTCCAGCGATTTCCGCCAGCCTGGATTAAAAAGGACTGTATAGTGTGGCTGTAACTGGCATTCTTCTGCCAAGATTCAATTGTTTTATGGATCAAAGTACCAGGTACTGTTGTAGTCGCATCAACACTCTGCCGAAGATTTCATTTCCTACAGAAATATGCTTTTTTTTAAACAGACGAGCATGAAAGATTGCTCTGTATTACGTTAAGATGCTTCTTTAGGCTTTTTTACATTGAAGATGTAGGTTAGCTTAGCAAAATAGCAATATGGAGATTGAAAAGTAAAAAAAAAAGGGCAGATCCCATGCCCTGTGAGAATCGATGTACACGAAGCACACATTGTTTGCATTGATTGACAATAATTAACGGTGATGTTAGTAGCAAGTTTGTAATTTTTTCAGCGTTTAGTTCAATACGAAAGTGGCGAGTTGATGTTAAGCTTACTTTGCATGCACCACTTATGTTTGTCTGCATAGTCCGCAGAACACACAGAGAGATGTGTTTGCTTGAGGTGTTGTTGCGAGTCATTGTTCATAATCTCTGAGAGGGAATTGAGCGTTGTCATTGCCTCACATGGCGCAGCGCATCATGGCAGAAATATTAAACTTTAATTGAATTATGAGGCTGTGCATACTTCAATTAGGTATTGTAATTGTATGTATACATAAGTTCGCGGTCTGCACTACATTTCACTGCATAGCGAAGACGCTCCTGTTCTGTGTGACACTTCTTTCAAGTCTGGGTGTCCTCGACGTCAAGTGCACGCCTTGCTGGCGCGTGTTAATGGGCTCCTTCTACATACATGGCCAACACACTGTTGAGATTCCAGCTCAAAGGGCTCTCTTCAGACTAAGGACGATTCTAATGTTTACACTATCACAGCCCAGCATCTGCATTTTTCTCGCATAGAAATTAAAACCAGCACAGTACGTGCAATACACCCTAACGGTGAAATGCTGGGGCAGCAGCTCCGGTCAGGATGTGCAGAGGTGAGCGCCATCTGGTAATGTTGCAAGAAATCCAACGGCATGCATGACAAGACCATAGCAGCTGCAGCGCCCGTAATGTTGGGAGAAGAGGCAAAAAAAGCTTCACTTTAAAACATTAGTTGCCATCATTTGCAGCTAAATAAAGCTTGCAAGCCAGCCATTATACAGCTTTTACATGAAATCTTTTATGCCTATATGGCAAATGCTAAAGTTACGACTTCCTCACCAACCACATGAGCAACAAGTAAAGCTAACAAATGATAGAATGGACAAACCAGACAGCTTGCACCTTGCAGCTCTCCTGCATGCGTTAGAGACAGTGTAGCCAAATTGTGGTTCTCCGAATTTGACAGGAATTTGGGTGGTCGAAGAGCAGACAAATTATGCAAAATCAGAAGCCAAATATCCACCCCATGAGGCTCTGAGTACAGCTCCCATGTGTCTAAATTTTGCAGTTAAGCCAACCTCCAGATGAGAAGAGGCGTGGCTTTGGCAAAAAACATACAAAAATTCCATGTAAATCTGCAAAACAATGTGATGCATATGTATGCATTCTCACTGCAAATAAACCTGTGCCTGCTTGCGCCCTGGGTAGCATGTTTGTGTGTGACATTTGCTGCATTTTGTTATCTGAAACTTTTTTTGAAGTGATAAGAGCATATTTTCTTCATTCACTTATTGCTGGAAATCATTGGAAAAACAATTTACTTATATATTTATTGCACTCTCCTTTTAGACTGCCTGGAGAAATACATAAGTGACCATCCAATGATGCCACCTACACCACATTCGGAGAACCACCTTGCTTCCCTGAGAAAGCACCTTTGGAGCTTTCTTTTACACAAGCAAGACGCCAGGGCAAGCGAGTGGAAAAGTAAATACAGTACAAGCCCAGTGATGCTTTTTCAATAAAGTGTGATGATATGCTACGTAGTATGGTGCTTTACAGATTGATTCGTTATGGCATGAAAATAGCCGCATCTTGGCAACATGTATATACAGACTGTACACTTCATAAGACTCAACATCACATATAAAGATAGCCCGTCATGAGCTTCCGTATAGCAATGGCTGCTCCTTCAATTCATCACACAACTTGCCTTTGACGTGCTGCGCCCACGATGATATCCAACCAAGTGCCCACCGTGCCACCCATCACCCACCGTGCCACCCATCACCCACCGTGCCGCCCAGCACCCGCTGTGCCCAGCAACCAGCATGCTGCCCAGCACCCACCATGCCACCCGTCACCCACCATGTCACCCAGCACCCACCGTGCCACCCGTCACCCGGCATGCCACCCAGCACCCGCCGTGCCACCCGTCACCCGGCATGCCACCCATCACCATAATCCACCATGATGATGGATGATGGCTTCCACTATGCCCAGCATCGGGCAAATTTTCAATAGAGTTGATTGTAACTCCCTGACCAAAGGCTCGGTAAGACACGCAGGAGTGGGATGTGAGGATGCTCGCCCGCAATCACCGGCGCAGCCTGCCCTAGTCAGTGTGCAATCGTAAAGATGGCGCAGCATGTCCACTTATTTGCTTTCGTTTTCATTCGTTCTTCGCACTTTCTCTACTAGGGAATACTCTCGTCCATCCCGCCGCCGGGTTGGTTGAGCGTTGCTGTTTTCCTGCTTATTTTATTTTATTTTATTTTTTTCGTGCATTCATCACTGTTCAATTAAACTGGATTGTTTCTCTACACGAGGCCTCTCTTCAACCAGACTTGTAGAGGCGACGGAAAAAGGTAACTAATTTAAATTACTTCATTCAGCACTGTAATTCATTATAGTTGCCTATTACTGCCCTACGAAAGCAATGGAGGAACTCCTCAAAAATAATCTATTCTTTTAAGTTACCTTCCTCCGCTCTTTTACCAACATTGCACAGATACAGAAAACAGAACGAGCTGGCCTGGCTTTTTCAGTGCATTCTCTGCAACACATGAGGCATTGTTTGTACTCGTAAGAATTGCTTGTCAAAATTATCTTCGGTAATCTTTTCTTATTTTCATGTGAAGGCATCAGCAGCGACACTGAAAATGCGCTGGATGTGTGCACTGGAGAGACAGACGGCGTTCTAATCTGCTGACACAATGCACGCAACGTTGTTGTTACTCAAAGCCACCATGCTTGCGTTTGCGTCGTCTATGGACAAGAACGGCACCGAGAGCGGCGCTGCTGCGCCGCAGACTCACTGGAAAAAATTTCAGAGTACCGCATTCGTTTTCCCCGCGCCGCCGACGCGTTCATTGGCCCAACCGTACCACGTGACTTTGGAGCGCCATATACCTTCCAAGCGCCGGGCGGGCCGGCTGAGTTAGAGCGCAGGCAGCGCAGGTACCCTACGTTTTTTGTGTTCCGATTGTCGCACTCGCGTTCGACTGCAAGAAAATCATGCCGGCTGCTGCGCCTTCGGATGCAGCAACTGAACTGAGTCTGGAAAGACTTTTTCTAGATTCCGACCGGGAAAAATGACCGAGGGCGTCGTTCTGCGTAGTTACACAGAATCGGCCGGGAGAACTTCAAGCCTACAAAAGACACCCATGTGTGCGAGCTATATAAGTACACCTTGCTTGTGCTTTTCGGCACTGTTTTAGAAGACATTTAAGCGAAGTGCACGCGGTGTTAGCGATGCTACGAAAGTAGGAGTTCATTGCAGGGATCGTTCGCGTCTTGCACGTTTGACGCGGGCACACGGGTACGCGTTTGTTGCTCAACACGCGCGGTTATTCCGTGCTCGTGGAACGCGAAGACACACTTGTCGCGCGAGAATTCCGCGTCCTCACGTGCACCAGGTACTCGCATGATTTCTCCGCACACGTGAGCGCGCTCTCGCCTCGAGTCACTCGACCCATATGGCACTTGTTTTTCGCAGGTCGTGACGATCGCAGTCAATAAATACATGGTCAATATGAGGCCCATGATACTTCCTTTTTTTCACTTATCCTTTGCTCATTTATACATACGCATTTCAAGCTTGAAACCAAGGCCAGGTGATATTACCAAAACATGCTTCAAATTTTGAGCTTGTAAGCTGAACACATGCAATGAACTGAAGTCAGCATACATATTATGTTTTATGTTGAAATGCTACGGTGTATACCCAAATAACTCTGTGCTTGATGAATGACACGAAATACAACACAACAGAGCACCCAGTAGCTTTAGTATCACTCTGTCACTATGAATGTTACATAAACCGCTCTAAAAGCTCAAGACTTTTATACATCGCCTATGTAACTTAGAAAAAAAAGGGCTGTGTCACCAGCGGGCGTTCCTGCTTTTTTTTTTACACAGGCAGCAAATCTTGGCAGTCTAAGAAAACAGTCATAAATAAGTTGAGAAGAGTAGCCGCTCATGAACACACTAGACAGCCGCGCTCATAAATCGCAATGAAGCAAACTCTCGCTCATTATCAGTGTACAGAAGTACATATACGTTGCTGCAATCACGCAAATGGCTCATATTGGCCTTCCCCAAGATTTAGTGCACAAAATGGTCATCGAAGTTGGTTTTTACGCCTGCTGTGCACAGATCGTGTTACGATCACGGCGCAAACACCGGTGCGCACACGCCTGCTGTGCACAGATCGCGTTACCATCACGGCGCAAACACTGGTGCGCACACGGCAGTCGCAGTGTGCCGTGCGTATACGGTGGACGAAGTCGCCCAGCAGAATCGAGAACGCGTGGTATCCGTTTTCAAACTAAATTAAATGTATCCGATTTAGCTTGTGAAATTATACAATGAACGTACGTGCCTGTGACACTGTCAGGTGTTAGTTTCGGCCTGATTGAAAACATTCAACATAAGCCGACGGCGGTCCACGATGTTCATGCCCAAAAGCACAAGCTTGCCTCATTCCGGCTCGAAGTGACGAAATGCTTCCTTTGTAGCCCACTCCGCGGAAGGAAAAAAAACGCATGCATAAGCTCCCGATATCAGCGCTAAGCTGCTGCCCACAATCGTAGCACAGTTCCAGCAGTATACACGATCGGCGTGCAAAACAACCACCGGCTGCATTACTTCGCACAAAATAACATTTTATTTTCGTTCTTAACAACCACTATCTCCGGGCACAAAGTATTTGTGCTTCAGTAAACACTTAGCCCGATGCGTCAGCGAATATCAAGTTCTTCCAACACGGGGGCCTTCCCACGACGCAGTCGGCTTGGAAGGTATATGGCGGTGGCCGCTCAGTGTTGCCAGTCAAATCCCGACCTTTGCGGTACTCTGAAATTTTTGCCAGTGACTCTACTGCGCCGGCGTTGAGAGCGCCGCATGCGGGACAAAATTCAACAAGCGGGTAGTACGCCTCTCCCATGTCTCGTTCGCACCACCTTACTTGCATGCTGCACTGCGCGTGTTTGGGCACGTTTCATACAGCGCGCGGTGTGTGCCTACGTGTGTGTGCGTGGACGTTTTATTCGAAGGACGATGTAATCTGTTTCACACATAGGGGAAAACTCGGAGCGCATTGCATCGCGATGCGGCGAGCGCTTGAGTCAGGCGGCGGCAGCCGCTCGCGCAGGCGCTCGAGGGGCGGGGTCTTGAACGGCGTTGTCTGCTACGGTGGCGCGCGCTGGCCCCATTGTCGGGAAGCGTTCTACCACGGCCACTGGACAAGAAAAGTTCATGGCGCTTTCTCTGACGCCCAACATTGTTGAAAATTAGCGGCCGTGGTTCTACTCGCAGTTGCAGTGCGCCAATCTCATCGTTACTGCGTCAAATGAGCCGGTATTCTTTACTAAGCGTAGTGCGACGCCCACTGATACGCCTCGAAGGTAAGTTCATCTCTGCAGGGCCGTCAAAGACGACGTACTGATTCCATACATTCTCAACGGCCCGTTCCTGGAAGGCGACTATATATTCTAACGCGATAGGCCACCGATCCACACTGCTCGTGTTGTGCAAGAACTGCTGGAAGAGCGCGCCGTCACTATCTTGGAGTGGCCGCCTCAATGCCCGGGCGCCAACATCATTTAAAATGTCTGGGGCTCATTGAAAGTATCGCTGGCTCACCATACCCTCTATCAGTCGCCCGAGGATAGGTTTCGATCCACCATCGTCAGCGACTGAGACGTGCTGCGAATGAACACATCTCTGATCAAGTCATTCTACACTTCACTGCCTTCCAGGATGAGCGCTGTCATCGCTGCCGCTGGGGACGACGAGACACTAATAGCGTCCTCGATCACCTTGCCCCGGGGTTGCCCCGAAACGAAAAAGGTGCGCCTTGCGCCGCGGTAGTGGCGCACTGCGGAGGGTCAACATCGAGGACAAAACTGCACCCCGTGCAGGGTGCTTGCATGCAGCGCCACTTTACCCCTGGCGCGCAAAACGTGCGCGAACACACGGGCGCGCACATTTTATTGTTTGCAGGTGCTGAGCATCCGCGGCAAGCACTCGAATCTTGTCAAACGGCGTGCTCCGACATACCTGGTTGCAAGCAAACACCAATGGATATTATAACTAATCCTGATGACCCGTTCCTGACGACCTGTTCAACGAACCTGTCCACTTTCGGTCGCTCTTCACCACATTGTTTTCGGACGAGGTCGATCAGCATGTACGTCGTCTTCGCTGTCAGACGAAGGAGAAGAAAGCTCATCGATTGCGGCAACTACTAGCGCTTCCTTTCTCATTGCCGACATCTCCACTAGCTAACTCCGCCAACTCCGTTGCAACCGCAGCTATCGGGCCAGAGCGTCTGCGGTTCTGCAGTCGGCTGTGCGTGCGCGCGTCTCGCGTCCCGCAGTGCTTGCTGGGATTGCACCCCGGCGCACCGCCGATTTTCTCGGTGCGAGACGGGGCAACGGAAAACCGCTCCAACAGGGTGCGCTTCCGGTGATCGAGGATGGTCGGTGCGCACCGGTGCAGGTGATCGAGGACGCTATTACTGAAGTTCGGAGCGTGACGTGTCCAATTCCCCGCCGGCGGGCAGGGTCTGTCTGGTGTAGTGAATGATTGTCGAGAAAAATCATTTCCAGATCATTGTCTTAATCTAAAACATTCCTTTAATCGTATTCGTTTGTTTCCTCGTGTTCGACCCCTATAGTTATAATTGTTGAGTGCTTTGTTTTCCTTTCGAGTCAAATAAAGATTGAGCACGTTGCGCGCACATCTTGGTGCGTCTTGGCGCTGCTTATTACGGTAGCACACACAGTGAAGAAATATACGTGCACGTGCTCAGTACTTCGGCCTTTCGAAAGAACAAACGAAGCATGCTGTCAAAAGAAGTTTGTGGAACTCCATTATCGCCAATGAAGGCTCGGAGTTTGGCGTCGCACAGCGTTTAGTAAATAATATCAGCTCAGTTCCCGCAGTACCGATAAAATCGGTGCACTGCCCCTGACAGTAGCACGCTTCCCGACAAAGCGGCCAGCGCGCGCCTCCGTAGCAGACGACGCAGAACACGACTCCGCCCCTCGAGCGTCTACGCCTGCTCGAGCTGCTGCCGCCGCCCGACTCCATTGCTTGCCGCATCGCGATCCAACACGTTGCGAGTTCTCCCCTAAGTGTGAAACACAGTGTACACGCTTCTATTTGCCTTTAAGAAGATCGGTATGCTTGACGATTGTTTTTCTGGCTGCAATGCGGCCAAAGGGCAGCGCCTGCTTAGCCATGTAAGTGACGCTGAACAGGTAACTGGAAACGGCATCGTATGTGCTGCCGGAAAAATCGTCGGCACGTACGATGTAGCACATACATACGGCACATACGAGCTAAAGTCATTTTTGCAGTTTCTCACAAAATGTTTGCTACAAATCCGTGTTGTCTCTGATGGCGACAACGGACTTGCATGGACACTGTGCGGAAATAAACAAAATATATCGCTGCATAGCACAAGCACGACATGCGCACACAACTTTAACTAGTACGTCCCCTACAGTATAAAATAGAGGCAGCAATGTAAATAGCTTGGCCATTTTTTTACAGTGCTCAAGAGACGGAAGTTGAAAGTATTAGTAATCATTCCTGCTTCAGCAATGCCAGCGCGACCAAGACGCGGGCGTGTATCGTCCAGTAACTGCATCGATCGGTGCAGTGGTGATGCGGGAATGAACTCCGGTCACGTTCAATGCATCATGCACATATTCAATTTCTCGGCACGCGAGAACTTCGGCCACTGCTAGAGCATACAACAGAAGTGTTTTTCATTTTTGAGCGGCGCACACACAAACGAAACACCAGATAGAAGACAGGACAAGCGCTGGTTGAACAACCGAAAGTTTTTATATGAATAAAAGGATTATATACCCAGTAATTATTAAAGTTATGTGGGTTGATGATGTGTGGTGTCTTATGGCGCAAGGGCCAGGTATGGCCAAAGAGCGCCATTTATGTGGGTTACATATAAAAACCGTCATACACTCAGGAGTGATCAATGAACGAGCTAGCTTCGTTTGCCAGTTGTTTACTTGGTTCGGCGCACCGCAGTAAACCATGCCTGTCGTCTGCTTTTTTCGTAGCATTTTCTTGTGAATCGCCAGAATTTCACTGGTGGCATCAACCCTCTCGTATTTACGATGCTGTCGTGACAGTTAACAACACAATAATAATTTCCGGTCATCCGAAGAGGCGCCGTCGCAAACAACAGATGTTTCGCGCGCAGTGTCACCACGGAATACACACGAATCCCATCCGTTTGCGCCGCTGCAGACCGCTCAACCTACATCCGAACCTTTTTGGACCGTATCGATGTCGGAAAGTCTGCTCCTGGCCAGCCGCCGCACTGGGTCTTGCCTCCCTACCGGCTAGGCCAATCACTGGTAGCGCACCCACGCCCAACAGCCATGGAGGTGCAATCGCAGGGCGAAGACCTCGACCCGATAACGTTCAGACCCAGTGAGTGGACCACGATACTCCGCGCGTACAAGCGAGGCAAACCAAGCCCGGATACGCTGGTTGTGCCTCCTCATGCAGCCCCTGTTCGAGATAAGCCTGTCGCGCCCGCCGTTGGTGGTCCAGCCGACACTGCCCCTGCGACCTTCAAGCCGACATACCGTGCTCAACAACAACAGCTGCGCGTGACGCGCGCAATCGCATTGCGAAGTAAGCAGCTTGCTTCACTCCCTCCCGGCACTATAAGGGTTGTCTTCCGAACAAGAGGAGGCCTCGCTTTGAACGGAGCCATAGCGCAGCCACTCATGACAGCTCTGCGAGTCACCGCCGCTGACCGGGACCTAGGAGAGTTTCACCTCCCGATTCACCCGACAAATAACACCTTCACGGTCGCTACACCTCACGAGTCAACGGCCCTTCACCCCGTTCAACTCAAGGAAGTGGTCCTTCAAGAAACCAGTCACCCCATCGCCGCCTACATCGCACCGTCGCCCGCTGCTGCGCGCTGAGTCATCTCGCAAGCCTACTAGGCGGAAGC